>NC_133451.1:68617291-69226250 GCF_048565385.1 Saimiri boliviensis | reverse complement strand
CCCACCACCACACCCAGCTAATTTTTGGATTTTTATTAGAGATGGGGTTTCACCGTCTTGGCCAGGCTGGTCTTAAACTCTTGACCTTGTGATCCACCCACCTCAGCCTCCCACAGTGCTGGGATTACAGGCATGAGCTACGAGGCCCAGCCCAAACTCACTTTTATAACTCAGTGGCAATAACAGACCCTCTCCTGACATAACAACATGAGGTCTGATCACCTTTTAAGAGTCTCTCCTTTTAATACCATTCATTACAATGGCAATTAAATTTCCACGAGTTTTGGAGGGAACATTCAAACCGTAGAACTCTGGAACAAGGGATTAATTATTGAGACACTCTTTTTTCCTACGGCAATTTAGTAGCCCTTTTGGTTTACTAAAAAACATTTAATGAGCATAATCACTTGTTTAAGGATTGTCTAATCTGTCCTGATAAGTAAGTGATCATCTGAACACAGCTTTTATTTTCCTTGGAAATTATTGCTGGGATCATAGTCCTGAAGACTCTAACCTTTCTTATTTGAGCTAGTCCCATCTCTTCTTAGAGTTGGCAAGTAAATGCTGCTCTGATTTAGTGTGCTGGACACTGTTCCTTATTCCACTAATAAAGGAAATGGCAGTAACTGGAATGAAAGCCCACTAAGGCTGCCTACCTCAGATTCCCTACCATGCTGCAGTTTTAAAGACCTAAGCTATATAAAACCCAATATGTATTCCTTTTGAGTTAATCTTTTTAGGAAGTTGTCCTGTGTGGAATCATGAAAATTTACTGTTTAGGTTTTTTAAAATTTTGCTTTTCCTTTTCTAGAATTAATGCTATAAAAGAAATAACAGCTCGATGTCCTCTGGCCATGACTGAAGAACTTCTCCAAGACCTGGCTCAGTATAAAACACACAAGGATAAGAGTAAGCTGCATGTCACTCTACACACCAGAGAGTGCAGTGTAACTCCTTTTTGCCTCACTGTACTCTTTGGGCCAGAATTTCTAATTAAAAATATTATTTTACAGATGTCATGATGTCTGCTAGAACTTTGATTCAGCTCTTCAGAACACTGAATCCCCAGATGCTGCAGAAGAAATTCCGGGTAGGTAAAGCATGCTCTGGTCTCACAAAGTGAGAATAATTTCCTACAATTAGAATTTAAGTATTTATGATGCTTCTGTTGTGATTACATGGTTATGATACATACGATTGTATTCTTTAAGCTTGGAATCAAATACCATGGCCCTGAATATTTTGTAGTTAGCACGTGTTCATTGACAATGACTGAGTCTTGGAGACCTATCATGTTGTTTCAACTTGGAAGCTTTTAATGTTATTAACAGATTGGAATCTCAAGGATCAGTCAGTAGCAGATGCCAGTATTGTGAACAGGGTATTCCCAGCCAGATATTACCTCTTTCAAGTTGGAAGGGAGGAGGGATGCATGTATGTAACAGAAGGACAGATGATGTTTTTCAAGACTTGAAAAATTGGAGCAATTACTCTAATAACTACCAGTTTCTTGATCTGGATCAAAAAACAGTAAGAAAATAGTGGACAGATTGCTGGCTGGGAATTATCTTTATCTGAGACATAAGCAGACAGTTTCTGTCATTTGGTTACCACCATTTTTTATGCTGTTCCCTTTTAAATTCATAATTCTATTAGCCGGGTGTGGTAGTGCACGCCTGCAGTCCCAGCTACTAGGGAGGCTGAGGTCGGAAGATCCCTTGAGCTCAGGAGGTGGAGGTTATAGTGAGCTGAGATTGTACCACTTCACTCCAGTCTGGGCAACAGGGCAAGACCCTGTCTCCAAAAAAATAAATGAATAAATAAAGTAAATTCATAATTTTAGAGAATACCGTTCATAATTAAGGTTTTATGATCTAAGCAACTTATTATAAACAATTTATTTTCCTTTAGGGTAAGCCTACAGAGGCCTCCATAGAAGCAAGAGTACAAGAATATGGAGAATTAGATGCTAAAGATTACATTCCAGGAGCAGAAGTTCTGGAAGTTGAGAAAGAAGAGAATGCTGAAAATGATGAAGGTTGACTTTTATTTCACCCTTATTTTGGACAAAATCACTCCTCTGCAGTATTTGTGCAGACCTTTAAATTTTATACTATTTGAACATTCATTCAGCAGATACTTATTGAGCAATGGCTATGTGCCACACATTGTTACAAGTATTGGGGATCAATTGAGCCTGGTTTTTCCTCTTGTGGAACTTACGTTCTACCATAGGAGATACCTTTTCATGACCTTCGGGATGGCTGCCTGTCATCCAAGGGCATGCTGTTTAGTGCTTGAGAAAGACAATGATCTTGTGTTTGTTGCCTGGAAAAAAATTATGAGGGTTAGTTAGCCCTGAGAGGAATCCTCCGAAACTCTCCTTGTTGAAGGAGAATGCATGTTGAATTTGTTGGAAAATGCTTGAGGAACTCTGTTCTAATTTCCAGAGTCCTGTATTCTTCCTGTTCATTCATTCATTATTCAGCAAATCTTATTTTTTTTTCCCCATGATGGAGTCTCCCTCTTGTCCAGGCTGGAGTGCAGTTGGTACTGTCTCAGCTCACTGCAACCTCCATCTCCCAAGTTCAAGTCATCTTTCTACCCCAGCATCTGGAGTAGCTGGTATTACAGGTTTGTGCAGCCACGCCCAGCTGATTTTTTTATTTTTAGTAGAGATGGAGTTTCACCATGTTGGCCAGGCTGGTCTTGAACCCCTGACCTCAAATGATCCTCCCGTCTTGCCATCCCAAAGTCCTGGGATTATAGGCGTGAGCCAACACATTTTTCAGCAAAGCCTTCATAACCATTTGCTGTGAGCCAGCCACTGCCAGTGCAAAGATGAATGATATTATTTCTGCTCTGGAGGGCCTCCAAAGAGCTGAGGAATGAAGTATTAACAGGATTTATGATTAGAGTGGGCACAAGAGCGGGAGAGCAGTCAGATCCACCTTAGGATTTTTTTTTTTTTTAAGACGGAGTTTTGCTCTTGTTACCCAGGCTGGAGTGCAGTGGCCTGATCTCAGCTCATCACAACCTCTGTCTCCCGGGTTCAAGCAGTTCTCCTGCCTTAGCCTCCCACGTAGCTGGGATTATAGGCATATGCCACCACACCTGGCTAATTTGTATTTTTAGTAGAGATGGGCTTTCTCCACGTCGGTCAGGCTGGTCTCAAACTCCCGACCTCTGGTAATCTGTGCGCCTCGGCCTCCCAAAGTGCTGGGATTACAGGTATGACCCACCATGCCTGGCCCACCTCAGGAGTTTTTTTTTTTAAAGGCTTTGGAGAGATGGTGACTGATGAGCCAAGTACTTGGCAAGGAATGCTAGAAAAGTAGAGACTTTCCAGGCAAAGTGTGAGCAGAAGTTCTGAAGGATTTAGGGAACTATTAGAATGTAGGATTCAAGGTGGGACATAGCAAGACTTGACATAGAGTTTGGAGACCTTATCATGCTTAGTTATGTATATGCCAGACAAAAGAGCTGTCATGCTGTCTTAAAGATCATATGGAATCACTGAAAGATTGCAATGTCTATGATTTAGAAAGCTTAAACTGTGGTGGCTCCATTAAGAAGCCAGATACCTTTTTATTGAGGTATCTTTAGGATTCTTTCACATCTCAAATCTACCTCAGTTCTCTGAATGACTGTAACTAGATTCTCATACATGGGTAACACACTTAGGATAAGTTAGATGCTTGCTGTGTGGCCAAGATAAATGTACAAATGCAGTTTTGATGGACACAGTTGGTTTAGTTGAAAGAACGTGACTCCAAAGGCAGACATGATTTTCATTATTTCAGTGGAGGATGCCTTTTTAGCAGTGTGGCTTAGGGCACATTACTTGACTCTGAGAGTCTGTTCCTTTTCTGTGGAGTCATGAGGGTTAGAGAGTGATTGTAAGGTTTTGACTCATGGTAGATACTTGGTCAGTGCATATTTCCTGTTCCTTAGATTAACTAAATCCAGGTTGGCTTATTTAACAATAAATATTGCATAGTTCTTGGCTAATAGAGTATCTGTTCAAGGTTCATTACGTTACGTTTCTGTTGGCTTGCTTTATCTCAACTGTATGTTGAATATGCAACATGAAGTGGCAGTAGTGAGTTTGCTTTTTTCACGTAGATGGATGGGAAAGTACCAGTCTCAGTGAGGAGGAGGATGCTGACGGTGAATGGGTTGATGTGCAACACTCTTCCGATGAAGAACAGCAAGAAATTGTAAGTCTGAAAATTTCATCTTACACCCTGATGTTTATTAAGACGTAATTTATTCTGGGCCTTCTTGGGAGGCTAAAATTTAAATGGCTGAGCTCTCACTTGAGCTGGTAGCCATTTAAGCCCTTGTGTGGTTTCAAGTCCAAGAAGCTGAACAGCATGCCCATGGAGGAGCGGAAAGCCAAAGCTGCAGCCATCAGCACCAGTCGAGTTTTAACTCAGGAAGACTTCCAGAAAATCCGCATGGCCCAAATGAGAAAAGAACTTGATGCTGCCCCCGGGAAATCCCAGAAGAGGAAATATATTGAAATAGACAGTGATGAAGAGCCCAGGTAAAATGGCACATCCACTTTAGTACTTAAGTCAGCTCATGTGGTAATGGAAGCATCAGGAAACAATTCCATTCTTGTTTCATGTGATATTTTTCCCTCACCCCAGGGGCGAATTACTTTCTCTTCGGGACATTGAACGCCTTCATAAAAAGCCAAAGTCTGACAAAGAGACAAGACTAGCAACTGCAATGGTGAGTGAGCATATCATTCCTAGTTCTTTAAACGGAAAGCAAATAAAATGAAATGTAAGCCAGAACTTATATAGCCACAGAATGGCAATTTTTAAAAATGTTTTAAGTAAAAGTATAATTAACACAGAAATTGAAATGCACAAATATTGGGTGTTCAGTTACATGAAGATTTTGGTTTGTTTGTTTGTTTTTTGAGACAGAGTATCTCTCTGTCACCCAGGCTAGAGTACAGTGGCAGAATCTTGGCTCACTGCAGTGTCTGTCTCCTGGATTCAAGCGATTCTCCTGCTTCAGCCTCCAAATAGCTGGTTTAACAGGCACTCACTACCACACCCAGCTAATAGTAGAGTCAGAGTTTCACTATGTTGGCCAGGCTGGTCTCAAACTCCCGTCCCCATGTGATCCACCCACCTCAGCCTTCCAAAGTGCTGGGATTATAGGCATGAGCCACCGTGCCTGACCAGTTAGATGAATTTTGACAACTGTATATAGCCACATAAACACCTCTCAAAACAGGGTAGAGAGCACAGGAAGGCAGTATTACATGTCTGTAGTGTTGAGAAGCCACTATATTTATCAAAGCTAAGAAAAGCCGGAGAGTGTTTACAATCATCAGTGAAAAGCCAGAGCCAGTTGGAGTCTGCCTGTGGCTAGTGCTTTGTCTGTTCATGATTGCATCCCGTCTACATTTTCAACATCAATTTCTTGTAGCTCCACTTGTTCAAGATACTATCCCATCCTGGTTGCACCTCATCTTCTGTCTTCCACGTGTCCTTTCTCCTCCATACCTTTGTGGGCACTGTCCCTTCTTCTGGAAATGCTTTGTCTTTCCCCCTCCTTTCCCCAACCATGGATGCCTTCATCCTGCCAAAAAAAAAAAAAAAAAAAAGACAGTATACCTTTCTCCCTTTCTAGAAAGCTCCCCTGACCTCACGAGGCTAAATTCTGACTTATCTTCCACCGAGCTCCCCTTGCTCTGTTATAATACCGTATGGCCATTTCTTGGTCCCAAGGAGCAAAGACTATGTCCCGTCCATCTTGTGCCCTTGGTTCCTGACACAGAGGAGACATTAATGTTGATTATTAGATGACTCCTAAAGTATGTCGTTGAAGAAGAAATATCAAACATTTTGTTCTGATAGGCTGGAAAGACAGATCGAAAAGAATTTGTGAGGAAGAAAACCAAAGTGAATCCATTTTCCAGTTCGACAAATAAAGAAAAGAAAAAACAGAAGAACTTTATGATGATGCGGTATAGCCAGAACGTCCGGTCAAAAAATAAGCGTTCCTTCCGAGACAAACAGGTGGGCTCCACTTGAAGCTTGGGTTGCAAGAACAGTACTGTAATTCCAAGAATGCTTTACATTTGAGATGGAGTTGTGCCTTCTGATGACTGGGTATTACTGTGTGTGTCTTGTGCTTAACGAGAGCATTGCTGGAGAACATGGAGAGGTGAGAAGGAGTCAGGGCATGTAAGTCCCAGACCTCACTTGGTTGAGACTCTGCTGTGGGGCCAGAAGGGAATCCATTTTCCTCCAGTATAAGTAAAGGAATACAAGTTAGATCATCCCTGAGGCTCCTTCCCATGCTAAAATTCTCTGACATTTGATCTGTGAAATAGGATATCAAAATTAATTGAATAACTTTTTAGTGCCAGTTTTATGCCTGGTTTTTGTTTTGTCTTGTTTTTTGTTTGTTTGTTTGTTTTTGTGTTGTTTTTTTTTTTTTGAGACAGGATCTCACTGTGTTACACAGGCTGGGTACAATGGCCCAGTCACAGCTCACTGCAGTTAGTTTCCACTTTTCAGGCTCCAGCAATTCTTCCACCTCAGCCGTCCAACTAGCTGGGACTTCAGGCATCTTTGCCACCACACCTGGCTAATTTTTGTATTTTTGTAGAAATGGGGTTTTGCTGTGTTGCCCAGTCTGGTGTGGAACCGCTGGACTCAAGCAGTCTGCCCACCTCAGCCTCCCATAGTGCTAGGATTTATAGGCGTCGGTACTTTTCAGAAACCAATAATTTTGTGTGGTAATATCTCAGAAACAGTTTCAGAAAAACAATGTGAAATAAACAGTTCTGTGTTGGCATGATCCTTCCTGTATGTGCCCTTTTGCAAAGCCTTGATATTTACAGGCTTTTGCGATTACATTTTATCCATTCATGGCCTTTGAATGGTAATCCCATGCTACATAGCAGCTTGTTTATTTCAGTTATTCATTGTGATAAAACAAGTTTATGCTTTTGTATCTTTCTCTCCTGGCAGTGTAGCAGTGTATCTAAATGTCATTCTGAAAGAATCGCCAGGATATCAGCTCTGGGTTAAACGGTCTCGTATTCTGAACCAGTGTTCCTAAATAGCTAACCAAGGATCAGCCTGCCAGCACTCAAAGTAACAGCCAGCCCTCTCAGGCAGTGCTGTATGTGAGTTCCAAGTCAGTATTAAGGTACCATTTAGCTCTCCTTGTTTACTCTTTCTAGTTCTAAATGGTGTTCAACAACATCATGTAAGTAGTAACAGCATTTTAATAGAAGCTGTTGAAATTGGGGTAAAAGGAAAGGTACCACTTAGGATTTTAAGTACTCGAAAATTTGCCATATTCTAAAATTATAATTGGATTGACTTAAATCCATTAGTCTGTCCTTCGGCCCTTACAGACATGTCAGGGTTGAGGAAATAGTAATCACCCTATTGTAGGCCTTGTTTCATTATGAGGTTCTGTGAGCTTGTTACATTTTAGTTAAGGCTCTCCTCACCCCTACTTCCTTTGTTTTTTGGCATTCCTTTTCTGGCATGATGGGGAAGCCCAGCTTTATTCCTTGCCAGTACCTCAAGTCATACAGTAACTCTCAAAGATTAAAGAATCTTTTTGAGAGTAAATTAAAACTTCTTTGGACATAGGTACTTGTTGGTTCAAGAATGTTTTTTCTTGTTCTGCAGTTTTCTTGCCATTTGGAAGCTGATATTAATCAGAATTTGTATGTGTGTTTCCTTGCCCTGTATTTTCCTCATGATAGCTTCATTATAAACATTAACTCTACGTCCCTGATGTTCTCCATTTCCTTTAGAGCAATACTGTTCAACAGAAATATAATATGGACCACATATAGACTTAAAAATAAAGAGATGAAATAATTGTAATAATATATCTTACTTAATCCAGCACATCTAAAATAGTATTGTTTCAACATGTAGCCAATATTAAAGTTTTGAGTGAAATATTTTACATTTTTGTTTTTGAACTAGTTGAAATCAGCAGGTCTTTTACACTGTAGCCCATCTCAGCTTGGACTAGCCACATTTCAAATGCTCAGTAGTCACATGTAGTTAGTGGCTACTCTATTGGACAGAACAGTTACAGAGCATCCCCAAAACTGTCCCGTGACCCCAAGGGCCCTGTGGGAAAGGAGCATCACACTTCCTGTGCCACTCTACCCCTTGGTGATATTTGAGTGTCTTAAATAAAGGGATCTTAAGTGGCTTGAAAGTGTACATGAGGTCTTACTGTAAATTGTTAGAATATGAAGAGGTGAATGGGATGAGACTAGAAGAGGGACATAAAGCGTAAGATAGGGAAGGAGAGGAGGATCTTGCAGTAAAGCCTGTAGAAAGATAAAGGAAGAAGAGGGTGATATTCCTGTTCCTTATCTTCAGTTGGTGGCATTTGAAGGGCAAGGAACTGAAACATGTGACAGTAGCCTGTGCTTTTCCACAAAACTTAATGAGCAGAATTAAATTCCCCTAACCAACATTAGCTAACACATTTAGTTCTTAGCATGAGACTTCACATTCCAGGCTTTCCATATATTAACTTGTTTAATCAGTATACAACAGTATGAGCAGTTATTGTTATTAAACCAATTTTTCAGCTGAGAAAATGAGACACACTTAGATGAATCCGGACAGTACCTCCTTAGCCAAATTTGAACTTGTAGATTTTTGTTCTGCCTTAAGTATCCCAGCTATTCTGCTTTTCTTTTTTTTTTTTTTTTTTTTTTTTGAGACGGAGTTTCGCTCCTGTTACCCAGGCTGGAGTGCAATGGCGTGATCTTGGCTCACCGCAACCTCCGCCTCCTGGGCTCAGGCAATTCTCCTGCCTCAGCCTCCTAAGTAGCTGGGATTACAGGCATGCACCACCACGCCCAGCTAGTTTTTTTGTATTTTTAGTAGAGACGGGGTTTCACCATGTTGACCAGGATGGTCTCGATCTTTCGACCTCGTGATCCACCCGCCTCGGCCTCCCAAAGTGCTGGGATTACAGGCTTGAGTCTGCTTTTCTACAAAGACATACCAAGACCCAGGTGTGAGCTAAAGGCAAGGAGTCAACTGAAAATCATAAAATCCAGAAAGTTTGAACATTTGTATGTAGAGCCAGCTAACTTCTACTCTGAAACTGTTTTACATGTATCTTGTTAAAATTTAAGCTAGAGATTTTTTTTAAGTTTCTAGGACAAAGAATAGTGTTTGGGTATTAATGGAATAATATCCATCACAAACTTAAGATGTATACATTGCCTTTGGTTACCTTTTTTTCCTTCAATTTTGGTTTATTTTTGATCATATTTAATACTATCTTTGTTTTCTTTGGGAAATGTAAAACTTTTTCAGGGCTTTTCTAGGTTCGCTTCAGACACTGATTGTTTAGTCTTCTCTTTCTCTAGATACTAAATTCTTCACCTTCCATTTCCACCCTGGGGATCTTAAAGAACCCAACCTCTGGTTAGAGAAGAACTCCAGGGGATGAAAGCCTAGACTGAGTCTAATTACGATATGCAATTCACTGCTTTCGTTCTTCATGTTCACTTTACATACTTCCAACACAAAATAATTACACAAGCTAAAAATTAGAACCTGTATTAACTTGAATAAATATTTTGCCGTAAGCTACGATTGTCAGGGCTTCAATTTCCGAGTTATCTTCATGTTTGAGCCAGTATAAAGTGTTAGTGTTAGCATTTACTTAGAACATTTGCTTAATTTGTTTATTGCATAAAACAAATCCATTTGAAAATCAGCAAATAAGGTAACATTTTTCTGTGTATCAGATTGTATATTGATAGAGTCATCATAAATCTACACAAGTTCGGAATGCCATTTTAAAGTCTTTGAATAATCCATACAAGCTGTGTTTAGTGGAATATATGTGATATTGGAAAAGGTGATTGTGAAGAAAAGTCTGTTTTCCTGTTATTTTTAATTTAGACAATGTATCCCATCCACAACTCGAAAATATTAAGAGCCATATAGACCAAATAAGTACTATTTATTATCCGTGGAGACAGGGATGCTGTAGTTTGTGCATTCTGTAGCTGCTCTTTTTGAGTTTATGCCTTCATGATTTGGGAACAGCAGTCAAGAGCTTTGCATATTTCCTAGCAGTAATATGCCCCATCCTCAATACAGATTTGATCTGTTTTGGAATATTTTATCATTTATAGTTTTTCAGGATGGTTTATTGACTTGGTGATTAATTTTTAGTAAACTTTCATATAACCAATTTTGTATAATGGGATACCCAAGAGTTATCATGTTTAAATACTTTTTTATCTTACAGTTAGCGCTGCGAGATGCACTTTTGAAAAAGAGAAAAAGAATGAAGTAAATTCCCAGCAAGTTTTCCATTCCAAGAAGAATTCTAAGTTTGTGACATTACTCTGAAAATTAGTAAATCAACATGTTTGTTTACATTAAAACTCCAGAAGCACTGTATTGTGAAAACTGCTGAAAATATGGCAGCAGTTTGGTGTTTTTAGTTTGGAGACGGCTAATGGTGGGAATCGATGTAAATAGTGGTGGTAGTATAAAATCATTCACTTATCATTCTTGCAAAAAAAAAGTATTGAGTGCCTATTAATTGTCACTGTAAATACAAAATGATGAGCCATCACCCCTTCACTTCAGGCATTGACAGCTTAGTTGTGGGTGTGGACACGTGTGTATTTACAGTGCAGTGTAAATAGTTCTCTGGGAGAGGTAGGTCCATATTCTGCTAGGTCACTGAGGCCTTATGAACTAACTCTGTGGGGAGTTACATATTCTTGTAAAACAAAACAAAACAGGACAGTGTTACAAGAGTAAGAGATTCTTACTTGTACATAGGCTTACCTGCTGAAAACAGGCCCCTGCTGTACAGATTTTGGGTACATAATTTACCTCTTAAATTATGATTGACTAAAGTCAATCCAAAAGATTTAAATGACCCCCCCTTTTTTTTTAATGCCATGTAAAGCCTTTTTGGTTAAGAGCTCACTTTTAAAATTGCCCTAAATATAAATAGTACCTTTGGAATGTATTTAGTTCATTATTTAAGCTGCCTTCATACTGGTTTCCTCAGCCTTCCTTCACCCTGTAATATTTTCAGCCCACTGTTTACTTTGCCTCAATAAAAAGTTTCTAATGCCAAATAGGTACCGTTGTGTGTGGAGTGGTGTGTGATGTTCTGCCTTCCACAGGCATGCTGCATCCGTTTCGGGGGACAGCCTCTTTGCATGCAAGTTGTTGCGTTTGGAAATAGTTTGCTGCCTTTTGCTTCTTAGATAATGTTGTGGTAGATGTTACCTCAAGTTAGAGTAAAGGGCAGTTGTCTGTACTCTGACTCAAAATTAGAAAGCAATTTCTAAAACCAGTGTTCTTATTCCCTTTCTAGTTTCTTCCGTTCACTTTCTGCATTCAACTTCAGTTTTATTTGAATGGGACTTAGAGACGTCCCCTAAAATGCCACAGATTGTCTGTTGGGGGATTAGTGAAGCCGCCAGAGTCAACCCCCAGCAACTTTAGTGCTTTTCAGGAAGTGTTCGATGCAAATTTGTATATTTTAGACCTGAAACTGCTACGTTTTCTTTTCGCATTTTTGAACTGGGTGTCTCTTCGCGTGTCTGTTCAGAATAGCAGCTAGTGTTCACAGCTTTATTGTGTGAATTGTGATGGTGCCTGGAAGTTTCATCCTTCCTCTAGATTTTCCTGCTCAGTTACCAAGAGGCCAAAGTCCATTCTGTGTTCTGACTTCTGTGCTTCTACTGTAGCCTCACCCTCTTCTTAACTAGCCTTTCTTACATGCAAGACAGAAAGATACAATATGTGGTTTATATATGTGTATTCTGAACTTTTATTTATTCAATCCCATATATCTTATTTCTATCTGATTTCTTTTATTATTTTCTAAGTCTTCTCTTGAGAATGTTTTGTTTGCTATCCATTTGAAGATGAGATTTTCAGAAGGGTGAATGCTTCAGCAGAGGGTAGGTGAGCTTGCAGAGTGATTTCTACCTTGAAGAAGTCATCAGTGTCTGAACTTGAGCTATTTAGTCTTAAATTTCGTTAACACAGAGAATGAAGCCATTCAGGGATGAACTTAAACTTTGCCCAGGCTCATAATGTATAAAAGTGCTACGTAAATCCAGAATGCTGATTTATTATCTATGTGATCTCACCAAATGGCCATGGTTAATATAAACGTTATTTATTCATGGTCTAATCCTTTGAAAATGTAGTCTAAATAGACTTGCACTGCAACTCCATTTTTTTTTTTTTTTTTTTTTTTGAGACCGAGTTTTGCTCTTGTCACCCAGGCTGGAGTGCAATGGCGCGATCTCGGCTCACCGCAACCTCCGCCTCCTGGGTTCAGGCAATTCTCCTGCCACAGCCTCCTGAGTAGCTGAGATTACAGGCACGCGCCACCATGCCCAGCTAATTTTTTGTGTTTTTAGTAGAGACGGGGTTTCACCATGTTGACCAGGATGGTCTCGATCTCTTGACCTCGTGATCCACCCGCCTCGGCCTCCCAAAGTGCTGGGATTACAGGCTTGAGCCACCGCGCCCGGCCTTGCAACTCCATTTTAACTAGAATGTTTACTCAGAATATTCTGTTCTTTAAGCTATTTTAGATAACATATTTTAAAACTACATATAGATAATATAGTTCTGTCAAGTGACATTCTTCATTAATTGCTTATGTTCTTTTGAAAGATTTTTAAAAATATGAGATTTTTTGAAAGATCTTGAACATGAATAAAATCGTAGGACAATGACTTGGAGCCTTTTCTCTTACAGGGCCAAGGTTCTAGAAATAACCTTTTCAATCCTAGCGTAGTCTTTGGTCTGCACATGTTTACAAATGCAAGTAAAAGCAGAGGGCACAGCCAATTCTCTACTCCTTAAATAACATAAGCTTATATTTGTATAGACCATTTCTTATGTAGTAAACTTACTTCCTTCTGCAGATTCTACTTTCACGTTTTGTCAGTCCAATCCCGGTGTGAAGACGGTTGAATAAAATTATCATTTGTCCACATAATAGGGTATTATGCAGCCATTATTATAATAAGCAGTTCCCATTGTAAACACTGGAAATTTTTTTTGTTCTTTTCAAAAAAGAGCAAAGCACAATTATGTTTAATCTGATTATTACTTATAAGGAAATGGGGAATAATAAAAGCCCAAGAAGAAATATGGGACTTGACAATTTTCTTTGATGTTGGAATCATGTGTAGAGTTTTCTGTAAGAAACAAAATAACTTTGAGATGGGGAATAAAAGTCCATTGAGACTCACGCTTGGGAATTCGCCTTAAGCCAAGACAAGGATTGATTTGAAAATACTTCAGAGAGGCTGGGCATGGTGGCTTATGCCTGTAATCCCTGCACTTTGGGAGGCTGAGGTAGGCAGATGACCTAAGGTCAGGAGTTCTAGACCATTGTGACCAACGTGGCAAAACCCTGTCTCTACTAAAAAAAAAAAGAAAGAAAATACTTCAGAGGAGTTGTTTGTTTTCCTTCTTAATTACTCTCCCTCATGTTTACTGACTGGATGGTAGAGTCATCTTTAGTTTGGGACCCTCTCTGTCTCTTGCGAACAATACCTGATGTTAGCTAAAGTGTTGTTAATATAGTTATTTGGAAAAGCTGTTTGTAGTATGTACCAAGAGTCTAAAAAACAGCTGGAACCATTGACTCAAATCTACTTCTGAGACTCAAAGAAAATGACCCAAAATATGGGAAGAGTTGTATTTGTGGCTGTGTTTTGCGACAAGTGACAGAATATGCATGTAAAAAGATTCTAACCAGCTGGGCATGGTGGCTCACACCTGCACTTTGGGAGGCCAAGGTGGGTGGATCACAAGGTCAAGAATTTGAGACCAGCCTGGCCAACATGGTGAAACTCCAGCTCTACTAAAAATATAAAATTTAGCTGGTGTGGTGGCACATGACTGTAGTCCCAGCTACTCAGGAGGCTGAGGCAGGAGAATCGCTTGAACCTGGGAGGCAAAGGTTGCAGTGAGCCGGGATTGCACCACTGCATTTCAGCCTGGGTGACAGAGCAAGACTCTGTCTCAAAAAAAAAAAAAGAAAAAAAGTTATAGATTCTAACCAGCGGGACACGGTGGCTCACGTCTGTAATCCCAGCACTTTAGAAGGCTGAGGCAGGCAGATCACCTGAGGTCAGGAGTTCAAGACCAGCCTGGCCAAGATGGTGAACCTTGTCTCTATGAAAAATATAAAAATTAACCAGATGTGGTGTCACACACCTGTAATTCCAGCTACTTGAGAGGCTGAGGCACAAAAATCACTTGAACCTGGGAGACAGAGGTTGCAGTGAGCCAAGATCATGCCACTGCACTCCAGCCTGGGCAACAGAGTGAGACTGTCTCAAAAATAATAATAATAAAATAATGAAGATAAAAATATTCTAACCAAATTGGAATTCACCTCACATAAGCCTGGACAGTTGATGGCCAGGGTTCAGCTGCTCAATGGTACCATCAGGGCCCTGGCCTTTTCTGCTTTGTCATTCTTAGTGTGCGTTGAAGCCAGGCTGGATTAGAATGCTGACTGACACAGCTCTATGACCCATACGCAAGGTATTCAGCATTTCTGTGCCTTAATTTCTTCGTCTGTAAAAAGGAGATAATGATGCTACCTTGCTTTCATAGACCTCTCTTCAGTGTTTAATCTAAAGCAACAAGAAGGCACAAAAGTGACATTTCCACATCTATCCCTTTTACTAGGAAAACAAAAGTTTCACAGATAGCCTTCCCTTAGTTTTCATTAGCCAGAACTATGTTATTCAGCCACCCTACCAACCAAGGAAGCCAAGAAACCAGGAAATGGGACTGCTGACCTCTTAGCTTAGATGACCATAACCATCCCAACAAAACTGAGCTTCTCTAAGCAAGGAAGAGGAAGAGAAACTGATTGTGGACAGACAGCTAGCAATGCCTAACACAAACTATAGGGAAATATTGATTGCAACATAATTTGCAATGACAAGAATGGGTGCAAGAAAATTTCTAAAATATTAGAATACTTAAGCAACTTGAGGTATGTTACTAGGTGGTATATTCGTCCATTTTCATGCTGCTGATAAAGACATATCTGAGACTGGGAAGAAAATGAGCTTTCATTGGACTTACAGTTCCACATGGCTGGGAGGCCTCAGAATCATGGTGGAAGGTGAAAGGCACTTCTTACATGGTGGTGGCAAGAGAATAGGAGGAAGAAGCAAAAATGAAGACCCCTAATAAACCCATAAAATCTCATGAGACTTAGTCACTATCGTAAGAACAGCACTGGAAAGACCGGCCCCCATGATTCAATTACATCCAACTAAGTCCCTCCTACAACACGTGGGAATTGTGGGAGACAGAATTCATGTTGAGATTTGAATGAGGACACAGCTAAACCATATCAAGTGAAATAGTCAACCATTAATTACTTTGATTAAAGTTATTTTAAAGGTAAGATATAAATACTACAGTGATGTGAAAAATGTTACGCTATTATTTTCTTTCTTTTGAGACAGAGTTTTGCTCTTGTTGCCCAGGCTGCAATGCACTGGCGCAGTCTTGGCTTACTGCAACCTCCACCTGCTGGGTTCAAGCGATTCTCCTGCCTCGGTCTCCCAAGTAGCTTGGATAACAGGCGTCCATCACCACACCCAGCTAATTTTTGTGTCTTTTAATAGAGACAGGGTTCCATCATGTTGGCCAGGCTGGTCTCAAACTCCTGACCTCAAGTGATCCGCCTGCCTCAGCTTCCCAAAGTGCTGGGATTATAAGTGTAAGCCACTGTTCCCTGCTGCTATTATTTTCAAAAGCAGAATATAAAATGATAAAGAAGCTTGGGCAACATGGTGAGACCTTGTAAAAATTAGCCAAGTGTGATGGTGTGTGCCTGCCATACCAGCTACTCAGGAGGTCGAAGCAGGAGGATCGCTGAGCCCCAGAGGTCAAGGCTGCAGTGAGTGGTGTTCAGGCCATTGTAGTTTAGCCTGGGTGACAGAGCGAGACCCTGTCTCTAAATAAATAAAATGATCAAGTGGTTTTAAGACAATTTTTTTGTACTTTTAATCTCTGAAATTGAGATATGTTTTAAAGTGTTCGCAGCCAGACAACATTCTAGATGCAGTTGTCATTGCCTGCACATTCACAAACCTAGTCTGATATTTTCAGTTGACATCTGCTAACATCAAGTGAGGACCAACATCAAAACTTGCAGAATGAGAATTAGTAGTCTCTATGGAATTTCCAGAAAAAAAAAAAAAAAAAAAAAAAAAAAAAAAACCTGGACTTAAAAAAAAAAAAAATCCAAACTCTTTATCAACGTATAAAGAAGAGAACAAGTACCATTAAGTATACTTAAACTCAATAAATTCACAAGCTGAATACATTACTGTAGCCAGCACTCAGGTTAAGAAACATTACAAACACCTTGAAATCTCCTTTGTGACTAGAGAACTCTTAAGAAATGCAGCATCAGTAAGATTTTTATTTTTTTCTTTTAGAGACAGGGTCTTGCTCTGTCACCTAGGCAAGAGTGCAGTGGTGCAGTCAGAGCCCAGTGCAGCCTTGAACTTCTGGGCTCAAGAGATCCTCCACAGGCCCAGGCCAGTATGCCCCACTATTAATAAATTTTTAAAAATTTATTTTTAACAGAGACAGGGTCTCACTGTGTTGCCCAGGCTGGTCTCAAACTTCCGACCTCAACTGATCTTCCCACCTTGGCCTCCAAAAGTTCAGGGTTTACAGGTGGGAGCCACTGTGCCTGGCCATCACTAAGATTCCTTTTTTTTTTTTTTCTGAGGTAGAGTCTTTGTCACCCAGGCTGGAGGGGAGTGACATGATCTCAGGTCACTGAAACCTCTGCCTCCCAGGTTCAAGTGATTCTTGTGCCTCAGTCTCCCAAGTAGCTGGGATTACAGGCATCTGCCGCCATGCCCAACTAATTTTTGTATTTTTAGTAGAGACAGAGTTTCACCATATTGCCCAGGCTGGTCTTGAACTTCTGACCTCTAGTGATCTACCCACCTCGGCCTTCCAAAGTCCTGGGATTACAGGTGTGAGTCACCACATCCAGCCAAGATTCTTTATGGCACAGAAAAGTGGTATGGTGTAGAAAAACACGGGCACCTATAATCAAATGGTGATTCAGGAGAATGTAATTCTGAATGCAAAGAAGCTTAAGCAATACCTTAATTTATTCCACTTTTTAAAAATGTACAAGAGTAGATATCTTATTTTCAAATAACTTTGACAAAAGACTTAAGAAAACTTTCAATATATACACATTTTAGAATTCGAGTAAAAAAGCATCATATCATAGCTTAAATAGAAGCGATTTTTTTCTTCAGGGTATGTAAAATAATGGTGCTTCATATAACTACAATTTTGTAAATAAAATATGCATATGAAGATAATTGCTGGGTTTGGGTTTTGGGAATATAACTGATTGGATTTTTCCCTCTACATTAAAAAAAAAGTTTTTTACAGCTCCTCATGGCCATGAATTCCTTTACATTTTAAATATTTTGTAATGTTGCTTAGCAAACATTTCTACTAAAATTTTTAAAATCTAGAATACTTCTAGTTCCATCTTAGTAAGATCCAATTTTGGTGTACTTGCTATTCCTAATATCTAAGTTAACATCAGAGATGTTTCTAAAAGAAATTTGGCCAAGGAGGAAGAGAAAATTAAGAACAAAATGAGAACCCTAATTCTAGGAAAAGTACAAAAGGGGAAGTTTAAAAGAATTACATAGAAACTAAAAATAAATGATGTTTGACAGAACATCTTGTTTTAAGGATATTTAAATCTCTTAAACATTTTATTATAATTGTAATTTTTTAAAAACATATAGAAAATAATGAAACATGTTCATCTCCCAGTTTTATACAATGTTAATATTTTGCTTTTTTTTTTTTTTTAAAGAACTAGAACATTAAAAGTATAACTATGTCTCACCCAGCCATTTCCCCCGCTTCTCAGGAATAACCCTTATCTAGAAGATAATACCTATCATTCCTGTAGTTATTTTTTCTTTCCCGTGTATATTTGTGTGTATATATAAATTTTTATGCCAGCAGTATCATTGTATAAATTCTTTTGCCATGTAACTCAACATTAGATTCTTGAAAAATGAAGATTCATTGTAATTGTTGTATAGTTTTTATTGTTTATTCACACATCCACTATTTACCATTTCTCTACCAAAGAGCAGTTAGGTTGTTTTCCACCTTTTTGCTATTTAAAAACCTGCAGGCCGGGCACTGTGGCTCATACCTGTAATCCCAACACTTTGGGAGGCTGAGGCAGGTGGATCACTTGAAGTCAGGAATTGAGACCAGCTTGGCCAACATGGTGAAACTATTTCTGCTAAAAAATACAAAAATTAACCAGGCATGGTGGTGCAGGCCTGTAGTCCCAGCTACCCGGGAGGCTGAGGCAACAGAATCGCTTGAACCCGGGAGGGGGAGGTTGCAGTGAGCCAAGATCGTGCCACTGCACTCCAGCCTGGGCAACAGAGTGAGACTTCCTCTCAAAAAAATTAATTAATTTAATTTAATTAAAACCTTGCTGCAATAATCACCTTTGAACATGTCTTCTAGGGTTCATGGTCTTAGAGTTTTTTCTTTAAACAAAATTTAGATAGAAAACTGAAAATGGGCCGGGCACAGTGGCTCACACCTATAATCCCAGCACTTTGGGAGGCTGAGGCAGGCAGAGCACTTGAGGTCAGGAGTTCGATACCAGCCTGGCCAACATGGTGAAACCCTGTCTTTAATAAAAATACAAAAATATTAGCCAGGTGTGGTAGTGTGCACCTGTAATCCCAGCAATTTGGGAGGCTGAGGCAGAATTGCTTGAACTTGGGAGGCAGAGGTTGCAGTAAGCTGAGATTGCACCACTACATTTCAGCCTGGGTGACAGAGCAAGACTTTGTCTCAAAAAAACAAAGGAAGAAAAAAGATCCAGAAAACTAAAAATGAAATCACTGCGTTTGTAGGGTCTGCAATTCTTCTACTTTACTAGGCAATACTGAATTGCACTATATTCTCATTAACAACTCATATAAGTTTGTATTTTACTACATCCATGTCAACAAGATGTTATTAGACTTTGAAACTAGACAATCTTTTGTTTATGAAATGGTATCCCCAGGTGCCATGGCTCACGCCTGTAATTCCAACACTTTAGGAGGTGGAGGAAGGCGGATCACTTGAGGTCGGGAGTTTTGAGCCTGACCAAAATGGAGAAACCCTGTCTCTACTAAAAATACAAAAAAAATTGGTTGGGCATTGTGGCGCATGCCTGTAATCCTAGCTACTTGGGCGGCTGAGGCAGGAGAATCGCTTGAACCTGGGAGGCGGAGGTTGCGATGAGCCAAGGTTGCATCGTCGCATCCCAGCCTGGGCAACAAAAGCTAAACTTTGTCTGAAAAAAAAAAAAAAAAGAAATGGTATCACGATTTAATTTGCATTTCACTGATTACCAGAGAGATTGAAATAACTTCACATTTTTATGTTCATTTGTATTTTCCTCTTTGTAGCCTTTTGTTTTTATTTTTTCTAGTAATAAAGGCATGATATGTCTTTATATATTCTGGATACTAATTCTTTATCAACCACCTATGTTGCAGATATCCCTACAGATAAACAGTGCCGTATCCATGATAAACTAAGTTCCCATGTGTACTTTGGGTCTAGGATTTTCAAAACCATTTCTGGATCCCTTTTAACAGTCCTTGCTCCAACTTCTCTCTTTCCTTCATATTTTACTATAAGCAGCAAGAAGCCAGGTAGCAACTTTGACATTTTGCTTGGAGATCTAACTAGAGTATCTAGCCTTTTAGGTACATTTTTCTGTGTTCCACATTACTCTAGGTGATCATGTAAAACATTCTGACACTACATAACTAAGGAATCTCTTACTTCCAGTTTCCAGTAACATTCTCACTTCTGAAGTGGCTACTGCAGGCAGTCTCCTTCAAGACCACCAGACTATATTTTTCTAGGATGGTTTGTTTCTCAAGGGACCATCGATTTCTACTAATAGTCTGTTTTGTTTGTTTGTTTGTTTGTTTGTTTGTTTGTTTTGAGATGGAGTGTCACTCTGTCATCCAGGCTAGAGTACAGTGGTACGATCTTGGCTTACTGCAACCTCCATCTCCTGGGTTCAAGCAGTTCTGCCTCAGCCTCCTGAGTAGCTGGGATTACAGGCACCTGGCACCAGGCCTGGCTAATTTTTATATTTTTAGTAGAGACAGGGTTTCACCATGTTGGCCAGGCTGGTCTTGAACTGACCTTCAGCTATCCACCCACCTCAGCCTCCCAAAGTGTTGGGATTACAGATGTGAGCCACCATGCCCGGCCTACTTCCACAGTTTCTATGGGTTAGGAATTTTGAGGGGGTAGCTTAACTGGGGCAGGAAGATCTATTTCCACCATTGCTCACTCAGATGACTATTGACAAGAAGCCTCAGTTCCTCTCTGGCTCTTGGTAGAAAGTCTCAGTTCCTCAAGAAAGGCTTTCTTTTTTTCAATTTTATTTACTCCTTTTTTGGAGACAGGGTCTCACTTTGTCACTCAGGGTGGAGTGCAATGGCATAATCGTAGCTCACTGCAGCCTCAAACTCCTGGGCTCAAGTATTCGTCCCACTTCAGCCTCCCAAGTAGCTGGGACTACAGACATGTGCCACCATGCCCAACTAATTTTAATTTTTTTGTAGAAATGGGGTCTCACTGTTGCCCAGGCTGGTCTCCAACTCCTGGGCTCAAGCACTCCTCCTGCTTCAGACTCTCCAAGTGCGGAGATTTGTACCAGCCACAAAGGGACGTTTTCATAGGGCTTCTTACGTGTCCCCAGGACATGACAATGGGCTTCCTATAGAGTGAGCAATCCAAGAGAGCAAGGAGGAACCCGCAATGTCTTTGTGACCTAGTCTTGAAAGTCAAACACCAATTCTGATTCTATTCATTAGAACCAAGTGAACTCAGGTGATCCACTGGCCAAAGTGCTGGGATGACAGGCACGAACCACCATGCCTGGCAAGAAATTTTTAAATTTCATTAAGTGTTAGTTACCCTTAAAAGCATCTTAAGTGGTTAATTATAAAAGTTGGATTTCTTCGTCCTAAAATTGGTTAAAAAAATTAAAAATGTGTTTAATTTCTATTCAGTTTGTTTTTGTTTGTTTTGAGACAAAGTTTCACTCCTGTTGCCCAGGCTGGAGTGCAATGGCACGATGGCTCACTGCAAACTCCTCCTCCCAGGGTAAGCTATTCTCCTGTCTCAGCCTCCTGAGTAGCTGGGATTACAGGCGCCCGCCACTATGCTCGGCTAATATTTGTATTTTCAATAGAGTCAGGGTTTCACCATGTTGGCCAGGCTGGTCTCAAACTTCTGACCTCAGGTGATCCACCCACCTCGGCCTCCCAAAGTGCTGAGATTACAATCGTAAGCCAGCACATCTGGTCCTTTTATTTAGTTTCTAGTATTCATGTACACATGTACCCTTTTTTAGAATTGTTAAAAATGGCCCAGCCTTACTAAGATTTTCCTAAGTTTGTCTCCCAGACATTGGGAACTCAAAGAGGAGGTGAGGGAACTTAGGTGTGAAGGTGGATTGTGGATTCAGACCACCTGACCTGGAGGCTGACTCACAGGCTAACCAGTAGAGTGACCTCCGGCACATGGCTTCACCTCGCCAAGCCTGACACTCCTCATCGGTAAAGCCAGGGTTAGGGGAACCTACCTTTTGGCTTGTTTTGATAATTAAATGAGATAATGTCCACAAAAAATACTTGGTAGATAAATGTTAACTAAATTTTGAGCTTTTAAAAATGTTTAACTGGCTGGGCACAGTGGCTCATGCCTGTAATCCCAGCACTTTGGGAGGCTGAGGCGAGTGGATCACCTGAAGTCAGGAGTTCGAGACCAGCCCAGCCAACAAGGTGAAACCCGGTCACTACTAAAAATACAAAAATTAGCTGGGCATGGTGGTGGACGCCTATATCCTAGCTACTCAGGAGGCTGAAGAATTGCTTGAACCCAGGAGGCGGAGGCTGCAGTGAGCCGAGATTGAGCCACTGCACTCCAGCCTGGGCTATAGAGTGAGACTCCGTCTCAAAAATAATAAATAAATAAATAAATAAGGAGAATCATTTGAACCCAGGAGCGGAGCCTGCAGTGAGCCGAGATCCAGCCATTGCACTCCAGCCTGGGCGATAGAGTGAGACTCCGTCTCAAAAATAATAAATAAATAAATAAAGGCTGGGCGCGTTGGCTCACGCCTGTAATCCCAGCACTTTGGGAGGCCGAGGCAGAAGGATGACGAGGTCAGGAGATCAAGACCATCGTGGCCAAGGTGGTGAAACCCTGCCTCTACTAAAAATACAAAAATTAGCTGGGTGTGGTGGCAGGCGCCTGTAATTCCAGCTACTCAGGAGGCTGAGGCAGAAGAATCGCTTGAACCCGGGACGCAGAGGCTGCAGTGAGCCGAGATTGCACCACTGCACTCCAGCCTGGCGACAGAGTGAGACTCCGTCTCAAAACAAACAAACAAACAAAAACCCAAAAACGTCTAACTGAAAAGAGGTGGGGCTGTTGAACAGAAAAAGCTCTCTTGCCCTTTATAAAAACCCAAGTGAACCTCTGAAGAATTTTTAAATGAGCAAATGAGGCGGGGAGCGGGGTGGATTAATATAATAGGTCCCTTTCTACACTGTAAGGCTTTTCTCACACCTTTTTGCTACTGAAAATCTGAAAGCCCCTCTCGGCCGCAGCCTACAGTCCTTCGGCCCGGCAGGTGCGCTGGAACCCGGAGTTGGTAGGAGGCCGGCTGTCCGCAGCCCCAGCCCTTAGCGGCCCCGCGGTCAGCGACCTCCAGGCGCGGCGGGGACGGGAGGTGTGGCCCCTCCGGCTTGCGGGTGAAGGGCCCCGCCTCCAGCGATCGCGGCCCCGCCCCGGCTCCTCCTCCTCCGCGGCTTACCCGGGCTCCGACGGTGGCTGCCCAGGTCCGAGTTGCGGCCGCAGGAACCCGAGCCATGCGGGCCGCAGACTGGAAAGCGCGCCCGGGGCTTCTGCCCCTGCTGCTGCTGCTGCTGGCCGGGGCCGGGCTGTCCGCCGCCTCTCCCGCAGCAGCGCCGCGCTTCAACGTGAGCCTAGACGCGGCCCCCGAGCTGCGCTGGCTGCCGGTGCTGCAGCACTACGACTTGGACTTGATGCGCGCCGCGGTGGCGCAAGTCATCCGGTGAGCTGGGCCCCTGGACGGGGTCTGCGGGGACGCAGGCGGCGCGGGTCGGAGTCAGACGCGCGCTGCCCAAAGTGTTTTAAACCCTGACGCTTTACTCCCCGCCACACTGGGCGAACTGGCTTTGGCCGCCGCCCTGGGCAGGGTCGGCGTTGGGGAGAATCTAGTGCGGCAGGTTCAGCTTCCAAGTTCGGTGTCACCCGTGGCACGCCAGTCCTTGAGCCATTCCGGGTCAGGATGGCTCGCGGGTTGTCGCCCGGGCTGCGTAGCTACCGAGGAGGGACAACCCGCGACTTCCTTGAGGGCTTCGCGGGCCCTCCAAGCCTGCCCTGGGACCAGCCTCATTCGCCCTCCCTATCCCCGAGTTTTCTTCCTCGCCCGCCCCCGGGGGGCTGCGGACCGAGGGACGCGGCGCCAGAGCTGTCCGCTGTCTGGGGCGCGGTGGCCCTGAGCGCTCACCCCCTCAGGATGTAGTCCCGCTCCCAGTACACAGGCAGTCGCATGCCGCCGAACTCTGAGCGGGTCAGACGCCCTCCTGCTTTTCGTTTCCAGGGATAGAGTCCCCACGTGGGTGCACGTGTTGATGGGAAAGGTGGTCCTGGAGCTGGAGCGCTTCCTGCCCCAGCCCTTCACCGGCGAGATCCGCGGCATGTGCGACTTCCTGAACCTCAGCCTGGCCGACTGCCTCCTGGTCAACCTGGCCTACGAGTCCTCCGCGTGAGTGCCCCAAGCCGGTGCCGAGTAACGCGGGGCTTGCGGCGGGGGGCCTCCTGACACAGACTAGCAGGAGGAGACATGCTTTCCGTGTGATAAAAACAGGGTGGTGCCTGCTTGCCCAGAAACCTCCAGCGCTTCCTCTGCTTCTCTGGGTAAATCTGAGCTGCAGATCGTAGGCTTCGAGAGGGAAAGCAGCTTCTCTGACTCAACACTGAAATTTCCTCTCCCAGTAGCCCCTGGTTTTCTCTCCCCCAATTCAGGTAGCATCCTACTTTTTAAATTCTGCTCAAACGTACTTTTCCAGGAAGTTTTTGAAATGAAGCTTCCTCTCATCTGGACCCTTTAGTGAACTCAGTGGCCTTCCAGATCTATACTGACAGTGGCGCATCTCTGCCCTTATTTGTCGCCCTGCATTTATCTCTCATGTGTGTCATGGCTGAAGTGTCTGTGTCCACCAGGGATGGGACCACAGGGAAAACTTCTCTAATAGCGCCAGCCAGTGTTTGGACCGGGAAGCGGGCATGATAAAATGTGCACCCAGGCCGGGCGCGGTGGCTCACACCTGTAATCCCTAGGCGGGCAGAACACCTGAGGTCCGGAGTTCAAGACCAGCCTGGCCAACATGGAGAAACCCCCATCTCTACTAATAATACAAAAAAATTAGCTGAGTGTGGTGGTGGTGGTGGTGGTGAGGGGGGGTGCCTGTAATCCCAGCTACTTGGGAGGCTGAGGCAGGAGAATGGTTTGAACCCGGGAGGCAGAGGTTGCAGTGAGCCGTGATGGCCCTATTGCACTCCAGCCTGAGCGACAAAGGGAGACTCCATACATATATGGGCCTGGCGAGGTGGCTCACGCCTGTAATCTCAGCCCTTTGGGAGACCATTCTGGCTAACATGGTGAAACCCTGTCTCTACTAAAAATACGAAAAATTAGCCGGGCATCATAGTGACACATGCCTGTAGTCCCAGCTACCCGGGAAGCTGAGGCAGGAGAATTGCTTGAACCCGGGAGGCGGAGGTTGCAGTGAGCCGAGATCGCACCATTGCACTCCAGCCTGGGCAACAAAGCAAGACTCCGTCTCAAAATAAATACATGAATAAATAAATAAATAAATAAAATTGTTAAAGTGCACCCAGAAGTGAAAGTAACATGGAGTGTGCAGTTGATCCCAGGCAAAGTGCTGGGGTTTATGGGCTTAGTAACTGGTCTTGGAATAAAGAGGTTTGACTTGGTTTCTCCCTTTAATACTTAACTGTTTTGCCACCAGACTGGCCTCATCTCTTAACATCTTGTACATACTTAGAGCTTCTTGCTGCCTAAAGATGATGAGAGTAGAAAAGATCTTGGAATAATGAAACTTTACCGGCCCAGGCATCTTCCTAGAACACCTAGGCAGAGTAAGCAAAGCAGCACTGTGACTGCCTTCCTCTTCAGGAAACGCTTTCAGGCACAGAAAAGACACAGGTTTGGTAAATAAAGTGCTTTTCAGTTGAACTAAGTTATTATAATTTTACCACCTCCCTCTCCTACCTCCAGCTTTTTCCTATTTTTAAGTTACAGCTTTCTCAGTGAAAAATCATAAATCATTTTTACCTTCATCTGTTGGAGTCACCATATTCAAACAGATAAAAGCAAACGTTCTAGTAAAAACATTCTAACTTTTGGATTTGATACTAAGGTATGTATTGAATTGCCTAATAAAATGCACTCTTCAATTCACTAGTATTGACAAAGGAAATGCTTTCTTCTCATTTTGGAAGTAAGCCTTCTTGAATTAGAATAATACTAGCTACCCTTTAGTGAGCCTATTGGGTGCCAGGCACTTCATGAACACAGCCCCGTGGGGAAGATGGTATCATCTGTTTTGTGATGTGGAAACCAAGCCTCAGAAGGGCCCCCTTGCTGGAAGTCAGGTTGCTGGTGAGCGCTGAAAGCATGTGACCCTCCAGTGGCTGCAGTGCCTCTCAGAGCAGAACCCGTTTCCTCATTTGTCTCCGGTGCTTGTGCACTGCCGCATCACACTGCAACATGTGGGCGTCATGTGAAAGTATTGCTGTCTTGCCAATTTTGAAAAATCACCTTTGAGACAGAAGATTCTACAAACTCTGCTTTGGTACTTCCCATGTCTTACCAGTCCCCTCCCTGACCTGAACTCTTTGAAGTTAAGTTCAGAACCTTGGAGGGAGGCCGGGCGGGCACAGTGGTTCATGCCTGTAATCCCAGCAGTTTGAGAGGCTCAGGTGGGTGGATCTCTTGAGCCCAGGAGTTCGAGACCAGCCTGGGCAACATGGTAAAACCTCGTCTCTACATAAAATACCAAAAAAAATTAGCCAGATGTGGTGGCTTGCACCTGGGTCCCAGCTGCTTGAGAGGCTGAGGTGGGAGGATGGCTTGAGCCTGGGAAGTCAAGGCTGCAGTGAGCCGAGATGGCGCCACTGCACTCCCGCCTGGGTGACAGAGACTCAAATAAACAAACAAATGAAAAACAGAAACCTTAGAGGGAATTAAAACCTGGCAAGTTTCCATCTTTAAACAAACAACAAAAAAGTAACGCTTTATTCCCCTTAATTATAAAAGTAACATGTAATCATTGTAGAAAATCAGTAAATGTAGAAAAGTAAAAAGAACAAAGCTAACCACCATTCTGTTATTCAAAAATGAACAGAAAAAACCTTCAGGTTATTTTCTCTCAGTTTTGTTCATGTGGATATATATCTTTTTCCCCTGGTATTGAACATACTGTATATAAATATTTTTTCATATACCATTAAATATTCTCAGAGAATATGGATATTTGGATATTTAAATATTTAACAAGTTTCCTCCTGTTTTTCTCAGAATACTTACTTTCATAGAGATTTCCCTTTTTTTAAATTATCTCTGTGCAAGGAGCTGGGAAAGAGACCCTAAAGTGCCAAGCCCCTAAAGCGCCAGCCATTTTCCCAAGGGGACAAAGTAAAACATTTGTGAAACAATGGTTTAGTGCTACTCTACTCGCTCTGAGGAATTCATAATATGGAGAGGTGAGCTTGAGCTGGCTTTGAACAATGTGTTAAATAGAATACATACTACCAAGCTGAGGAAAAAGCAGAGTTCAAAGGTATCCTGAGCCCAAGATAGGTTAGTTTCACTTAGGAATTAGACTGAGGGTCGGGCGCGGTGGCTCACACCTGTAATCCCAGCACTTTGGGAGGCCGAGGCGGGTGGATCACTTGAGGTCAGGAGTTCGAGACCAGCCTGGCCAACATAGTGAAACCCCGTCTCTAAAAAAAAAAAAAAAAAAGGAATTAGACTGAGGGTGAAATTCTTAACTAACTATGCTTATGATGCCACCCCTGTGTACTAAGCGCAAAGAACCTAGAAACACTGAATGAACACAGGTGAGTTGTATCCAGTTGTATGTTTCATCTTGAATTGTGAATCTATATTCTCATATAAGCATTATACCACTTATGTCAGTTATAAGGAAGAGAAACTATTTTACTTTGAGGACTCGTTTTACAAATGAAAAACTCCTTTTCCTTTTGTTCTTATTTGTCTTATTCATTCATGTTGGACTTTTCCCTTTTCTCAGATTCTGCACCAGTATTGTGGCTCAAGACTCCAGAGGCCACATTTACCACGGTCGGAATCTGGATTATCCTTTTGGGAATATCTTACGCAAGTTTACCGTGGATGTGCAATTCTTAAAGAATGGGCAGGTATAGTCCGTACCGTAAAGATAAGAAATCAGAAAGATTTGCTAACTCAAGTTAGCTGTCATTTGAATGGCCTGCTAACTTAAATGTGTTATCAGCGTAAGACACAAAAAACATCATGCACCTGGAAAAACAAAGCCCAAAGAGAGGTTTACATCAATTATGCTCATAGGAAGGACAGTCATTTATTATTATTGAGCATCTACTTAAAGAGGTCACCCAGTTTTCTTTAGGGACATCTCTTTTAGAGAGTGATGAATTATCTGCTTATCCAGAGTCAGCTCTTTTCTCTGCTTTCCCATGCCCAATCTGCTTTTGGAATAGGGAGGGGCTGGGTAGTGCCATAACTAGGAACACCCAACTTCGGGATCTGACAGTCCCAGGTTTGAATCCTGATTCTATCAATTACTGTACTTCCTTTGTGAACCTGAGAAATTAGTCATATAATAATTTGGCAGACTGCAGCCGGTGGAGGCTCGTAATTACTTTACTGAGATAGTTACAAATGTTAAATGAAGTAGTCTATGTAAAACCATGTAGTAGGTGCCTGATAAGTTATAGCCAAATAATAAATGGTCCTTCATTCTGCAAGTATGATTGATCACATCACTCTCTTAGGTATGATCTTTAAAAAATTATACTTAGATTTTTTGTTTATAGCATAGTCCGTTTAAAAGTATAATCTAGCATGTGCTGTTGTCACTGTGTAGAATTCTAGAGAGACAGAATTAATCAATGTTCACTGAGTACACACAGCATGTTTTGCTGTAAACCAGAATGCAGCATGCCAAAGCCGGATTTTGACTGTAAGGACAAGGACTATATTCCCTGTGTCCTTTGCATTTAGGGGTTGATTCACAAATACTGAAAACTCATTTACTAACTAGTCAGTTAGCCATCTGCTTTTACAAACACTCTTTTTCATAAAAAGTTCAAATAGTACAGAAATGTTAGTAAAAGTTTATCCTTTTCAGTCCTGTTTCTTCACTTCGCCACTATTAACAATTTGATTTCTAGCTGAATTACTTTAAAAATGATTTTAAATGGTAACGATATACAAATGCATAATTAATTCTCAAAGGAAATATGCTAAATATTAAGGTATTACTGACTGATGGGATAATATTTTTTATTCATGTTTTTTCTTCATTATTCTATAATGAGCTAATACTCTTACAAATAGACAAAGGAATAAATGCAATGAAAATTATTTCAACTGTTCTAAAACTCATTTTAATAGTTGTTCCTTCATTTGTTTTTGTTTTTCCTGGAGTTTCCATGAAATAGTCTATAGAGAAATAGTTGACAGAGACAGCTTTACTCTCAGAACTCAGGTTCCGTTACTAAATCTAGACAGTTTACACTGGGTATTGCTTTTCTATGGAGGACTCATGGCCAAGAAATTGTTTTACTAAATTAAGAACAGGTTATCCACAAAATAATTCATCTCTCATTCTTGTCTCGTGTATATAATCTTAAAAGTATTTTTATACACAGGACCTCATTTGACCCTCCCAGCAGCCCTGCAAAGCAGGCATAAGTCAGCATTTTTATCTTCACTTTCTAGATGAGGGCGTCTAGCTTCACAGAGCTTGACCTGCCCCAAATCTCAAGGCAGAGAGATGGCAGAGGGAGGGCCAGAACCCAGGCACTGGGCCTATTGATTGTTTTTGTTTTTGAACTCAGCCTTAATTAGGCTGTAAATTGTCCTTAATATAACTGATGTTTTTATTTTTGAGACAGTCTCGCTCTGTCACCCAGGCTGGAGTGCAGTGGTGTAATCTCGGCTCACTGCAACATCTGCCTTCCAGGTTCAAGCAATTCTCCTGCCTCAGCCTCCTAAGTAGGTGGGACTGCAGGAGGGCGCCCCCACACCCAGCCAACTTTTGTATTTTTAGTAGAGATGGGGTTTCACTATGTTGCCAAGGCTAGTCTTGAACTCCTGAGCTCAGATAATCCACCTGCCTTGGCCTCCCAAAGCGCTGGGATTACAGGTGTGAGACACTGCACCAGGCAGTTAGGCTAAAACTTAAAATTCCCTGCTAAGGGTTTATTTATGTTAACTGACTAGGCAGAAACAATTGGGAAGTACAAACAGAAGTAGAGACAGATTTTCAGAGCTGCAAGATAAAATATCTTTTAAGTTATATCTCAATATTACTTATAATTATGTATCATAATTGAAAACTACGATGTGATTTTGATCTCAAAACTTCAGTTTTTCTCAGCCCTTCAAGAGTGACCCTAACATGAGGGTGAGGGTCACCCTCATGTTACAGTCACTGTGTCATGCAAATGTAGTGGCCATGTAATTACTTTTTATTATCCTATAATTACATTTGTAAGGGCTTTAGTCAAAAGGTAGACTTATTTCTGCTTTACTGACATTCGTGGAAATGGGGGCACTCATGGAGGTCCTTAGTAAGTCTGAGGGCTGAGGTCATTTTATAAAACTAAGGCCACTGCATTCTCCCTTGTAATTCAGCACCTTAAATTATTTCTACAACCAGATAAGGTAAAAATAAATAATTAAGTGAAAAACATTACTGATTTAATTTTTCTGAGGAAAATATCAATCTAGGACTATGTATTTCTTAAAACATCACAGTATTAGTTAACTTTTATTGAACAATATGAATCAGATACTGTTTTAAGTACTTTTTAATTTTTTTTTAGACAGAGTCTTGCTGTGTCACAAGGTGGAGTGCAGTGGTACGATCTCAGCTCACCATAATCTTTACCTGCTGGGTTCAAGCGATTCTTCTGCCTTAGCTTCCCGAGTAGCTTGGACCACAGGTGCATGCCACCACACCCAGCTAAGTTTTGTACTTTTGGTAGAGATGGGGTTTCGCCATGTTGGCCAGGCTGGTCTCAAACTCCTGGCCTCAAGTGATCCTCCCGCCTTGGCCTCCCAAAGTGCTGGATTACAGGCATGAGCCACCACACCTGGCCAAAGAACTTATTTGAAAAATAAAATTTTTGCCATGGAACAGCTTACAGAAAAAATAAAAATAAATAAATAAAATGAAAAATAAAATTTGCTATCGGAAATAACTGGTAAAGGCTAGTTGTGGTGGCACACACCTGTAATCTAGCACTTTGAGAAGCCAAGACAGAAGGACTGCTTGAGCCCAGGAGTTTAGACCAGCCTGGGCCACATAGGCAGACCCTATCTATAGGAAAACCATAGTAATAATAATAATTAGATTTGGTGGCACGGGCCTGTGGTCCCAGCTGCTTAGGAAACTGAGGTGGGAGGATCACTCGAGCCCAGGAGGTTAAGGCTGCGGTGAGTCATGATTGCGCTCCAGCCTCAGTGACATATAGAGTTTGAATTTTCTCCTGCAGATTACATAGTAGTATCTTGCAATCACTGGAGCTCATGACCTTAATTTAAAGTGGAGGTGATCCCTATAATTCATGGGATAGTTATGAGTATTAAATGAAAGAGCTGTGTACAAGGATTTTTACATATTTAAAATTTAAATGTGATTATTGTTGGTGAACAGTTCCACTTGTTTCTCCTAACTTCACAGAGCTTATAAAATGTGTGATATTTATCTCTTATCATCAAATCAAAACAAGTTTTTCAATAAGACTCCATTTGCCACTTCTAGGATGGGACCTCTTAATCTACTTTGTGCACCCCTTTGATGAATAATGTTTTATAAATACATAAAATAAAATACGTGGGATAACAAAGGAAATCAGTTGTGTTGAAATCAGCCATTTCAATGTTATACTTTTTCTTAACACATTAAATAGTAAGGTTTAGCAGTGGGTCTAATAACTGCCATGTTTTCAAAGTAGTAAATTATGGACAGTGTTTCAAAATATCTGCAGCCAACATTGTGTATGTGAAAATACCTGTGATTTCTACCAGTGACAAAATTATAGGCACCACTATGATTGCGTGATTTGTTGCATGCATTCATTATAGAAGGAATTAAATTTCAGTTAAGGTTAGTGAAAATGCATCTTTTTTTCCCCCATCCAAAGTCATGAATCCACTAAAATCTATGTATGGACCACGCCCCCCACCCCAACTTAAGGTTAAGAACCTCTGTCTTAGAAGGCTATTTCAGAGCTTTATTCTATTATGTTGGAACTTAGAAGGAAAAAAATCCAAAAATTGTAGGGCAAAACAGGTGATTTCAATGTATTTGATTGGACCGTTGAAATAATCCATTACATCTTGATTTCAGATTGCATTCACAGGAACTACTTTTATTGGCTATGTAGGATTATGGACCGGTCAGAGCCCACACAAGTTTACAATTTCTGGTGATGAACGAGGTAATCAAAACAAACTCCTGTGTAATTTAAGCTACGTTATTGTTCAGTTCTATCCAAGTACTTCCTTCACTCACCCAACATACAGAACATACAGAACACCCACTATGTGGCAGGGACTTCCATCCTAGGGAGAGGAAAGGGACAGCATGCACGGAAGCAATGACGACGAGTTCAGGTAGCAATAAGTGCTACAAAGAAAGCAAAATAGGTTTGCCGGGCATTGTGGTACGTGCCTATAGTCCCAGCTACTCCAGAGGCTGAGGCAGGAGAATCAATTGAACTCTGAAGGTGGAGGTTGTGGTGAGCCAAGATTGTGCCATTGCACTTTAGCCTGGGCAATATGAGTGAAAGTCTGAAGAAAGAAAGACAGAAAGAGAGAGAGAGAAAGAGGGAGGGAGGGAAAAAAGGAAGAAAGGAAGGAAGGGAGGGAGGAAGGAAGGAAGGAAAAGAAGAGAGAAGAAAGGAGTGAAGGAAGGAAGAAGGGAAAGAAGGAAGGAAGGAAGAAAAGAAAGCAAAATAGGAAGCTGTGATAGAGAGTGAAAGAGGAGGTGGAGTGGTTAGTACAGATCAGAGGGTCAGAGAAGGCCTGACCCATGTGATCCAGGAGCTAGCTCTGCAGAAGCCAGGGGAAGACCATTTCTGGTAGACTTACCGCAAGGATGAAGGCCACAGGTAGGAATAATAAGCTTGGTGGATTTCAGAAACAAAAGAAAGTCAGTGTGGTTAGAGTATGGTGTAAATGGATAGTGACATTAGAAGTGAAGAAGAGGCTGAGGCCATGGTGCAGGGTCACAATGAAGAGTTTGGATTTTAAGTATAATGGAAGCTGTAGGGGGGTTGTAGGCCAGGGAGTGAACAGATGTGATTTATATTTTTAGCTATTACTTTTGCTGCTCTGTAGAGACTGGATTGTGTTAGGTTAAGATGGAAGCAGAAGACCATTTGGAAACTACTGTGATAATCTAGGGGATCTATGGTGCTGTTAATCAAGTAACATTTGTAATTCACTTTCTGGCTTAACATGCACATCCTCACATGTCTTCTTCTTAGACACAACAGTCCTTTTAGGCAGGGCTGTTATTATTAACTCCATTCATTTGGCAGAGAAGGAAATAGGCTGTGAGAGGAAATGACAGCTAGCAGTGGGAGAGGAAATTCTCAGATTGCTCTCCTGGGTCCTGGCCCAATTGCTCTGTTCATTGACATCCCCACTGCCATTCCCCAGATCTCAGGGGAACACCATTTAGTTCCACAGTATGTGGGAAACCCAGAGATAAGAAAGCTCTGTGTGTATTCTCAGCGTGCAGCTGAATCAAGGAAAAGGATATATATAAGGAGTGTCTTGAAGTTTAGTGTTGCTCATCTGATGAATCCTGATTGACTTTTTTTTTTGTTTTTTGGGGTTCGTTTGTTTGAGACACAATCTCGCTCTGTTGTCCAGGCTGGAATGCAGTGGTGCAATCTGGGCTCACTGCAACCTCTGCCTCCCGGGCTCAAGCGATTCTCATGCCTCAGCTTTCTGAGTAGCTGGGATAACAGGCACGCACCACCACACCTGGCTAATTTTTGTGTTTTTGGTAGAGATGGGGTTTCGCCATGTTGGCAAGGCTGGTCTCGATCTGTCAACCTCAGGTGATCCACCACCTTGGCCTCCCAAAGTTCTGGGGGTTACAGGTGTGAGCCAATGCACCTGGCCAGTGTTGTTGTTTATTCTTATCTTTTTACATAAGGCTTTACCGGGAAGATGGTGGTTGAGTATATATCAGTGTCCACGGTAAACATTTCTTTATCCTAATGTATTTCTTCCACATTTTCTCAAATGTCAGCTATGTACAGGACTGGTTCTCAACCAGTGGCACCCAAACCACAGCATGACAATTACTGAGGTTTTTAATAGAATGCCTATAATCACATGTATATTTATGAAAAATGACTGGCTTTCATTTTGCAACTCAAGTTGTTTGCCAAACTTGATTAGTAGAGTCTAAGATATGAGCAGTTAAAAATAACCAAGTTTATCTACCACATATGCATTTAATGAAACACTGCTAACTGCTTTTAGCCAGGCATGGTGGCATGTGCCTGTAGTCCCAGCTACTTGGGAGGCAGAAGAGGGAGGATGGCTTGGGCCCAGGAGTTCGAGGCTGAGATGAGCTGTGATATTAAGTCTCTGGACATTATGGAGGGTTCCAGCAGTGCCTCAAAGACCCCCAAGGAAAGGATAAGGATATGAGGAGGACTGGCAAATGCCGCGGAACATGGGGAGGCTTAACAAAACACCTGGTGGGTAAGATCTCGACTCCAGAGCCAGCCTGCCTGGGTTTAAATCTTAGTGCTGTCACTTGGTGGCTGGGTGACCATGATCAAGGAGCTTAACCTGTCTGTGCTTCAGTTTCCTCATCTCAAAAGCAGAGATGATAATAGCTGCTGTGAGGACGAAATGAATTAGTGAATATGAAATACAGCAGTCCCTGGCACACAGCAAAGGCCGTGGAAGTGTTTTTGCTATTGTCGCATCTCCGGGCCTGGCCTCTTCTGAGTCTTAGACTGGAGCATCCAGCCATCTTCTCAGCATCTCCATTCTGACGTCCACTAGGCGTCTTACACTTAGCGTGCCTAAGCTGATCTCTTGCATTTTTCTTTTCCCCATTTTCTACCCAACTCTGCCTCTACTCAAATCTGTCCCTCTCCTTGTTTCCCATGTCTCAGCAAATGGCACCTCTACGCACACAACTGCTACCAGAAGTCATCACTGACCCTTCACTCCCTAAGTCTTATCAGCTGTGACACCAGAACTAGACTGTACCTCTCCATTCTCTCTACCTCTACTGCTGAGCTAGCCCCCATCACACCTGTACTGCCTGCTCAGCCCACCTGATCTCCTTGCTACTATTTTTACCTTCCTGTACTTCTTTTCCTACCCAGCAACTAGAATGGTCAGGTTATTCCACCTATTGTGACAAATATTGCATGATTTCACTTATATGTGGAATCTCCAAGTTTGAACTCATAGGCCCAGAGAGTCGAATGGCCATTGCTAAGGGCTAGGGAAAATGGGGGATAGTCAAAAGGTACAAAGTTTGAATTCGACAGGAGGAATAAGTTCTGGTAATCCACACAGCAAGCTGACTACCATTAACAATCATGTATTATCTATTTCAAAATTGCTAGAGCGGATCTTTAAAAATTAATTTTGTTATTGAGACACATTACTTGTGCATATTTTGGGAGCACATATGATAAGGTGTTACATTCATATAATCACATCAGGGTAATTGTGATATGTGTCACCTTAAATATTTGTCTTTTCTTTACACTAAAAACATTCAAATTCTAGCTATTTGTGGGGGGTGGTGGTGGTTTTAAAATTAGAAAAAAAAAATTGTGTTTTTGTTTTTGAGACAAGAGTCTTGCTCTTCTCACCCAGGCTGGAGTCCACTGGCGTGATCTCAGCTCACTGTAGCCTCCGTCTCCCGGGTTCAAGCAAGTCTCCTGTCTCAGCCTTCTGAGTAGCTAAGACTACAGGCGTCCATCACCATGCCTGGTTAATTTTTACATTTTTAGTAGAAATGGGGTTTCACCATATTGGTCAGGCTGGTCTCGAACTTCTGATCTCAGGTGATCTGCCCATCTCAGCCTTCCAAAGTGCTGGAATTACAGATGTGAGCCACCATGCCCTGCATTTTTAAACATTTTTTTTACTAGAAACAAGACCTCATTATGTTACCCAGGCTGGTCTCAAACACCTGAGCTCATGCAATCCTCCTGCCTCAGCTTCCCAAAGTTGTGGGATTACAGGAGTGAGCCACTGTGCATGGCCTGGTTCGTTCTTTCCTTTGTTCTTAAGACAGAGTCTCACTCTGCTGCCCAGGTTAGAGCACAGTGGCGGGATCTTGGCTCACTGCAGCATCAATCTCCTAGGCTCAAGTGATCCTCCAACCTCAGCCTTCCAAGTAGCTGGGACCACAGGCATGTACCATCATGCCTGGCTAATTTTCGTAATTTTTGTAGAGGTAGGGTTTTGCCATGTTGCCCAGGCTGGACTAAAACTCTGAGCACAAGTGAACCACCTGCCTTTGTCTCCCAAAGTGCTGGAATTACAGGCATAAGCTACTACACCTGGCCGATAGCAGCCATCTTAATGGATGTGAGGTGGCATCTCACTGTAGTTTTGATGTGCATTTCTCTAATGATTAATGATATGGAATATCTTTTCATGTGCTTACTGGGCATTTATATATCTTCTTTGGAGAAATGTCTATTCAAGTCCTTTGCCTATGTTTTTTTTGTTTGTTTGTTTTGAGACAGAGTCTCACTCTGTCACTCAGGCTGGAGTGCAGTGACTTAATCAGAACTCACTGCAGTCTTGACCTCCAGTGCTCAAGCAATCCTCCTGCCTCAGCCTCCCCAGAATCTGGGACTACAGGCATGTGCCACCATACCTGATAATGTTAAAAGTTTTTGTAGAGATGGGGTTTCACTATTTTCCTCAGGCTGGTCTAAAACTCCTGGGCTCAAGCAGTCCTCCCACCTGGGCCTCCCAAAGTGTTGGGATTACAGGTGTGAGCCAACACATCTGGTCCTTTGCCCATTTTTTGTTTTGTTTTGTTTTGTTTTGTTTTGTTTTGTTTTGTTTTGAGACGGAGTTTCGCTCTTGTTACCCAGGCTGGAGTGCAATGGCGCGATCTCGGCTCACTGCAACCTCCGCCTCCCGGGTTCAGGCAATTCTCCTGCCTCAGCCTCCTGAGTAGCTAGGATTACAGGCACGTGCCACCATGCCCAGCTAATTTTTTGTATTTTTAGTAGAGACGGGATTTCACCATGTTGACCAGGATGGTCTCGATCTCTTGACCTCGTGATCCACCCGCCTCGGCCTCCCAAAGTGCTGGGATTACAGGCTTGAGCCACCACACCCGGCTTCCTTTGCCCATTTTTAAATTGGGCTGTTCGTTTTGTTGAGTTTTAGGCGTTCTCTAAATACTTGTATATTAATTTATTATTGCAAATATTTTCTCTCAATCTGTGAATTACCTTTTACTCTGTTGATACTGTCTTTTTTTTTTTTTTTTTTTTTCTGAAATGGAGTCTTGCTCTGTCACGCTGGCTGGAGTGCAATGGTGCGATCTCAGCTCACTGCAACCTCCACCTCCCAGGTTCAAGTAATTCTCCTGCCTCAGCCTCCTGAGTAGCTGGGATTACAGGCATGCACCAACATACCTGGCTAATTTTTGTATTTTTAGTAGAGACAGGGTTTCACCATGTTGGCCAGGCTGGTCTCAAACTCCTGACCTCAGGTGATCTGCCAGCCTCAACCTCCCAAAGTGCTGGGATTACAGGCATGAATCACTGTGCCAGGCCGATACTGTCTTTTAATGCACAGAATTTAAAAATTTTTGTGAAATTCTATTTGTCCATTTTTTTTCTCATATTGCTGTTACTTATCCTTGAATGAAAATCTTTGTTTGGCAATAGATCCCCTACAGAGACTTCTAAAAGTTGTCCAAAAGTAATTTTGGGAAATGATTGTAAATTCGTATTTTTTTAAAAATCTGAGCACAAATCACAGGTGTGGAAGATTCAAGTTCTCTATGTTCTCTCTAGTATTTATTCAGACATTTCCCTTGACAGCTACATAATTATATTTTGCCTGGTATAATTAATAGAATTATTTCCTTTAACATGATTATCATTGTGTCCTGGTACAAAAGATTCTGCTTTCAAAACTTGAGTGAATTTCTATCTATCTATATTTCCTTGCTAAAATGACATATCTGTTGTATGTATGCATATACACACACATATATAACATATATACTCAACTTGGCAGATAAAGGCTGGTGGTGGGAGAATGCTATTGCTGCCCTTTTTCGGAGACACATCCCGGTCAGCTGGCTGATCCGTGCTGTGAGTATATTTAATGTGGAGCCCTCCTTAACTCCACCTTCACCTTCTAAACCACCTTCTACACTGTTCTGTGTCATTTAACAATGTTGCTTTTCATGTAAGGAGCTCCTTAAAAGAATAAGCATCTAAATGTTTGCAAAGTGCATATAAACCTTTTTGATAAATGTCAAAGATAAAGGCAGACACTAGTTAAAGTGGTAAGGACAGATTTTAATCAGTATGTGCTATTGCAGTAAGAAAGAGTCCAGTGTGAACTGAGCTCAACTTTGGTTTGTGCAGAGGTGATGAATGCTTTAAAAGAAGGGGAGGGAACAGGAGCTTAGCAGAATCAGGGAAGTGAAAAATGGAGAGGAGGGGTTGGTCCATGTGAAACCAATTTGAATTTGCCAACCAGAGCTTAGAGATTATGCTCCTACCGTCCCACAGAGACTGGGAGACAGGGGCCCTACCTTCACTTTAAGGAGGACTAGTCATCTGAGAGATGTGGCCTTGAGCTGTTAGAAACTGTGTTAGTATTTGTTTGAGTCTTTATAAGCCAAGGTCAAGGGCTAATAGAGAAGAGGACTCAGAGGAGCCTGGCTACAGTTTGGTCAAAGAGAGAATCTTTGTCACAGGCTAGAGTTTTCCACAATAGCTGATTGAGATAGGAGATAATAATATGCTCTTCTATGGATACAGATGTACCCTCCTTTTAAAACCTCCGTTTACAAATATCCAAACTAGCAAAGCAAATGCATTAGAAGGCAGCTCTGCACACAACAAATGAAACATCTGCTCTACAAAAAACCTATTAAAACGTGCCGGGTTCCAGGCCACAGCTAAAGTAGTGAGATTGCACCACTGCACTCCAGCCTGGGCAACACAGTGAGACCCTGTCCCAAAAAAAAAAAAAAAAAAGAAAAGAAAAGAAAGAAAAGCCAGGCATGGTGGCTCATGCCTGTAATCCCAGCACTTTGGGAGGCTGAGGCAGGCAGATCATGAGGTCAGAAGTTCGAGACCAGCCTGACCAACATGGTGAAACCCTGTCTCTACTAAAAATAAAAAAATTAGCTGGGTGTGGTGGTGGTGCACCTGTAATCCTAGCTACTCAGAGGCTGAGGCGGGAGAATCCCTTAAACCTGAGAGTCGGAGGTTGCAGTGAGCTGAGATCATGCCACTGCACTCCAGCCTGAGCAACAGAGCGAGACTCCATCTCAAACAACAACAACAACAACAACAACAACGAAAAAAGAAAAGGGAAGGTGGAGCCTCCGTGTTGAACTTTTCTGCTAGCATTCACCCATGCAAGCTTCCAGCTTGCTTATCTATGTTTGCAGCTCAATTTTTCAGGCTGCTCTTCGTTAGAAAAGAATAATATCTTGGCCTGCTTTTTGTTAGAAAGGAAGCCTTGCCAAGGAATCTTTTACCCCCACTATCTGCCTAAATAATTTATTTCTATCTCCTGTATCAAAAAGGTGAAAGTTCTTGACTTGATAAGGAAAGAAAAACGTCCATATGCTGAGGTTGTTAGGCTCTCCGGAAGGACGAATCTGCTGGGTGCGATGGTGCCTACAGTCACAGACACTCAGGAGTGAGAGGCGGGAGGATCCCTCCAGCCTGGGAGTTCAGGTCCAGCAGACAACATAGTGGGAACCCATGAAAAAAAAGTAAATAAATAAAATTTAAAAAGGAAAAAAAAAATTAAGAAAGAAATCCCATGTCCATTAGCAGTCACTGTCCATTTCTTCCATTTCCTGAGACAAATGAGGCATTTGCACTCCGTGACTTTGTCACCTGGGTAAAATAAGTCACCACGGCCTTCAGTATTTTTTATTGATGTCCTTTTGCTTTGTTGTCACAGGTTAGAAGCAATGAATTTGATAGTGGTTGGGGGACGGTACAGGCAACATAAGCAAACAAATATTCCATCCCTCCTATTACCTCTGCAAAGGGCAAGGGAAAATTTCCTCTTTGCCCTCTGAAGTTTCGCTGAAAAGTCAACTCGCAAAAGGCAGATTAATTGGAGAAAAGGCATACAAATTTATTTAACATGTACATGACATAGGAGTCTTTGGATGAAGACCCAAAGATACAGGCAACATTGTGGATTTTTATGCTTACGTTTAACAAAGTGGGAATGCCATGTCGAAATACGATCGGACAAAAAAGTAGACCCAGTGCTAACAGAAGGAGGGGAAAACTCAGCTAGGCCTGTGTGTCTAGGTTCTTTTTGGCCTCTCTGAGCATACATTCCCTTCTTCTGGGTACAGGGCAGGATCCTCTCTGGAAAGGGGATCATATGACCTATAGTCAAACAAGTTAGGACAGATCATTCCTTTTTTTAAAAAAGAAAAACAGGGTTTCACTTTGACCCCAGGATGGAGTGCAGTGGCGTGATCTCGGCTCACTGCAACCTTCATTCACCTCCTGGGTTCAAGTGGTTCTCTCACCTATGCCTCCCTGAGTAGCTGGAACTACAGGCACATGCCACCACACCTGGCTAATTTTGTATTTTTAGTGAGACAAGGTTTCACCATGTTGCTCAGGCCAGTCTCGAACTCCTGACCTCAAGTGATCTGCTTGCCTCAGCCTCCAAAAGTACTGGCCTCACAAGCATGAGCCACCATTCCTGGCCAGGACAGATCATTTTTTTTTATGGCCAGTTTTTACACAGAAAGATGAAGGGAACGTTAGAGTAATAATTTTTGGTTTTATGGCTGGAATACCTCACCCCTAACACGGTAAGTATAAGACAGGAAAACTCTACAGAGCCCTGCCATGGGTTTTGTAGAGTTTTCCTGCCTTACATGTTTTGCTGTTAGGGTTTATGATGCTGAATAATGGAGCCTTTGCAGACACAGATATTTCGAATTATTCTTTTGTTTGACCCTGACACTACCTCCACCCTTGACAACGTGCCTTGGCAATATCCAGGATGGGTGAGCATACAGTGTACTTCCTTTAGAACATGGCAGAAGAGTGGTTGTGAAGGTGGAAACAGGAAGTGCAGTCCCTTCACTGAAGGATATTCTTGAGCAGATCAGCTCTTGGAAAGTGCCCAGGTGGAAGCTGAAGATTTGGGGAGTGATCCCCTTAAGTATCCTTGCCACGGGCCTTTGGAAGTCTTCATGGGCCCTCGGGGTGTCTGAGCACCAGTTAAGCTCAGAGCCCTAATGTAGCACACACTCTTTCATCACCAAGCCTTTGCTAGTCTAGTCCATTGGACAAAACACTTCCTTCCCCTCCTCACCCTGCAACCACCACTTTCACCACTCATTTCTGTTTGTCTCTTTGGCTTCAACTCATGTGATGCTTCCCTGCGGTACCTCCTTTACTGCCCTTGGTGAGGATGGGTCCCCTGCTGTGACATCCTTAGAATCCTCTTCTCCTGTGTGAACATTCATTACATTGTGTCACTATTGCCCGTTGACTTTTCTGTCCTCCTGAGAGGTTTGGGGAAACAAGACCAGGCGACTCATTCACTGCTTTATCCCCAAACCAGCACAGTGCCTGGCACACAGTAGATATTCAAGAAAAACCTGTTAAAATAATAAATCAATGAAGAAGCACAAGGAGTCCTTTGTGAGGGCAACCTGCCTGGAGAGCACACAGCCTGTGTGTGCTGAGCCAGGCCTGGGGCTTGTCAGCAACTCTCTCCTCCTGTCAGAAATTCCTGCTGCTACAGGCTCCCCTTTGAAGCTGAGACTTCTTCCATCTTAGGAGCCCTGATGACAGGAGGATAAGATCAGAGCAGTTCAAGTAGTAGTCATGGCGTGATATATTAGGAGAATGTGCTTTGGATCCTTTCTGCATCACCTGGTGTGGACCCACCACTGGTGAGGTTGCTCATGCAAGTGCGTCTTTTTGCTCAGACCCTGAATGAGTCAGAAAACTTCGAAGCAGCTGTTGCCAGGTTGGCCAAGACTCCCCTTATTGCTGATGTTTATTACATTGTTGGTGGCACGTCCCCCCAGGAGGGAGTGGTCATCACAAGAAACAGAGATGGCCCAGCAGATATTTGGCCTCTAGATCCTTTGAATGGACGGTAAGTAGAATTGAAAGCTCTGGTCATTTTGTATCAAAAATTTTTTTTAATTGGTGAAATGAGGGGTATTTTAAATTTGTTAATGTATCTCCTTTGCTGTGTTGTAAATTGCCTTGGGTAAGACAAGATGATGTGCTCTGTTTTAGGTGGTTTCAAGTTGAGACAAATTACGACCACTGGAAGCCAGCACCCAAACAAGATGACCGGAGGTGAGCTGCTATGTGCATTCTGGTCAGCAGTCTCTTCTTGCAGTCAGGAGACTGCACCCATTCTGTCCTAGGAACTGGCAAGAGCTACAGGTGCTGTACTGTCCCAGAAAACGTACCTGGACCCCTTCGCCAGTGCCTTGGCCAGCAAGGGAGTGTTGTGTGGAGGAAAGCAGTAGGCAGAGCCTCTCAGCAGCTGGGCGGGTGTTGGGAGGGTCTCAGGGTCAGGAGCCCTACAGCCCACCACCAGCTCTGCTAATGACTTACTGGGTGGCTCTCAGGCCTCTGCCTACCAATCTGTAAAATGAAAGCAAAGGGCCAGGTTCATGGTATTCTAGGCAAGATATTTTTAGAAGGAAATTATTTTTCTTATTTAAATATAAATAAACCAGTCGGCCAGGTGCGGTGGCTCATGTCTCTAATTCCAGCACTTTGGGAGGCCAAGGCGGGCAGATCATGAGGTCAGGAGTTCGAGAAGAGCCTGGCCAACATGGTGAAACCCCATCTCTACTAAAAATACAAAAATTAGCAGGGGGTGGTGGCGCCTGCCTGTAATCCCAGCTACTTGGGAGGCTGAGGCAGGAGAATCACTTGAACCTGGGAGGCAGAGGTTGCAGTGAGCCGAGATCACGTCACCGCACCCCAGCCTGGTGACAGAGCGAGACTCCACCCTCTAAATAAATAAATAAATAAATAAATAAACAAACAAGTCACGGGCTTTAATTGTCCCTTCAAGTTGTAAACATTCTATAATTATAAGTCAGCACAGTTCCAAAGTGCAGGTAGCTGTACACATTGCCTTGGCTTTGTGCCCCACAAGTTTGGGCACTGCTCAGTTCTGCAGCCACACATTTTCATTATCCCAGCTTTCTTGAGCAGATGGGGCCAACCAGCCCAGCTGCTGGATGAATTCCCACATGGTGGGCTGGGCCTTAGGGGAAACAGGCTTGGGGCCGGAATCTGTTTTGGAGAAAGGGAGATAATGAGACCAGAGCTTGCATTGTGCCTCCCAAAAATGACAGCTGATGGCTTCAGGGCTTGCTGAAGTGCCAAGTGACCTTTGACCATTGTTCTTACAGAACACCTGCCATCAAGGCCCTTAATGCCACGGGACAAGCAAACCTCAGCCTGGAGTCACTTTTCCAGGTAACTTGTGTATGTCCGGCTTACCCAGGATGTTTGCTGTTTTGTTAATAGAGAATATGAAAAACTCCTCTGAAATCAAACAAATCTGGTAGATGAAATGTTTTATTTGACAAAAGTTTTATTTGGTTTAAGTCATTTATGAAAAGTCATATAACATTTTCTGAACTTGGTTCCCTATTAGTTAAAACGTCCACTTCACCTAAGTTTGTCTTCATATTAAAAAGAAAAAGGCATAGTTGTAATATTGTTCATTGTTTAAGGAAAAAAAGAGAAAGAATTAAAGAATCTTTTTTAAAGATTGTATTACTTGATTTTATTTTACACTAAGTGTTGGACACAAAGCAATCCTCCCTAATAAAGTTGACAATTAGCTTCACTCAACATTTTTAATAACACATTTTTTTTTTTTTTTTTTTTGAGACGGAGTTTCGCTCTTGTTACCCAGGCTGGAGTGCAATGGCGTGACCTCGGCTCACCGCAACCTCCGCCTCCTGGGTTCAGGCAATTCTCCTGCCTCAGCCTCCTGAGTAGCTGGGATTATAGGCACGCACCACCATGCCCAGCTAATTTTTTGTATTTTTAGTAGAGACGGGGTTTCACCATGTTGACCAGGGTGGTCTCGATCTCTCGACCTCGTGATCCACCCGCCTTGGCCTCCCAAAGTGCTGGGATTACAAGCTTGAGCCACCGCGCCCGGCCTAATAACACACATTTTTAAAAAAGTATTCGTTTTACAAATTCTTCTGCAATTCAAACATACAATAGCTTGGAAAACAATGTTTAGAAAACAAAAGCCGATGTAAAAAGACAGATTAAAACAACTAGAACAGTACAGGTTTTATATGAATCGGATTTTACAGTTTTCTTACTGCCTCATCAATGTCGGAGATCTGTTCCTTCAGCTGGCTCCATTGTTCTGGATTTAAAGAAATACCTTTTCTTCCTGGTTTCATTTCACCTTCTGGATCCATCCAATATTCTCTAATATCAATTAGCACTTTCCCTTTAAAATCTCTTTAAAGTGAGGCTGAGTGTGGTGGCTCATGCCTATAATCTCAGCACTTTGGGAGGCTGAGGCAGGAGGATCACTTGAGGTCAGGAGTTTGAGACCAGCCTGGCCAACATGGTAAAACCCCCTCTCTACTAAAAATGTAAAAATTAGCCAGGCATGGTGGTGTGTGCCTGTAATCCCAGCTACTTGGGAAGCTGAGGCAGGAGAATCACTTGAACCTGGGAGGCAGAGGTGGCAATGAGCCAAGATCACACCACTGCACTCCAGCCTAGATGATAGAGCAAGACTCTGTCTCAAAAAAGAAAGTCTGCAACTATCACCTCAAGTTACACTAAAGAGTGGTTGTGTTCTTTCTATAGACTTTCTTTTTTCTCCTTTTTTAGTAGAGACAGGGTCTCTCTATGTTGTCCAGTCTGGTCTTGAACTCCTGGGCTTGAGCAGTCCTCCCACCTCTGCTTTCCAAAGGGCTGGGATTACAGGCCTGAGCTACTGCACCCGGGCCCCCCCATACATATTCTATGTGTATTTCTTCTACCATTTAATCTTCTCTATAATATGACTTTTTCCTATGCAGGTTTTGTCAGTGGTTCCAGTTTATAACAAGTAAGTGACTTGTTAAACATGTCTGTTCACACAGCACCCCAAAACAGTGAACTCACTCACACACTCTTGGGCTCAGCAAGGATGTAAGGCCTCCTGTACCCAGGCTGTGGGGGCACTCCTGTGGGTATAGCAGGGAGCAAAAGAAAGTCTTTGCTCTCATGGGACTAATATGGGGTGGAGTGGAAGCAGGGTGATAAACAACTATAAATCAGGTGAAAAGTCCCTCCCTTCCCCTCCCCTCCCCCCTTTTGCATCCCTTTTTTTCTTTTCTTTTGTGAAAGCAGGCTGGGAGTGGTAACTCACACCTGTAATCCCAGCACTTTGGGATGCTGAGGCAGGCGGATCACTTGAGGTCAGGAGTTTGAAACCAGCCTGGCCAACATGATGAACCCCCATCTCTACTAAAAATACAAAAATTAGCCAGGCGTGACAGTGCATGCCTGTAATCCCAGCTACTTGGGAGGCAGCGGCCAGAGAATCCCTTGAACTTGGGAGGTCGAAAGCCGAGATCATGCCACAGTCTGGGTAGCAGAGCGAGACTCTGTCTCAAAAAAAAAAAAAAAGGGAAAACTAATTAGTCAATATTTCTACTACTCAAACAAATGAGCTATTTGGGTAACAAAGCATACTCAGTGGTCTGCTAGTAAACCAGCTCTTTGTGTGGGAAGGTACAAAAATAATTCTTAGATTTGTAGCATTTGTTGACTTCCATGGTGTGACTGCTCCCACCAAGGCTGATTTGAGGCTTATAGTTGGCTCATACACTTCCTGCATATTTCCTAATTGGCCATCACCAGGCTGTAGGAGACAGCTCCAATGCACCATTGACTGTACCCTTCATAGCAGGGCACAATTTTGCCCTTTTAATAGTCATTTATTAAATGAGGGTTAAAAAACTATATTTGTGTTCTTACAGTTTTTTTAGGCAATTATAGACGTGATGAATATATCTTTTAAAAACTAGTATTATAATAAAATAGTGATTATATTTATTTAAATAAAACGGAGCATTTTCTATGCTTTGAGCAGCCTTTATAATTTCACATGGTGGCATAGTGGCCAGTTGGCTGCATTATAATTGAGTTCAGCATTCTCCAGTTGTTAGATTTTCCTCTATTGAAACTCTGAAATAAACACATTCCTTCTCCTCTCCCCTGCTTACTTTCAGATTGTTTCCCTTGGCTGAATTCCCAGAAGTAGAATTACTGAGTTAACGGCTATGAATGTTTAAATGATTTCTGAAATGGTTTTGTCAAAATAAAATGGTTAGAAATTATAAACAGTTTGCCAAGTAGTATTTTTCTCTGTTGTATACTTGAAAACTCAAGAGAAACTACATTTAAATAACAATCACCTTGGAGCCAAAATTAACAGACTTCTGACTCTCAGGCCCTTTACATTGGTTAATCATTACAATGATTAACCTCAACTGAAGCTGTTCAGTTGTGTGAGGTTAATAGAAATTAGTGTAGCTGTATCTGAAAAGAAAAAAAAGAAAAACAACAAAGAAGTCTGTACAAAGGCAGTTAGCTCTATGCTGCCCCTTTGTGTTGTGCTGCAAAATAACACCCACCGGCAATACAACTTCATCCTCTTCTGTGGCTATCAGCAGAGAAAATATTAAAACAGTGATGGAAAATAGAACTGTCACTAAAGTAAACAAGCAACTAAAGTCATATTTAGGGAGCCTCCATTACCCTTGGATAAGCTCTGCACTTGCTCATAGTGCTGTCTTTAACTGGGTGTATGATTTAGCTGTGGGCCCAGTGCTACTAATTCTGCCTGTTTCTGAACAACCCACTCTGATATTTTGTACATGCATCTCAGCTGGATTCCAAGACAAGTGTGTGTGCATGTGGACACATGTGCTGAAGTTGTTTTGTTGTTTAGACACATGTGCTCGGCTCACTTGCAGCCTCAACCTCCCAAGTTCAAGTGATTCTTGCTATACGAAATGTGGAATCAATGACACTATAGTTTTATCCTTAGATCTGGGCAAGGTGGAGGGGTAGGGTGGGTGTTTTGATCCTGGAGCTTTAGAGGCCCCACTCTGGAATTCCTCTAGTTGAGATACTGTGCCCTCAAACCATGGTATAAGGAATCTGCTAGGCCAAGGGCATTTGCCCACCTGGAGTCTTCCCAAGTACCCAGGACCCTATAGTTCTCAGCCTGAACAGCCCCACCTTCACTTCGAGGGTTTCCGTGGTCCTCCTCCCTGGGTGGTATTCTCCTGATGGTGGTGCACAGCCACTGAAGGAGAGCCCGGGGGGTAGCTGCTTGGTGGGGAATGCAAAGGTGGTGATGTCACATGTATGCATGTAAGGCCCTTGCGGGTAGGACAGAGCCAGGGCGACACGAGGGCCAAGGCTGTGTCTCCCCCACTGCCTTGGGGTAGAGCTCTGAGGAGTCTGACTTTTTTTTTTTTTTTTTTGAGACCGAGTCTCACTCTGTTGCCCAGGCTGGAGTGCAGTGGCGCAATCACAGCTCACTGCAACCTCTGCCTCCCGGGTTCAAGCGATTCTCCTGCCTCAGCCTCCCTAGTGGCATACCACCACGCTGAGACAGGAGAATCGAATCGCTTGAACCCAGGCAGAGGTTGCAGTGAGCCAAGAGCGTGCCATTGCACTCCAGCCTGGCATATTAGAGAAAATGATGTGTACATAAAAATTTCTCTTGTTATTTTCAGCCTCACAGTTTATACAACGGTAATGACTGCTTCTAGCCCAGACAAGTACACCACAAGGATCAGAAACCCGACTTGAAAGTAAGTCAGCAGAAGAGCAAGTTCACCCGTGCTGTGAAAGGTTTGTGTCACTGTTGTTTTGGGGAGAGGGGGCCGGGTGGGTTTGCGCTGGTATTTCTCACAGAGGATGGTAACATCCCTAAAATTATACATATATATTTTCTGACAAGCATCTGGCATATGATTGTGATTTGTGTCAGATTGTCATCATTAGATATTTTATTTGGAATTGTTTATATGAAAACCAATCTTCAACTGGGTGCTGTAATCCAAGCACTTTGGTGACTCATGCCTGTAATCCCATCACTTTGAGGGGTGGATCACTTGAGGTCAGGAGTTCGAGACCAGCCTGGCCAACATGGCAATACCCTCTCTCTACTAAAAATACAAAAAAACTAGCTAGATGTGATGGCAGGCACCCGTAATCCCAGCTACTTAGGAGCTGAGGTAGGAGAATCTCTTGAACCCAGGAGGTGGAGGTTGCAGTGAGCTGAGATTCACTGGACTCCAGCCTGGGCAACAGAGTGAGACTCCATCTCAAAAAAACAAAATCAATGTTTGAATTAAGTGCATTTTTTTTCTTCCTTTACAGATTACTTTTTAAAATGAAATTCTTGAAGAGCTGCACCTTAAAAAAGAAAACAACATGAAAGTATTGTATTATGTTATAAACAATGTAGGCTCCTTCCTCATTTAACTTTCAACCTTGGAAAGTGGGGCTGGAAGATCACTTTGGAGCTTGTGATAAAGCCAGTAATGGGGATTGTCCTGCGTTCCCTTTCCCTCATGGTTTGCTTCGATCCTCTCTAAGCTTCTATCCTGGCTTGAATAACTCAAAGGTAATTGGTCTCTCAAGCCATATCCTCAGGCTTTATTTCCATCTTCTCATGACTCTGTCAGCATACCTTTGCTTCTCCAGTAGTGAAATGAGTTGGCAAGACCTCTGTTCATTGTGAATTGCTTCTGAAAGAGCCTAGGAAAAAAGGCTTCTCAGAAAGAAATGGACAACTCTATTTTGAACAGTGCCTGTGTGAATGTGCGTTAGCCCGATCTTTGATCATGTATTTCCATGTAATGGGAGTCTCATTTTTTATAATGTTTCTAATGTTTTATTAAAAAAAAAAAAACTTATAGACCTTCTTTCTCAATAGCTACTTTCTTACTGCCTTTTAAAAGTAATGTGAAGCCAAATTATTTCTTAGTGTCACAAAATTAAGTAATAAAATGGCAAAAGAAATGTTTGGCAAGGAGAATAAAAAAAAATTCCAAGAAATTTCGTGTGTGTTTTCCCTGCTTTTTACCTCTGAAATCTTGTGGTTCTGAACGGCTGTGCTGAGAAAGCAGCTCTCTTAGTTGTGATGTTATTTAAGTGTCAGGATTCAAGAGAATGAACAGCTGCTTTGTAGAGTTTGATTTTTCACATGTGTATAAAAGAACTGTCCTTGAGGATGACATCAGAAAAGGTTAGAAGTGTAAATGAAAAGGCGACTGAAGCAGCACTCAATCCATGAGAGGTTTATTTTGCCACAGCTGAGGACGTGCCCAGGAAAAAAGAACCACCAGTCACAGGAGGACCTGTCCTGTGCTTTTCCCAAAGGGGGTTTGGGGAGCGTCAGTATTTAAAGGGGAAAGAGCAAGCAGGATTAGGGGTAGACAGTGAGGCAATTGGTTACATTCTTGTGAGCTCTCATTATTGGTAATCAGTGAGTCTGCATTTAGCACATGAAAAGAAGGGAATGGAGGGAAAGTCAATGATGCATTTGTCTCATGCTCAGTAAATCTACATTTTACAGAAGATGAAGCAACCACTTGAAATTACAGCTCTGTTTGGAAACAAAAGGAAGGCAGTTTGTAAGTGCCTCGATTCCCAAGTTTAACTTTCCCTTTGGCAAAGTGAGTAGAATGTCTAGAAGGAAGTGAAGGAAGTGTTACCAGGTACAGAACATCCCTTCCCTGCCATCCTGCCATACTGCAAACCTCTCTAGTGGCCAGAATATTCATGTTTCTTCTTGGACAGTGTCGGGTAAGTACTGTTTAATTTTCATCATCCAGTGCCCTTTTAAAAATCAAATTTAAGAAGTAGTTTACTCATACCAGCTGCATCACACCTTACACAGCCATTGAAACTAGAAATTTCTACTCATTAGTCCTTTTTTTTTTTTTTTTTTTCACAGATGAAGAGACGGAGGTTCCAAGAGGAACTGACTCAGGGCCCCGTTGCTATCAAGTGGCAGAGCTGGGGTTGGATCCCACATCTGCCTGAATGCAAATCTAGGGGTTCTCGCCAGGGTCTGGCCCACCAAGAAGGCAGCTGGATGAGTAGGGGCACTGGGCAGTCACAAAGAGCCAGGCATCGTCCCTGACTCTGGAAGCCAGGTCCCAGGGCCAGTGCCTTCCCTGTGCAGAAACGAGCTTTTCTTTCTTTTACCCTTGACATTTTTCTTTATGTTGAGATTAGTTTAATTGCAAGTGACAGCGTCACAGCCTGAGCCCATAGCACAGACAAAGGCACAGGGGTGGGAACGGCACAATGAATTTAGGAAACTAGAAATAATTCAGGGAGGGGTTTGCTGTGCAGTGGGCAGGGAGTGGCATAGTGGGCATGAGGCTGGAAAGATGGGCTGGGAGGGTTCTGAGGGCTTCAGGCCTTACTCTACAGGCAGTGGGGAGCCACAGCGGGTTCTTGAGGCAGAGAGAGGCTCACCCCCAGTGGCCTTCAGAAAGGGTCTCTGGTAACTGCTTGCCTGGGACATTGGGGGGTGATTCTGTGCCTTCACAGGCTCCATCACCAGCTCATTCCTCTTCAAGAAGCGTCCCCTCCTAGGCCCATGCCAGGAGTCACTGCCTGCAATCCACCCCAACCTGGCCACATCCTGGAAGCCAGACCCGGACTCACACTTTTCCCCTGGGTTTCTAGGCTTTTTATCCTCACGTAGCTTTTGCCCCAACCCTACTCATGTAACGTTGATGATACAGCAAAGCACAGGTACAGAAACTCAGGCCAGGGCATGAAGGCATTTGCTCTCATTACGGAAAACAAACAAGACCCCAGAAAGCCAGGGAGCTCATGCCAGCTGCAATTCCAAGATTCCCCAGAGGAACGATCTATGAATAATCACATGCCTTTGCACTTTTTTTTTTTTAAGAAAAAGAATAAAGAAGAGGAAGAAAGAGAAAGAGGAAGAGGGAGAGAGGATGGGGGTACTGCTCCATTGCCCGGGCTAGAATGCAATCCAAATATGGGTATGCCACTGATGAAGGCACAAAAGAAAATGAGGGAAGAGAACAACAAACAAGGAGCCAACCAAAATTTCATCCAAACTTCCAAGTTGATATGATGTGGCACTGACAAGAGTATACATCCTGTATATTTAAAGTGGAGAGTTCTATAAATGCCAATTACATTGACTTGTTCCAGATCTGAGTTCAAGTCCTGGATATCGTTGTTAATTTTCTGTCTCACTGATTTGTCTAATATTAATGTTGAAGTCTCCCACTATTATTATGTGGGAGTCTAAGTCTCTTTATAAGTCTTGTATGTCTGGGTATTCCTGTATTGGGTGCGTATATATTTAGGATTTTTAGCTCTTCTTGTTGCGTTGATCCTTTTATCATTGTATAATGTCCTTCTTTGCTTCTTTTAATCTTTGTTGCTTAATTGTAACTTCTGCTTTTTATTTATTTATTTTAGCTCTCTGTTTGGTTGGTAAATCCTTCTCCATCCCTTGTTTTAAGTCTTTGTGTATCCTTGAATGTGAGATGGGTCTGGATGCAGCATACTGATGGGTTTTAGTTATTTATTCAAATTGCCTGTCTGTCTTTGGATTGGGGGATTTAGTCAACTTAAATTTAGAATGAATAATAATATATGTGAGTTTAATACTGCCATTTAATATTAGCTGGCTATTTTGCCCATTAGTTGATGTAAATTCTTCGTTATATTGATGCTCTTTTTGATAATATTTTTAGAAAGGCTGATACTGTTTGTTCCTTTCTATGTGTAGTGGTTCTTTCAGAAGCTCTTGTAAAGCAGGCCTGGTGGTGATGAAATCTCTGAGTGCTTGCTTATTCACAAAAAACTTTATTTTTCCTTCACTTGTGAAGCTTAGTTTGGCAGGATGTGAAATTCTGGGTTGAAAGTTCTTTTCTTTAAGGATATTGAATATTGGTCCCCACTCTCTTCTGACTTGTAGGGTTTCTGCTGAGAGATCTGCTGTAAGTCTGATAGGCTTCCCTTTGTGGGTAACCTGACCTTTCTCTCTGGCTGCCCTTAGTATTTTCTCCTTCATTTCAACCCTGGTGAATCTGACAATTATGTGCCTTGGAGTTGCTCTTCTTGAGGAATATCTCTGTGGTGTTCTCTGTATTACCTGGAGTTGAATATTATCCTGCCTTACTAGGTTGGGAAAATTTTCCTGAATAATGTCCTGAAGCATATTTTCCAGCTTGGATTCATTCTCTTCGTCACATTCAGGTACACCTATCAAGTGTAGATTAGGTCTTTTCACATAGTCCCATATTTCTTGGAGACTTTGCTCGTTCCTTTTTATCCTTTTTTCTCTAATCTTGTCTTCTTGTTTTATTTCACTGAGTTGGTCTTCGACCTCTGATATCCTTTCTTCTGCTTGATCAATTCAGCTGTTAAAACTTGTGCATACTTCACGAAGTTCTCCTATTGTGTTTTTCAGCTCCATCAATTCACTTATTTTCCTCTCTAAATTGTGTGTTCTTGTTAACATTTCGTCAAATCTTTTTTCAAAGTTCTTAGTTACTTTAGATTGGTTTAGAACAAGTTCTTTTAATTCACAGAAGTTTCTCATTATCCACATTTTGAAGCCTGCTTCCGTAATTGGAACACACTCGTTCTCCATCAGGCCTTGTTCCGTTGCTGATGAGGAACTGGGATCCCCCGCTGAAGGAGAGGCGTTCTGATCTTGGGTATTCTCAGCCTTTTTTGGCTGTTTTCTTCCCTTCGTTATAAATTTATCCATCTGTGGTCTTTGTATTTACCGTCTTTGTAATTGGGTTTCTGAGTGGACGTCCAACTTACTGATTCTCAGCGCCGAAATCTGAGCAACCCACTGCGCCGACTAAATCAGCGGCGTTAAGATTGATGGTGCTTTTCTGACTCTGCACCAAGAGCCGACGCTCCGAGGTGCCGGCAAAACCGCCTCGCCGGTCACAAGAGTCCCGCTGGCGACCCGTGGGGCTCCTCCGCTGGGAATCTCCTGGTTCGTGAGCAACAAGAATTCATGTGAAGGTGTGGCGTCCTCTCGTTCTTTGCGCTTTTACTGGGAGCTACAATCCCGAGCTGCTAGTGATCAGCCATCTTGGATCTCTCCCGAGTCCTTTTTTTAAAGACAGGATCTTGCTCTATCATCCAAGCTGGAGTGCAGTGGTGCAATCCCGGCTCACTGCAACCTTTGCCTGTTGCGTTTAAGCGATTCTCGTGCCTCAGCCTCCCAAGTAGCTGGGACTACAGGCGTGCACCAACCCACCTAGATAATTTTTGTATTTTTAGTAGAGATGGGGTTCACCACGTTGGCCAGGCTAAATTTCTACTTATTAGTCTTATTCCATTCTTGTTTTCTTGAAAATATGCCATGATCTCTGAATGGAAATTTGGAGAATATCCTAATTTTAACCAGGCGAAGCCAAGGCATTGAGGGCTGTTCACTAGGAAAATGATTGAAGTAATCCAACACTCTGGTTGCTTTTCAGATATTTGTCCTTTTTTGTTGAAACCACCTTTGCGAAGATGGTGACAGTGAGAGGCATCTAGCATGGCTGACTCCATCTTGCTTCTAGCGTCACCGGCTAGCTGTCCTTGCTCATTCCTGGGCACAGACTAAGCTAACTGTGAGAGGAATTTAGTTTATAGTTTAAAGCAAGGATGATAATAACCACTCTCTAAGACCAATCTCTGCCCTGCTAGGGAGCAAAGCCACCTTTGTAAAACTAATGGAAGTCTATGAGATTAGGGTTATGGGAGGAACTCAAATTCTGCTAAATGTAGGCGTAGTTTCTACAATCCCTTACTGTTCAGGAGTCATGTGGCTAGAGGTCATAGATTTGTGACTTCCCCAATTGTTCCTATACAGAACATCGCTACTGTAGAAGCTGAGATTGGTCTTTTGGGATGTTCTTCCAGACTTTTGCATTCTGACAACCAATTGAGCCCACCAGGACCTGTGACTCATGAGTCAACTAGTCCTGTGGCCCTCACCCAAAGGCCATACTCAGTGCATAAAGACCATTTTCCATAACCCTATAATTTCATCCCCAATCAGCAACCCCCTTCCTTAGCCCCCAGCGCACCCAATCATCCGTTAAAACCCTAGCTTCTGAGTTCTTGGAGAGACCGATTTGAGTAATAACATCAATGCTCCTGCTAGGACTGTTAATTGAACTCTTTCTCTACTGCAATACTGTGATCTCAGTGAATTGGTTTTGGCTGTGCAGTGGGCAAGAAGAACCCATTGAGTGATAACAGTGTCACGTGGTTTGACTACAATGTGTCCAGATACTGAATTTTGTTTAAGCCTGCTTGAGATTTGTGCTCCCCAAGTTTCAAATTTGTGTCTTTTATTCAATTTTAGAAAATGTTCGGCTATCTCAGAGTTGCTCTCCTACATTCTCTGTGTCTTTTCTCCTGAACTTCAAGTATGGTGAAGGAGGTCAGAACATACCACCCCAAATATGCCACTTTGGGATGAGGACTACTTTGAGCTAAAGGCACTTTAAAAAACCAGCAGGGACAAGAAAGTCACTCTGATCCTCCCCATTTTCTTCTTGAAAACAAGAGATAAAATCTCCATTTGGAAGATGTCTTTCCATTACCAGGAGGAAAGTAACATTCTTTTCAACAATCTAAATGCCCATCTAGGCATGAAAGGATAAAGAAAATGTGGTATGTACACACAATGGAGTATTATTCATCCTTTAAAAAGAAGGCAGACAGGCGCAGTGGCTCACATCTGTAATCCCAATTATTCGGGAGGCTGAGGAGTGCCTAAGCCCAGGAGTTTGAGACTAACCTGGCCAGTATAGCAAGACCTTGTCGCTAAAAAATTTTTATTTAAACCTTTCTAGGCATGGTGGTGTGCACCTGTAGTCCCAGTTACTTGGGAGGCTGAGAGGGAGGATCACTTGAACCCAGGAGTTTGAGGCTGCAGTGAGCTATGATCATGCCATGGCGCTCCAGCCTGAACAACAGAGCGAGAACTTGCTGTGGGGGAGGAATAATCAATTCCTCTACCCATCTTATGTTCTCCGCTGGGGCCTTGTAAATTAGACTGACAAAAGACAAATTAACAGAACAACAACAAAATAACAGATTAACAACAACAACAACAAAACAGAAGTTTATTAGCATGTGTACTGAATATGCAGTATGGAGTGCCCAGAAATGAGTCACTCGAAGGTTTGTTTTGGGCTTGTTTTATATAGCATCTTAGCAAAGGAACTATAAATTTTTAGAGAAGTGACAAGACAAAGGAAAAGGGCGTGAGTCTCTAGAGGCAGCAAATTGTGGGAAGGCAAATATATAGTAAACAGGCAGCATGAAAGTTAATTGGCCAGGCACAGTGGCTCACACCTGTAACCCCAGCACTTTGGGGATCGAGGCAGCTGATCCCCCGAGGTTAGGAGTTTGAGACCAGCCTGGCCAACATGGTGAAAACCCCATCTCTTCCTTTCTTTTTATTTTGAGACAGAGTCTTGCTCTGTTGTCAGGGTGGAGTGCAGTGGCACTATCTCGGCTCACTGCAACCTCTGCCTCCTGGTTCAAGCGATTCCCCTGCCTCAGCCTCCCGAGTAAATAGGACTACAAGTGTTCACCACTACCCCTGGCTAGTTTTTGGTATTTTTTAGTGGAGACGGGGTTTCACCATGTTGGCCAGGATGGTCTCGATCTTTGGACCTTGTAATCTGCCTGCCTTGGCCTCCCAAAATGCTGTGATTACAGGCGTAAGCCACTTCACCCCGTCGAAACCCTATCTCTTCTAAAGATACAACAACAACAAAATTAGCCAGGTATGGTAGCAGGTGCTGCTTGCAATCTCAGCTACTTGGGAGGGTGAGGCAGGAGAAGCACTTGAACCCGGGAGGTAGAGGTTGCAGTGAGCCGAGGTTGCACCATTGCACTTCAGCCTGGGCAACAAGAGTTGGACTCTGTCTGGACTCTGTCTCATACCAAAAAAAGAAAGTTAATTATATGAATTGGGTCATTCTTGTCATGCCCAACTAAAAGAGTCGAGGCCAGATACGGTAGGTCTCGCCTGTAACCTCAGCACTTTGGGAGGCTGAGGCAGGAGGATTGCTTGAGACTAGGAGGTTAAGATCAGCTTGGGTAGTGTAAGGAGACTCCTGTCTCTACAAAAAACAGAAACAAAATTAGCTGATGTAGTGGCTTACTTATACTAGTTCCAGCTACTCGAGACAATTGAAGGAGCCCAGGAAGTCAAGGCTGAAGTAAGCTGTGACTGTACCACTGCACTCCAGCCCGGGCGACAGGAGATCTTGTCTCTAAAAAAAAGTTTTTAAATATAAAAGGGCATTTAGAGGAAAGTGACAAAAAGCACACAGGGCACATAACATTGCTTTGAGAATGTAATTTTTGGCAAGCCTGACTACTGAAACCACCTGTTAAAACCTGAAACTAACCGGGCACGGTGGCTCAAGCCTGTAATCCCAGCACTTTGGGAGGCCGAGGCGGGTGGATCACGAGGTCAAGAGATCGAGACCATCCCGGTCAACATAGCGAAACCCCATCTCTACTAAAAATACAAAAAATTAGCTGGGCATGGTGGCACGTGCCTGTAATCCCAGCTACTCAGGAGGCTGAGGCAGGAGAATTGCCGGAACCCAGGAGGCGGAGGTTGCGGTGAGCCGAGATCGCGCCATTGCACTCCAGCCTGGGTAACAAGAGTGAAACTCCGTCTCAAAAAAAACCAAACCAAAACAAAACAAAAAACCTGAAGCTAGTTTTACCTAGTAGCTACTGAAACAGCTGCTGAGACTGTAAGACTGATTTTACCTACCACAGTCACTCACCAATCAGAGTTTGCCCCTCCTCTAATCTTTCCTAGTGCCAGTGAACTTCTTTCAAAGCAACATGTACCATTTCTCCTTTTTATAAAGGCTCCAACCTTCTCTTTGTTATTTGAACATACCAAAGATGACCCTGTTTCTGTGTATGCCCGGAATTGCAATTCTTCCGCAGAAAGTGTTAAATTTGTCTGTACATTTTATTTGACTTGAACAGTAGATAAAGGTTAGTTTGTACAGTTTGTTAGGTAGATTTCTCTGGTGCCGAGTCCAGGCTGATAAGGATCTAGAGTTGTCTCTGGGGATTAGCTTTTGTCTTTCCTGATAGAGGAAGAAGAGGAGCAAGACTACCTTTTTTTTTTCTTTTAATTTTTAAATTTTATTTATTTTTGAGATGGAGTCTGGCTCTGCTGCCCAGGCTGGAGTGCAGTGGCATGATCTCGGCTCACTGCAGCCTCTCCCTCCCGAATAGCTGGGACTACAGGTGGGTACCACCATGCCTGGCTAATTTTTTGTATTTTTGCCGTAGAGATGGGGGTCTCATCATGTTCACCAGGATAGTCTCGATCTCCTGACCTCGTAATCTGCCTGCCTTGGCCTCCCAAGGTGTTGGGATTACAAGCATGAGCCACTGTGCCTGGCCCCTTCTTTTTTATTTTTTAAAGTCAAGGTCTCTGTTGCTCAGGCTAGTGTGCAGTGGCATGATCATAGCTCACTGCATCTTCAAACTCCTGGGCTCAAGTAATCCTCCCACCTCAGCCTCCCAAGTAGCTGGGACTACAGGGTCTCACTCTGTCACCCAGGCTGGAGTGCAGTGGCATGATCTCCACTCACTGCAGCCTACACCTCCCGGGTTCAAGCAAGTCTTGTGCCTCAGCCTCCTGAGTAGCTGGGATTACAGACATGCACCACCATGCCTGGCTAATTCTTTTTTTTTTTTTTTTTTTTTTTGTATTTTTGTATTTTTAGTAGTACTGCACCTGGCTTGTTTGCTGCTTTTTTCAAAGAGGCATATTTTGGGGTGACATACTTTGGTTTTCTTCACTGCAATGTGACAACCTGGAAGACATTACCTGAAATAAATTAAGCCAATCACAGTGCTTACTGGAATAATTCCATTTATATGAGGTATCTAAAATAGTCAAACTCATAGAAGCAGGAGCAGAAGAGTGGTTGTCAAAGGCTAAGGGGCTGGGGAAATAGGATGTTGCTATTCAATTGGTGTAAAATTTCATTTATACCAGATGAATAACTTCTAGAGATCTGTACATTATGCCTATCGTACACTTAAAAATCTGTTAAGAGGCCGGGCTTGGTGGCTCATGCTTGTAATCACAGCACTTTAGGAGGCTGAGGTGGGAGTGAAACAGGAGAGTTCCTTGGCTCCCCTTGCAGGACTTGCAATAGGGATATGGCTCTCTGTTCAGCTGCCACAAGCTCAAACCCTTAACAAGCTGGGCGCACACAGACAGGCAGGTGCAGAAACCAGAGCAAGCACTTTTGGGGTCCAGCCCCATAGGCAGCATCTAGGGGTGGGTGCTTCAACTCCTGAAGCACTAGTGGGTGTGCTGCAGTGCTCTTTTAGCTCTGCCGTTCACAGAGGGCTTAAGTGTTAACAGCTCAGCGCCCCCTTGGTACCTGGGCCCTTGTCTGGTACCCTGGAAGAATCAGGTTACACACAGACTTGAAAAGTGGTGAATGTGGGGGTGTTACTGAGTGCTGGCTCTCAGTGGGATGGATGGGGAGCTGGAAAGGGGATGGAGTGGGGAGATGATCTTCCCTTGGACTTCACCAGTCCTGTGGACAAACTCCTCTCCAACTGTCCCCAGCCAGACTCCTTTAGATGTTCAGATGCCCCTTCTCTTCTCGCCTTCTCAGCTGTGCTGTTCTGCTCTTTGGCTCTTCTGTGCATCTCCTCATTGACCCAGGGGTTTGGGGTTTATATAGGTACAGAAGTGGGGTGTGGTGGACCAAGATGCAACATTTGGACATGAAAACAGGAATGCCTGTTCCCATTTAGTGCCTTGGGTTTCCAGGCCTGAGGGTGGGGCTTTTGCCAGGGAACTGCACAGTATTTCCCTGTCTCCTGTTCATATCAGGAAGATTGCTTGGGTCTATGAGTTTGAGACCAGCTTGGGCAACATAGTGAGACCTCTGCTTCTACAAAAAATAAAAATATTAGCTGAGAGTGGTGATGTGTGCCTGTAGGCCCAACTGCTTAAGAGGCAGAGGTGAAAGGATCACTTGAGCCTGGGAGATTGAGGCTGCAGTGAGCTGTGGTCATGCCACTGCACTCCACCCTGGGTGACAGCATGAGATCCTGTCTCAAAAAAAGAAGAAAAATATCTGTCAGGGGGTAGATTTCATGTTGCGTTCTTAACACAATAAAATAAATTTTAAAACAAGAATCAATGATTTTTTTTAATTAAAAAGTTAAAATTTATTCATTATTACTATTTTTTGAGTCAGAGTCTCACTCAGATGCCCAAGCTGGAGTGCAGTGGCATGTTCTCAGCTCACTGCAAACTCCGTCTCCCCAGTAGCTAGGACTACAGGCACACACCACCATGCCCTGCTAACTTTTTGTAGAGATGGGGTTGTTGACCTGGCTGGTCTTGAACTCCCCACCTCAGGTGATCTGCCCACCTTGGCCTTTCGAAGTGCTGAGATTACAGGCATGAGCCACCTAGCCTGGCCAAAAAAAAAAATTAATTAATTAATTAATTAAAAAAATTTTTGGCTGGGCACAGCAGCTCACACCTGTAATCCCAGTACTTTGGGAGGCAGAGACAGGTAGCTTGCAAGAGCTCAAGAGTTCAAGACCAGCCTAGGCAACATAGCAAAACCGCATCTCTACAAAAAATACAAAAATTAGCTGGGTGTGGTGGCACATGCGAATGGTCCCAGCTACTTGGAAGGCTGAGGCAAGAGGATTGCCTGAGTCCGGGAAGGTTGAGGCGGCAGTGAGCTGTGATTGTGCCACTGCACACCAGCCTGGGCAACAGAGTGAGCCCCTTTCTCAAAAGAAAAAAAAAATTTAATCAAAATGGCTTGGCCTACAGAGCTTGCATAGGAGATGGAGAGGTGATTTTCAGAATACTCTGTTTTTAAAAAGTACAGAAGTGGGCTGGGTGCAGTGGCTCATGCCTGTAATCCCAGCACTTTGGGAGGCAGGCAGATCACCTGAGGTCAGGAGTTTGAGACCAGCGTGGACAACATGGTGAAACCCTGTCTTTAATAAAAATATAAAAATTGGCTGGGAGTGGTGGTGGGTGTTACTCGGGAGGCTGAGGCAGGAGAATTGCTTGAGCCTGGAAGGCAAAGTTTGCAGTGTGCCGAGACCATTACGCAGCACTCCAGCCTGGGCAACAGAGCAAGACTCCATATACAAAAAAAAAAAGTACACAAGTGGCAGGGTGCAGTGGGGTCACACCTGTAATCCCAGCACTTTGGGAGGCCAAAGTAGGTAGATCACCTGAGGTTAGGAGTTCAAGACCAGCCTGACCAATAGGGATAAACCATGTCTCTACTAAAAATACAAAATTAGCCAGTCGTGGTGCCACATGCCTGTAATCCCAGCTACTTGGGATGCTGAGGCAGGAGAATGGCTTGAACCCGGGAGGCAGAGGTTGCAGTGAGCCGAGATCATGCCATTGCACTCCAGCCTGGGCAACAAGAGCAAAACTCCATCTTGAAGAAAAAAAAAAGTACACAAGTAACAGATTTTTACTATAAAAATAAGCAGTGCATAGTGTGATCTGCCTCTCTTCTCTCCTTGTAGATGACACTCTCCCCATGAGTACCCCTAGCAATAACTGCTGTCTGTACTCATTATGACTTTTAAAAATGCATAAATGTTTTAAAGCGTAGATTCTATTTTTATTCAGGTATGATGAAGCCAACAGATCAGGGGACAATAGCCATTTAAAAGATCGTTTGTTACTCCTCGTTCCCATGAGGAAGAATCACACTGCACAGCCTTGGGAGAGAACTCGAGGTTGGTCACAGGCAGAAGACAGGGAAGTGAGGTTTTCGAGGAAGGAATGGGTGAGGCAGGATAAGATGGCTCAGCAGGTGAAGGACTAGCTAGCTGGAATAATGTCAGCTGACTGTCCTGAGTGTAGACTGCCCCGAGTTGTCTGATACATGACCTCAGGGTGATTAGGGTAGGGAGATAGTGGTCTTGAGTAAAAAAGTTCAAAAAAGGAGGGATTCAGTGCTACGGCTTTAGACTGGTTAGTTGGCATCTCCGGGAATCAGCTAGTCCTGGGACGGGTAGTCCCTCCCTGGTCAGCAAGGCCCTAAAATGTCGAAGCAGCAATATGGAAACTAAAAATGCAGGTAACGCCACATAAAAAAAAAATTCTCTTAGGTTTTTTTCTCAATTTTTCCTGATCACAAATTATATGATAATGAAAATCCTTATATAGGTTTTTTTGCATGGGTGTATAATTCTGTATGATTCTTAAAAGTATAATTTCTGGATGAAAGAGTTTACATATTTTAAATACGTAATTTAATAAGTTACAATTAAAATTTAATTTAATTCCAAAAAAGTGAGACACTTTAATGATCCCACCAATAGTGTATGGACAGGGTCCCTTTTCTTATACTCTCAGTAATAGTAATACAGGATTTTATCAGTTTTTTTAGTCAATTTGGAGAAAGAATGTTAGCAGTCAACCGCTAACAAAAAGTAAGCTAATGTGAAAATGTTAATATCAGATAAAAGAGAATCCAGTGCAAAAAGAATTTTAAAAGGCAGAGTGATGTTTAATTTTTTTTTTTTTTTTTTTTTTTTTGAGACAGTCTTGCTCTGTCGCCCAGGCTGGAATGCAATGGTGAAGTCAAAACTCACTGCAACCTCTGTCTCCCAAGTTCAAGTGATTCTCCTGCCTCAGCCTCTCGAGTAGCTGGGATTACAGGGGCCTGCCACCATGCAGGGCTAATTTTTTATTTTTAGTAGAGACGGGGTTTCACCACGTTGGCCAGGCTGGTCTCAAACACCTGACCTCATGATCTATCCGCCTCAGCCTCCCAAAGTGCTGGGATTACAGGTGTGAGCCACCATGCCTGGCCTGATATTTAATTTTTATGTCACCCTCTACCAAGACAGTTAAATGACAAAAAGTCTTCATGTGTAATTACATAGTTGCCAATGGCAATTTCACATGGTTTAAATTTAATATCTAATTATATAGCTTCAAAATGTATAATGCAAAGACTGAAATACAAAGAGAAATTGCTAAATTTGTACGTGTCATAGAAATCTTCAAAATACCTCTTTCAAAGATGGGCACATTAGGAAGAACAAATAAAGATAAAGAGGATTTGAGTTAACATAATTAAGACATTTAGGCCGGGTGTGGAGGCTCACACCTGTAATCCCAGCACTTTGGGAGGCTGAGGGGGGCAGATCATGAGGCCAGGAGTTTGAGACAAGCCTGGCCGACATGGAGAAACCATGTCTCTACTAAAAATATAAAAATTAGCCTGGCGTGTTGGTGGGGTGCCTGTAACGCCAGCTACTTGGGAGGCTGAGGTCTGAGAATTGCTTGAACCGGGGTGGCAGAGGTTACAGTGAGCTGAGATTGTGCCACTGCACTCTCTAGTCTGGGCGATAGAGTGAGACTGTCCCAAAATAATGATAATAATAATAATTAACAAACTTGACCTACTAGATAAAGATAAGTAAACAGAGTATCACTTTCTTTGTGAATTTCCATGGTGTATTTAGTACCTACGAGAACACCCACACGAGCATCTTACAGTAACTGAAAAAGTAAGTTGTCCAACAACAGTGACTAACTGCAGTTCAGAGTTCAGGTTATATCCTAAGGAAAGTGTCCATAGAAAGGGCAGGATATTTCTTTTATTTTTATTTTTATTGTACTTTAGGTTCTGGGGTACACATGCAGATCATGCAGGATTGTTACATAGGTACACACATGGCAATGTGCTTTGCTGCCTCCATCCCCCCATCACCTATATCTGGCATTTCTCCCCATGTTATCCCTCCCCGACCTCCCCACCCACCCCCGCTGTTCCTCCTTTGGCCCCCACCAACAGACCGCAGTGTGTGATGCTCCCCTCCCTGTATCCATGTGTTCTCATTGTTCAATACCTGCCTATGAGTGAGAACATGTGGTGTTTGATTTTCTGTTCTTGTGCCAGTTTGCTGAGAATGATGGTTTCCAGATTCATCCAGATCCCTAGAAAGGACATGAACTCATCGTTTTTTATGTCTGCATAGTATTCCATGATATATATGTGCCACACTTTCCTTGTCCAGTCTATTGTTGGTGGGCATTTGGGTTGGCTCCAGGTCTTTGCTATTGTAAACAGTGCCACAATGAACATACATGTTGCATGCGTCTTTGTAATAGAATGATTTATAGTTCTTTGGGTATATACCCAGCAATGGGATTGCTTGGTCAAATGGATTTTCCATTTTAGGTCCTTGAGGAAGCACCACACCGTCTCCCACAATGGTTGAACTAGTTTACACTCCCACCAACAGTGTGAAAGTGTTTCTATTTCTCCACATCCTCTCCAGCATCTGTTGTCTCCAGATTTTTTAATGATCGCCATTCTAATTGGCGTGAGGTGGTATCTCAATGTGGTTTTGATTTGCATTTCTCTAATAATCAGTGATGATGAGCATTTTTTCATATGTTTGTTGGCCACAGCAAAGAATACCTCCTGTGAGGCTTCTGCCGAGGACCTCCTTGGACTCCAGAGCCCCTAGGCCCCTGTGTCTTGTCAGCACTCTGCTATTTCGGGGCTAAGGAGCTCAGGCTTCTCAGATGTGGCTTGGGAAACATAGCCTTCTAATCCAGGAGAGTAAGAAGATTTAGGACTGACGTGGGTGCAGTTAGAGAAACCCCATCTCCTTGGGTATATGGGAAACACCCCAACTATGCAATCTCCCCCTTCAAATCCTCCTTGGGGGCTTGATCTGACTGACGTCAGGGGGCGCCTACTGCTTCGAGGCAGGAAGCCTGAACTTTCCTCCCTGTCACTGTGAATGCTTGGCCAGGGCTGTGGATGTCCTCATTGCTTTTCAGGAGGAAGACATGCTAGACTAGAGCTGCACCTTCTTTATTGACTCTGTAGGTCTGGAACAAATCAGATCAGTCTGGGATCCCTCAGCCAACTCTGAAGACAGGATGGAGATCTCGCCCGCATGTTAGAGATTTCTGCCTTGTTGTATCTCAATGTAAATTAAAAACCCAGCAAAGAAGGTAAGAACTTTCTTTCTAGCCTAAAGTAGAAATGAGTGAGACCAGGAGGGCGATAAACTTACATTTTTACCTAGGAAATAAATACAGAATTTTTTTGGTGACAAAGGTCAGAGACAGCTCTTCTGCTATCAACTCATTCAGATGCGGTCTTTGCTATCTGTGTGATGAGATCTTCAAGTGTTGGGTGACCATTCTGCCCTTGATTTCTTGGGCTTACTTAGTGGACAGATAAACTTATTTTTTAAGAGACAGAGTCTCACTACATTGCCCAGGCTGGAGTGCAGTGTCTGTTCACAGGTGCAATCATAGCACACTGTAGCCTCGAGCTCCTGGCTCAGGCAGTCCTCTCACCTCAGCCTCCTGAATACCTGGGACCACAGGCATGCTGCTCCACCATGCCCAACTAATTTTTTTTTCATGATAATATAAGGCATTGATGATTCTAATTAAATTCTAGAAGGAGAAGGGGGTCTCACCTACACTGGGTAGATGTGGTCACCTGGAGAGATGGTTCAGCTTGGGAAATCACCAGGGGGAGAAGACAGCTGACCATTATTACCAAAGGTGCTGATTCAACAGACTGAGGCTCCCTCAAGCTCATTTTCCATGGCTGACCTTATGAAGTTTTCATGTTTTTAGCTTTTCCCTTGAGAATTATTTTACTTCCCCTTTGTATTCATTTTTTCTTTCATTCTTTCTTTTTTTCCTTTTTTTTGAGATAGAGTCTGGCCTTGTCACCCAGACTGGAGTACAGTGGCGTGATCTTGGCTCACTACAACTTTCACCTTCCCCATTCAAGTGATTCTCCTGCCTCAGCCTCTCAAGTAGCTGGGACTACAGGCACACACCACCACACCCAGCTAATTTTTGTATTTTTAGTAGAGACGGAGTTTTACCATGTTGGCCAGGCTGGTCTTGAACTCCTGAACTCAGGTGATCCGCCAGCATTGGCCTCCCAAAGTGCTGGGTTTATAGGCATGAGCCACTGCACCCGGTCACTTTTCATAGTGATTTCTAAAATGTTCTCTGCTTGTCTGTAGATGACTTCATCTTCTTCTCTTAAACAGCCACATGTGATACCTACTTAGAGCAACTTTCTAATTTTTCTCATGTGTAAAAATTTTAGAAAAATATCGTTTATTGATTTTTAATTATAAAAGCTATAATAGAAGTATATAAGTTAAAAATGGAACTCTCTCACCCAACCTCATTCTCCAGAGGTCATTACTGTTAATAGCTTGGTGTATAGTCTTTTATTTTGTATTCTTTATTGACTTTTTTTATACAGATGATATCACATTAGGCATACTCTTCTGCAATTTGCTTTTCTTCATGTAACAATGTATCTTAGGGTCGTTTACCTATCGACTTGCTTTGTTCTCTGTCATGGTAGAATACAATTCCATTGTTTTTAAAGCATAGTGAAGTATTTTGTTGGTTCTTTACTGATAATTACTTAAGATGCTTTTTGTCGTCCTAGCTACTCAGGAGGCTGAGGTAGGAGAATTGCTTGAACCTAGGAGGCGGAGGTTGCAGTGAGCTGAGGTCGTGCCACTGCACTCCAGCCTGATGCCTGTTGATGAAGCGAGACTCTATCTCAAAAAAAAAAAAAAAAAAAAAATATATATATATATATATATGTATATATATATATATATATGCTTTTTATTTGGGGAGGAGAAGGACTTTAAGAGATCTTCGAGGATGTCATTTAAGAAAATTTCTTATCTATGTTTTTCATGACAATGACAAATGTTTTCAAAGTATTACCATATATAACCTCACGTCACCCTCCTAACAACCCTGTAATGAAGTTACCATTATCTATAAATAACAGAGAAACAGATGAGGCCATGGAGCCCCAAGGCAGGGATCACATGTGTCTTTGCTGTTATAATGATAGCTGGGCACCCCTTTCCCCCTTCCACATGACGTAGGAAAACGTATCCTTTTTGTCCTTGGTGACAAAAGGTCACCAAGAGTTAGTTACAACTACCTGATGGAGACTTCATTTCTTTCATCTCTTGTGGTTGTTCCAAATAATTTATTGGCCCACGATAGATATCAACTTCCTTACTCTACAGCAATGCTATATTTTTATCTCTGATAAATTTTTTGTAGGTCATCTTGTTCTGCCACCATGTTTGAACTTATAAATTCATGAGAAAAAAGGTGCCTAAGGGCAAAAGAGGATTTATTTAATAGCAATCTCTGACTCAGCAATAATCAGTATACATCCCGCTGATTTGTGCAGCATTGAAATAGTATGTCTTTTACTGCCTCCAAGAACATGTTTTTGATTGTTGATATTTTAAAATAAATACCAGATTCAGTCCATCAATATATATTGAGGTTTTACTGTATACTCAGCACTTTAAATATATAATTTATGACCCTTGGAGATATACAGATGAGAAAACTGAGTCTCTGAGAGTTTAAGTGCCCAAGATTGAGTGAGAGGGTGAACAAAAATTCTCACCCACATCAGGCACTCTTCAGTACACAACTTGGCTATGCAGGCAAGTTACCAATGTATCAAACTAACTTGTGAGTTATTGACAGGCTCATTCGTTGCTGAAGTCCTTTCTAGTTCTAAAACTGTGCAAATATTGAGGAGGAATTTTGTTGGTTTAGACATGATAGCTTCTCACTTTACCCCAAATTCAGATTCTGGTTTCATGACGTCTCATAGAACTGGGAACCATTTTGCACACAAAAAGACATCAGTCTTCTTTCCTCTGGTTATTTATTCAAACTAAACTAACTAACATAAGCAAGATGAGTCTTTAATTTTGATTTGCAAAGAAAAAGATAATCCCCAATACCACAACCTTCAAAAATAGGGGAGGCGAGTGGGGTAGAAGCGAGGTAGAGAAAAGAATAAAAGAAGTGGAATCCACTCTTGATGTTAAGTCAGTACACCTCACATTACTTCCTAAAGAAGAACTAGAGAAAGTGTTATTGTATAAACAGAAATATGGCATAATGATCCAGCAATCCCGCTACACTTCGAGTGTATATCCAAAGGAAGTGAAATCAGTATTTTGAAGAGACATCTGCAATTTCATGTTTATTGTAACATTATTCACAATAGCCAAGACATAGAATCAACCTATAGTGGATGAATGGATGAAGAAAATGCAGCATATATGCACAATGGAATACTATTCACCTACAAAAAGGATGAGATCCTATTCTATGTGACAGTATACGTGAACCTGGAGGACATTATGTTAACTGGAATAAGCCAGGCACAGAAAGACAAATACTGGATAACCTCACTCATATGTGAGAGCTAAAATAATTGAAATCATGGAAGCTGAGCATAGAATAATGGTTACCAGAGACCGAGAAAACAGAAGGAAGCAGGAGATGGGAAAGGCTGGTTAACAGGTATGATGTTACAGTTAGGTAGAAGGAATAAGTTCTGGCACCCTGTTGGATAGTAGGTGACTATAGCTAACAATAATGTATTGTATATTTCAAATAGCTAGAAGAGAAGATTCTGAATGTCCTCATAACAAAGAAATGATAAATCTTTAAGGTGCCAGTTACCATACTTCGATCACACAGTGTCTACATGTATCAGAATATCATGTTGTATCCCATAAATATGTACAATTATTATGTGTCAGTAAAAAATAAGTAAGGCATAAAGTTTCTTCAATTAATATTTATAGAATCCCTACTCTATGTCAGGCACTGTGCTAAATCCTGGGGATGAAATGCTGAATTTGCTTACAGTCTTTCTTTGAAGGAACTTATAGCCTAATAGTAGACAGACACAAGACTGAAGAGTGTGATATGGTATTGCAATGATGGAAATGTGAATAAGATGCTCAGGAGCTCAGAGAGGGGCATGTCAAACTGGCTTCTTTAAGGAATGTGATGCTTCAAGTGAGCCTTAAGGAATGAATAAAGTTGGCCAGCTTAAGAGAAGTACGATAGGAAGAACATTCCAGGTAAGAGCAAAAACACAGAGGTCATGGTAGTTAAAGTACAGAATTTGAAGAAAGGAGGGAAGAAAGATGAGGCCTTTGGGGAAGTTGTTTTTGTGTTTGTTTTTGAGGCAGAGTCTCGCTCTGTTGCCCAGGCTGGAGAGCGGTGGTTTGACGTCTCGGCTCACCGCAACCTCCGCCTCCCAGGTTCCAGCCATTCTCCTGCCTCAGCCTCCCAAGTAGTTGCATTACTAGTGTGCACCACTGCACCCAGCTAATTTTTTTGTGTTTTTAGTAGCGGTGAGGTTTTACCATGTTGGCCAGGCTGGTCTCAAACTCCTGACCTCAAGTGATCAGCCCACCCTGGCCTCCCAAAGTGCTGAAATTACAGACATCAGCCACTGCACCAGGCCTGAAAGATGGGTTCTGTTTGGAGTCTGAGACACCCCAATGAAAGTTTTTGGCAAGGGAGCTGAGTATGTGGGGCTGAAGTTTAGAGATCATCTGGGATGGAGATAGAGATCTGAGAGGTGGGAAGTGAGAGCTGAAAATGGGAGAGTTAAGTAAAGCAGCCAGGGAGCATATACCAAGTGAGGATCAACAGGTATTTGAGAATAGAATGCAAATTAAAACCAACATTTAAGGACAGACAGCTCAAGAGGCAGACAGAATAAGTCAGAAAGATAGGAGCAAACACAAGAGTTTGGTATCACAGAAGGTCAAGGTGTAGAATTAAAACAAAGGTGCGGCCTATAGAGACAGATGGCCTTGCTGTTCCGGCAAGGTAAGGACTGAAAAGATGAAGGCATTAGAGACACCAGGAAAGGCTTTGATCAAGAGTGAGGATGAAAAAGGTAATTTTGAGAGGAAAGAAAGAGAAAATCTGTAGTCTACTCTTGAGATAAATCTGGATGAGAAGAGAGGTTGGGTGACAGCTAGAGGAATATAGGAGGTCAAAGGAGGAGGAGGAGGTGGCGGATGAACTGCTTTGAGAGTGCCAGATAGGAGATTTCAGTATGTTTCTAGGCTGAAAGGAAAAACCAGTGGAAAGGTTGGAAACAGGAGACACAGGGAATGACAAATGGAGGGAACTCTCAGGGGAGAAACATCTTGTGCACTGAGACTGGAGAGGTGGGGAGGATGCTCTCACGTGATTCATAGACAATTTGGCCTACCTGATTTAATACTCTGCCTGCATCTCCTAGTACAGATTCTCTCTTCCTTCTGTCAGCAAACAGCTCACTGTCCCTTGGATTTGCTGTGTCCTGCAGGAGAATTGTGCTTAAACCATGGGAAGCGGCACCTCCACCCAACATCATTTTGCTTTCCAGAATGCAGAGAGAGGTATGTGTTTCCCACTTTCCAAACCATCTGTGGGTACCACAAAGCCCAGATTGCATGGAGAGGGTTGGGGGTTCTCAAGGTAGAAGCAGAAAACCATTACATTTCTCCTCAGGCCAACTCTTAGAGGTCAGCTTCCCGTCCTTGTGTCATGCCCACCAAAATGTCCAGTTGATGTATATTTGAGAGAATTAAAATTTGCTCAGGGAGTTAGTATTGTCCATTGGGGTTGATCTCAAACTACCCATGTACAAATAAATGAAATAAGGTTGGCCAAAGAGGGGATGAAACACATTCCAGGCAGAGGGTAGAGCATGTGCAAAGGTCATGAGGTGGGAAGAAGGAAGCATGAGCCCCCTCTCGTGACTAATCTAACAGTTTTTTAAAACAATAGGCCAGGAGATGTGAGTCACACCTGTAATCCCAGCAGTTTAGGAGGCTGAGATTAGAGAATCTAGCTTGGGCCCAGGAGTTTGAAACCAGCCTGGGCAATATAGCAAGACCCTCTCTCTCTAAAAAAAAAAAATTTTTTTAATTAGCTGGGTTTGGTGGCGAGGATCTGTAGTCCTAGATACTTGGGAGCCTGAGGTGGGAGGATTGCTTGAGCAGAGGAGTTCAAGCCTGCAGTGAGCTGTGATCACACCACTGCACTGCAGCCTGGGTGACTGAGTGAAACCATTTCTAATATGGTAAGGATACCAACTGTGATATGAATGGCAAATATTTGTTCCCAGTTTGTCATTTGTTTAGACCAATTTTGGAATTAGCTTCAGGTTAGGGTTTCCTTGTCTTGTGAAGAACACAAATTCAACCTACACACACCACAAGCTAAGACTTCCTATCTCACTGAGGACTCTGAGTTCTAGGTCAACTTACCTCCTGTTACCATGGCGGTTGGGAGGCAGAGATTTATTAGATCGCTCAAGGTACAGAAACTTCCCCAGCTCCTGCCTTTTCACAGGCAGTCCAGTTACCACTCCCTGTCAGGCACAGAACCCAAGAACTCACTCCCATCCGCATATGGGTGTTAAACCCCCAGCTCCTGAGACATGTGTCTGGTCCAGATTCCCCTGGGGCTTGCCTGACTTCAATGCCTGTAACTGCCTTTGGTTATGGGCTCTATCTTCATTTCTGGCACCCAGAGATCTCCCTTCAATGCTTTTGACTTCAGTTATCTGTAAAAAAAAAAAAAAAAAAAAAAAAAAAAATTAGCTTATTTTATGCAGATTTTTTAATGTGTTGGAGTGTGAGGGAGTCCTACACCTACTTAAGCATGCCATTTCTTATTGGAAGTCGATACTAGCCTCTCTATTTTCCTTAAAGGGATATCATAATTCATTAAGTTTTTATTGCTTACCTTTTGGCAAGCTTACACTTCTATTAGAGAAAGGCACTTCTTCCTAGAGGTATCATTTTTTTTCCCTTTAAATCAGTGTTGTATATAGAGACATAAATATTGTTGAAAAAGATCATGAAAATAAGAGGGTAATCATCAAAAAATTCTCTGTTCTATTTTTCTTAAATAAGTTACCTGTTCTCCCACAGTCTACTGTGCATTGCCTTGGTTCGTAAGTTTCTCACAGGGCTGTTACATGTGGAGCTTTTACAGCCCAGGTGTATTTGTCACGTGTACCCGAATAATTTAGTTTACACGTGGCCCAAGTAAGAGGTGCCTCTACATTTTTGCATTGTGCTGTTAAAAATACATGATGAGATAAAGAATCTTAAAAGATCCTGCACTTCCCAGAGCCCATCTCAACTAAAGACAAGCCAGCCCCCTCACACCTCCCCAGACAGCCAACCAGGAAAAAGAAAGAAAGAGGGAGAAGGAGAGGTGTTGCCCACTTCTCCTGCCTTCGTAGCTAAAGCAGGACTGAGGATGTAATACGTATGTCTCATCACTGACAGCATTGGCCTTAGAATGCTCAGGGCAAGGTGCTGGCAGACAACCTGATGTCCACGATATTCCTTAGTGGTCCTTAAACTTTAGCACAAGTAAGAATTATGTATGGAGCTTGCTAAACTTCAGATTCCTTCCTGTATTCCATCTGTAGAGATTCCGATGTTGCAGGTCCAGGGTGAGGGGTAGCAGCTTGCATGTTTACCAGGAGTCCCTGAAGAATCTATAGTGCCAGCCCTGGATCTTTCATTCGCTGTTCTTTTTTTGGGTCAGAGTCTCGCTCTGTCACACAGACTGGGGTGCAGTGCTGCAATCTCAGCTTACTGCAACCTCCACCTCCCAGGTTCAAGCAATTCTCCTGCCTCAACCTCCCAAGTAGCTGGGATTACAGATGCCTGCCACTACACCCAGCTAATTTTTGTATTTTTGTAGAGACGGGTTTTGCCATGTTGGCCAGGCTGGTCTTGAACTCCTGACCTCAGGTGTGGCCTCCAAAAGTGTTGGGATTATAGGGGTGAGCCACCATGCCTGGCTGCATTCACTATTCTGAATATGATTTTACAGAAGTCAGTCAGTGGGGTTCAACCTCATCACTTATTATTTAGTGAGTGCCTTTGAGAAATACTAGTAATATGAATTTTTTTTTAAATAGAAAATCAGGTTTAGCTTTAAGTTTCTCCCAGCTTCTCTTTTCTCACGTCACCATCACCTTTCCTGTTAGGAAAATCAGCGAGAATTCTATTATCTCTCTAATGCAAGCTAAATATATTAAATCAATCTGTCTACTGTTTATGAGGTCGACCTGAGTCAGCCTGCAGGGTTTCTAATCCAGCTTTATCCACAAATAGTCCATTCATCGCCAGCAGCATATCTAGGCCTTGGAGCTTAAGAAGAATCTAGTTATGTGGACAGCTGTCCCCTTCTCTGGCAGCAATACTTGACCACAGGTCCTAAGCCTTACATAAAGAATGAAATCTTCACACTGTAACCTGCCTTGCCTGGTCACCTAGCACCTTCAGGTAACCTAGCAGGTTACCTAGGTCCTGGCAAAAATGAGAGGCCCAGTGGCCATGTAGGGGACTGCCTGGTTGGTGCTGTCTATTTTGCGACGGGGATGCTTAAAGCCTGCAGGGATATCACAGAACTGGGATGACAAACGTGGGAGCTGGGAAACACTTGCTACCCCCTGACATTGTATGATGCATTAATTTCAGTATTTGTTTATTGTTTCTTTTTCCCAGTCTCCATCTGGTCCTGCCCTTTTCCAGATGAGGACATTCAAGCCCTGGACAACTTGCCTGAAAACACAGAGCTTGTCAGGGCAGTTTGAGGTCTAGAACTCAGGTGTCTTGACATCCAATCTATTGTCACAATATCAAAATGTCCACCCCACCCACACATTATAACCTGTCAGAGATGCCTCATCCTTGCAATCTCATGAGTTTACATCTTCTCGGATCCTGGCAGTACAACCTTTTCATCCCTACACAGAAATGTTTTTATCAATAAATGAGAATTCCCATAAACCTACAGTGATATTAGTGGGCGGGCATGGTGGCTTACGCCTGTAATCCCAGCACTTTGGGAGGCTGAGGCAGGCAGATCATGAAGTCAGGAGTTTAAGACCAGCCTGGCCAACATGATGAAACCCCGTCTCCATCAAAAATATAAAAAATTAGCCAAGTATGGTGGCATGCACCTGTAATCCCAGCTACTCGAAAGGCTGAGGCAGGAGAATTGCTTGAATCTAGAAGGTGGAGATTGCAGTGGCTGAGATCATGCCACTGTACCCCAGCCTGGGCAACAGAGTGAGACTTTGTCTCAAAACAACAACAACAACAAACCTAAAGTGATGTTAGTTTAACCGTCAGGGAGGAATGAAGGGGAAGGGTTGGAAATGGGGAAAAGCGCTATTGCCAGCAGAAAGGCAAATATTTCCTATGGGCGTCCGTGGGTAGGGCTTCCCTGCCATCTTGTCCTCACATGTTCAGAGAGGGCCGAGCAGCTTCCTCTCCCTTCCCCCAAACCCCTGGCCCAGGGAGTCCCAGCTCATGGGCTTGCTTCTCCATCTGCATCATAGCCTTCAAGGCAGCAGCCCTGATCCAGAGATGGTACCGGCGCTACATGGCCCGCCTGGAGATGAGGCGGCGTTGCACCTGGAGCATCTTCCAGTCTATAGAATACGCTGGGCAGCAAGACCAAGTCAAGGTACAATGAGATGTGGGACGGAGCCGCCTCCTGCTCTGCTTTTCAGCCCTTGGGCAGCAGAGCCCAGGTGCTCCTAAGGAGAGCCCAACTGGACTCCTCGTGGGTTCTCTTCTCCCTCATCTCTAAAGCCAAGTCTCCTTGGGTTCTTCTGCAGCTCCATGATTTCTTCAACTATCTCATGGATCACTTCACCCCCAGCAGCCACAACGAGAGTGAGTATGAACTGCCACATGCCATGTCCTCCTGTCACAAGGACATAGATTGCAGGGTGAGGTGGGGGGTGCACAGGGAGTGAAACCATGAATCCGGTGACAGCCAGGGAATGAGCAAGGGGCTGACAAGTAAATGGCAGACTGGGATTCTATGCTGAATTCCCCTAAACACATACCTGGAGACAAGAGTTTAAGTGCAAGGAGTTCATTTATTAAGTTCAAGAAACACTGGAGGTGGGAGGGAGTGGGGAAGGGATTCAGGAAAGGAACAGCAGCCAGTCCAGCAACTCAGTGTGCCTGGGAAATAGTGCAGAACACAAGCTTCAGAATTATCCTACCTGCAAGCAGAGGGAACTGGAGTCTTTCTGTGTCAACTCCAAAGACTCAATAGCTGAAAGCAGGTGGGGAGGTGGGAGGGAAGAACAGGAAGGAGGCTTTTTGTTTGCTTTGTTTTGTTTTGTGTTTTTCGGAGAAAGAGTCTCGCTCTGTCACCCAGGCTGGAGCACAGTGGAATGATCTTGGCTCACTGCAACCTCTGCCTCCCGTGTTCAAGTGATTGAACTGCAGACACCTGAGTAGCTGGGATTACAGATGTGCACCACCACACCCAGCTAATTTTTTTTTTTTTATGTTTAGTGGAGACGGGGTTTCACCATGTTAACCAGGCTGGTCTCCAACTGCTGGCCTCAAGTCATCCACCTGCTTTGGCCTCCCAAAGCGCTGGGATTACAGGTGTGAACCACTCGGCCCAGCCGGGAGGTTGTTAATTCCATAGCATTTCTGGCCTGCCACCTGGATCCAGGAAATAAGCCCTCAGGCTAGAGACGCAGAGGCTGGCAGTTGGCAGCTGCTGGACTCTGACGCACCTGCTGCGCTCAGTAAGTGCAGCATCAATGCCAGTGAATGATTTTTCCACCCTGGCTTTCCCCTTTCCTTCTGCTTGCAAATTTCTGTACTCTCTAAGTCTGACAAGTCTTGATCTTTTAGAATAAAAGTAGAAAACATGACTTTTTATTCCTGTCCATCCTAGTCTGTTGTCACTTTCTCCTTCGTTTTTACTCTTCTGTGCTGGAGCTAAAGCCAGATTTACCATGTCCTGCTTCAACATTCCAGGGAAGAACTTTTTTTTTCTTTGAGACAGGGTCTCACTCCATTACCCAGGCTGGAGTGCGGTGGTGTGATCTCAGCTCACTGAAACCTCTGCATCCCAGGCTCAAGTGATCCTCCCACTTCAGCCTCTCAAGTAGCTGGAACTAGAGGCATGCGACACCATATCTGGCTAAATTTTAAAAAAAATTTTGTAGAGACAAGGTTTCCCTATGTTGCCTAAGCTGTTCTCAAACTCTTGAGTGTAGGGCTAAGGGTCCCACAGGGTTGTGGGGTGTCCCTTATGCTGTGCTGAGGCACAGGATCTGAGAAATAAAGAGACAGGAAACAGAAGTACAAGGAAAATGCAGCTGGGCTCAGAGGGGGCCACGTCACCTATAAGTGGAAATAGGCGAGGCCCTGAATGTCCAGAAGCATCTGTATTTATTGGGTATAGGTTAGGGGGAAGGGTAGTGAGTTAAGTCATCTTTAAGGATAGTGATAGGGTCATGAGCAATGAAACAAGGGGTCCACTCCCCATTAGGTCACCTAGGCTAGGAGGTGGACAATGTACAGCAAGGGGTCCACCCTCATTAGGTCATCGAGGCAAGGAGGTGGGCCTTGTGTAGTGAAGAGCGTGCAGTGTGCAAAATGTCTATCCATGGGCATACTACTCCTAAGAAGATCTACAGGAGGATGCTTAAGTCACAGCAGTGACAGAGCTGTCAGGGTCTACTGCCAACTGCTGGCAGCTTCCAGTGAGTTCTATAGGAGGATGCTTTTGAGTTAGCACAGTAGCAAGAGCTGATAAAGTTCACAGTCACCAAGGTGCGATTATCCTGAGGGGTTTTGAGCCCTCAGATGCTCGAGGGATTGCCGGTCTGAGGGCAGCCTTCCACAAGAACTGGAGCAAGGTCCTACAACTCCTTTGTCAGGAGGAGTGGCTCTTGCCCCAAGCCTGCCATACAGCGGGTATCTTTTTTTTTTTTTTTTTTTTTTTTTTTTTTGAGACGGAGTTTCACTCTTGTTACCCAGGCTGGAGTGCAATGGCGCAATCTCGGCTCACCGCAACCTCCGCCTCCTGGGTTCGGGCAATTCTCCTGCCTCAGCCTCCTGAGTAGCTGGGATTACAGGCATGTGCCACCATGCCCAGCTAATTTTTTGTATTTTTAGTAGAGATGGGGTTTCACCATGTTGACCAGGATGGTCTCGACCCCTTGACCTTGTGATCCACCCGCCTCAGCCTCCCAAAGTGCTGGGATTACAGGCGTGAGCCACCGTGCCCGGCCAACAGCGGGTATCTTTATGATACTGAATGCTGCCACCTGGGCCATGGATGCTTGTCCTGGAATAACTGTTTTTAAATCATGCTCTGCACTGTGTCTGCTCCAGACATTCCTCCGACTGTAATAAGCTGCTTATTCCTTAATTCATGCTCTGTACCGTGTCTACTCTAGGCATTCCTCCGATTATGAACTAAGATATAGTTATATATATATATATATATATATATATATATATATATATATATATCTGGAAATAACTGAGTGGTAAGATACTCTTTAGGCACTCATTCTGTGAACTAACATGTGATTATATAAAGGGAAATAACTGAGTAGTAACACTACAAACTGAGATATTCTTCAAGCACTAATTGTGCCAGGATTCTGCTTAGCTGTCCTTCCTCTGTGCCTATATGGTGGGGAGGGGTTACCCACACCAGGCTCAAGCAATCCTCCCTCTTTGGCCCCACAAAGTTCTGAGATTACAGGTGTGAGCCACCATGCCCAGCCAAGGACTATTCTATAGTGTCTGCAGACTTCGTGATCAGATGATCATAAGCTGGTCTACCTTTTCCATCTGGACTAGGGGACTTCCTGACCCGAATATTCACTGAAGAGAGATTCGCCCAGGACTCCAAGATGGAGAAATGCAGTGACTATGAGTCCATAGAGGTACCCGACAGTTACAGGGGACCACACCTCTCCTTCCCGCTCCTGCCTGACCATGCTACTGCCCTTGTAGAAGCATTCAGACTGAAACAAGTAAGCTCATCTGGGGAACTCGGGTCACCACCACCTCCATGAAATGTGTATGGGAGATCAAATCCAGCAGAGAAAGAATGGCCTCAGATTTAGGGTGTTCATGTCATGGGTCCACTAGACAGATTCTACCCCCGCTGTGCTTACCCAGGATCTTTGGGTCAATCAGCCAGTTCTGACGACTGAAAGCTTTTCTTCCTAATCACATAATCTCTCAGTGTTCATTCATCCCACACATAACTACTGAGCACTGCTTTGTGCCCCACACTGCTCTGGGTACTGACCCACAGCAGTGAACAAAACGGATGAAATCTCTGCCCTTGTGAGGCTGGCATTCCACTGCGGAGGCAGACAATGAACAACAAATAATAAATAAGTCAATTATACAGTATATTAGAAGGTGATAAGAGCTATAAACTAAGTTGTGGGTGGAAGAAATAGCAATCTTACAGAGTTTCTGGGAAGGTGATTTCTGAGCAAAGGTCTAAGGTGGTGAGGAATGTGCTGGGGAAAGAGCATTCCAGGCAGAGGGAGGAACACATGGAAAAGCCCTGCAGCAGAAACTTGCCTGGACTGTTCAAGGACCTCGGAAGGCCACTGTGGCTGGAGAAGAGGGAGGCAGCAGGAGAGTAACGGCGGTGAGGGGGATGGACTTTTATTTTTCCAAAAGAGACGGAGAGAGCAGACCTAGGAATGACATAAATTGCCTTGTTTTTTAAAATAATCATTCTGGTTGCTGTGTTAAGAGAGTGGAGGGGGCAAGGGCCAAAGCAGGGAGACCAGTCAAGAGACTATGGCAGTGGTCCGGGTGAAAGATGATAGCGGCTCGAACTCGGGGGGGTAGGGGCAGAGGTGGTGAGAAATGTCAGCTTCTGGCTCTATGTCAGAATCCAATCTTTCCCCTCTTCCACATGAATGTAACTCTTTGCAGGAGGAGCTGAGCTGATACATTCCAGTAATGACAGGGTCACTCAGTACCGTCAACGCCTCTGCCCTTAATCACATTTAACTGAGACAATCACGTGGTCCTCCTACGCCAAAGGCAAGGAAGGGTTTAACAGAGTAGAGAGGAAAGAGAAAAGTAGCTCAATATTTGCAGGAGGAACAAGTGGGGATGATAAAAAGCAGAAACAAGGGCAGAAGTTGGGTGAAAAAGAAAGGATCCGTGCATAGGGTCCCAGGAGCGGTTTACTGGGGTTACTTTTGGGGTCTTGGGTGATTGGGGTTGTTAAACAGTAAAGGTAAGGACCATTTTCCCTCACGAATGTCAGTGTCGTTTTCTTCCCTCCCTCCTCTTCCTCCCAGTAGCAGCTCCACGCTCGCTACGTCTTGAACCTTTTGTATGAAACCAAGAAACATCTGGTACAGCTGCCAAACATCAACCGGGTTTCAACCTGTTACAGTGAGGAGATCACAGTGTGTGGTAAGAGCTGGTCAGAAACGGCTTTCCATGGTAGACAGACAGAATGCTCTGCTCACGTGGGGATGCAGGAGCTGCAGTGGGGCTGCAGGGGGATGTGATGAGAAGCCAAGTTTCACTGCTTCGAATTCACGATTTGCATATTCACTCCACATTTGCTTAAAGAAGAGGTGGTGCAATGAAGCGGACCATGGAGCTCAGGGACCAGCCTCTGCTTTATTTTCCCAAGCAATGCATATTACTCAAACTCATGTTCTTCATTCAAAACAAAATCCCTGCAAATAACCAGATCCTCCTTGTTAGAAGATCGTTTATTGAATGGTACTTGAAAAAGCTCTGGTGAGCCGGGTGCGGTGGCTCAAGCCTGTAATCCCAGCACTTTGGGAGGCTGAGGCGGATGGATCACGAGGTCAAGAGATCGAGATCATCCTGGTCAACATGGTGAAACCCCGTCTCTACTAAAGATACAAAAAAATTAGCTGGGCATGGTGGCACGTGCCTGTAATCCCAGCTACTCAGGAGGCTGAGGCAGGAGAATTGCTTGAACCCAGGAGGCGGAGGTTGCGGTGAGCCGAGATCGCGCCATTGCACTCCAGCCTGGGTAACAAGAGCGAAACTGCGTCTCAAAAAAAAAAAAAAAAAGAAAAAGCTCTGGTGACTAGGAAATTATTCCTCCTAACCACATACATTCCTGTCCTGGGAAAAAGTCTTGCTAATGACAATTTTCCCCATCTTATGTTTCCAGTGATGGTTAACATCCTTATAGACTGACGTCCCACACCTTAAGCTAGCGGAGGGAGGCTCCAGTACACCAGGGATTGTAACTGGCACTGCCAGGGTCACCTGCAGCCTGCAGATAGGTCTTGCTTGCCTTGCAATGTTCATACACTTTTTTTTTAATTTATTTTTTTCCTCTTTTTTTTTTTTTTTGATTACATTTTAGGAATACACCTTTTCTTTAAGGCTCAGTCTTACTGTTGTCTGCCAGGCTAGAGTGCAATGGTTCGATCTTGGCTCACTGCAACATCTGCCTCCCAGGTTCAAGCAGTTCTTTTGCCACAGCTTCCCAGGTAGCTGGGATTACAGGTGCCTGCCACCACGCCCAGCTAATTTTTGTATTTTTAGTAGAGACGGGGTTTCACTATGTTGGCCAGGCTGGTCTCAAACTCCTAACCTCGTGATCCGCCCACCTTGGCCTCCCAAAGTGCTTGGATTACAAGCTTGAGCCACCACGTCCAGCCCATAAACTTTTAAAAATGGTATTTTGACATTTGAAAATTGGAATATTTTATATTAGAGTCTAGATTTTGCTTTAAAAGTCTCTTGAAAAATCTTCTACCACTGGCTCATAAGTGAGTAGCTGCTTCCTACTTTAACATGGGCAAAATCTTTCCAGTTCTCATCTATGTTTGCAACCCTGCTTGTTCTGTTTCGTCTTTGCTTCAGTAAAAATATAGGTCATTTACAATTTATAATAATCCAGCAGAAAAAAAATTATGCCTTCTGCTTTCAGTACTATCTCTGCAATGAGGAGAAATTAATATTTATCTTTATCTTACATATGGAAAACTTAGTAACTGTAGGTTTTTTTTGGTCAGATTCTTCTGGGTATTCTTTGTATAATAAAAATTAGAAACATTGGTAAAGAACAGTAAGAACTGATATTCTTTTTCTGTCTTTGTTAGGAGACTTACATGGCCAACTCGATGACTTAATATTTATATTTTATAAGGTAAAAGTTCAAATTAAGTTCTTTTCTTGCTCTGATGCTTAATTTAAAAGTTCAGATTCAGTATCAATTCAACAAATGCTTAAATATTTCTTAAATTTTAAAAATATTATGATTTTTTGAGATGGGGTCTCACTCTGTCACCAAGGCTGGAGTGCAGTGGTGCGTTCTAGGCTTACTGCAACCTCTGCCTCCCAGGCTTAAGCAATCCTCCCACCTCAGCCTCCCGAATAGCTGGGCCCACAGGTGCACACCACCATGCCCTAATTCATTTTTTAATTTTTAAATTTTCCTTTTTCAAACCCTTGTGTCCAGGGCTGACTTTCAATAGATCGTGGCAAAGGAGCTGCTCTGCTACAATGAAACCCTGACCCAGAAGCAGCTCCTCTGTGAATGGTTTAGTGCCAGGTTCCCCACAAACGTGCGTTGCATGATGGGCGAGGAGGCAGCCGCCTTTTTGACTGCACCCCGTTTCCCAAGACTAGGGGCTCTTCGCACCGGATCCTGGTCCCTGCGTGTGGCAGGGACAACAAGAGACCGGCTATCCGAGGCCATCCGAGGCCAGCTGAGACCCTGCCGCGCTGCTGTATGGTTCTGCGTGGGCGGGATTCTGATTTAGAGGCGTTCAGTCATAATCCCACAGATGGTAGCTTCATCCCATTGGCTCCTTAGCCAAGTACATATACCAACTATCTGAACATGCGGTTCCTATGAGCAGATTACCATGGCAACAATACATCATCGGTAGGGAAAAACTAACCTCACGATGGCCTAATTTTTTACACTTTTGATAGAGATGGGGTTTCTCCATGTTGACGAGGCTGGTTTCAAACTCCTGAGCTCGAGTGATCCACTTGCCTCGACCTCCCCAAGTGTTGGTATTACAGGCGTGAGCCACTGCGCCAGCCTAAAATATTATTTTTAATAATATTTCCTACTCTGCTGCCACAAATACATAATAGAAAAGCCAGCACCGCATTATATTTTAGTACATTTTTATAAGCTAACAAATATAAAATGTTTAATAACTAAAAGGGACCAGGTGCAGTGGCTCATGCCTATAATCCCAGCACTTTGGGAGGCCAAAGTGGGATGACTGCTTGAGGCCAGGAGTTTGAGATCAGCCTGGGCAACGTAGTGAGGCCCTGTCTCTTAAAACATAAATAAATAGAAGAAAATCACTATTTAGCAACTGATTTTCTTTTTTCCACATAAAGAAAACTGATTATTATCAAAACAATCAAAAGCTATTTTCATATATATTTTAGTTATAATGTGTAGAACATATAACAAGAGAGATGAGCATAATATTTTATTAATGGAATATTACTTTATTCACATACTACATTACCCATAGCATTTTCCCATGCATTATCTTGTTTAGTCCTGACAAATCTATGGCAGGTATTATTATTTCTAGTTAAAGACAGTGTGGCCAGAACTTTAAACTGGACTTTGGATCACAGGTTCGCTTCCCTTTGTTCCACAACACATGGCGAGACTCTGGTTTTGTCTGAAGGAGCGTCTCATAACCTTAGCTTCGCTGGAAAGGAAATATAAGACCAATAGAAGACATTTCCATCATTTACTAGACATGATGTGATCGTCAAATGCCTATTGGTTTTAACATGATTTCCTGTTTCCCTCCTCCCATTCATTCTTTGACTGGTCTCCTTGTGGAAAAGAATGGCCTCCCATCGCCAGAACGGTCATACGTGTTCAACGGTGACTTTGTGGATCGAGGCAAGGATTCAGTAGAGATCCTGATGATTCTTTTTGCCTTCATGCTGGTTTACCCCAAAGAGTTCCATCTTAACAGAGGAAACCATGAGGACCATATGGTGAACTTACGGTACAAGCCAAAACATGCTTGGGTATTTGATGTTTGTTTGTTGTGACTGTAAAGCGTTATTTCTTCAGAGCTTCTTGTTAAATGCTTTTAAAAATCGTTTTTCAATTTTTTAAAAAGTAGAATATACAATATATAACATTAAATTTTTTGGCGGTGGGAAGACAGTCTCACTCTGTCACCCAGGCTGGAGCGCAGGTGCAATCTGAGGACACTATCTCCTGGGCTCAAGTGATTCTTGTGCCTCAACAGATATATACTCTTATCCCAAGTAGCTGGGATTACAGGCATGCACCACCATGCCCAGCTAATTTTTATATTATTATTAGAGACAGGGTTTCACCATGTTGGCCAGGCTGGTCTCAAACTCCTGACCTCAAGTGATCTGTACCCCCTTGGCATCCCAAAGTGTTGAGATTTACACATGAGCCACCGCACAGGCCAGATTTTTTTTTTTTTTTTTGAGACAGAGTTTCATTCTTGTTGCCCAGACTGGAATGCAATGGTCACGAACTCAACTCACTGCAACCTCCGCCTCCCAGGTTCAAGCAATTCTTCTGCCTCTGCCTCCTAAGTAGCTAGGATGACAGGTGCCTGCCATCACGCCTGGCTATTTTTTTTTTTTTTTTTTTTTTGCATTTTTAGTAGAGGTGGGGTTTCACCATGTTGGCCAGGCTGGTCTCAATCTCCTGACCTCAGGTAATCCACCCGCCTCGGCCTCCTGAAGTGCTAGGATTACAGGCATGAGCCACTGCGCCCAGCCCAGATTTCGTGTTTTTTAATTTACACATTATTTTACTACTCCAATGAAACCACTGAATTTGTTCTCACATACTGATACTCTATCATATAAACGATAGAGATTCATGATAGTAAAGCAGGAAATACAGATAAATAAAAGGAAGAAAATTAAAATATCCCATAATTTTCTGCCCAGGGATAATGATGTAATTGTAAACATTTTGGTGATTATTCCTCAGTCTCTTTTCTATGTATTTAAGTACATGTATCCAAAATGTGCATTCTTCTAAAAATGTGATTATGCTCTGATTTTTGTCACTAAATTTACTTTAATACCTATTTGTGCTTCGAAATCTAGATATGGCTTCACCAAGGAAGTGATGAATAAATACAAGGTGCGCTGCCTTTAAAAACAAAAGTTTCTCTTAGTTCAGATATGTTGAGTGAATTATTTGATAACATTTTTTTCATATTTTTTTTTCAGATACATGGCAAGGAAATACTAAGAACCCTGAAAGACGTTTTCTGTTGGCTTCCGCTGGCCACTCTGATAGATGAGAAAGTTCTAATTCTTCATGGTGGGGTGTCAGACATAACTGATCTGGAGCTTTTGGACAAAATAGAGAGGTGCAAGGTAATGATTAATGAAATAATGCAAATTTCACCATAATGCCCACTTTCATTGCCAACATAAATGTCATCTTACATGCTGACTGCGGTCAACTGATTATGGCTGTTAAGAGTGTGGAGGCCGTTAAAAGTATGGAGCCTGGGCACAGTGGCTCACACCTATAATCTCAGCACTTTAGAAGACAGGAAGATTGCTTGAGACCAGGAGTTTGAGACCAGACTGGGCAACATAGCAAAACCCTGTCTCTACAAAAAAATTTAAAACTTAGCTGGGAGTGATGGCATGGCCCTGTAGTCTCAGCTACTTGGGAAGCTACAGCAAGCTCTCATTGCCACTGCACTCCATCTTGCAGGGACACAGCCAGACCCTGTTACAAAAAAAAAAAAAAAAAAAAAAAAAAAATTGAGAATCTACAGCTGGGCTGTCAAGTGTGCTGTAGCCAGTTAGTCATGTCTAGCTCGCATGTGATGTGCTGCTGGGAGTAGCAGCCAGAACTGTGTTATCTGCCACTGGATCTAGATAATTCTAAACACTACCTCTTGATCATTGTCACCTAAAGAGCCTACGCTTCCCAAATAATTAATATTATCTTCAATTAAAGTCAAGAAATGTGTATTTAATGCCTACTACTACATTCAGAGAGCATGCTATTTGGCAGGAAAAAAAAAAAGATGAAGATCAATTTCAGTCAAACTCAACAAATATGTTTTGAGTGCTTACTACATGCAAAGAAAGTGCTAGAGGAGATTAAAAAAAGATGAAACAGAGATGGTGCCTGCCCTAAAGGAGCACACAATAACCAGAATGTGTTGGGGTTGGGGGCAGAAGAGTGTGAGACAGGATGTTTTATTTACCAATAACGATAGATTTCTATTTTCTGTTTCATTTTGAAAATGGAAACCTAGAAAGCAAAGGTTCTATTTTCTTACACTTGACTCTTACACTTGACTTATCCCACACAGGAAACACTGCTACTGCATCCATGACAACATTTTCCTGAGAAGTTCCAAAGACAGGGAACACATCACCACACAAGCCAGTCTACTTCAACTTTGGGCAATTCTAATGGATATGGATATGAAAGTTGATGTATATGACACATACATGAAAGAAAGAATATGGCTTTAGAATCAGACAGACCTGGATTTGCATCACGGAATAGGCAATTGTTGGCTGAAATGGCAGTTTGGTTCTATGAAATTTCCCAGATACCCAGGTTTCTTGCTACTCTTCTACCCCTAGTGTATGGCTTCTAGACTTAGCTACTATTTAGCAAGTGAGGATATGACTTCTTGCGGTTTGGTGACTAGAAAACACACTATGTGTCCCTGTACACCCAAACCCAGCATTTTCACTTACATATCTGTTTTGTCTTTTTTGTTTGTTTTTGGCACAGGGTCTTACTCTGTCACCCAGGCTAGAGTACAGTGCCGTGATCACGGCTCACTGCAGCCTTGACCTCCTGGGCTCAGGTAATCCTCCTGCCTCAGCCTCCCAAGTAGCTGGGACTACAGTCACATACCATCATGCTAGGCTAATTTTTAAAAAATTATTTGTAGAGGGTGGAGCGTGGTGGCTCATGCCTGTAATCCCAGCACTTTGGGAGGCCGAGGTGGGTGGATCATGAGGTCAGGAGTTCAAGACCAGCCTGGCCAACATGGTGAAACCCTGTCTCTACCAAAAATACAAAAATTAGCTGGGTGTGGTGGCGAGTACCTGTAATCCAAGCTACTTGGGAGGCAGAGGTAGGAGAATCACTTGAACCCGGGAGGCAGAGGTTTTAGTGAACCGAGGTAGCATCACTGCACTCCAGCCTGAGTGACAGAGCAAGACTCTGTTTCAAAAAAAAATTATTTGTAGAGATGGGGTGTCACTATGTTGCCCAGGCTGGTCTCAAATACTTGGGCTCAAGTGATCCTCCCACTTTGGTCTCCCAGGTGGGATTACAGGTGTGAGTGACCACATCTAGCCATCAGTTGTATCTTGATGTTTCTCACAAACTTTCAACTCAAACGTTCTGTCCAGCTGCATCTTTGTCTGGATACAGCTGGACAATACATATTAACACTCAATATATATTAACACTATTAGTCTCCTTAAGTTAGGGATGCTGCTTGGAGCAGATAAGAACATCCTTAAAATAAAATTACCTGAGAGTCAGAAGAGGTGGGACCGGTGGGCTGACCCTCATCGTGTGCCAGCGAGGCGTGAGGAGGAGGTTATCAGTCGGTTCATATTTTGTGTCTTTGCACTCTCCATGCCCAAGACAGGAACTGCCTGGAAAGTGATTAACGCTTGTCCAATGTCAGAGAATACGCTCTGTTCTCTTCTCGTCACTCTGAACTGTCCTTCAAACATCAGTCAGCTCTGCTTCCCCTCTCTGGGTGTCCTTCTTTGTTCTTGCCCTAAGCCAGTCCATGCTGGGACATGGCTTTCTTGTATCACAGTCCTCAGATCTATTTGCAGAAAGTTCTCATTCTTTGATTATGTGCTCACACAGAGTTCCTATGGTGAATGAGCCCGTTGTGGTGGCTATCCCATGGAAGTCTCCCCTCTCAGCATTCACAGTAGCACTCAGGCACACGAGGAATGGCTGCTCTTTCTTTTTGCTTGCTGCTACAATCTGCTCTCCTGACCCCTCTCTTACCATGATCAGAATTCGTGCCACTTACGTCCTCTACATTCTCAACCCAGTCCCAGTGCCATGATGACTGCAAGTGAGAGGGACTCTATTTAATCCCCTATGGCAAGAAGCGTCTTTCTGATTAGGTCCAGTCTGAAAGAGAAGCTCGCTCCCCTCCCCTGTCCTTCCCCAACGGGTAAGATAATGGCTACAAGAGCATTTCCTCTAAAGTACCATTAGGTGCTGTCTCCTCTGCAGCAAGAGTTAAGTTTTTCTTCTTCCTATGTCTCACGCACATACTTTGAGTCTTTTTTTTTTTTTTCTTTTTTTTTTTGATAGGGAGTTTCACTCTTGTTGCCAGTCAATGGTGTGATCTCGGCTCACCACAACCTCCGCTTCCGGAGTTCAAGCAATTCTCCTTCCTCAGCCTTCTGAGTAGCTGGGATTACAGGCATGCACCACCACACTCAAACTCCCAACCTCAGGTGATCCGCCTGCCTCGGCCTCCCAAAGTACTGGGATTACAGGCGTGAGCCATCATGCCCGACCCACTTGGAGTCTTTTTCTTTGTTTTAGCATCTTTGGAATGGCAGCAAAGTCAATAAAGACTGGCCTTTCTGAGAGAGAGTTACCCTTTCCTGTCCTTGTCTAAAAAGTCACTGGTCTCCTAGAGAGAAGCGATGACCTAGGTTAGTGTTTCTCGAGTAGTATGTGAAGGACCAGGTTTTATAAACTTCCGATTTGTCACAGATCAATGCTTTTGTAAAATAAAATAAATATGAATTATCAGGAAAATGTTGAAAAAATATGTACAACAACCCCCCATGACATGTGTTTACCTATGTAACCTTCACATGTACCCCCAAATCTAAAATAAAAATTTGAAAAAAGACATACAGACAAAAAATACAAGCCTACTGACCGTGGCAATATCATATTGTGATAAATGTTTCTCGGACTTACTCTCAAGGGCTACCCTTACCTCGTTCCGTGCTTGCCTTGTCCCAGGCCAGGAACAGTGAACAGATCAGCCCTTGTCCGTGGACACCACTGTTTAGGACTGACCTGCGTGTCAAAATGGTGCTCACAAAGGACCTACAGTTCCTTCCTTTTTTCCTTCTCTTTCCTTCCTTTCTCCTTTCCTTCTCCTCCTCGTCTTTCCCTTCCTCCTTCCTTCCTTCTTTCCTCCGTCCCTCCCTCTCTTTCTTTCTCTTTTTCTTCCCTCCCTCCCTCTTCTTTCTTTCTCTTTTTCTTTCTTTCTTTCTTCTTCCCTCTCCCTTTCTCTTTCCTTTCTTTCTTTCCCTCCCTCCCTCCCTCCCTTCCCTCCTTCCTTCCTTCCTTCCTTCCCTCCTTCCTTCTTCTCAGGATCTCCCTCTGTCACCCAGGCTAGAGTGCAGTGGTTCGATCTCCGTTTTCTGCAGCTTTGACCTTCTGGGCTCAAGTGATCCTCCAGCCTCAGCCTCCCTAGTAGCTGGGACTACAGGCATGTACCGCCATGACCAGCTCCTTTTTCGATATTTTTTGTAGAGACAGGGTCTTGCCATGTTGCTCAGGTTAGTCTTGAACTCCTGCGCTTCAGTGATTCACTGGACTGTCTCCCAAAGTTCTAGGATTACAGGAGTAAGTCACCACAACTGTCTGGGCCTACAGTTTCATTCCAGCATCGGTCTCTCTTTCTGGACATGTTTAGATAGTTTCCATCATGAGGTGCAACACGAGACAGAAGAGTGAGAAGCAGATGGAGGAGCAGAGAATAGCCAACCAGAAGAGCTCTGCACAAGGACCCATCCCATGGTTTCTCCCCCAAAGCCGCTCTCTTCCCTCTTCGCCCGTTCGCCTCCGCCCCTACAAGGCTCACAAAAGCAGCAGATCCTCCAGCATCCCCTCTGGCGGTTCCCTAGATGGGCGGGAGCTCTCCCAGCGGGTGCGGAGCTCCGTGGAACTGGAGCTGGAGTGGTGCCGGCAGCAAGCAGGCCTCCTGGTGACCGAGGAGAAAGAGGAGCCCTCGTGCTCGGCCTCAGAAACAGACTCTGACACCGGAGAGCTGCGGAAGCCCACTCAGGAGGAGTGGAGGCAGGTGAGCGTGGCCGGCTGCTGCTTCCCAGCACGTGGCTGGCAACCAGTTAAACCTCCTTCTTCCGAGGAAAGTCGGGGTATGTTTTGAGGCCCCTCTTTCTCTCTCTCTTTGGGGTTTCAACACCCCAGAAGGCCCAGAAGGACACTAGTATTTGCCTAATGACTCATATGTTTTAGTTTAGTTTTTATTTATTTATTTATTTTTTTGAGATGGAGTTTCGCTCTTGTTACCCAGGCTGGAGTGCGATGGTGTGATCTTGGCTCACTGAGACTTCTGTCTCCTGGTTTCAAGCGATTCTCCTGCCTCAGCCTCCCAAGTAGTTGGGATTACAGGTGTGCACCACCACACCCGGCTCATTTTTTTGTATTTTTAGTAAAGACGAGGTTTCACACGTTGGCCAGGCTGGTCTTGAATCCCCGACCTCAAATGATCCACCTACCTCAGCCTCCCAAAGTGCTGGGATTACAGATATGAGCCATCATGCCTGGTCTCTTCTGCAATTTGTTAAAAAAAAATTCTTAAAGTACTTTAAGAAATAAAATGTCGATTGCACTTTCCCAGGATCATATCTAGGGGCTTCTGAATATGCAGGAGACTCTCTTGCCAGTCCCAGGACTTGTGGCTTCTGTTTAGGGCAAAAGTCCAGGAGCCTGGAGCACTAGCACTGACTGAAAACTACTGGCCATGATCAAAGCTTCTACCAGGCAACTTCATTTGTTTTACGTATTGAGCTTTCATATCAGATTTATTTTCAAGAAAGTGGGCATATACTTGTCAACTAATATATACACATGCACACATTCATTTTGTGAGTAATAAAAAATTCTGGAACCTTAGATATCTAGAATATAAATGTATGTCAAATATTGCTTGCATGGACATTTATTCACTTATTCAAATATTCTCCCCATCCCCATCCCCATCCCCATCCCCATCCCCATCCCCATCCCCATCCCCATCCCCATCCCTATCCCCATCCCTCCTCCCCCTCCCTCCTCCTCCCTCTTCCTTTTATTTGAATGACTGTGGATGAATATCTATCTAGTGTTTGGGAAGGAAATCATCTCTTGGTCTTCTCAGGTTGTAGACATCCTGTGGAGTGATCCCATGGCTCAAGAGGGCTGCAAGGCCAACACCATTCGGGGAGGAGGCTGTTATTTTGGGCCTGATGTGACAGAACAGTTGCTACAAAAATACAAGCTGCAATTCCTGATCCGTTCACACGAATGCAAACCTGAAGGCTATGAATTCTGTCACAACCGCAAGGTGGGTGCTCCCTCTGCGGCAGCACAGGCATGTGTGTCACCAAAGTAGTCCAAAGGGCTCAGACCTGGATGAGCAAAGGCTCTCAGTTCCTAGCAACCTACAGACCTTGTATTTGTTACCCACTTGCTCAAAGCAACTAGGTCCTTTACAGTCATTGATCCTTGACCCTTACAGCCTCTTTGAGACCCAAAGTTTGATTGAGGCCACTGTCCACCAATACCTGGAGTAACATGGTCCTATTTTATGAATGGAAATCTGAGGCCAGTGTTTTCCCAGCCACACCTCTGTTCTTCAGGTCACAAGGCTCACTGTCACATGGCCCAAAAAAGCCTACAGGGTAACTGGATTTCTCCACTGCTCCCCAGGCAGGGATTTAGAATCATTTGTCTTCTCAGGAGCACAATTGATATTCTGACTAATCTTTGGACATCTCCAAATCCTACAATATTTGTCTCGCCTAATACCACTAGGCCATACAAGTTTCTTTATTACAGGACTTCTGAGAACCTTTAGTTTCCTCTTTTTTTTTTTTTTTTTTTTTTTGTTGTTGTTGTTGTTGTTGTTGAGACAGAGTCTCTCTGTTGCCCAGACTGGAGTGCAGTGGCGCGAACTTGGCTCACTGCAACCTCTACCTCCTGGGTTCAAGCAATTCTCCTGCATCAGCCTCTGGAGTAGCTGGGACTGCAGACATGCACCACCATGCCCAGCTGATTTTTATATTTTTAGTAGAGACAGAGTTTCACAGTGTTAGCCAGGATGGTCTTGATTTTCTGACCTCGTGATCCGCCCGCCTCGACCTCCCAAAATTCTGGGATTACAGGCGTGGGCCACTGTGTCCAGCCCTAGCTTCCTACTTTCACTGCAAATCTTCAGGAAGAGATACAGTATCTAGCATTTCCCAATGTAGTGACTGTGGAAACTTTTTTCATAGAGCATCTGAGGAGCCACAACAGTCCGTAGGAAACTCTGCTTTAAGGCATCACATCAGCTCTCAGATCTGAGCTTCCTGCTTTTTGTAGTGGCCATCTGGTTTATCAGACCCAGCTTTGCCTCTAAGTTGAAACAAATGCGGCGTTTTCTATGACCCCTGCTATTTTCACTTGAGATAAAAATGTGAAGAAGATACGTTGTGAAACTATCAGAATTCAAATTTCTATGACTTCAGTCATAACTCTTGCCCTATTAGCATCGATGACTTTAAAAAGAAAGGAAGGAAGGAAGGAAGGAAAGATTCCCAGATGAGCACTAGGAGAAACAGCAGCCTCTGCAGTTGAGTTGGGCCACATAGGATTGAGGGTGAAAGTTTCTTCAGTGAATGTGAATGCCTGTCTCTCTTATGTTTTGATGTAGGTATTAACCATCTTTTCTGCCTCCAACTACTATGAAGTTGGCAGCAACAGAGGGGCCTATGTCAAACTGGGGCCAGCCCTGACCCCACATATCGTGCAGTATCAAGCGAACAAGGTGACCCACACACTCACCATGAGGCAAAGGCAAGATTTTTCAATGAGTGATTGAAAGAAAAAAATTAATAGTGTTTGTAGAATCTTTGAATGAAGAATCAAACATTACATTTATCTACATTCTATGTGAGAATTCAGAATTTGGCTATGTCAGCATGAAGTTTTAGTAAGACGACAGACATTATAGTAGGAGTCTCTTTTTTCTCATCCACACACTCCTACTAGCTCTATCTCCCTATCATTAATGGGAGCAACAAGTTTGTTTTCTGCAGAAATTATTCTTAGTGGTGCGCAGTGGCTCATGCCTATAATCCCAGCAGTCTGGGAGGCTAAGGCAGAAGGATGGTTTGAGCTCAGGAATTCCAGACCAGGCTGGGCAACGTGACCAAACCCCATACCTACAAAAAATACAAAAATCAGTCTGATGCAGTGGCATGCTCTTGTAGTCCCAGCAACTTGGGAGGCTGAAGTGGGAGAATGACTTGAGTTTGGGAGGTGGAGTCTGCAGTGAGCCAAGATTGTGCCACTGCACTCCGGCCTGAATGACAGAGCAAGACTGTCTCAAAAAAAAAAAAAAAAAAAAAGAAGAAGAAGAAGAAGAAAAAGAAGAAATTATTCTCCATGGCTGCATCTTGGATAAAGTCTACTTACTAAGCCACTAAGTCTTTCTAAAGTTACTCTCCTATTTTCTCTCATCTTTAAAGGGTTTGTGTTACCCCTACAAGCCACAGCCAGAGGTTCTTTCACTGTCTGGAGATTTGGCAGGTGAAATTAGTACACATATTTGTTAATGAGGCCCCTTTCTTTCTTGAAGGAAGCATATATTATTTAAATGGTAGCTTTTGAGATGATTCTGAGTTCTTTGTTGAGAGGTAGTACCGCCACAAAATGTTATTAAGAATTTATATATGTAGTCTCACAATGAATTCATGTAACAGATATTGTTATTAATTTCAGTTTTGTAGGAGAGATTATTAAGGAACCAAAGTTAAATCAGCTGACCTGCGGTCACATAGCTAGTCTTTGAGTGAAGGTAGTCCTTGACCGAGGCAATTCTATTTCAGAACCCACACTTTTAATGTCTATGTAATATTGCCTCCCACAGCCAATATGGCCTCAGGGTATATAAGATGCGAACAGATAAGAGTTTTAGTGCTATTGAGCGTGGTTCTTTAAGTGTTCAGCCTAACAGAGTTAGAAATTAAGATAGGCAAAGTTAGCATAAATCAGGTGGATAGACAACATGTTAGTATTTAGCATTTACCCTTGTGTGAGTGCTATAAAAGTGCATTATCTTAAATCATTCTCAAGTTATTAAATATAAGCCAGCCTCACTTAAAAAGAATTACGTAAAAATATAAACTCACCAAGTGAATGTCAGACCTGTTGTATGGCAAAATCTTCTATGGAGCTTTATAAAAAGTCAGCCATTGGCTGGGTGCGGTGGCTCATGCCTGTAATCCCAGCACTTTGAGAGGCCGAGTCAGGTGGATCACAAGGTCAAGCATTCAAGACCAGCCTGAAAAAGATGGTGAAACCCCATCTCTACTAAAAATACAGAAATTAGCCAGACATGGTGGCAGGCACCTATAACTCCAGCTACTCAGGAGGCAGAGCTTGCAGTGAGCCAAGATCATACCACTGCACTCCAGCCAGGGCAACAGAGCAAGACTCTGTCTCAAACCTAAAGTCAGCCATTTGAGCCTCACTCAGACCTACCAAATCAGAATCTCCAGGGGTGAGCCCTGGTACCTGGAGACTAGAACTATCATTCCATAGGATTTAGGGGTTGTCACTGCAAAAAGAGTCACTGTAGGGAATCCTAGAAATAGCGTGTTTCAATAAGATAGTCAAAAAGCATTCAGCTCTTTGAAACCTTCATTGATTGCATTAAATAAGTATAACATCACCTGATTTACCCAGAAATCACTTATCCAATGACTTTAACTGTGTGGAACACAATGGAGAACTTAGAAAAAAGGAGGGAAATGTCTCTAAGCAGCCATAATTGATGTCTTGATGTCCATAAGCCCAAGATAACATGCCTTTTTTTTTCTTTGTGTGTGTGTGTGTGTGTGTGTGTGTGTGTGAGAGAGAGAGAGAGAGAGAGAGAGAGAGAGAGAGAATGACAGGGTCTTGCTCTGTCACCCAGGCTGGAGTACAGCACTGCAGCCTCAACCTGCTGGGCTTAAGAGATCCTCCCATCTGAGCTACCTGACAGCTGGGACTACAGGCATGCGCCACCATGCCCAGCTAATTTTTAAAATTTTTTGTAGACACGAAGTCTTACTGTTCTTCCCAGGCTGGTCTCAAACGCCTGAGCTCAAGCGATCCTCCTGCCTCTGCTTCCCAAAGTGCTAGGATTACAGGTGTGAGCCACCATGCCTGTCTTGATAACATGCTCTTCTTAAAGAAATCTCATTCAGAATCCATTTACTTTTTGTTTCAATCCACTTCTCACAATAATTGCAGAGCCAGCTCGGAGCCAGCATAGCCAGATGGATATCTGGCCTCACTCCTTGGTAGCTAGGTGACCCTGACCGAATTACTATCTTTGTCTGTAATGGGCATAATGGATTTAATGTTACAGTACTTTCTTTGATGAGTGTTGAGGGATTACTGAGATAATCCATGTAGAGCTCTGCATTTAGTAAGTGCTTACTTTGTATTGCTTGACGTAGAGACAGGAAAGCCTTGTACATCCAGATAACTTTCAAGGGCATTGCCCTACACTCCATCCCTGCATAACTCTCAATGACTACAGATTACCAGAAGCAGTTTAAATGCTTTGTCTAACTAGTGGTTCTTAAACATTTTAGGAGTCACATACTTCTGTTAGCCTCTGATAAAACGAACTCTCTACAAAAAAAAAAAAAAAAAGAAAAAGAAAAAGAAAAAAAAATCACCTATACTCACATACTTGTGAAATTTGCGGGGAGTTTTAGGTGGTTCACACTTTGTTTTCCTTTTGTAGAGACAGGAAAGGGCCTTGCTTTGTCACCCAGGCCAGAGTGCAGTGGCTCGATCGTAGCTTACTGTAAGCTCGAACTCCTGGGCTCAAGTGATCCTCCTGCCATGGTCTCCCAAGTAACTAAGATTACAGGCATGTACCGCCAAGCCTGGCTAATTTAAAAAAATTTTTGGCCGGGCGCGGTGGCTCAAGCCTGTAATCCCAGCACTTTGGGAGGCCGAGGCGGGTGGATCACGAGGTTGAGAGATCGAGACCATCCTGGTCAACAAGGTGAAACCCCGTCTCTACTAAAAATACAAAAAGTTAGCTGGGCATGGTGGTGCGTGCCTGTAATCCCAGCTACTTAGGAGGCTGAGGCAGGAGAATTGCCTGAGCCCAGGAGGCGGAGGTTGCGGTGAGCCGAGATCGCGCCATTGCACTCCAGCCTGGGTAACAAGAGCGAAACTCCGTCTCAAAAAAAAAAAAAAAAAAAATCTTTTTGGTAAAGAAACCCAGCCTAGCTGTATCGCCCTGGGTAGTCTTGAGCTCCTGGCCTCAAGCGATCCTCCTGCCTCAGCCTCCCAAAGTGCTGGGATTATAGCATGAGCCACCGTGCCTAGTGGTTCACACTTTTTTTTTTTTTTTTTTTAATGAGATAGGGTCTCACTCTGGTTGTCCAAGCTGGAGTGCAGTGGCACAATCTTGGCTCACTGCAGCCTCAACCTCCCAGGCTCAGGTGATTCTCCCACCTCAGCCTCCTAAGTAGCTGGGACTATGGGCCTGCACCACCATGCCAGGCTAGGTTCACACTCTTTTAAAGGTCTATGTAGCCCACTTAAAGACTGTCATGTTAAATCCGTTCCACTGTAATAAGCTTTTCATCAAACATGATTTTTTTTTTAACTTTTAACATGGAAAAAGATAGGTTATCTGGTCATTATTTGTAGAATGGCTGGTTCCTCAATAAGATGTTACGAGTGACATATGTTAGGCCGGGCGCGGTGGCTCAAGCCTGTAATTCCAGCACTTTGGGAGGCTGAGGTGGGTGGATCACGAGGTCAAGAGATCGAGACCATCCTGGTCAACATGGTGAAACCCCGTTTCTACTAAAGGTGCAAAAAATTAGCTGGGCATGGTGGCACATGCCTGTAATCCCAGCTACTCCGGAGGCTGAGGCAGGAGAATTGTCTGAACCCGGGAGGCGGAGGTTTCGGTGAGCCAAGATCGCGCCATTGCACTCCAGCCTGGGTAACAAGAGCGAAACTACGTCTCAAAAAAAAAAAAAAAAAAAAAAAAAAAAAGTAACATTTACTTACCTTTTATCTCTTTTTATGATCTTTTTTTTTTTCTTTTCTTTTTTGAGACAGGGTCTTACTATGTCACTCAGGCTGGTGTGCAGTGGTGCGATCTCAGCTCACTGCAGCCTCGACCTCCTGGGCTCAAGTGATCCTCTGACCTCAGCCCCACAAGTAGCTGGGACTACAGGCAGGCACCACCATGCCTGGTTAATTGTGTGTGTGTGTGTGTGAGTAGAGAGAATGTTTTGCCATGTTGCCAAGGCTGGTCTCAAACTCCTGGGCTCAAGGAATCCACCTGCCTCAGCCTCCCAAAGTGCTGGGATTACAGGCGTGAGCCACCACGCCAAGCCTCTTTTTCTATTCTTGTTCATTCAATTACAAATATTTATTGAGCACTTACTTTGGACCCAGTACTGTGCCCAGCATTACTCTATTGACTCAATAAAGATGAGAAAACTAAATTCGTGTTATTTTATTATTTATAAATTTTGCCTTCTGTTTCACATGATAATAAATTACAAAGAACGCACAGTGATTGTGATAACAGATACTATTTGGTGAGTGCTTTCTACGTGCCAGCCTTTCTTCTAAGTGCTGTACGTGAAATTACTCATTGTAATCTTTGCAATCATCCCGTGAGGCAGAGATAGGTTTAATCACTGTTTTGCAGGTGGGGAAATTGAAGCACAGGGTGGCTAGGTAACTTTACCACAGAGGTGATCTTTCTCCAGAACTCTTCTCTAACCAGTGTCCCATACCTGGAAGGACAGTGGTGTTCCCCATATTCATCTTATTTGTGTACAGGGAGGAGGAAAGCAGCTCACCCTCAAAAACTGAGCTCTTGGGAGACTGATAAGTTAAGAAAGAGAGAGGAAAAAATGTAGTGAAATATCTAAGTATTTCTTCTATACCAATTCGTTAAAATGTTGCTTTTCATCTCCTGTCCCAGGATTAGCAGAGTGGAGGAGTCGGCTCTGAGAGCTCTGAGGGAGAAGCTATTTACTCATTCTTCAGATCTTCTCATTGAATTTAAGAAGCATGATGTAGATAAAGTCGGTAAGAATGATCAAGCTAAAGATTCACAGAGGAAGGAAGCTAGCCAGAAAATGTGTCTTACACTAGTTAGCAAATAAACATTTGCTGCTTTAATGAGTGACCCAAAGTCCCCTTTGGCTTATCCTCCATTTTATTCAAGTTAATGTCTCATTTATTCTAACTAAATTTTAATATTCTAAGCTTTTAGCAAAATATTAACTTGGCCAAATAGAGAGGGTGAAATGAAATAGAGTCAGGGGAAGGGTAACGTGGCCGGAACCAAGCAACGAACAAGTGGGAAAAGTTCTAAGAGTATCACTAAGACTAGCAAAAGACCAGTGACCTGACTTGTTGAAGTTGAATGTGTGCTTACGTATTCCATGATCTATTATCCAACCTAAAAATTTTTGTCTGTTCAACAAATTGAATGTCTAATGGATATTGACTAAATATATCCCTATTTAAAAATCAGAGTAACATTTATGAATTCATAGCAATATCTTTTCACATATACATATTGTAGCCTTCCAAGTGTTTCAGTGAATGATATATTCTAAGGAATTTAGGAGATTTAATTTTTTTAAATAACCAATGCTGTAGATATATGTTTTATGATATTATTTACAAACTCTTATGTGGCTTACAGATGTATTGTCAGATTTAGTAAACAAGAATGTAAAATGCCTAATTGAGTTTGAATTAAGACAAACAGACAACAAATATTTTTTACGTACTATTTGGCACTTATATATGCTTTACTTCTGTCTTGAATTCAAATTTAACTGGACATCTTGTATTTTACCTGGCAAGCCTAGCTTCCAGCCAACTCTGCCACTACTAACAAAAATAGGACAGTGCCGATTATTTCTATTACCTGCAGATAGTAAGAAGGATGTCAGGATTAAAATATCCACACCACTGGGCAGGAAACTAGACTTCTAGGTGACAAGTCAACAAGTTAGCTCTCTCCTGTAGGTTTAATCACCCTGAGTGACTGGGCCGCAGTGGTGGAGTCTGTGTTGCATCTGGGACTGCCGTGGCGGATGCTGAGGCCACAGCTGGTGAACAGCTCAGCAGACAACATGCTGGAGTACAAGTCTTGGCTGAAGAACCTGGCCAAGGAACAACTGAGCCATGAGGTAATGGTGTGGCAATGACGGATGAGAGCACGTGTGGACTACGATACTCCTTAGACAAAAACAACCAACTAGTAATAACCCAAAAAGCTGGATGGTGAAAAACGGGAGGAACTATTTGTTGAATTTCTGTGTGTCAGGCTTTATGTTAAGTGGTTTTCATACATTGCCTCAGTTAATCCTCAAAACGACTCCAAGAGGTACATATTTAGCAACTTGCCTGAGTCATAGAACTTCTAAGTTGGGACCCAAACCAGGGTCTGTCTTACCTCAACGCCCATTTTCTTTCCTCAACACCATGCTGCTTATCCTACTTAAAAAGCATTTATTCAATAACGACGTATTGAATATGTCATGTATGTGCAACCTCGGGCTAGGTACTTTCTTTAACAGTGTTATTGCTATATAATTCACATACCATGCAATTCATCCATTTAAAGTGTACAATTCGGCCGGGTGTGGTGACTCATGCCTGTAATCCCAGCACTTTGGGAGGCTGAGGCGGGTGAATCACTGGAGGCCAGGAGTTTGAGACAAGCCCGGCCAACAGGGTGAAACCCCATCTCTTCTAAAAATACAAAAATTAGCCAGTGTGCTGGTGTATGCCTGTAGACTCAGTTACTTGGGAGGCTGAGGTGGGAGAATTGCTTGAACCTAGAGGTTGCAGTGAGCCAAGATCATGCCATTGCATTCCAGCCTGAGCAACACAGCAAAACTCTGTTTAAAAAAAAAAAACAAAACTGAAATGCTCCAAAGACCAAAACTTTTTGAGGGCCAACGCAATGCCACAAGTGAAAAACTTCACATCTGATACCTTTGCTTTCTGATGGTTCAGTGTATGCAAACTTTGTTTAATGCACAGGATTACTAAAAAATATTTTGTAAAATAAACTTCAGGCTAGGTGTATATGAAACAAAAACTAATTTTGTGTTTAAACTTGGGTCCCAGCTGGACACAGTGCCTCATGCCTGTAATCCCAGCACTTTGGGAGGCTGAGGCAGGTGGATCACAAAGTCAGGAGTTCAAGACCAGCATGGCCAAGATAGTGAAACCCTGTCTCTACTAAAAACACAAAAAAATCATTAGCTGGACATGGTGGTGGGCTCCTGTAATCCCAGCTACTCAGGTGGCTGAGGCAAAGAACTGCTTGAACCTAGGGAGGCAGAGGTTGCAGTGAGCCAAGGTCGTGCCATTGCACTCCAGCATGGGCAATAGAGTGAGACTCTGTCTCAAAACAAACAAACAAACAAACAAAAAAACAAAACTTGGATCTCACACCCAAGATATCTCATTATGTACAGGTAAATATTACAATGTTCGAAAAAATCCAAAATTCAAAACGCTTTTGGTCCCAGGCGTTTCAGGCAAGGGATACATAACCTGTATGCGCAACCATCACCACAGTCAATTTTAGAAGATTTTCATCATGGGGGAGGTGCCTCTTAAACCACTAGATTATTTGGTGGGCTGAATGGGATAGAGGGAATGGAGGGACGGCAAAATATTTTCAGGTTTTTTCAAGAATGTGTGATCATCAGGGTTGACTGTGTGTTAATTATATATTGGAACAAGCCTAAACATATGACGAAGGAGGAAAATGAATTTTTTCTTGCAGAACATACAATCAAGTTTACTGGAAACACTGTATCGAAACCGATCCAACCTGGAGACCATTTTTAGGATCATAGACAGTGATCATTCAGGTAAGAGCATTCATTATTCTATCACTTTTGATGCACTGCAAATATTTTACCTCAAACCCTTTAGTCTGCTTCCTGATTCATCCCCATTCATCTCCACTCAGGCATTTGGATAGCAAGGTAAGAAGATTAGTGCTTATAAATGGCAGAAACCAGTAAAGTACTTGAGTAGCATAAGCAGCCCATAGAGAAAGAGGTGGGGCAGAGAAGAATGAAGACAAACTGATTCTTATAAGGAAGAATAGCTATTAGAAGATGTGATATCCTCTGGGCACAGTGGCTCCGCCTGTAATCTCAGCACTTTGGGAAGCCGAGGCAGGTGAATCACCTTAGGTCAGGAGTTCGAGACCAGTCTGGCCAACATGGCAAAACCCAGTCTCTACTAAAAATACAAAAATTAGCCGGGCATGGTGGCACATGCCTGTAATCCCAGGTAGTTGGGAGGCTGAGGCAGAAGAATTGCTTGTACCCAGAAGTGGACGTTGTAGTGAGCTGAGATCATGCTACTGCACTCCAGCCTCAGTGACAGAGTAAGACTGTCTCAAAAAAGGAAAAAAAAAAAAAAAAAGATGTGATATCCTTTACAGTTCCATCAAGGATAGCCACAGAGTAATGAAAAGTGCCTAGAACAGAAAGCCGTTTGCAATCTCACTCCCAAAATATTTTTTAACATTAAATATTGAAATAATTGGCTGGGCGCCACGGCTCATACCTGTAATCCCAGCACTTTGGGAGGCCGAGGCAGGTGGATCACAAGGTCAAGAGATCGAGACCATCCTGGCCAACATGGTGAAACCCCATCTCTACTAAAAATACAAAAATTAGCCGGGCATGGTGGCACTTGCCTGTGGTCCAAGCTACTTGGAAGGCTGAGGCAGAAGAATCGCTTGAACCCAGGAGGCGGAGGTTGCAGTGAGCCAAGATTGCGCCACTGCAAAAAAAAAAGAAAAAAAAATTGAAATAATTATAGATTCACAGGAAGTTATTTTAAAAATGTACAGTGAAGTCCTGTATATTCTCATTCTGTTCCCCCAATGGTCCAAAGGCTTTTTCTCAACATTATTACTAGGTTGTTTGTTTGTTTGTTTTTGAGGCATACTTCACAAACCATATAATTAACCTGTTTAAAATATGCAATTCAGTGGTTCTTAGTATAGTCGCAAGAGTGTATAACCATCACCATTATCTAATTTTAGAACACTTTAATCACCCCAGAAAGAAATCTCATACCTATTAGCAATTACTCCTCATTCCCTATCCCTCCTCCGCCAGTCCCTGGCAACCTCTAATCTTTCTGTTTCTATGGATTTGCCTATTCTGGACATTTGATATAAATGCAATCATGCAAAATATGGCCTTTGATGTCTGGATTCTTTCACCTAGTATGTGTTCAAGATTCATCCATGTTGCAGCAGTATCAGTTTTTCATTCCCTTTTTATGACTGAATAATATTCTATTGCATGGACAAAACTTTTATTTCCTAATGACAACAGTCATTAGTTGATAGACATTTGGTTTGTTTCTACTTTTGGCTATTATGAACAATGCTGCTATGAACATTCCTGTGTGACTTTTGTGTCAATATATGTTTTCAGTTTTCTTAGGTATATACCTAGGAGTGTAACTGCTGGGTGATTCTATGTTTAACTTTTTGAGCAATTACCAAATTGTTTCTCACAGTGGCTGTACCTGTTTATATTGCCACCAACAATGTATGAGGGTTCCAATTTCTCTACAGCCTCACCAACACTTGTGATTTTCCATTTTTGTTTTTTGTGGGTTTTTTTTCTTAGTTTTTATTATACCCATTCTACTGGGTGTAAAGCATCACATTATAGTTTTGACTTGCATTTCCTTAGTAACTAACGATGTTCAACATCTTCATGTGCTCATTGACCATTTGTATATCTCTTTTGGAGAAATGTCTATTCAAATCCTTTGTCCAGTTTTAAATTGGGCTATTTGTCTTTTTATTTGAGTTGTAAGAATTATTCATATATTCTGGATACTAGGACATTATCAAACACATGCTTTGCAATTTTTTTTTTCTTCTGATTTTGTGGATTGTCTTTTCGCTTTCTTGGTAATGTCCTTAGATGCCCCAAATTTTTGTTTTCTTTTTTCTTTGAAATTGAGTCTCACTCTGTTGTCTAGACTGGAGTGCAGTGTTGCAATCTCGGCTCACTGTAACTTCTGTCTCCTGGGTTCAAGCGATTCTTCTGCCCCAGGCTCCTGAGTAGCTGGGACTACAGGCATCCACCACCACACCCTGCTAATTTTTGTATTTTTAGTAGAGACAGGGTTTCACCATATTGGCCAGGCTGGTCTCAAACTCCTGACCTCATGATTCACCCGCCTCAGCTGCCCAAAGTGCTGGGATTACAGGTATGAGCCACTGCGCCCAGCCTGGTGCCCAGAAGTTTTTAATTTTGAAAAAGCCCAATTTATTTGTTGTTTTTATTTACACTTTTGATGTTATAGCTTTTTTTAAGCTATAAAACTGTTGCATAATCTAAGGTCACAGAGATTTACATTTATGTTTGCTTCGAAGCGTTTTATAGTTTTAGCTCTTACATTTAGGTCTTTGACCCATATCAAGTTAGTTTTTTTATATAGTATTAGGTAGGTGTCTAACTTTACTCTTTTTACATGTGAATACCTGCTTGTCTCCCATCATTGTTGAAAAAACTATTCTTTCCCCATTAAATGACCTTGGGACCCCTGTAAAACATCAATTGGCTATAGATGTATGGGTCCAAAGGATTTTAATGGCCAGAATAAATTAGCATATGTTTGAGATGATTAAATGCAGGGCTTTTCAGCAGTGTTACTATTGACATTTTGGACTAGATAATTCTTTGTTTTGGAGTCCATCGTGTGCATTGCAAGATGTTAACAGCACATCTGGCCTTTATTTATCAGATGCCAGTAGCACCTCACCCCCTTCTTAGTCATTACAGACAATACTGGCTCCAGACATTGCCAAATGTCTCCAGGAGGGAAGCGAGCAAAATTGCTCCCAGCTAAAAATCATTGGTGAGCCAGAGGTTTTGTGTGATCCTCTTGGGAGTTTAAACTAGATACTAGGCTTTGGGTGTCTCTCTGTTTAGCAGTAGGGAGCACGTGTCCTTTTAAGAATGTCAGAGGAAATGAACATTAAAAACTGGACTAACGCACTGAAGTGATTTCCTGTCTCTGATAAGGGTTCATCTCACTGGACGAGTTCAGGCAGACCTGGAAGCTGTTCAGCTCTCATATGAATATCGATGTTACAGATGATTGCATCTGTGACCTTGCTCGGAGCATTGATTTCAACAAAGATGGCCACATAGATATCAATGAGTTCCTGGAGGCCTTCCGCCTTGTGGAGAAATCCTGCCCAGAGGGCGATACCTCAGAATGCCCACAAGCTACAAATGCTGAAGACAGTGGCTGCAGCAGTCCAGGTGCATGCTAAGAACAGCTTGGTCTTCATCACCCACAGTGCCTCGTAGGCAATGCCCAGCTTCTCACTGGAGTATCTCCCTTATTCTCCATGTGGAAGTTTAAGCTGAAAATTTGCCTACTTACATGCATCAGAATCACCTGTGTGTTTCAGTGTGGAGGGGTGGGTTGGGGTGTTGTGTATGTAAGTATTTTAAGTATATGGGTGCCCCAACCCCGTCTCACAATCTTCACAAAGCTGAACTTAGGTATAGTGTTTTTAAATTCTAAAGTCCACTCCAGTTAAGAACCACTGATAATTCAACTCCCTCTTTGTTTTTATTTTATACTTTTTATTTATTATCTTGAAAATGTCAGATTGGTAAAGGAAAGTTATTAAAAAAATTGTAATCCCATGACTCAAACTTATGGATTTTTTTCATTAGTTAGTTTTTCTTACTTGTTACTGTAGTGTTCATATAATTTGATGTTCTGCTTTTAAAAAATAAATTCACATCTAATTGTAAACCCTTTCCCATGTGTTTCCCTTGTGACTCTGTATTCTCCATAATTATTAGTTTAATGCTCACATAATTTTCTTTGAAGTGGATGTGCTATAATTTATGCAGCCATTCTCCAATTGTTAAACATGTATATTGTTTCCACTTTTTCATTATCAGAAGTAACACTAGGGAGAGCATTAGGACAAATACCTAATATATGTAGGGCTTAAAAACCTAGATGACAGGTTGATAGGTGCATCAAACCACCATGGCACATGATTATCTATGTAACAAACCTGCATGTTCAGCACATGTATCCCAGAACTTAAAGTAAAATAAAAAAGAAAGAACACTAGTTAATAACATAGGGCATACAGCTTATTCTACACAAATCTTTTGAATTTTCCATTTTAGTGGTATAAAATCCCAAGAATGGGATTACTTTGACAAAGGATGTTGTATTAGTCTAGGTGCTTCAGAGAAACAGAACCAATATGATATTTATGTAAGTACTTACTGTAAAGAATTGGCGTACGTGATTATGGAGGCTGAGAAGTCCTAAGATCTGCAGCTGGCAAACTGGAGAACCAGAAGAGCCAATGGTGTAAGTTCCAGTCGAAGTCCAAAGGCCTGAGACTCAGAAGAGCCAATAGACTGAGTTCCAGTTCATGTTTGAGTAGGCAGGAAGAAACCAATGTCCCTGCTCGAAGGTAGTGAGACAGAAAAAAATAATTCTTTCCTGTTCAGCCCTTTAGTATATTCAGGCTTTCAACAGATTAGATGAGGTCCACTCAGCCTTGGCAAGGATAATCTCCTTTACTCAGCCGACAGATTCAAAGGCTAATCTCATCCAGAAACATCCTTGCAGACATACCCACATGTAATAGTTAACCAAATATCTAAACATCCTGTAGCTCAATCAAGTTGATATGTAAAATTAACCATCACAGGTATGAACATTTTAATGGCACGATAGGTATGCCAGGTTGCTCTTCAGAACTGGGCATACCAATTTTACCATAAACTCATAAGCTTTTAGTGGGATCTTTTCTAACTTCTGCTAAAGGTAAATTACAGTGCCTCCATGATATTTTACTATGCATTTATTTGATTAATATCCAAAGCTGTTTCCACTACTTCATTTTATTTACAAACTAAGGAAATTGAAGTTCAGAGAACTTCAATTCTGGGTATATGTGATCTAAGTTACTAACGCAGCCAGGACTGGAACCCATGATTTCTGCCTCCACCCAGGATTCTTTCCAATTATACCTGTGACTATTTTAGCTGTTTGGATTGTCTATACTCAATATATGGTTCTTTCTTCTTGTGTGACAAATAGACCCTATCCCTACAGTGACCCCCAACTCCAATGATTTTCCACCTTCTGGTGTTTGTGCCTTCATGTGATCTCCTCCCTATGAGTGTAAATGGGACCTGTGAATTGCTTCTAACCAAGAAAAAATGGCAAAGGTTATGGGGTGTTACTCTTGTGATCATATTACATTATATAAAATTCCATGTTAGTAGACTGAAGCAAGAGAGATTGTCCTTTCTGCCTGGACAAGCTAGCAGCTATGTTAAGGAAACTCGCATGATAAGGAATGATGGGTGCCCTATAGGATCTGCAAACAGCCTCTAACAAATGGCTACAAAAAGCCAGGGTCTTCAAAAGTACATTCATAAGGAAATACATTCTCAAATAAGTTGTGTTAGTTTGGAAGCAGGTTCTTCCCAGTTGAGCCTCCAAATGAGAATGCAGTCTGGCCAACACCTTGAATAAAACTTTTGAGACCCTAAGAAGATCCGGTAAAACCATGCTCAGATTCTTTATCCACTGAGTTTATTGCAATTTGTTCTGCAGCAAACAGAACAAAGGCTGCAGTTCAGTGGTGTGATCTCGGCTCACTGCAACCTCTGCCTCCCCATGTTCAGGCAATTTTTCTGCCTCAGCCTCCTAAGTAGCTGGGATTACAGGAACCTGCCACCACACCTGGTTAATCTGTGTATTTTTAGTAGAGATGGGGTTTCACCATGTTGGTCAGGCTGGTCTCCGACTCCTGACCTCGTGATCCACCCACCTTGGCCTCCCAAAGTGCTGGGATTACAGGCGTGAGCCACCGTGCACAGCCCCAAATTTTTACATTTTAAAGGCTGAATAGTATTCTGCCAACTCTTGTTGTCACTCATCTTTTTGATAAGAGCCAGTGTAACATGAGTGAGGTGACAGATCATTGTGGTTTTAACTTACGTTTTTCTGATTATTATAGATGTTTATTAGTATGTTTGAAATACTCCCCAGGTGGTGCTAATGTGTAGCCAGACTCAGTATCATCAATTTAATTGGTTTACCCTGCAATAATAAAGGGTGATTATTTGGTAAGACTACCCTACTGCTATCTGCACTGGTATAACCATCAATATAAGAAGTAAATTCAGAAACTAAACATTTTCTGATTTAGATGACTAAACTACTAAATACCTTTAAATTATATTAACAGACCCAAGAACTCTTGATGCAAACAGATTAAAACATACAAAGTTCTCCAAGAATTTTTAATTTTTTAAAGTAGAAATTGATGATTAGTTTTTTTTGTTGTTGTTGTTGTTGTTTTTTTTTTTTTTTTTTTTTTAGAAAGGTGGGACATAGGTCAGGTTTGATGGCTCATGCCTGTAATCCCAGCACTTTGGGAGTGGATCACAAGGTCAGGAGTTCAAGACCAGCCTGACCAATATGGTGAAACCCCATACCTGCTAGAAATACAAAAATTAGCTGGGCGTGGTGGCAGGCACCTATAGTCTTAGCTACTCGGGAGGCTAAGCCAGAATTGCTTGAACCCAGGAGACAGAAGTTGCAGTGAGCTGAGATTGCACCATTGCACTCCAGCCTCGGCGACAGAGTAAGACTCTGTTTCAAAAAAAAAGAAAGAAAGAAAGCTGAAAGCTGGGACATGTAAACTGGTTGAGACTTTTAATATGACTCTTTAAAGATTTATGTGACTGTAACCACATTGTTATAGTTTTCCATACGCAAATCTTCTCCCTTGGTTTTTACACCTGAATATCCAACTGCTTTCCAGACACTTCCACCTACATCTCCCATGAACATCTCAAATGTAATATGTTCAAATGTGACAATCTCTTCACTCCCAAACTGTTTTGGCCCTTAATTTCTGTATTTCAGGCTGGTACCCGACTTTTTATGCAGTCTGTTACCCAAGCTTAATTCCTCTAGCTCTCTCACTCCCCCAATTCCATTGGTTTCCAAGTTTTGAGAATTCTGCTTCCTAAACATCCCTAATCAATTCTCTCTTCTCCATCCCCACATCCATGGCTGAAATGCACACTGTCACTGCTTCTGACCCTCTCCTGCTACAAACTCCACTTCCTTGAGCCCCTTGTTTCGGTTTGGCTCAGTTCCATCCTCTTTCCTCCCTCTATCCTCTATCTTTGGGAAGGATGCTATCCTTCCCGAGCATCCAGAATGATCTGTCTAAAATGCAAATTTGACTGCATCACTTTTCTGCCTAAATCCTCTAAGTAGCTTCCCCAAACCCACAGCATAAAGTCAAAGTGTTTAACATGGAATGCCAGGCCCTTCGGAAGCTAACTCCTGTCCACCCTGCCATCTCAACCCTGCCCCGTACACCCTAGCACGCCACACTGTTCTTGATTTGGGCCTTTTGCTCTCATTATTCTCCTCTCTGGCATGCAGTCCCTCAGATACCAATGATCTGTTTGTCTTTATCTTACTTGACCTATCAGCAGCATTTGACAGTTCAAATTACCATTCTCTCCAACTTTTATTTCCCCTACCTGACAACTTTCTTAGTCTCCTCCAACGGCCCTTCTGCATCTTACTGAACTCTAAATTTTAGGGTACCTGCAGGCTCAGAATTTTTTTTTTTTTTTTTTTGAGATGGAGTCTTGCTCTGTTGCCCAGGTTGGAGTGCAGTGGTGCAATCTCAGCTCACTGCAACCTCCGCCTCCCAGGTTCAAGAGATTCTCCTGCCTCAGTCTCCTGTAGCTGGGTTACTGGCATGTGCCACTGCGCCCAGCTAATTTTTGTATTTTTAGTAGAGATGGGGGTTTCACCATGTTGGCCAGGCTGGTCTTGAACTCCTGACCTCAGATGATCCACCTGCCTTGGCCTCCCAAAACACTGGGATTATAGGTGTAAGCCACCCACTGCGCCCAGCCAGGTTCAGTCTTTCAACTTCTTTTTTACTCTGTCTTCATTCGCTCCTTTGTTGATCTCATCCAGTCTCATGGTTTTAAATGCAATCCATATGGTTAAGACCCTGAAGGTCCTATCTCCACCAGAGACCACTCCCCTAACACTTAAATATTTAATGAGCATCTCAAACTTAACATTCCCAAAATAAGTTCACTATATTTCCTCTACATCTGTCCCTCCTCGGTCTTTCCTAATTAAATATCAATTCCATGCTACCAGTTAACTCAGGTGAAAGACAAAAGCAAAACCTAAAACAAAACCCTTGGAATAATACTTCTCTCCTCAATTCCCACATCTGATCCATCTTGTTGACTTTCCCTTCAAAATACATCTAAAATTGAGCCACATTTTACTCCCCATTGCTACCACCTCAAAATCATTAATCCAATTCTTTCTTAGTCTTTACTACTTCTCACCAGTGTCCCCAATTTTTCTTTTGCCTCTATTGAAGTGCTTCTCAAGTGTTTTCATCTCAGGATCCTTTTATACTCCTCCAAATTACTGAAGATCCCAAAGAACTTTTGCTGGTGTGGCTTATAGCTATCGATATTTACTGTATTAGAAATTAAAACTGCGAATGGCAAGGCATAGTGGCTCAGGCCTGTAACCCCAGCACTTTGGGAGGACAGGGCAGGAGGATCACTTGAGGCCAGGAGTTTGAGTCTGCAGGGAGCTCTGATGGTGCCACTGGGTAACAGTGAGATCTGTCTCAAAAGACAAAATATAAATAAATACAACTGAGAAAAATTTTAAATAATTATTAATCACCCTTATATGTTAGCATATTTTTAAAAACAGCTATGTATGCTAGGTGTGGTAGTTTCTCTACCTCTCAGTGGCTCACGCCTGTAATTCCAGCACTTTAGGAGGCCAAGGCGGGCGGATCACGAGGCCAAGAGACGGAGACCATACTGGCCAACATGGTAAAAACTTCTCTACTAAAAATACAAAAATTAGCTGGGCGTGGCGGTGTGTGCCTGTAGTCCCAGCTACTCCAGAGACTGAGGTGGGAGAATCGCTTGAACCCAGGAGGCAGAGGTTGCAGTGAGCCGAGATTGTGCCACTGCACTCCAGCCTGGCGACAGAGTGAGACTCCGTCTCAAAAAACAAACAACAGACCGGGCGGTGGCTCAAGCCTGTAATCCCAGCACTTTGGGAGGCCGAGGCAGGTGGATCACGAGGTCAAGAGATCGAGACCATCCTGGTCAACATGGTGAAGCCCCGTCTCTACTAAAAATACAAAAAATTAGCTGGGCATGGTGGCACGTGCCTGTAATCCTAGCTACTCAGGAGGCTGAGGCAGGAGAATTGTCTGAACCTGGGAGGCGGAGGTTGCGGTGAGCCGAGATCGCACCATTGCACTCCAGCCTGGGTAACAAGAGCGAAACTCCGTCTCAAAAAACAAACAAACAAACAAACAGCAACAACAAAAGCTATATATTCCAAAACAAAAACAACTTGGTAAAAAAAAAGTGGCATTGTTTCACATGTTTGCAAATCTTTTAAATGTCTGGACTAATAAAAGACAACTGGATTCTCATGGCCACTTCTGCAATGGATCTGCTACCGGATGTCTCATTGGTTGAGGATACAAAAAAAAACAAGCCTCAACAGGTAAGTAGTTGGAAAAGGGTATAATATTTTAGCAGCCTTTTCAGATAATTGTGGACATTTTCTTTAATACTATACAAAATTTGACAATTGGTAGTTTCTTTTTTTTTTTTTTTTAGTGTTTGCAGAAAGTGATTTATTTAGGTAGAGAAAGAGAAAAAGGAGAGGAAGAGAGAAAGCTTTCACGAGAGAGTATGGAAGGGGACCCCAGAGGGGAAATCCTGGTAGTTTCTTAAGGGTTAGTAGAATGGGGAATTTAAAACCATATCAATAAACCTTTTTATACTATCAGTATATCATACAGACAAGGACCAGCAGGTACATGTCTGTAATTGAACAAAGTTAAATTTATTGATTGTTCCAGCCCAGCTGATGGCAGCCCCAGCTGATTACACATACAGCAGAAGAATCACCCCAGTTAATCCACAGAATTGTGAAATATCATAGATGGTTATTGTTGTTTTGAGCCACTAATTTTTGAGGTATTTTTTATGCAGAAATGGATAACTCAAAACATTGACAATCCAAGGAATTAAAGTTTAGTTGTATTATTCAAAATAGATGGATAATTTCAGGAAGGGCTTATACCTCCCAGAAACTGTGTTTTCTGAGAAAACGCTGATAGTCATAAAAGTATTTCTCTGTTTTAGTATTTTTGACATGTCTTTAAATTGTAAATAAGTGTTTTGGGTTAAAAAAAAACAGTTACTACTAATGCTGGATATAGAACTCACATGCAGGCATAATTAGGGTTTCATAAATCTCTAAAGATCATTTTTATTTCTATTTTTAAATTTTTATTAGATGGAGTTTTGCTCTGTAGCTCAGGCTGGAGTACAATGGCATGGTCTCGGTTCACTGCAACCTCCAGGGTTCAAGCAATTCTCCTGCCTCAGCCTCCTGAGTAGCTGGGTTTATGGGTGATCACCATCATGCCCAGCTACATTTTTTGTACTTTTAGTAGGGACGGGTTTTCATCATATTGGCCAGGCTGGTTTTGAACACCTAACCTCAGATGATCCACACTCCATGGCCTCCCAAAGTGCTGGGATTACAGGTGTGAGCCACCGTTTTCAGCCATAAATATCATTATTTTAAATTTGAGTGTTTATTCTGTTGGAAACAGAGAATTCCTCTTCAAAGGTTCTGCTTATCCTCTCCTAACTTCCTTGCCTCCTTGCTTCTCGGTACCAACTTTCCAGCCATTCTCAATCTGTAACCCACATCTGTTCCCAATCTGTAACCCACATCCATTGCCAATCTGTAAACAACATCCATTCCCAGTCTGTACCCACAACTGTTCCTTATTTGGCACCCTTAGTTCCCAAACTGCTCTTCCGACTGCTGTAGCTCCCACCCCTGTTCCATTTGAAGTAGCCGATAGGGATCAGCTTAGATTGTGTGATCTAATCCCACCCAACGGTGACCAGACACAGTAGCAGGGACTGACTGTGTTAAGGATAAAAACTCCTTTCCTCCTTTGTTTGGTGTGCTCTTGCAGTGACTGGAAGAATGAGCAGCACCCTTCTGCAGAAGGAAATTTGCCTTGCTGAGAAATCCTTTATTTAAGTGCTCATGTTCTTTGCGACTTCCAAGCTTTTATTTCCAACATTCCTATAGAACTCAAAACCTCCTTTAGTTTATATTTTAATTATTAAAACAAAGGGATAAAGTTTTTAATCCCTGTGTTAGTGTCTTGAAATATTTCTCAGTCACAGACTCAAAGACTCTTAAGAATTATAAGGAATTTCAGACATTAAGTACAACCTCTAAAGCATATCCCTGGAGAAAAACTTCAAAAGATACTGGTGTCCTCCAGATGTCTTCCAGGCTTTGTGGAAATGCTCCAGGGCACAGACCACTGCTCCTAGAGGCAGCTTAATTCCGTATTTGGAGAGATATATGAGTTAGAAAGTTTTTTCTTTTAGCAAGCATCAGTCTGGTCTAGAATGTGGAGTCAGAAGATTTGGATTTCAGTTCCTGGCTGTAGGATCTAGGTCATCTGAGCTATAGTGGCTACCCTGAGCTTCTAAGACTCTGCTTCTCAGGTGTAGGGAGAAGCTCTACCTACCTACAGCAATGTGTTGAGATTTCAGGGGACGTGGCAGGATGGGTAGGAGTAGTGCTAATTAATACACACAAAAAGACACAGAATAGTCATTGCTATAACCCTCATCTTAGTCTTAAACTAAATGATACAAAGCTGAATCTCTTTATTACTACTGATTGATCATAAACTGGTTTATTTTTCTCACAGATGAAGATAATTTTAGACATGAATTTTTTTGTAAATAGATTAGATTTGTTATTAGATTTCATTTTAATTTTTAAACTGTTTTAAATATATTCACTTGGTTTTTTCTTTTCTCTAAATTAATTTGTATGGTTATATTTACGGCAAATATAACCATATATTTATATTTATGCAAATAAATATAACCATAAAATATCAATTTCTCTATTACAGTATTGAGGTAATGTTCTCTCTCTCTTTTATTTATTATTTTTTTTGAGACGGAGTCTCACTCTGCTTTCCAGGTTGGAGTGCAGTGGTGTGATCTCCACTCGCTGCAACCTCTGCCTCCCAGGTTCAAGCAATTCTCCTACCTCAGCCTCCTGAGTAGCTGGGATTACAGACGTGTGCCATCACACCCGGCTAACTTTATTATTTGTAGTGGAGACAGGGTTTTGCTATGTTGGCCAGGCTGGTCTTGAACACCAGACCTCAAGTGATCCACCCACCTCAGCCTTCCGACGTGCCAGGATTGCAGGCATGAACCACTGCACCTGGCCATGTTTTCTTTTAAAATTAAAGTGTCCAGAATTTGAAAATTTCTTTATCTTGCAGATAAAGTACAAACTCTGTGACCCAGCCTGTGCCATATGTGCAGTCTCAAAACTCTTTCTAGACACTTGGATCTTCCTGCAGCCTGCAAACACACCACCCCTCTCACATGCTGTTTCCTGTCCCTCATCTGCTGTCCTTCCTGTAGGCCTAGCCTTTATTCTTCAAGACCCAGCTTCAACGCCCTCTCCTCCATGCAGCTTCCCTTGACTGCCTCCTCCTCACTGCCTCCTCTCGGATACCTGCTTACCTTATGTTCCTGGAGGTACAGCCTGAATCACCCACTCATTACAGTGACTGATGTGCAAGCTGGAGGCCTCCACTGCTCTGTGAGTTCCCTCATAAGACAGGGCATGTTTCATGTGTCTGCCTGGGCACACAGTAGGCACTCCATAAACATAATTCAAGTTCACAAATGTTAATGAGGATCCAAATATCCTCGTTTCTATGTTGGAATTCACCACCAGTTACAGATTCAGTATGAAATATCTCTAGGAAGATTAATGATCAGAAAAAAAATTTACATCACACAGAACCCAACCTAGTCACTGCAACAACAATAAAAACATCATTTTTTCTTTTAAACAGAAAGATAAAAGGCCAACATACACAAAGATTTCTATTTAAGTGACAATATTCTAGGGTTTTAAGCACATGGAAAAATGGGCACATTATTGTTAGAGGCATAAATTGATGCAAAAAATGCTCATTCTCTTTGACTCAGTAATTCCATTTTCTATATGACTACAGAAAAAGTCTCAAGAATGCAAAGGCCATATGTACAAAGACTTCCTGGAAGCATTGTTTGTAAAAGCAAAACACCCAAAATCTACCCTTAAAGTACACTAATAAGAGATGGAGTAATTATCCCCACCTCTACATTCCAGCAAATACTATGCAGCCACTAAAAAGCATGATCTATGATTCACTGTGGTTACTCTCGGGGCTTGAGTTCTGGTGGGATATTCATTTTGTATTGCGATGGTGCACCGGAAAAGACTTGAATGAAATTTTGGAAGCCAATCTGATTACCAAGGCTATTACTATTCAGTATCTTTTGGGGTTTTTCTTATGATGATGAGTTACTTTTGTAATTAAAAATACGATAAAATACAAATTTTTAAATCAAACTAGTTTGATGTCCCTTTAAAATTAAAGGGCCACTACACCTCAATACAGTATATTATTTTAAAGAGCCACTAGATGTCGCTCTGAGCAAATGCTCTGTGTGGCAACAGTAGCTGCTAGAAAATGCTGATTCCTTGTCACCAACTAGCTAGAAATAGCAGGGAGGCGGAGGCGGGCGGATCACGAGGTCAGGAATTCGAGACCAGCCTGGCCAACATGGTGAAATCCCCAACTCTACCAAAAATACAAAGAATTAGCTGGCGTGGTGGTGCGTGCCTATGTAATCTCAGCTACTCAGGAAGTTGAGGCAGGAGAATCCTTTGAACCCAGGAGGCAGAGGCTGTGGTGAGTGGAGATCACGCCATTGCACTTCAGCCCGTGCAACAGAGTGAGACTGCGTCTCAAAAAAAAAAAAAAAAAAAGAAAAAGAAAAAAAGAAAGAAAAGAAAAGAAGGAAAAAGAAAAAAAAAAGAAAAGAAAAAGGAAAAAGAAAAGAAAATAGCAATGTTACCGGGTCACAGGAAAACGCTGACTCCCGGGGAAGAGTCCGCATAGAATGCCTGCCTGCCTATGCTGGTACCAAATCACACAAATCAGGAAAGGAGAGAAGCAAATGCACAGAGCTGAAGGGGCCGGAATGTCTGATGGGGGTGCGCACGGCTAAACCTGGACCCAGAGTTAGAAAAGGAGTCCTCCCGGCCTAAACTGGGCACTTCATGGTCTAATCGCACAGGTCCCTTCTTAATTGTGGACCCTGGTTTTGCGTGTATTAGCTGCCTGGCCTTGACAATTGGTTTTGTTTCCAAAATTTGTCCCTTTATGTAAAACCTTACAAGCGCCTAGGAAGTTTTGAGAGAAAAAAAATTGACCAAGAGTGGTGGCTCACACCTGTATTCCCAGCACTTTGGGAGCCCGAAGTAGGTGGATAGCTTCAGCTAAGGGGTTTGAGACCAGCCTAGCAAACATGATAAAATCCTTTCTCTACAAAAATCAGCCAGGCATGGTGGCATGTGTCTGTATTCCCAGCTGAGGCAGGAAGATCACTTGAGCCCAGAGGAGGTTGCAGTGAGCACTCCAGTCTGAGTGAGGCTCTGTCTCCAAACAACAACAACAACAACAACAACAACAACAACAACAACAACAAAACCCAAAAATAGTCCAAATCTAATCAAGCTTCTGAATCCACCTATTAAATTATAGGAGCTACAAGGCCCAGAGGAACGTGTTAAATGAAAAAAAGAAAAGAAAGGCTGCCGTCAGCAAAATCCAGACTCTGGGGACTTGGCAAGACAAATGGTTTCTTCAACAAATAAATTACAAGGAGGCAAACAGAGAGAGATGAACGGAAACCTGTAGATTAAAACAGACAAGAGACATATCAACCAATTGCAATGGAGGGAACTTAATTGGATCTCTAATCAAAGAAACTATTTTTATTTGTTTTTCCCATTAAATTTACAGCAAACAAACTTTTTTTAGTCTTTTTATTTTTATTCTTAAATTTTGAGATTTAATACAGTCCCGCTCTGCCGCCCAAGCTGGAGGGCAGTGGCATGATCTTGGCTCACTGCAACCTCTGCTTCCCAGGTTCAAATGATTCTCCTGCCTCAGCCTCCTGAGTAGCTGTGATTACAGGCATGCACCACCACACCAGGATAATTGTTTTTGTTTTTGTTTTGAGATGGAGTTTTGCTCTTATTGTCTAGGCTGCAGTGCAGTGGAGTGGCCTCGGCTCACTGCAACTTCCGCTTCCTGGGTTCAAGGGATTCTCCTATCTCAGCCTCTGGAGTAGCCGGGATTACAAGCACCCGCCACTGTGCCCAGCTAGTTTTTTGTATTTTTAGTAGAGACAGGGTTTCACCATGTCGACCAGGCTGGTCTTGAATTCCTAACCTCAGGTAATCTGCCTGCTTTGGCCTCCCAAAGTGCTGGGATTACAGGTGTGAGCTATCGTGCCAGCCAAAAACTGTTTTTTTAAAAAGACAGTAAGAAACATGTGAATATCCATTGAATATTTGGTGATATTAAGAATTTATTCTTGTTTTTTTTTAAGTATGGTGATGATATTGTGGTTATTATTATTATTTTTTTCGAGACAGAGTTTTAGCTCTGTTGCCCAGGCTGGAGTGCAGTGGCATGATCTTGCCTCACTGCAACCTCTGCCTCCTGGGTTCAAGTGATTCTCCTGCCTCAGCCTCTCGAGTAACTGAGATTACAGGCACTCGCCACCACGCTCAGCTAATTTTTGTATTTTTAGTAGAGAGGCGGTTTCACCATGTTGGCCAGGCTGGTCTCAAATTCTTGACCTCAGGTGATCCAACCTCCTCAGCCTCACAAAGTGCTGGGATTACAGGCATGAGCCACTGTGCCAGGCCAGAGGTTTTTTTTTTAAAGTTATTAGTGATACATACTGAAATCGTTACTGGGATTTGTTTCAAAATAGGGGTCAGTGGGAAGAGGTGTGAACAAAATGAGGCCTGACATGAGTTGATCACTGTTGAAGCTATGTGATGATTACATGAAGGTTAATAATACTATTTTCTTACCTTTTTGGTTTGCTTTTTTCTATAATAAGCAGTTTTTAGACCTCAAGGTGGGAAGAATAAATGACCTACTTGCCAAGGCAAACAAACTTTCTCAGGGCATGATTGGTGCCAGATGAGAACCATCCTAATCATTAAACCTTGTGAGTTGAAAAGATGTAAGTAAACAAGAGCTCAGTTTACTCATTTTGTTGGATTTTGGGTGGAGGTGAAAATCACCTAATCTCTTTAAGCTTCAGCTTCCCCATCTGTAAAATGGGCATGATACATTGATATTTTTCAGAGAAGTCATGAGATTATTAAAGTAAATTAAAATGGAGACCAGGCCTGAAGAATCATTGAGCAGACAAAGGCAGCTAGACCTCATAGGTGATCTTAACCTTGCTTGATTTGCAGACATAAGAAAAACTTATTTCTTGTAAATGTCTGTGTTAAAGAAAAACAGAACTTAAGCTTGACCAATCAGAAGCAGCTAACAAACCTATCTAAGTAGGGACTTTCCAATAGCATAGACCAAATAAGGCAACTTTATAACTGTAACAAATCAAATCTGTTCTCTGTTTTACTTCAGTATTCATGGTATAAGAGTCTGTCCCTAAGGTCAGGTGTGGTGGCTCACACGGGTAATCCCAGCACTTTGGGAGGCCGAGGTGGGTGGTCACTCCAGATCAGGAGTTCCAGACCAGCCTGACAAACATGGTGAAACTCTAGCTCTACTAAAAATACAAAAATTAGTCAGGTGTGGTGGTTGGTGCCTGTAATCCCAGCTATTTGGGAGGCTGAGGCAGAAGAATCGCTTGGACCAGGGAGGCAGAGGTTGCAGTGAGCTAACAAGATCATGCTACTGCACTCCAGCCTGGGCAACAAGAACAAAACTCCATCTCAAAAACAAAAAAAAAGGAGCCTGACCTTCCCTCATATTTCTTTAATGGACCCCCTGAACCGCTTCTGGTTTGAAGCTGTATGATTGATGATTCAATATTTGCTCAAATAAACTTTAAAAAAATCTTTTATTGTGCTTCAGTCTAGTTTTTTAGCAGACTAAAATGAGAGCAGCACATACAAAAATACTTTGAAACCCATAAAGTGCCACCTACGTGCTGAGAGTGGTTTATGTGGTGACACTAGTTCATTTATTCACATACGTATTCCATGAACAATCGTGGAATACTTAACTAAGGGACAGATACTGTGTTAGGCATAGCAAATACAAAAATAAATGACACTTTTGCCCTACTTTGTCAAATTCAGTTTTTTCTCAACCTTGGATACACATTGGAAAATACCAGGGCCTGGGTGTCATTCCAGACCAATTAAATTAGAATCTCTGGGCATGGGTCCTGGGCATCCAGATTCTTAAATAAATTTTACAGGTGATTGATTCTAGTCTTCGCCAGGATTGAGAACTATTTGTCTAACTGATCTTGGATTGTGAGTAGTTCTGAAACAATCATTAAGAAGACCAGGACTGGGAACGGTGCTTGTAATCCCAGCATTTCAGGAGGCTGAGGCCAGGAGTTCGACACCAATTTGGGCAATATAGAGACTCCGTTTCTACAAGAAAATTTAAAAAATTAGCTGGGTGTGGTGGTGGCGGTGCACCTATAATCCTAACTACTCTGGAGGCTGAGGCAAAAGGATCGCTTGAGCCCAGGAATAATAGGTGTCAGGGAGCTATGGAGCACTGCACGTACACACACACACAACACGAATAATAGGTGTCAGGGAGCTATGGAGCACTGCACGTACACACACACACACAACACTGGGTCTTACTTTCTGCAGTTTCTAAGCAACTGTTTTTGTTTTTTTGATATGGAGTCTTGCTCTGTTGCCCAGGCTGGAGTGCAGTGGCACGATCTCGGCTCATTGCAACCTTTGCCTCCCAGGCTCAAGTGTTTCTCCTGCCTCAGCTTCTCAAGCAGCTGGGACTATAGGCACCCACAAGCATGCCTAAGTTTTGTATTTTTATTAGAGGTAATCCTCCCAAAGTGTTGGGATTACAGGTGTGAGCCACTTTACCTAGCCTTAAGCAGCTTGTAACGACCAGAAGTACCCTCTAGGAATTCACTCCCTGGAAGCATAGATCTTGTCTAACTGTGTACTCTTTATGCCCATCTGACTTCCCAATAGCTGACACAAGAGTCAGGCAATTTCAGACCTCTCCAGCGGAATTTTCCATTGTGTTTCTCTTCCTTATAGGGGTTTATTCTTTCTGATTATGCAAGGTTTTGAGTTTAAAAACTTCCAGTTTCAGATCTGAGCAAGGGAGACTGGCCAGAGTTCCTAAGTCATATTCCAAGTCAGACCTTTTGGAGTTTGCACCCCCTGAATCATGCTGAGCCCTGAAACCTTGGGGCTTCAGGCAGTAGAACAGTCCAGCCTGGTGCCTGGCAACAGAAGAAGACTTGTCTTAAAAAAAATATATATATATATATATGTGTGTGTGTGTGTATATATATATATATATATAAAATCTAACTTTCCCTCCATCTTTCTGTGTAAAACCTGACCATAAAGAAATTATCCGACCTGCCTTGTTTGACTGCAGGTCATGAGACCCTCATTCCAGAGAGGGCTCTGGCCCATCCCCAGCAGGAAGAAATATATGCACACAGAGGCCAAGAAAAATCTGGACAGGCCTTACTCAGTCTATTAGCATTGGATCTACCCTTTTTGTTCAATAAGATTTACACACAGCTGTCCATACTTTGCTCATCCTAAGCGTAAACATGGACAATGTCCTCTCTATCTTTGGGTCTTCATTCTGAAGGCTTCTGTGTAAGTGTTAATAATAAATTTGTACGCCTTTTCTCCTATTAATCTGCCTCTTGTCAGTGATTTTCAGTGAACCTTCAGAGGGTAAAGGGGAAGTTTTCTCATGGCTTCTGCATATTTATAGTTTTGTAAAGGAGAAACAAAAATGAATTCACCGGAAAACTAGAGTGCTAGGGAATAGAGGTAAAAAGAGACTTACTGTTCTTGTAAATCCTTCCCTTTCTACAGGCTATCATTATTTTAATTAATTCTTTTTCTAAAAACTTGGTTTACAGAGGGGCTAATGTTTAATTTCCTTTCTGGTCGTGCAGTTGCTTAACAGCGCTATATGTTGTATGTGTGTGTATGTGTACGTTGTGTGTGTGTGTGCATGTTGTGTGTGTATTTGTATGTTGTATGTGTGTTTATATGTATGTACACATACACATGCATATGCATACAAACACAAATACGTGTTTATGTATGTACATGTGGCTAATGGCCTACTGAATGACATTAATAACAAAAGCGCTTTAAGTTAAAATCTTTTTAAAATAATTTTTTTTCTGATTATAAAAGTATTAAATGCACATGATAGAAAAATCAGAAATGTACTTAAAGGGATAAGGAACATCATAACTACACATAATATAGCCATCTGTTGGGCCACCTCCATCCACTTTTTTCCTAGGCATTTCTGTTACCTCTCAGTTGTGTGTGTGTGTTTTTTTTTTTAGAAAACACAACTGAGATCTAAATTCTAACTTGTCTCTGTAAAATCTCTTTCCCAGTCAGAGTTCTTTCTGCATTACCCTGTGTCTGCAGGCATGCCAGAGACTTATGGGATGATTTTACTTCACAGCCACTTTTTTTTTTAAGATGGAGTCTCTCTCTGCTGCCCAGGCTGGAGTGCAGTGGCATGATCTTGGTTCACTGCAACCTCCACTTCCCAGGTTCAAGCGATTCTCCTGCCTCAGCCTCCCAAATAGCTGGGATTACAGGCACCTGCCACCATACCTAGCTAATTTTTTGTATTTTTAGTAGAGATAGGGTTTCACCATACTGGCCAGGCTGGTCTGGAACTCCTGACCTCAAGTGATCCACCTACCTTGGCCTCCCAAAGTGCTGGAATTACAGGCATGAGTGTGAGCCACTGTGTTGGCCCATAGCCGCTTTTAAATAGCAGAATTCAATAACCTGCTTTTCAACGTCGACATCCTGGTAAAAACAAATGGGGTAATGGTGTCAACTTCCTTTATGAAATTCTAATAGAATGTCTTTTCCTACAATCAGAAACACACTTCTATTTGCTTCTATCTTTATAATTTAAATGACAAATTGAATCTATTCCTTGTTCCACAAAACTTGTAATGGTACTTGGCTTAAACAATGCAATTTTAACCTGAAACTGTAGCTGCTGTTTGCTATAAGGAAAGTAGCACTCTAGGAGTTGTTTGGTATATTGTAAGAACAGATTCCTAAAATTCTATTTTGTTCACCCAGTAAATTTATGTCATTGAGCTAAAGAAGCCACTCAAGGGTAGCTACCTCTAATTCATAGTTTTTGCTTGCAAAACAATGTAGCAAGAGTACATGAGTAACCAGGGTTTAAAAAAAAATTCTTGTTAGTTGTGAAACAAAAATTCTGAAGTAGGAGATGCCTTGTGATTTGAGAAGTGCCCAATGGTTGGAGTCATTTTTAACACAGTGTCCTTCTCTCTACTTAGGGGATAGCAACTTTATAAACTCCTCCACCCTTTTAGGAAATTTAGAAGAAGGTAATTGAAAAAGAGTAAAATAGGAAGGATTGAATTCAGTGGTAATAAAATTTGTGGGAGCCCATTGTTTTTGACTGAGCTCCTGTACTCGGTCCCAACAGACCAAACCAAAATGGAGTCACTCACGTCAAGCACTACATAGTCAAACTGAAACTTTAAACAACAGAACCATTTCCAAATAGGTAGTTTTCCTAAAAACCAAAGAGATTCACAGCAACCAGCTGTCAAGGATCCAGTTAACCTGAGCAGACACGATAAGGAAGTCCCCTCTGCTTTAACCCATCAAAGAAAGTAACCTGAAATAGGAACCTGCTGTCACATTTTGCCCTATACTGTTTCCTTGTTCTTGCTAAAGCTACCTTATAAAAACCAACTGTTCTGTCATGCCCAAGGGAGCTCCTTCTATTTTATAAACAGGATGCTGCCTTACTCATGAATTGCTAATAAATGTCAGTTAGTTCCTTAAATTAAATTCACTGATATTTTGTTTTTTAATGCAGTATTGTGATATTCAGAATGGGGGTAATTTTAGGCAAAGATATTCTCACATTCAAAGAAAGCTTTTTCTATTCTCTCATGCAAATAATTGACCAAATTTAAAAGATTGCCTAACTGAAAGTCAAGGGAAACCAAGCTCTGAATCTACTAAGTGACACTACAATAATCTTTTAATATTTATAAAGTCAGAAATTAATGTTACTTTTGGCATCGTAAACATTGCTTGTGGCTGGGTGTGGTGGCTCATGGCTGTAATCCCAGCACTTTGGGAAGTCAAGGAGGGCAGATTGCTTGAGCTTGGAGTTCAAAAACAGCCTAGGGGATATGGCAAAATCTTGTCCCTACAAAAAAATACAAAAATTAGCCAAGAATGGTGGTATGTGCCTGTAGTCCCAGCTACTCAAGAGGCTGAGGTGGTAGGATGATGGCTTGAACCTGGGAGATGGAGGTTGCAGTGAGCCGAGATCACGCCACTGTACTCCAGTATGAGCAACATAGTGAGATCCTGTCTCAAAATAAAATAAAAAAAAGAAACATTGCTTATTTTGGTTTTGTTTTCTAATCAATTTTTTCTTCTTAGTCATGTATAGAATGTTTTTTAATTTCCCAGCATTTTGTGAAACATTTTTTGCAATTTTTAATATATACTGTGAGTGTCCCATTTTCCTGCTCTTCTAATTATATAGGTGGATTTGACGAAATTGTCTAGTAGCATGGACTAAAAATATGCTGAATTTATTTTCCAAGTCACAATTGCGAATACCAGATGAGTTAGTGCCTTTAAGTTATTTAAAAGTACCTTGCAAAATATTAAAATAAATCTTCTGGCAATCTTGCTTCACAACTTTTTTTAAAAAAATCCTCTAGACATGTTTACAAAATGGCAATAGACAAGAGGTGAACATTACAGACAGGTGTTCAGTGAGGCTAGTTACAGAACGGAAGTTCAGACCAAAGTATGAACACTTTGAGGTGCAAATAATTGAATTTTTATAGACAAAGATATTTTCCTTGGTATTTATTCAAATTTGTTCACTTTGATGTCACCTGAATCTAGTAAAGAAAGCTTCTAATGGTCTCAAGATAAAGGTTTACTTTACTAAGCTACTGTGAGGGTAGTTAGCAAAGCTGATCAGACACTGGATTTAAGAGTAGTTGTAGCTTTGCCACTTTGTCTGAGAGCAATGGTTAAAAAAGACCTCTGGCCTGGTACGGTCGGTGGCTCACGCCTATAATCCCAGCACTTTGAGAGGCCAAGGCGGGCGATCACAAGGTCAGGAGTTGGAGACCAGCCTGGCCAATATGGTGAAACCCTGTCTCTACTAAAAATAGAAAAATTAGCTGGGTGTAGTGGTGGGCACCTGTAGTCCCAGCTACTCAGGAGGCTGAGGCAGGAGAATCACTTGAATCTGGGAGGTGGAGGTTGCAGTGAGCTGAGATCGTGGCATGGCACTCCAGCCTGGTGACAGAGCACATCTCTCTCTCTCTCTCTCTCTGTCTCTCTCTCTCTCTTTTTTTTTTTTTTTTTTTTTTTTGAAGAGGTGGGTTTCACCATGTTGGTCAGGCTGGTCTTGAACTCCTGACCTCCAGCCTTGGCCTCCCAAAGTGCTGGGATTACAGGCGTGAGCCACTGCACCCAGCTAAAAAAGACTTCTAACTACGTGGCTAGAGCGGGTTCAAGCAATTCTCCTGCCCCAGCCTCCCTATAGCTCAGATTACAGGCGCCTGCCATCATGCCTGGCTACTTTTTGTATTTTTAGTAGAGATGGGGTTTCACCATGTTGGCCAGCCTAGTCTCAAACTCCTGACCTCAGGTGATCTGCCCGCCTCAGCCTCCCAAAGTGCTGGGATTACAAGTATGATCCACCACGCCCAGCCCTTGTGCATATCTTTTGGGGGTACCCAATTCAACCTATTGCACTGACCGAGTTCCATGGATTACACTCGCCTTTCTCATCTGTCACGTGTTCAATGGACTTGATGGTATGCCAAGCCACAAGCTAAACATAATACCTCTTTTGAGACTATCAGTTTTCTGACTTTTTTTTTTTTTAATTTTTATTTTTTTGAGACAGAGTTTCGCTCTTGTTTTCCAGGCTGGAGTGCAATGGCGCGATCTTGGCTCACCGCAACCTCCGCCTCCTGGGTTCAGGCAATTCTCCTGCCTCAGCCTCCTGAGTAGCTGAGATTTACAGGCATGCGCCACCATGCCCAGCTAATTTTTTGTATTTTTAGTAGAGACGGGGTTTCACCATGTTGACCAGTTTGGTCTCGATCTCTTGACCTTGTGATCCACCCGCCTCGGCCTCCCAAAGTGCTGGGATTACAGGCATGAGCCACTGTGCCTGGCCCAGTTTTCTGACATTTTTAAAGAAAAATTTAAGAAATTTAACTGGCAATGTAATGTTAATATTATAATAAATATTTATTGTGGCATAAAATCCAAAATTTATATGAAATTTTAAGATGAAATATGAGAATCCAGCCTATTTTTCAGTTAGGCAATGACTTTTTTTTTTTTTTTTTTTTTTTTTGCAAGGCCTCCAGAAGAATGAATGGCATTTACTCTTTTGCTGATAGGGTACTTCAGGGTGAAAATCTGAGAGTTATCATTGCAGGTCTCATTACTTACAAGCAAACTAGAAATCTCTTGACATGTAGTAATTTGTCATTTTATCAAGGTGGAAATTTCAATCGTGTAGCCATAGGCTGCTTTATAGGAACAAATTACCTTCATCACATGGCTTGGGCTCCTGGCCTCAGCAATATTTTTCTCTTGTTCCCACGCATTCTATGAGAGATATGATAAAATTCAGGGTCATATGTGAATTTTAGAATTTGCACAAGTGATTTATTCAACACATATTTATTGTTTGATTGTACAGAGATACAGGAGTGAACCCCCAAAAGAAACAGTTCTTGTTCTTTCCAAACAGATAGTTATAGACATTATATAGATATAGATACACATATAGACGTAGACATCAATACGACATAGTATAGGTCTACCATATATCTAGAATTTATGTCGAAAAGGGTGGCTTACCTGCCATCAGTGCCCATGCTTGATGGGGATAAACATTGCTAATTGATCTTGGTGCTCTTTCATGTTGAATCCTGTTATGGCTTCAGGAACAAAAGACAGCTGGGCTTCTTGTATACCTTATTCACAAGACTGATATCAAAAACAAGAGTACTATATATTGCTTTAACCACTGATTTCAATAATGTTACATTTAGAGCAATGCTTTATTTTTATTTTATTTATTTATTTATTTTTTTATTGAGATGGAGTTTCTCTCTTGTTGCCCAGGCTGGAGTACAATGGTGTGATCTCAGCTCACTGAAACCTCCGCCTCCCATGTTCAAGCGATTCTCCTGCCTCAGCCTCCCAAGTAGCTGAAATTACAGGCATGTGCCACCATGCTCAGCTAATTTTATATTTTTAGAAGAGACAGGGTTTCTCTATGTTGGTCTCAAACTCCCAGCCTCAAGTGATTCTCCAGCCTCAGCATCCCAAAGTGCTGGGATTACAGGCATGAGCCACCACACTTGGCCTGAGCAATGCTTTTTATTTATGTTTTCTTTTTTCACGAGATGCTTTTGTTATACTGGGGTTCAGGGGTTCAGAGTGCACGCAGCTCCCCTGAAAGGATGTTTTTCCAGGTTCTTGGTATATCGCCCTCTCAAGAATGAGAAAGGAGACCATGGAGCAGTGTGCTCATAAAAGTAAATGCTGTACTCAAAAGTGTTTGTAGAAACTGATTTATTTAAAGCAAAGAGAGAAAAAGAAGGAGAGAGAAACAGCTAGCTCTCACACTGAGAGAGAGAGAAAGAAAAGCCGTTCTCACACTGAGTGAGAAGGGTTCCCAGAGGAGGAAACCCAGAGAAGGAAAGCTCCTCTCACACTGAGTGAAAGAATCCAGAAAGATGGAACCCAGGAGAGGAAAGACAGCTTCCACGCTGAGTGGAATGGAATTGAGGGAGAGAGATGGAATTAAGGAGAGGAAAAGCAGCTTCCACACTGGGTGGAAGCGGACCCCAGAGGGGAAATCCAGGAGGGAAAAGGAAGCTCCCACTATGTGGGAGGGGATTCCAGAGAGCTGGAAATCCCATGTGAGTGAAGTAGCAGGGGAATTTATCCTGGGAGAAATTCCCACCTCCCCAACTTCCTCTGGCCAATGAAAGGAGTTCCTTTAAACTTCCACTGGGGTGATTGACTCTTAGTTTCTTCCCATGCCTGAAAAATTTAAACATAAACCAGTAAATCTCCCAGGTGGAGAGAGAAGGGAGGCATGCTACTGGGAAGTTCTTGCCCCTTAAAACTACGCTCCCTTGCAGACCTGGAAAGAGAACACATTCCCTCGCTTTGGCATCATGATTTATTTACATTTATTCAAAAAATGAGAGAGCATTAAAGGTAACTCAATGGTTTTCAAAAGTTGCCTAAAGGCTTCACCGTGCTTACTCGATGGCAGATGTACAGCCCATCACCAATATCCATTCTCTTTCCCATGGCAAACATCACTAAGGGAGCAGGACATCCCACCCCACTGAGCAAAATGTGGTCTCAATCTCAACCAAATTGCACCAGTGAACGAACTTGTCATACAGGTGAAATCTGCTAGCCAATCTTGGCCAAGTAAAGTAATCCAAAAGACCTAGAATAAATGAGTTCTGCTAAAAACCAAGCAAAAATTTCATAGTGTTACAAGAAACACATGAAAATGATCTATCTACCACTGAAGAAAGTAATTGGCTGCCTAAAGTCAAATGACTTCGGGAGGCTGAAGCAAGAGGGTTGCTTGAGCCCAGGAGTTCAGGACCAGCCTGGGTGATGTAGTGAGATCTCATCTCTACAAAAAATGTTTTTAAGTATATAATAAATATACATATGCCTGGTGCAGTGGCTCATGCTTATACTTTGGGAGGCCAAGGCAGGAGGATTGCTTGAGCTTATGTGTTCGAGACCAGGCTGGGCCACATGGCAAAACCCCATCTCTACAAAAAAATACAAAAATTGACTGTGCTTGGTGCGATGTGCCTGTAGTCCCAGCTATTTGGGAGGCTGAGATGGGAGAATCACCTGAGCCCAGAGGTTGAGGCTGCAGTGAGCCATGATTGTGCCACTGCACTCCCAGTGAGACCCTATCTGTCATTATTGGCCTTTTGGCTAAGATCAAGTGTAGTGTCTGTTCTTGTCAGAGTGCCATCTTGTCTCAAAATCAATCAACAAATAAAGTCAAACATATGGCTAAAGACTTCAAAACTAAAAGCCATTCTGCACTCACTAAAAGATCCTAATGGTTATTTTATCTCCATTAAAGGCAATTGGATATACTTGTGCCCAAGTGGAGACATTTAAATTTCAGGCCTTTTAAAAAATTACCATCATTTGGGCATAGTCAATAGGTACTTGGTGAGACTTTAATGCAGTAATAAATGCCAAATAGATAAACTTCTCCACTTGTACTTCCTTAATGACAGGCATAGAGTTCAGTGTGCGGCTGTCTATAACACAACAATTTTCCAAGGTCATTCTCTATTCGAATATTCTTTTGACAATGACTAAGACTTTTTATTTGTGTAGACATATAATTCTCTCACAACTTGATAATATATTAATTTAATCAGTCTGAGCAATTTCAATTATATAAAGTAGGAAAGATAGAAAATGGAGACCAAAGCCTCTTTTTTAAAACACGAAGAGTAGTAAAGAATCAGACTGGTGGAATGATGACTCAATTGTTAAGTAACAGGCTGTACTGAAACATTCAAAAACAGTGACTGACAATGGGTTTATTTTCATCCAAGGTCCTACAAACCACTTCTGAGAATGCTTTCAAATCAATTTTAATAAAAGTAACTGCCTTACTTAAAAAAAAAAAAAAAAGAAAGAAAAAAATACAAAACTATCACAGAAGCGTAGACATTATACAAAACTGCTGAAAGTCATGGCTGGGTGCAGTGGTTCATACCTGTAATCCTAGCACTTTGGGAGGCTGAGGTGGGAGGATTGTGAAGGCAAGTGATCGAGACCATCCTGGCCAACACTGTGAAACCCTGTCTCTACTAAAAATACAAAAATTAGCCAGGTTTATTGGCTTGTGCCTGTAGTCCCAGCTACTTGGGAGGCTGAGGCAGGAGAATCACTTGAACCTGGGAGGCAAAGGTTGCAGGCAGCTGAGATTGCACCACTGCACTTCGGCCTGGCAACAAAAATAAAGTAAAATAAAACACTGCTGAAAGTCAGAAAGAATTGTCAGGGCCAAGGGAAAATTTCTCCTTTACACTCTGAAGGTTCTCTGAAAAATCATGGACAAGAGGCAGAGTAATCAGAAAAAAGGCATATAAATTTATTATTAATATATAGACAGGAACCTTCAAAATGAAGACCCAAAGATACAGGGGACAGTGTGCATTTTTATGCTTACATTCAACGATGTATGGACCACTATGGAGGAATATGATTGGACAAAAGAGCATGATCCAACACTACCAAACTGAGTGAGGAACCCCAGCAAGGGCTGCCTGCCTAGATTCTTCTTGGCCTCTCTAAGCAGCTTTCTTACATTTCTTCCTTCTGTGTACGGGGCAGAGCCCTCTCTGGAATGGGGGTCTTGTGACCTGCAGTCAAACAAAGTAGGTTAGATAATTTCTTTGTGGCTAAGTTTTACACAGACAGGCAAAGGGAAAGTTAAGAGTATTTTTAGGTTTTATGGCTAGCTTTAGGAAAAGGTGTTCTGGTTTCTATGACTCGCCTTGGGAAAGAGGGATTCTAGTTTCTTTTTTTGAGTCGGAGTCTCGCTGTGTTGCCCAGGCTGGAGTGCAGTGCTGTGATATTGGCTCACTGCAAGCTCCACCTCCTGGATTTGAGCTATCCTCCTGCCTCAGCCTCCCAAGTAGCTGGAATTACAGGCACATGTCACCATGACTGGCTAAGTTTTCTATTTTTAGTAGAGTTGGGATTTCACCATGTTGGTCAGGCTGGTCTCAAACTTGTGACCTTGTGATCCACCCACCTTGGCCTCCCAAAGTGCTGGGATTACAGGTGTGAGCCACCACACCCTGCCTGGGATTCTAGTTTCTAGCGCTAGCTTTGGGGGATGATGGGACCGAAAGGCAGGAGGGCAGAACGTCAGATAGAAATTTTTGCTTCTGAGGCTTTCATTTTGGAGTATTGCTTTCTGAGTCCCAACAGAATAAAGAAAAAGTCTGGAGAACACAACTCAAAAGAATTTACATAAAAGAGGAACTAAGGAAAATGTTTGTTTTTTAAAATTAAAAGAAATTGTTGTTGATGTTGTCTTAGAGACAGGGCCTGGGTCTGGTTTGTCCAGGCTGGAGTACAGTGGCTCAATCATAGCTCACTGCAGCCTCAAACTCTTGGACTCAAGTGATCCTTCCTCAGCCTCTCAAGAAGCTAGGACTACAGGTGAGTCACCACGCCTAGCTAATTTTTTTTTTTTTTTTTTTTTTTTAGATTGAGTCTCATTCTGTTGCCAGGCTGGAGTGCAGTGGTGTAATCTCAGCTCACACAACCTCCACTTCCAGGGTTCAAGCGATTCTCCTGCCTCAGCCTCCTGAGTAGCTGGGATTATAGGCACACACCACCACGCCCAGCTAATTTTTGTATATTTAGTAGAGATGGGGTTTCACTGTGTTGGCTATGATGGTGTCAGTCTCTTCACCTCGTGATCTTCCCACCTCAGCCTCCCAAAGTGCTGGGATTACAGGCGTGAGGCACTGTGCCTGGCCGCTATTTTTTTTTTTTTTTTTTTTTTTTTTTTATGAGATAGGGTCTTACTGTGTTGCCCAGGCTGGTCTCAAACTCCTAGGCTCAAGTGATCCTCCCACTTCAACCCCCTAAAATGCTTGGAGTACAGGTGTGAGCCAGTGTGCTTGGCCATGGCAAATATTTCTCTGCCCCAATACCTGTAAATACAGTAGAACACTTAAACCAAGGATTCTTGGTTTTGTTGTGAAGACAGGACCCTGCTATCGCTGCCCCCCAATATTCTGCACCTTGAGCCTTCCTCATTATAAACGCATTTTCTACAAAGCTAAATATAGCTCAGAAGGGCTTATAAAATGTTGTCAAAGATCCTGCTGCATCATTTGAAAATGACTTCTCTAAAAACAATGGTATTTTCACAAATGATTTAAATGTATTTTTTTTTTTTTTTAAGACGGGGTTTCACCATGTTGGTCAGGCTGGTCTTGAACTCCCGACCTCAGGTGATCCTCCCACCTTGGCCTCCAAAGTGCTTGGATTACAGGTGTGAGCCACCACACCCGGCCCTATATGTATCTTTAACATACACACACACACACACACACACACACACACATACACACACACACAAACACACACACGGAGAAAAAAGAACTAAAAACAAGGAAACTCTGGAAACAAGTGGACACAATAAATACATTTATTTTAAATTTTTGATGAGTACTTAAATTCACTAAATGGTATTTAGCCCATAGAAAAATTTCTCATTTAGAAGACAGCAATAAAAAATGAGCCATATAGATTTGCATTACTCCTTAATTAAGATGGGAAATTGCTTATCTCTATATTAACAAAGATTAAATACCTAACGAGAAGAAAATATTCATTGTGGTTAAAACAGATTTATCAAGAACTTGATGGACAGGAACTTGATGGACAATGTGAGAAAAATTTTAGTCTATTACTAAATGCCCATGTTAATTGGCTGCTTATAAAGGATGTTCCTTTTGGACATTTTGGAAGGTAAAGGCAATTTGAAGGAAACTTCTTCAGGATAAATAATGTTCCATAATAGTCACATATAAAACCAAGCAATCATGTGCCTTTGGATTTCATAATAAAGACAGGAACAAATTATGAGAGCCCCCTCTCCTTTTCTTGAGGGCTCATCATTATAATCCGTGGGAGTGCTTGGGAGAAGTCATTCTAGATTATTCTACATGATGGTTGGTGAGGCTTCACACATTATTATTAGTTGTCTTGAAGGGATGCACCACTAAGACTCATTCCATGTAGAAAAGTCTCATCATTTTTAAAGTGTCAAACTTCATATTCCTAATTCTGTTAAATTTGTAATAACTCAAAGCAGGTAACAAGATCTTTGAAACAATAAGACAAAAGCTCTCAAAAGTTTGATTATGGAGGGGTTCTGAATATACTACCCCAAAATATGGCCCCTTGGCAAACTGAATATTTTAAGCTGAAGGGATCTGAGAAATGGCAGGTGCTGGAAGGACTCTCTGAGTTTCCTTTGAAACAGTTTACAAGACCTTCACGTGAGAGGTGTCCTCCCTATATCTGCAGAAAAGGAGCATCCTTATCTCCAAAGACGGAAGCCTGCTGAGAGGAACCTGAATGAATGGGACTTGCCCCAGTTTACTACTCTTAGCTCATACTCCTTTACGTTCCCCACATTTTCCCATGGTTTTCCACTCTTCATCAAGCTCAAGCTTCACCGTTTCTTTGGGTCTTCATTTCCTTACAAAGGCTCCCACAACATGTAAATTTTGTATTAAATTAATTTGCATACTTTTCTCTTGTTGGTCTATCCTTATTCAGTCTAATTTACTGGGGTCTCAACCAATGAATTTAAGATGGATAAAAGGAACATAGTTTTTTCTCCCCCTACAATTGTGAATAAATAAATAGAATTTATTTATTCAACCCATGTTTATGGAGTGCCCTTTATATGCCAAGCAGTGATTGAGGTCCTGGGAATTCAGTGGTAAGAAAGACAATTTTCCTGCCCTCATAGCACTTACATTCATTCATTCCTGTGGGTGTAGAGACACAAATAAATAAATAATCAAATATTTTTAGAGCGTGATTAGTGTTGCCAAGTGAATAAAAAAGTGGGATAGGATGGCGACTGTAGCAGGTATTGGTGGTAGGGTTGTCCTCCAGCCCCGGCCTCTCTCCCATCCCACTTGTCTCTGCTTCATCCTACTCTGCAGATACACATTCTCTACCTCTCTGTGTGCCCATCTGGTGAAGACAGCTACTCCACAGCCTCTCAGCTCATATCTTCCTGGTTAAAGAAGCCAGACCAGACTGAACGAGAATACAGATATCAATTCCCCTAGTCTAGTCAACGATAGCCAAGATAGAAATATTCAGAAAAGGAAAGACACCTTTTACTCACAAAGAAAGAGGGAGCTAGACTTTAGAAAAACAGACTTTTCAAATTAGAGAAAAAGAAAGTGGGAGTTAGACTTTAGAAAAACAGACTTTCAAATTAGAAAACAAAACATATATATACTTATGTATATAAATATATATACAAATGTATTTGTGTATATATTGTATATATAAACAAATGCACTTTACTTACATGGACTCATTTCATTTATTTATGTAAACAGATGTATATATTTATATACGCATATGTTTTAAATGAGGTCACACATAGTTTTCCAGGCTGGCGTACAGTGATGTGATCATGGCTCTGAAATCTCAGGCTCAAGCAATCCTCTTGCCTCAGCCTCCTGAGTAGCTGGGACTGTAGACAAGAACCACTCCACTTGGCTAATTTTTATACTGTTAATAGAGACAGGGTTTTCCCATATTGGCCAGGCTGGTCTTGAACTCCTGACCTCCAGTGATCTGACTGACTTGGCCTCCCAAAGTGCTGGAATTACAGCAATGAGCCACCATGATGGCCCAAAACAAACATTTAAAGGGGAAAAGCCCCTAAATTACCAAGATTACAATAGTTACATTGGCAGCTGGTGGTGGGGAAAAACACCTTTCCCACATGATTAGCATTTCCACAAAAGTTATCATGTGTCTTCAGACACCCCTTAGCAAAAAATCAGGGGTAAAATTAGGGAGTTTAGGTTTACAAGAAATAAGTCAAGATTTTCTTATTTTGGAGATTGGAACTAGTTGGGGTGGTTTTGGTTTATCTCAGAGTGCAAAGATTTGTTTGTTTTATTTGTAAAGTGCTCTATCATGTTGGAAGCAGGGTATCAGTTTTTGCTTCTACAAGTTACAAGGTACAAACACAGCAGCCAGGGCCCATCTCCACTAAAGGAAGCAGTTAAGGAGGTCCCTCTGAATTGATGGGCTTCCAGAAGAAAGTGCTTGCCACTGCCTGGACATGCTAAGCCTGATTAAGCCTAATTACATAGCCATATAGTCTTCTATACTGCTAATTCCTGAGTCTCCGCATTTGACCACTGCTTTTCATAAAGCATTTTCATGCCTGTTCATACAGCCAATCCTCGAAAGCCTGTGAGAATAGTTAACACTTACAAAGCACTTCCTCTATATGCCAAACAGTTACTGAAACTTTATTCAGCACCAGACACTGTTCTAACAATGTTATATGTCAACTGTTAGTCCATTTAATTCTCATAATATTCCTATGAATGTAATGTATGATTATTACACATACGTTATAGATAATAAAATTGAAGTTAAGTAATTTCCCCAAAGTCTACAGTTTGAAAGTGGTGGAGTTGGAATTTTGTCGGGTCTGACCTGCAGACCCTGACCAAGTGATGGATGAAAAACGTACACTGACACAGACTTGCCTGTCAGCCAGACCCAGGGTCCTCCACCAGAGTCAGCAGTGGCCTCAATAAACTGGTGGCCTTCACATTTATTTAGTACAGATTAAATGACAGAGGTCTCAAGTAAACACCATTAGAGGGTAATTAACATTGCCGACCTCCTGAGTAGAGAGCAGTCATGCAATCATGTGACTGCAGAAGATCAAAGATGGGTCTTAGGACCACATGAGTAAATAAACTATTTAGATAAACTCCTCTGCATTCCTTTTTATCTACTCCTGGCTATTAGCTCAAGGTAAGGGGGTTAGGCTGCCTTCAGCCATAACTTCTTTCTCAAGGCTTTTGCAAAACCTTCCAGCCTTCCAAGAAGGTTTGCGTTTTCTAAAATTTCTCCCAGCACCCTGACTGAACTCCTGCAGAATTTGATCCAAGGTAGTCCAGCTCCAGAGTCCTTGCTTTTAACCATTGTCCTAAGTGGCCTCTCCAGAAACAATTGTTACTCCAGTTTTACAGATGAAGAAGTAAGTGGGTTGCAGAAACTATGTAACTTGCTCAAAGTCACTGTTAGAATTATAATGCAGCTGAGCATGGTGACTCACACCTGTAATCCTAGAACTTTGGGAGGCTGAGGCGGGTGGATCACTTAAGTTCAGGAGTTTGAGACCGGCCTGACCAACATGGTGAAACCCTGTCTCTACTAAAAAAAAAAAAAAAAGAAAAAAGAAAAAAAAAATTAGCTGGGTGTGGTAGCGACCACCCGTAATCCCAGCTACTCAGGAGGCTGAGGCAGGAGAATTGTTTGAACCCGGGAGGCAAAGGTTGCAGTGAGCCAATATTGTGCCATTGCACTACAGCCTGGGTGACAGAGCAAAACTTTATCTCAAAATAAATAAATAAATAAATAAATAAATAAATAAATAAAGTAAGTTAATGCAGAGATTTTAAATTAGGTCTTTTGACCTCCCACCAGGTTTCTTTCAATAATGACAACAGCAATAACAAAGTTAACACTGTCATATAGGGCTTACCATATGCCGTGCACTTTACTTACATGGACTCATTTCATCCACAGCTCTGTGGCATTGGTATTATATTACTGCCATTTTACATGAAGAAGTTGGGGCATAGAGAAGTTAAATAACTTGCCCAGAGTCACACAGCTGGAAAATGGCAGAGTTAGGATGTGAACTCAGGCAGTCTGTTCTCAGAATCTACACTCTTAATTATGACATTACACAGCCTCTCCATGCTGTACACTTGGGTTTCTCAGGGGGAGCCAGTAAGGGAAAAGAGAAAAGGGAAGGACACTAATATTTGTGGGTTATGCTTCTATGTACTCTCATAGATTATATTATTGTTGACATTTTCACTGCCCCTCCTTATCAGATGTGTATTATGGGATTATGCTTTGCATTGATAATAGTTTGGCCATAACTTGCTTTGGCTAATGACATGTGAATGGAAATGATGCTACTTCTAAGCATAAGTTAAAAATGCCACTGTGAGATTCTAACATCTCTCCTTTGCCTCTGCCATGAGACCTGCCTTTCCCAGAAGCTGCTGCTGCTTTTTTTTTTTTTTTTTTTTTTTTTTTGAGACAGAGTTTCACTATGCTGCCCAGACTAGGGTGTAACAGTGCAATCTCTGCTCACTGTGATCTCTGCCTCCTGGGCCCAATCCATCTTCCCACCTTAGCCTCCTGAGTAGCTGGGACTATCGGCACCTGCCACCACTCCCGGCTAGTTTTTGTATTTGTTTGTAGAGATGAGTTTTTGCCATGTTGGCCAGGCCAGTCTCCAATTCCTGGGCTCAAGTGATCTGCCCGCCTCAGCTTCCCAAAGTGCTGAGATTACAGGCATGAGCCACCACGCTGGGCCAGAAGCTGCTTCTTCAGTGTTGGTCTTGAAATGAAGATTTGGAGCAGAGCCACGGTTGGCATGCCAAGGACATGAACATGTATAAGAAGTACCTTTTGGGCCGGGCGCGGTGGCTCAAGCCTGTAATCCCAGCACTTTGGGAGGCCGAGGCGGGTGGATCACGAGGTCGAGAGATCGAGACCATCCTGGTCAACATGGTGAAACCCCGTCTCTACTAAAAAAATACAAAAAATTAGCTGGGCATGGTGGCACGTGCCTGTAATCCTAGCTACTCAGGAGGCTGAGGCTGGAGAATTGCCTGAACCCAGGAGGCGGAGGTTGCGGTGAGCCGAGATCGCGCCATTGCATTCCAGCCTGGGTAACGAGAGCGAAACTCCGTCTCAAAAAAAAAAAAAAAAAAAAAAAAAAAAAGAAGTACCTTTTGGTTTCGTAAGTCACTGAAATTTGAGACCTGTTTCTACAGCATAACTCAACCTAAGCAGACTTTTATGTGTATATTAAAAATTTAAGGCCAGGCGTGGTGGTTTACACCTGTAATCCCAGCCCTTTGGGAGGCCGAGGCAGGTGGATCACCTGAGGTCAAGAGTTCGAGACCAACCTGGCCAACATAGTGAAACCCACTCTCTAATAAAAATAAAAAAATTAGGCTGGCATGATGGTGGGTGCATATAATCCCAGCTACTTGAGAGGTTGAGGTGGGAGAATCACTTGAACCCAGGAGGCACAGGTTGCAGTCTGGGCAACAGAGTGAGACTTGGTCTCGAAAAATAAATTTTTAAAAATAATTTTAATTTTCACAATAGCTCTATGAGGTAGGTATAATTAGCTCTAGGAAGAAACTAAGATTCTTAGAGGTTTTGTAATTTGCTCAAAATTTAAAAGTGCAGAAGCAAGGGTTTGAGTTTCCTTCTTCCTAACATAACCTTTGTTTTGTTTATGTATCTATCACCCACCCCAACAAAGAAGTGTTTGTTAAGAGGTGTTGCCCACTTAGCCACCACATGCCAGGAGTATGAGCGACGAACTGCAATTAGTCAAGACAATCATGGTGGTCTCATTTCCTTTGACAGTAATAGGTTTGCCAGTAAATGTGTCTATGAGCCAATTATGGCCACAAAACAGGAAGATACGAATTGAGGATTTGAATGCGAATCCTGCTTCAAACACAATTCTGTCCCTATCAGCACCAGTCACAGGTTTCGGTTGTCAGTAAAACTCATATGATACAACAGACTTTAATACTTCATTTTTTAACTTTATAGAGGGACACAATACAGGAATAGTGAGTGCAATAGTATCTTCATGTCATCTGGAGGCTCAGAGGCTACCTATGTATACATTTTCTTGGCCTCTATCACTTTCCTGGGGTGTGTATAGCTCCTGAGGAAGATCGAAGTGCCTGGCTTCACTTGGAAGGTCTCTTATCAGTTGTCTGTCTGGATGCCAACCCATAGCTTTCCCATTCGTGTGAAGATCCACAGATAGGGGATTTCACAGCAAACAAGGCAGGTAGTCAGCTCCTAGCACAAGGCATTGCTCAACTAGCTTAACTTGGTAGTTGCCAAGGAAACAGTGCTGCTGAAGGCAGACCCAAGGTCACCTTCCTAGGCAGACCTAAATGTGTTCAGAGATGTTAACCCTTACTGACAAGCAGTCAGCTTGAAGCTTCAAGGAAAGATTTCCAGGCTCTCAAAAAGAGACACAGAAGATAAAGTCTCACTCCTCTGGACATTTTTGTCTGAAGTTGATGCTTGCAACTATTTTCCTGGCCTATTCGGTTTCCCACGCTCCACTCTAAGACATGTATCTTTATAATTTCTCCACTTTCCTCAGACTTCTTCCCCAGTTCTCACTTTCAATGGGTATCTTGCTTCCTGTTTAAATCAGAAAATGGAAGCAGTGAGATGAAATTTTGACACATTCCCACCACTGCAGGTCCATCAAATTCCTTTTTAATCCATATTCTCCACCTTCTCTCCTCTTACAATGGATTTATTGTTTATACACCAATCCAAGGCTTTCCTTGTCACTGTGCTTTAGACTTTATCCCCATTCATCTATTCAAGGATGACTCTAGCACTGAATGTTGACTTTCTAGCCAACCATTTCCATCAGTATTATTTCCTTATTTCCTTTTTTAAAATATGTCTCCCTCTTGACCCCACATCCTACTCCAATTATTGGCTCATTTTTCAACTCTCTGTGATAGCAAGATATCTCATGGGAATTTTCTATGCTCATTCCAATTCTTCTTCTTCTTCTTTTTTTTGAGACAGAGTCTTGTTCTGTCGCCAGGCGCCAGGCTGGAGTGCACTCTTGGTGGGATCTTGGCTCACTGCAACCTCCGCATCCTTGGTTCAAGCAATTCTCCTGTCTCAGCCTCCTGAGTAGCTGGGATATAGGTGTGTGCCACCACACCCAGCTAATTTTTGTATTTTTAGTAGAGACGGGGTTTCACCATGCTGTCCAGGATGGTCTTGATCTCTAGACCTCGTGATCCACCCGCCTCGGCCTCCAAAGTGCTGGGATCACAGGTGTGAGCCACCGCGCCCGGTCCCAGTTCTTCTAGTCTCAGTTATTCTGAATTAGGTTTTCTGCTACTTATATTTATAAGATTATAATATTTCTGTTACCTTAAATATTATAATCTTATAAACTCAAAACTTTTTTCCTTTGAATACTGTGACACAAAATTATTAAATTGGGAGAAAGAGTGCTTTGATAGGAGAAATTTGTCACTGAAATGGCAGCATTTTGTTTACACCTTTCAAAAATGACCAAACAGAATAAGGATGTGCCCATAGTTGGACCAAAAGAATACTGCTTTGAATTTAATAGCTACATAATTTTTGTCATAATTTCTCCACTTTCCTTAGACTTCTTCTCCACTTCTTACTTTCAATGGGTATCTTGCTTCCTGTTTAAATTAGAAAACTTGTCTTAATATGAAAGTTTGAGATTATGATTAAGATAAACTAATACCCCGCTTTTGCAACCCAAGTATGTACTTTGTGTACTTTTTCAACACTAGACGCTTTGTATTTATAAGAAAAATACCAATTATATAAGATTAGAAAAATTTAAAGTTATTTAGATATATTAAATGAGGTTCAGAATCCTATTATCTTTATTGTTGTTTATTCTGTATCTTTATTAGATATTTAGTAGCACTTTGAGTCCATAAGCAATCTCAATTATATAATGTTTATAATTGATATTAAATAAAACTGAAATTTTATGAGTTTTCCACTGCATGAGCATCTTGAGTTGTGGCAATAACATGGTGAGGTCCACAGGGTAAAACAATTCCTCCACCACTTTTTTTCTTTAGAAATGGAGAATGTGAAGTATTTATGATAAAAATCAGAATATAAAAAAGAGCTTGAAAGGCTGCAGCAATGTAGTAAACTTTACAAATTGAAATTTAAACAGATACAAATGCTCCTGTTCTTGGGAGTCAAAAAGATCAACTGCCCAAATACAGAACTGCTTAACAGCAGCACTTGTGAAAAATAAGCGGGCAACAAGCCTGCAATGCTACAGCGTCTCCAGCTACTAAAATCTTGGACTACATTGAAAAGATGATTTTTTTTTTTTTTTTTTTTTTTTTTTTGGGATAGAGTTTTGCTCTTGTCACCCAGGCTGGAGTGCAATAGCAACATCTCATGTCACTGCAACCTCCACTGCCTTGGTTCAAGCGAATCTCCTCCCTCAGCCTCCTGAGTAGTTGGGATTACAGGTGCACGCCACCAAACCCAGCTAATTTTTGTATTTTTAGTAGAGACGGGGTTTCACCACGTTGGTCAGACGGGCCTCGAACTCCTGACCTCAGGTGATCTGCCCACCTCGGCCTCCCAAAATGCCGGGATTACAGGCATGAGCCACTGAGCCTGGCTTAAAAGTTGATTTTTTTTTTTTTTTGAGATGGAGTTTTGCTTTTGTTGCCTAGACTGGAGTGCAATGGCACAATCTTGGCTCACCACGACTTCCGCCTCCTGGGTTCAAGTGATTCTCCTGCCTCAGCCTCCTGAGTAGCTGGGATTACAGGATAAGCCACCATGCCCGGCTAATTTTGTATGTTTGGTAGAGACCAGGTTTCTCCATGTTGGTCAGGCTGGTCTTGAACTCCCAAACTCAGGTGAGCCACCGGCCTCGGCCTCCAAAAGTGCTGGGATTACAATAGTGAGCCACCGTGCCCAGCCTGAAAAAATGATTTTAACAGCCAACATTTACTGAATACCTTACCAGCCTTGCTTCACATGGAGTAAGTGGCTGTCAGACAGGAAAGTACTCAGAACATGGAGGTGATTGTCTTTTCTACTCAATCAGGGCACAATGTACACAGACAGAGTTTATTCAAGGAACCACCAAGGAACATTTGAAAAAGCAGGGACGATTGCCTAGAGAGCAGGCACAGGGGATACCTGCTTGCTATTTAAGACTGCAGGATCCTGGCTGGGTGTGGTGGCTCATACCTGTAATCCCAACAATTTGGGAGGCTGAGGCAGGCAGATCACCTGAGTTTGGGAGTTCAAGACCAGCCTGACCAATATGGAAAAACCCTGTCTCTACTAAACATACAAAATTAGCCAGGCATGGTGGCACATCCTGTAATCCCAGGTATTCAGGAGGCTGAGGCAGGAGAATCGCTTGAAACCGGGAGGCAGAGGTTTCAGTGAGCTGAAATTGCACCACTGCACTTCAGCTTGGGTGAGAGGGAGACTCCAACCAAAACAAAAACAAAACAAAAACAAAAGACTGCAGGATCCTAATGAAGCAAACTACAATCAACAAATAGAGCCACAGGAAAGCAGATTTCATACCAACACATAAGGTAGAAATTTGTAGTGGTAAAAACTACCAAAATTGTGAAAGAAACATTAAAAGGAAAGCGGGCAGAGTGCAGAGCCTCACTGCCTTCCAGCACTTTGGGAGGCTGAGGCAGGTGGTCTGCTTGAGGCCAGGAATTCGAGACCAGCCTGGGCAACATAGTGTGACCCCTGTCTCTAAAAAAAAAGAAAGTAAATAAAAACAATTAAGAAAAGAAGATAACTAGATACTATGTACTAACACTTCATATATATCATTGCTGCAGAATAAATTATCCCCAAAGTAAGTGGCTTAAAACAACACACACTTATCATCTCCTAATGTCTGTGGGTCAGAAATCTGGCACGGCTTTGCTGGGCCCTATGCTTCAGGGTCTCTCATAAAGCTACAATCAAGGTGTCAGCCAGGGCTACAGTCAGCTCATGTTCAGCTGGGGCAGACACCGCTTTCAAGCTTAGCTAGTGGTTGTTGGGCAGGGTAAAGTTCTGAGTGGCTGGACCGAGGGCCTCAGTTCCTTGCTGACTGTTGGTGGGAGACTGCCCCCAGTTTCTTGCCAAGTGGCCTTTTAGTTAGAGCAAGCGTTTAAGAGCCAGGAGAGAATACCAGGAAGATGGAAGAAGATGGACAAATATGAGAACTTTTTAGGCATTCAGACCAAAACTGAGGTAGTTATTAAAGATGAGTCTGTGCTGTCATTTGTACAATTGATGGTGCCAAATTACTGAGATAAGCATAAGAGAGGACCAGATATGGGGAGGAGAGGAACATGAATTTGATTTTTAACATACGTGTGAGATGTCTTTGAGATACCAGAGACAACAAAGTGGAAATGAAGGTCAGAAAACTGACCTGAATGTACAAATTTGTAAGACTAATTTCTAGATTGTGGTTGACAGTTTTATGCTGTTACATCTCTCTCTTTATACTGTTACATTTCTCTTTCTCTCTTAAAATGTTTAAGACAGAGTCTCGCTGTTGCCCAGGCTGGATGCAGTGGGGCAACCTTGGCTCACTGCAACCTCTGCTTCCCAGGTTCAAGCAATTCTTGTATCTCAGCCTTCCCAGTGACTCGGAGTACAGGCAGGTACCACCACACCCGGCTGACTTTTGTATTTTTAGTAGAGACAGGGTTTCACCATATTGGCCAGGCTGATCTCAAGCTCCTGATCTTCAGTGATCCATCCGCCTTGGCCTCTTAAAGTGCTGGGATTACAGGCCTGAGCCACCATGCTTGGCCACTGTTACATTTCTTACTGACTAATGTGATAGGTACTTTGACCTACGTAGTTGTCCATTTGCAAGGATCTCAGTCTGAAACTAAATAAGGTGGGGTTTCACACAAACATTTGCTATTAAAGGTATTATCCCCTTCCAATTGTTCCTCCTCAGTTTCCCTTACCCCACCCCTACATTATTTTGAAAACATCCCGAGACTAACAATTAGGGTTCAAGAAAATAAAAGTATGTGGCAACGCATGATCTCTATCTTCTGGTATTCATGCCTTTGTGTGATGTCCTATCCTGACTGTGGGCAGGACCTGACTGGCTTCTAACCAATAGAGTATGATAAAAGTGATGGGCAGACACTCCCATGATTGTGTTTCATCACATGGCAAGGTGATGGATGTCACCATCATGTTACATCATGAGACTCAGTCTTGGGAGCTGACTGGGGCTAGAGTCTCCTTGCTAGCTTCATGAAGCAAGTGAGCCTGTTGAGGAAGACCATGAGGCAAAGAACCAGGGGTTCTAGGGCCACTAGGAGCTGAAGGCACACTTCAGTCAACAGCAAGCAAGAAACTGAAACCCTCAGTTCTGTAGCTATAAGAAAATGAATTTTGCTAACAACCTCAGTGAGTTTGCGGAGCAGATTCTCTCCCAGATGGATCTGCAGATGAGTACACAACCTGGCTGATACCTTGATTGTGGCCTGTGTCCAAGAGTGGCATGACATACCACCCTCTGAAGTGCTGAAAAAAAAACAAAAACAAAAACAAAAACAAAAAAACTTTTGCTCTAGAATACTACACCCAGTGAAAATATCCATCAGGCATAAAGGAAAAATAAATACTTTACCAAACAAAAGCTGAGGGATTTCATCAACACCAAACCTGTCCTACTGCTAAAGGGAGTACTTCAATCAGAAAGAAAAGGATGTTTATGAGCAGTAAGCAACCACCTGAAGGTTAAAAACTCACTGGTCAGGAAAACACAGAATATTATAACACTGTAATTGTGGAATATAACCCACTCTTATTCTAAGTAGGAAGACTAAATGATAAACCCGTCAAAAATAATAACAACTACAATAACTTTTCAAGACCTAGGCAGTACAGTAAGATATAAACAAGTTAAAAAGTTGGAGGAGGGACAGGCATGGTGGTTCACACCTGTAATGCCAGCACTTTGGAAGGCCAACGTGGGCGGATCACTTGAGGTCAGGAGTTCGAGACCAGACTGGCCAACATGGCAAAACTCCATCTCTACTAAAAATATAAAAATTAGCCAGACATGGTAGCGAGTGCCTGCAGTCCCAGCTACTCAGGAAGGCTGAGGCAGGAGAATCGCTTGAACCCAGGAGGCGGATGTTGCAGTGAGCTGACAACACCCCACTGCACTCCAGCCTGGGCGACAGAGGGAGACCCTCTCTCCAAAAAAAAAAAAAAAAAAAAAAGTGGGGGAAACAGTAGAGGTGTAGAACTTTTGTTTTCTTCTTGCTTGTTTATGCTCTAGAATGTAAGTTATATGGGGAAAGGGACTTTGTCTTTTTCACCATTGTATTCCCAATGGCTATAGCTGAATGATTGAATACATTTTGCTATACCAGTGAAGATTACTAGTTCTGATGAGCATCGTGAGGCCCTTAACTGGTTGTAACAGAACTATGAAACAAAAGGGTTTGGTTTTCTTTTCTATCAGCATAGTTTCAGAGCAGTAACTCAACCCATTAAAATGTGAGCTGACACTTTACCTCTTTTAGTGACTTTGGGTAATTACTCTTTTCTTTTGGAGGTGCTAAAGGTATAAACTACACTTGAATAAGTTTTAAATAATAAGGACAAACATGGTTTACTGGTTTACAATTATTGCTTCCCTACTGTACCCCTTGCTACATGGACACTGCCTTTAATGAGGGCTGACCCAGAGGAAAGAGTACGTGCAAAAGCAAAGTGAGAAAGGAGAAAGCAGATTTGTCATCTGTCAAATCTGTTTGGAATGTTGTAACAAAGTATCAAAATACCTTAACTTTATAAACAACAGAAATTTACTTATCTCAATTCTGGAGGCTGGGAAGTCCAAGGTCAAGGCATTGGCAGATTTGCCGTCTGGTGAAGGTCCACTTCCTCATAGACAGCCGTCTTCTCACTGCACTCTCAATGGCGGAAGGGCAAGGTGTCTCTTCACGGCCTCTCTGATAGGGGCACTAATCCCATTCTTGAGACCTCTGTCCCCAAGACCCTATCATCTTCCAAAGGCTCCATTTCCTAATACCAATAACCTTAGGGGGAAAGAGTCTTACTTACTGTACTAAGGACTCCAAACAGCTGGCACCTGCCATAGCTCACTGTGGTGAAGATGGAGAATGGTGGGAGCATGGGGAAGGAAAGGCAACAACCGGTCTGGAGACAGAGAGACCAGTTTAGGAGGCTCTAGATACAATCCAGGCAAAAATTACAGCTGGGGGTAGCCCCCTTTGCCTCTGGGCTGAACTGTGCAGCCATGAGGCCTCCTGTCTCTCCTACTACAGGCCATCCTGAGTGACTGAGTTTGGCACAGCAGCACTGATTCTGCTGATGTTTCTTAATGAAGATCTTTGGTATTCTACATTCACAAATTCTCACTCCTGAACCATTTTTTCTTCAACTGTACATTAGCCTGAAAAGTAGTCATTAACTCATGGTTTGTTATGTGCTGTCAACTTTAGGAAGAACTCACCTATCTGCTGGTCTGGTGATAGTAATGTAGTTCTTTCTCTGATGGCAAGCACCATTGAGGATGGCAGTAGTGGTGGAACGTGGGCGCAGTGCAGCATTCACGAGCGCTCTGTAACACACAGTTGCCTCCTTCATCAAGACAGTGATGTTCCTTCTCTCTCAAAAGTTTGTGTCCTATTCCTGACCCCAGAAGGCAGATACATTTATTTTCTAGCCCAGACTATCTTGTCTTTAAGTAAGCCCACTTCTTTAACAGGAAATCATTGCCAAGAACTCCAGTGCTGAATTTAGAAACACCCAAACCCTTTTCTAACCTCTTCTACTTCTGTAGTTGCTCTAACTAACCCTCCCCAAATTTAGGGAATCCTAATCATTGTTTTTAAAGAAGATTATTTTTAACATTCAGTTATAGCTGTGTACGCTAATAAGAGAAGTCTCTTCACCGTTTTCACTTACCTCGTCTTTTATTAAGAATAAAATACTTTTCGGGGGTGAGGGGACAGGGGAGGGATAGCATTAGGAGAAATACTTAATGTAGATGATGGCGCGATGGATGCAGCAAACCACCATGGCACGTGTATACCTAAGTTACAAACCTGCACGTGCTACACATGTACTCCAGAATTTAAAGTACTGAAAAGAAAAAAGAATAAAATACTTTTCTTAAGATGTAAAAAAAGGGAACCATGACCAAAGATTAAGTGAACGTATCTATTTTTTATTATGAAACATTAAATTTTGACACACTGCTTCATTTGCTTTTTTAAAATCTATTATCTGACTTAAACCTATTCAGCAAAAATGCCAATAAATTATATAAATCATAGTTTGGGTACTTTTAAAACTAGGAACATAATATGTTTTATGATAAACAATAATACTAAATCTGAGTTGTGTGAACTGTTAACCTGAAATTTGTTTTAGATGTTTAGCTTAAAATAAAAAGAAAATCAATCACATTAATACACCATTGGAAAAGTTTCTCAGCAACGCCCTCCACATCACTGTGTCAGCATCCTTCGGCTTCTTCACTGAGGTACGGAATGCAGCCATATGTAGGTGTCAAGGCACTCATTCTAAACTGTCCTATCCTGCACATCTTAGATATCACATTAGATGGAGGGTTGATATGCACCAACCCCCAGCCCAGGTGATCTTGCTTTTAAATAAACTAATTTCTTCAAAAGAAAATCATCAACTAAACTCAAATGCTGAATTGAGAAATAATAATTCCAATTCAACATATTCAATCAAATGTGTTAGCAGTTAAAAGTCACAAATTTTGAAAAGTGAACAACCAATGAACTAAGGCAAATAGCACTGCCACCACATGCCTTAAAATGGTGTATTTTTGGTGTTTGAAGCTCTTTGAAAATTATATATTGGGACAGTTAAGATGGATTTAAATAAAAGATGTATGTTCTACATAAATTTAGTTTTAAGGTTTTCAACATGGGTGGCAACATTACAAAAATATATCAATAGTCTTAATAGTGAATGTTTTCCACTTGGTTTCTAAATCTTTATTTTCTGTGGAGGTAAACCAAAGTTTAGATTCCATCTTCAAAGTTACGATATAATCTCTCTTTTTCCTAGAGATTTTAAAGCTAGATATGATCTAGGTCCTTGCCAGGATCTTCACTTTCATCATCCTCATCCTCTTGGTCTCCAGATTCAAGTTCATCCTCTTCTTCAACCTAGAGGAAAAAGACTCATTTAATATTGTGAAAATTTGTTCATGTCACATTCAACATTTAACAATATTTATTATTTTATTACTATTATTATTATTATTTTGAGGCAGAGTCTCGATCTTGTCACCCAGGCTGGAGTGCAATGGCATGATCTCAGCTCACTGCAACCTCTGCCTGCCAGGTTCCAGGGATTCTCTTGCCTCAGCCTCCTGGGTAGCTGGGATTACAGGTACCTACCACCAAGCCCTGCTAATTTTTGTATTTTTAGTAGAGATAGGTTTCACCATGTTGGCCAGGCTGGTCTCGAACACCTGATCTCAGGCAATCTGCCTGTCTCAGCCTCCCAAAGTGCTGGGATTACAGGTGTGAGCACTGCACCTGGACAAATTTTGTATTCTAGTAACTACAGTAGAATATGCCATCTGATTTCTTTGATCTGATGCCCAAGGCTCTCTGTCATCTCTAATATGAATGAGATATTATCAGTTAGCTTTGCTGATAAATGGCTATACCACTTCACACACAAATGTGAACCAAACATGGCAAAAGATAATGACACACTTGGGTGACAATAGTCTTGTTACCACATGAACAATCAAATGAATTCACTTTCTAGGCTCAAGATCCAAGACAAAATAGTTTATAAGTACTGAAAACTGAACCTAATGTGTGTCTTAAGAAAATTCAATGAACACAGCGAACACAGTGTAGATGATACCATATTCATGAACCCACATATCCATTCCTGTAATATAGCATGACTCTTCCATGGTACATTAAAAATCTTTCAAATGCATTACATTAAAACATAATACAAATCGTTTTTGAAGACATTTTAATCTTACTGGATGACCAAGATCCTTGAGTTTATTCTTCAATGACAGTATTTTCTGATCTTGATCGGCCAAGAGCACCAAGAGATCATCCTGTTCTTTTTTAGAATCTGTAATTTCCAACTCTAGTTTGTCTTTCTCAGTTTGTAAAATGGCAATGGTACTATTAGATGAATCCAGCTGTTCTTTAATGGCAGTTCTTTCCTCAGACAGAGCTTTAATTTCATTCTAGGAAAAGAAAGGTGAAAGGCAGGAATCTAAAATTAGCATTCATTTTCCTAGAGTTTTTAACAAATAGTTTTTTTCTATGACAAATCACTGTACTTGTTCAACCTAAAGAATTTAGGGGTGGGGGTTAAGGGTACAGGAGTAACATGAGAATCTGTTAAACTGTTTATCAAAAATGGTTATTGCAAAAAAAATGTTTAACATCCAAAAAATAGTTTTAGTTAGCTATTCCTCAAAAAAACCTTTAAGAGATATAAAAAAAGCATTATCATTTCAGATAATCAGAGGAGTAAACAGAAACATAAAGCATTTTACAGCACAAGTCTAATTAACACCAGAATTTTAGAACTCAAAGCTCAAAAAAATATTTTTTATCCCAACTTCAAGCATAGAATTAAATTAAAAGAAAATAGCTTCAAATAAAATCTATGGTTTAAAAATAAAATAATTTGGCCACAAAAAACATAATTATACATTATTTTCCTTATTTTCACTAATGTGACCTCATTTCTTTCTTCATGCTATTTATTCTGATGTCTCTGTCACACAATAATATGCTGGCAGGATTTAATGTGCCTATGTTCCACAGCTTACGGAAAGCCTACATGTGGCTTGTGCATTAGCGAAATTTGTACTTCTTGTTTTGTTATTGTGATTAGATACTGATCTTAAAAAAGAAAACACAGGCCAGGTGTGGTGGCTCATGCCTTTGGGAGGCCAAGGTGGGTATCACCTGAGGTTAGGAGTTCAAGACCAGCCTGGCCAACATGGTGAAACCCTATCTCTACTAAAAGTACAAAAATTAGGGAGGCATGGTGGTGGGTGCCTGTAGTCCCAGGTACTCAGGAAGCTGAGGTTGCAGTGAGCCAAGATCGCACTACTGCACTCCAGCCTGGGCGACAAGAGCGAGACTCTGTCTCAAAAATAAATAAAATAAAATAAAACACAAATATTTTCAATAAATTTTACTTTTATAGTACATGCATATACATGCTTATCTTACATATTCAATATTATTTGAAATAGTATTTTTAAAACTTTATTTGTGGCTAGGTGTGGTGGCTTACGCCTGTAATCCCAGCACTTTGGGAGGCCAAGGTGGGCAGATCACGAGGTCAAGAGACCGAGACCATCATGGCCAACATGGTGAAACCCTGTCTCCATTAAAAATACAAAAATTAGGTGGGTGTGGTGGTGCACACCTGTAGTCCCAGATACTGAGGAGGCTGAGGCAGGGAATCACTTGAACACGGGAGGCAGAGGTCGCAGTGAGCTGAGATTGTGCCACTGCACTCCAGCCTGATGACAGAGCAAGCCTCCGTCTCAAAAACAAAAAACAAAAAACTTCATTTTTACCATGTTAAATCATCAATGTAGGAGAGAAAATGTTGTGAGATAAAATTATACATCATTAGCTTTCTTCATCAATTTAAGAATTTGAAAGATACATAAAATTTCCTAGAGTTTATTTCATGTTATATGCAGTAAATAAAAGGTGCACCAAAAACCAACCTTCAACTCTTTAGTCTCTTGTAATAATGCTGACAGTCTTCCTTCTACATCAGTAGTTTTGGTGGCTATTACAGTCTCGCTCTCTCCTTGTACCTCAGCTGATTTTGCCTGAAATTAGAAATTGGGGAAAAAAAGATGTTTCTTAAACATTACAATCAATATGAACTCCCAAAGTGGTTATTTTCTTGCTATTTTGAGATTTTGCTTTCAGTAACAGAGAACATAGTTCCTTAAGCATTTACGTGCAGCAAAGTGCTCTCTACTGTCAGATGAGCTATTTCTACATGGAAGAGCATCAAATCTCATAAGAGTATGAGGAAGGCGGGGCAAAGGTGTCTCAAGGTAAGTAAGCCCAGAAAAGTAATCGGCAAGGCAGCTGTAATGTAGTAACACAGCATTTAATAAACACAGATTATTTTTCAAAGACCTTCCTTCATATTTCCTATAAGTTAAGTCCATACTATCATCCTAGATAGACAGGTAGATAAATTGAGCCAAATGTCGCTATTAGCAAAATGCAAATCTTTTCTCAAGTGGTAGAGGAGCACTTCTGAATAACAGTTTTTCAGTCTTTCCTTGTCTTTTTTTAAAAAAACACTAGGAAGTGGGGTGTTGACATAATAAATATCTAAAACAGTGGAAGTAGCTTTTGAACTATGTAATGGGTGGAGACTGGAAGAGTTTTGAGGTACATGGTAGACAAAGCCTGCATTACCTTGAAGAGACTGTCGGTAGAGATATCGACATGAAGCGATTCTGGTGAGAGCTCAGAAAGAAAAGAGCAGAGTTACAGAGAAGCTTCATGGCCATAGTGAGAAGAATGCTGGCAGAAATATGAATGTTTGATTTTGCTGAGGTCTCAGATGAAAACTAAGAATACGTTACTGGGAATTGGAGGAAACGCAATCCTTGTTATAAAGTGGCAAATAACTTGGCCAAATAGTGTTGTAGTGTTTTGTGGAAAGCAGAACTTATAAATGCTGGGGTTTCTAAATAGTGGTGGAGTGTGGCCTGGTTTCTGCTTGTTGCTTAAAGTAAAATGTGAGAGAAAACAGATAAATTGAAGAGGGAATTGCTAAGCAAAAAAGAATCAGAATTAGAAGATTTGGAAAATTCTCAGTATACCTATATTGCAAAAGTATGAGAAAGCATGCTCGGGAGAAAACAACAAGGGATTCTGATAATTTTATGATAGCAGAAAAGCTGCCAGCTTGAACTGAAAGGACAGAAATAGAATGTAATACCAGCAAAATAAACTATTAAGTAACTGAATAAACTAATCTGGTGAGTCTGACTATCATATGACTGCCACCATGGACAAGAAGCCTATGTTAGTAGAACACCAGCTACTAAGTATTCTAAAGAGAAGGTGCTATCTGATGAATTTGTTTATTTTCACTGTGACTAAGAAATAATACATCAACCTTGTGTTTACTGTCTTCCAGAAGGAAAAAAAGAGAAAACTCACAAATGCTTCTGTTTTCTGTAACAGTTCCTGCTTTTCTGTCTGTAGTTTGGTGATCTCCACAGATTGTGAGTTTAACTGAGACTTTAAAGTTGCCAGTTCCTAAGAGACAAAAATAGTTGAGTCATAACATTAAATGGTATTAATTTAATCAAGGAAATATTTATAGGGAGACATTTAAAAAAATGATTCACAACTTCCTAGTTTTGAAATCTAACTTTAAAGAACTATTCTTGAGCTTTGGGTTCAAGATGGAAAATTTAACACATTCATTTACTTCTGCTCCCTCCTGAAATCCCATGTAAAAAAAAAAATCATAAAGAGAGGAAGGGAGAGGAGAAGGAAGAAGGAAAGGAAGAATGGGAGAGAGACAGGAAGAAATCTATAAAAGAGAATAAGAGAAGGGAGTAATATAACTGGGGAATCTGAGAAAGCAAGTAATAGTGGTAACTAACTCAGCACACCTGAGAAAGCTGAAAGCTAGGATGACCACCGAGAAAGTTAAGCTATTGCCTGACTTAAAATGAATGCATTAACTACCAGAAAGTTGGGGAACTGGTATCACTAGATACCTCTGGAAGCACAGATAAAAATAAGGTTAAAAACTGCAGCATTGGTTAAAAGAAATGATCTTTAAATAGATCTTGATGATCTATTTAAGAAAGAGATCATCAAGAAATGTCTCAATCTTATGATCAGGCAACTGTTCCTCCTCTCTTGGCTGAAGACTTGACGTTTATTATGTGGCTGGGACAAGACATCTTTAGATTAGGGACCACCAAACATAGATGAAAGCAGTAGTTCTCTAATGAAAACCAGAGTATTAACTGAAGGTTTTAATTTATGCTGAAATTTCCAAACTTCTCACCCTCTCCTCCCCTCAAAAAAAGTACAAAAAGAGAAAGGCAATTATAACAATGGCACTCAGCCAGGAGTAATTTCTCCCCACATCCCCGTTGAGGACATTTGGTAGTGTCTGAAGACACGGAGTAAGTGATGGGACAATGGCAAGTAAAAGGCTCTTTTCTTTTGGTTCTCTTTAAAATTTCTATCATGTACTTTTGTGGCTTTTCTAATGTAATTTTTTAAAAAGTTATTAAAATGAGTTATATTTAGTTTTCTGTATATAGTATTTTACTATATATGATAAAAAACAAAACTGTCACTTAAAAATATACATTTTTTTTAACGATCTAAAGCTTATAAAGGTAAATCAACTGGAGAAAGTAAAAATATTAAACAGCAATTCTCTTTTTATAAAATATTAAAGTTTCACTGGGAAACAATTAGTTTATTTTTACTTAGGATTTACAAACTAAGGCTATACATTAGTAACTTAATTCCCTTTAATTTTGATACAGTTCTTATTAAGTAGACTTAATAAAACCAAAACAGCATAATTTTCCCACACAAATAAAACACTGTGAACAAATACTGGAGACCTGAAAATCCTCAATGGTAAGTTATTCTTTTTCAAAAAAGGTCAGATTTTTAGAATCTACTCTGAAGTATATGAACATTATCAAAATAAGACAACATTTGTCTGTGTTCAGTCATTTCTCTTTCAAAGCACCCATGTCAGCGGGCTAGGACCAACTGATTTGTGGAGGGAGAAGTCAGTCAGTTATAGGTTAGTAAGAATGGTCACTTTTTTAGTATTGCTTGGATTTAAAACAAAAAAGAAATATGCATTTCTTTTCTAATAAAAAAGGAAGGAGGGAAAGAAGAGAAGAAAAGAGAGGAGAAAAGAAAAAAGAAACCATAAGCCCAGAACCTGTTTGGGGATAATATACTAATGAGCAATCTGATACGTTATTCTAGAGTTTGCTTCCAACTGCTACATTATTTAATTTTAAGTGTAAATAGTTCTTTTCTCTTTTTTGATTCTTTGCTTGAACAATACATTAAATTTTCTCATTGGATAAAGGTAAATCTGTATGATCTAGTTTCATAGGAATTTATAAATACTATAAATTAAGCAAGTAGAAAAAAGTTTAATTTGCTTTTCTAGATGTTATAAATTACCACTGCAGAAAAAGTTTATTTTGCTTTTTAGCTGTGGTCATTTAATTGAGATATACATAAGTTTACCTTTTGTTTTTCTCTTTTCCAATTCTAAAATTCAATATTTTCTAGACAAAACAGTTTAAAAACCCTATACACTTAGTCAAGCAATTATCATGGTATATGAAACTTAGGCATAAGACTTTACATTTTCTTATTTGCAATTTAAATTTTTCCTTGTTAGTTCACTGATAATATGAATGAGATGCTGAGATATTTAAACAAAATAATACCTCTGAAAACTAAAAACACAATATAAAGCAAAGTACCATTACCATATAAATATAAACAGCTTCTAGATTTTCAAATGGTTGTCTTATTTAAATTTTACTTACATCTGATAATACAGTTCTAGATTTGTAAAACTAAAGGGCTGTTATTCTATTATAATTAAAACATGACAAAGTAGAAATGGGTCAAAGTGAAAAATAACCTGTTTTAATTCTGCAATTTCTTCAAAATCTCTAGCTGAAGCGATTGCTGAAGACTGTTCATTTGTGCCAGATGTTTGGGAAGATTTCTACAAATAGCACAGAAATAAACTATAAAAACATATTCAGTCTAAGGAGATGAGAAAAAAAAACAAAACAGAACTGTATACATATAATCTATATCATATATGTGCTTACCAAAAAATTTTCATCAACATTTTAATTTTTATGTCCAAGATAAAATTTCAACACAGCACATACTGTCTATAACTTTTTCATGGCTAAAAATCTATTTGTATTTTACCAAGCAATTTATTAAACCTAAGCATTTACCTGCAATCATATGGAGAAAGAGCATAAAAGCAAACATTACATAATTGCCATGTATTAGAAGAGTATTCCACTTAAATTTTACAACAATAAACTAGACATTACCACTACCATTTCATAGATTAGGAAACAAGTTTAAATTCAATGAGCCAGGAAGCATTGAAGCTTAAACAGTTTGACTCCAAAGTTTATCCTGTGAACTGCTTTTTATTTTTTTGGAGACAGAATCTCCCTCTGTCACCCAGGTCGGGTGCAATGGTGTGATCTCAGCTCACTGCAACCTCTGCCTCCCGGGTTTGAGAGATTCTCCTGCCTCAGCCTCCCTAGTAGCTGGGACTGCAGGAGCCTGCCATGCTGCCTCACTAATTTTTGTATTTTTAGTAAAGACAGGGTTTTGCCATGTTGGCCAGGCCAGTCTCAAACTCCTGACCTCAAGTGTTCCGCCCACCTCAGCCTCCCAAAGTGCTGGGATTACAGGTGTGAGCCACTACACCTAGCCCATCCTGTAAAACCTTAACATGATACTCTAGCTTAAGAGATTCCAGAAAAAAAAAAAATAGACAGGATAATGAGAATCACTCTTGAACTCTTATTTTAAATTTTTAAATATTTACTTACCAAATTTTCAATCACAGAGTCCTTTTCAGTCAGCTGGCTTTGTAAAAGTTCCCGATTCTGTTTTAGTTCTTCAATTTCTTCTCTCAATCTACTAATTTCTTCTGGCTGAATGCCATTCATCTGAGCCCCCTCACTGTAAGAACCTTGATGCTGATTGTCTTTTCCTGTTAGACAGGTGTAACATTTTAAAAGCCAACGAGAAACTTAGGTTTTTCAATTTTTAACTAGAAGATTCAAATATATAATTTTCTTAATTCAATTACTTTGGCACCACTTTTGCAATCACATTTCATCTTTGCAGAATGGTATATTGATAAAAATAGTGAACTGATAATATCTTCCAGATTTCTGGGAGAAAAAACAGCACAGTCTTGACTAAACTGCATGGTCAGGTGATCTATGATTAAGAAATACAGTAATTTTAACTCCAATTCTGTCAGGTGAATATGAGAAAATAAGATCCCTTTAAAAATTCTTTACAAGCATCAGAGGAAATACTATTTACAAGCAGTGGAACACTTGCCATTTGCCAGGCACAACTTAACATTTTCATTTATTATTTCATTTAGTTCTCTTCTTTTTTAATTTTTTTTTTCTTTTTTTCATTTAGTTCTCAAATGTTATTACCATCTTCATTTTGCAGAAGAGGAAACTATTACAAACTCACCTGGTGGGCTTGTAATAGTTACTGATTCCTACACCTAATCCCAGATTAATTAAATCAGAAACACTATTGTGGTAGCAGCATTGGTATTTTTTTTTAAAAAGCATCCAGGAGATTCTAACATGCAGCCAGGGTTGAAAATCAATGGGCCAGAAAAACAGGCAGCAAGAAGCTTAGACTTCAGTCTCTAAAGGTCCAGTCTTAACTACTCTTAACTATCATACTGTTTTGCTTTAAACTCTGATTTACATTTTTGTCACCATGATACTAGTCCACCAAAAGAATCTTACTTGGTCTAGCTCTTGAGGAAAGAATGACCTGGGTGCTACTATAGTGATGGCCCAGCTGTACTTACCTAGCTGTATTTTAAGAAGATTATACTGGTCCTTGTGCTGCTGGATCTGAGATACTTGCTGTGTGACTGCCGTCTGGAGCTGTTCATTTTGACATTTTAATGTAGAAACCTCCTGCCTTAATTCCTCAAGTTGCAGATCCTGTGAAACAAACATAATTCATGTGTTTTAAATTCATACTAGTTAGCCTTAAGAAGGAGAACAAATTTTTAAAATTAGAGGGCCATTTAAAAATTTACATCAAACTATTTAAGAAATTTAGTATATGTATGTATAAATATGCATCTGTATATATTTAATATTTAAAGACAATGAGAAAATATAGGAAATTGAAAAAAGAGCTTCTAACTCTTACCATCATAATAAAACTATAGTTGGAATTTGATGTATTTCTTTATTTTCTTCTAATTTGGTCCCAATTCATGTTTTTAAAATTTGCCATAATTGGTCCAAATATAATTCTGTAGCCTTTAATTTACTTGCCATTCTACCATAATTTCCCCATATTGCTACACAGTTTCAACACATAATTTTTAATCCTAACTATCTGATTAAGTAAATGCAATACAATTTATATTCAATGTTTTTGAGCTAAAGTGACAAATTTCATTACAATAAATATTTTGGTCCATATAATTGTTTTCCTGAATTTTGAAGAATTTCCTTAGGATGAATTATCAAATGTCATTCAAAGCATATAAACATTTTATAGCTCTAGATGCTTGTGGCCTAATGCCAAATAGCATTTTAAATGGTGAGAATATTTAAAATGAACATTTATAAAGAAAAGTCATTAGAGTAACTGTGTCAAATCACTCTTTTTTTCTGCCAACTCAACTGTATTTGTAGCCCCAAGTACAGACTCTACATCACATTCCAATTATTTGTTTTTCCACTGTTCCAAAGATACTATTATATTTTACCAACTGGAAATGTCTCCATATATGCACCCAGATATAGATGAAATCCTAATAACCATGAGTAGTTTGATGATTCAGATTTTACCAACCTAAGATTATAATTTATTGATTTACTTATAAAAGGAAAAGATTAGAATTAATGCTAAATATGCCACAATGTTTTCATTCTTTTTTAAAATTTTAATCTCAGTAGGCTGGGCACAGTGGCTCACTCCTATAATCTCAGCACTTCGGGAGGCTGAGGTAGGAGGATCACTTAAGGTCAGGAGACCGAGACCAGCCAACATGGTGAAATCTCATCTCTACCAAAAATATAAAAATTAGCCAGTGTGGTGGCACACGCCCGTAATCCCAGCTACTTGGGAGGTTGAAGTGCAAGAATTGCTTGAACCTGGGAGGCGGAGGTTGCAGTGAGTTGAAATTATGCCACTGCACTCCAGCCTGGGTGACAAAATCAAGAGTCTATTTTTTAAAATTATATATTTTATTATTTTTTTATTACAAAGATGGAGTTTCACCATCATGGCCAGGCTGGTTTTGAACTCCTGACCTTGGGTGATCTATGCATGTCAGCCCCTCAAAGTGCTAGGATTTCAGGTGTGAACCACCACGCCCGGCTTTTTTTGAAACTTTTAAACCTCACAAAAGACTCTGTCAAAAAACCCCAAAAAAACCACTACTCAGTAATACAGATTGTGGGGAAGAAAATAAGATATAGGCAGTTACCAATTTAAAGGGTTCTATATATGCTTTTATTTGTCACACCTGCCATAAACTATGCACAGTTATTAGCAGGCAGGTGTGGACAGCAGTAGAGAAAGGGATGAATCTGTCCCACAGGGTCTGCCACTATCGTATTTTTTTATGACACTGGAATTTTAACAACATTAATAACCTCATTTTTTCAGCATCTTCTAGAATCAAGGTAAATACCATAAGAAATTAAGTGAGAGGAAAAGTAAAGAAAATATTTTGAAGGAATGTAATGAAAGGCTTCGGGTACTTAACACAACTCAAGGAATGAAAGTTCACTGGTCTCCTGGAAAGAAAATGTCAACTGATGATTCTGCAAATGTAGTTTCATCTTTATCCACTCATCATTATCTAATAAATCAGGGTATGGTGCTTAGCACATATTATGCACTCTGTTTGTTGAATACTCAGATGCTTTGAAAAATAATGAGTTTTGCTTTCTATATCCTCTTTCATTTGAAATGCCAGAAAACATTCTTCCTTAAAGCACCAAGTGCCTATTGGTAATCAGAGGGTATACACAATTCATTAGTACTTACTTGCTCTCGAATCATATTTTTGTAGTGAGTCACAATATTGTCATGCTGTTCTAATGTTTTCTTCACCTCTTCTTCTTTTTTATCTTCTTCACTGGACTTATAAATAGCCTTAGTTATAACACCTGTAAAAGAAAGCTTATTTCAAATTTATTTTAAACAGTTTAAATACTAACTTACTATTAAGACTTAGTAAAAACATATAACCTAACTCCATGATAGGTAAGAAATAATCTCAATCTTACTGAAAGCCATATGTCCTTCAGTGCACTACAGATCAAGAGCTAGGAAAAAAATACACCTTTAGAGTTCTCATATAACCTACATGTATCCAGAATATACATGTACAATATAAACATAATTACTTTCCATCATATATCAAAATAAATATTCAGTCTTACCTTCAAGTTCCTTTACCAGCTTTGTAAACTCATGATCAAATATCATGTATTCTGGACTGGGAAAGTTTGGCTGGGGTTTCTGAGACGCTCTGGAATATAACTCATGTTTGCTAATAAATCCTAGTTTCTCTATGAAATTCTCTTTGCCAATCCTCTTTTCTATTAGTTGTTTTAGTTTCTCTCTATGGAGATAAATATATTGAGATGCTTAAAAAAATAAATAAAAACAAACATAGAAGTTTGGTCTACATAATACTTTGGCATAAAAAATGCATCATTATCTCTTGATGCCAATAGTCATCTTCCCTTTACTTACTTCATGTAGCTCTCAAGTGAGTTATCATTGAAGTAAATCGAAATGCCCAACAAAAGGGCACACAAGCCTTGGACCAACTGTTCTTCTTCTCCAAGATTTTCTGCAATTTGTCCTGTAAGCTGAAATCTTTGTTAAGGAGGCTAAGGATTCATACTATCTAGAATATTTTGCAATTTGAATTTGACATACATTAATACTTCGTATAGCGAGTCCCCCATAAGAAATTCCATGTATAGGCTAGAAGAAGTGGCTCACGCCTGTAATCCCAGCACTTTGGGAGGCTGAGGCGGGTAGATCACCTGAGGTCAGGAGTTTGAGACCGGCCTGGCCAACATGGTGAAACCTCGTCTCGACCAAAAACAGAAAAATTAGCCGAGCGTGGTGGCAGGCGCCTGTAATCCCAGCTACTCAGGAGGCTGAGGCAGGAGAATCGCTTGAACCTGGTAGGTGGAGGTTGCAGTGAGCCGAGATTGCACTACTGCACTCCAGCCTGGGCGACAGATAGAGACTCTGTCTCCAAAAAAAAAAAAAAAAAAAAATTCCACATGTTATTCCAAGCCAGCATAAAACAAACTGCACATACACACACATTAAGCAAGCATCATTATAACTTTAACAGTTTAAAAAGTTGTAATGCAGATAAGATAGTACAGAATTCAAATATTCTGGGCATAGAGCTACTTCTAATTGAGAAGGAAAACTAAAAAAGATATAAAGACTTACATGTTCATTACTAAATCATAAAGGATACAAATGGAACATTGGCTGAATTGTGAAGAAAATGTGTTACTGCAATGGGACAATTGCTTAGCCAGGTACAAAGCAACATTAACAATCCAACTCTTGTCTGTATTTTGCTTCCCTGCAATAGATAAGTTGGTAGAAATCTTTTCATTTAGTGTACGTTTTTCAAACTTAGTATTGCCCTAAGATTCCTTCCATTCGCAGAAAAAGTACTTTAACATCTTATAAGAGATAAGCCAGACATCCAGTTGTAAAAACTGAACAAGAGAACAAATTCTTGTATGCACCAAGGCTGCCTTCCTAAAATGCACAGTGCAGAAATCAGAATTGATTCATGTTCAGAGGCATATACTGGATTATTTAAAATACCACTGTATAAAAACCTTGTCTGCTAAGGAAAAAAAAATTATAGTGTGCAGGCTTTAAAATAATCTATTAATCCCAAGACAATTTACAATATATTTGCCAGGTAAATTTATGATATTTCAGTTAAAAGTTTGAAAACAAGTTCATGATAAAAGGAAAATTCTACTTCCTTTAAAACAAAACAAAACAAAAAAATCAAGAAAAAAAAATCCCCTGAATCATTTAGTCAAATTCTGTCAGAGAATATATTCCCTAACAATAAATAAACCATACTACAAATTCAGTGATAACACACAAGATAATGAGCAATCACAAACATCATCAAGAGGAAGATTTAAATTAGCCAAGTGCCCCAAACCACTAACTACTGCTGCCAAGTATAGTTAATATTGAAAATTAGCATATCTAGCAAAATTAGTTTTCAAAATTTCAATACAACACATTTACATCTCCTAGGTAGAATATTCTCTTAGTTCCTAATTGACATTGCCGATATTTATATTCTTATAACCTGTATTAAAAAAAATACTTGCTTGAAATAAAACAATGTGGCTGGGAGCAGTGGCTCACATCTGTAATCCCAGCCCTTTGAGAGGCCGAGGTAGGTGGAACACGAAGTCAGGAAATCGAGACCATCCTGGCCAACATAGTGAAACCCTGTCTCTATTAAAAATACAAAAAATTAGCTGGGCATGGTGGCATGTGCCTATAATCCCAGCTACTTGGGAGGTTGAGGCCGAAGAATCGCTTGAACCTGGCAGTCAGAGGTTGCAATGAGCTGAGATCATGGCACTGCACTACAGCCTGGTGACAGAGTGAGAATGTCTCAAAAAAAGAAATAAAATAATGAAAAGCAGAATAGTAACGCATCACTTTGAGGCAACTGTCATAAAATGTACAAAATATAATTCAAAGACCTAGACAAGGAATAAATTTAAAGTAACCATGACTGTGTTCTGAAAAATTTCTACCACCCAGGCTGTTCTAATTTCACAAACCTTGATGCCAAGATCTTAACTCTAGTATAATTTATTTTTAGTTATAGTTAATATTGAATTAAGTTCAAACAGGACTTCTTCAAATGATTTGTCAAGTAAGCACTGATGCTAATTTAGTTTTTACATGGTGCATTATTTTTACTTTTTCCTGGCCTCTATGTCATTACCATGCCCATAATGTATCTTCAAATCATCCATGTAAACTGGAAAGTTAAAAACCAGTCATTCTCAACTGACTAGGTACTATAGGAAACTTACAACTACTCGAGTTATAAATGTAAATGTTTTGTTCATCTACCTGGTTATATGTAAGTTCATTATTATTTAGAATAACCATTTGCAGGTACCAAATATACACACACGGTGTATATAAGAACATCCTATGAAATCACTGGCTGATGTATGAGTAAAAAAATAGAATAAATTTAAATCAGAATCTTCTAAAAGTATGGCTTTTGGGGTCTAATTGAAGGATAAGATGAGCAAAGTCAAATATAACCAGTTAGAAGACAGAATGGAACACTCCATTTATTAAAGAAACAAAAAAGATAAAAGTATTCAGGAGAGAATCTAATCAAAATGGTATAAAACCTAAACAAGAAACATTTTAAAACATTCCTAAAGAGCATAAAAACAGACACAAACCAATAAAAAGCTACCATGTTCATAGATAGGAGATGCAACATCATAAAGATATTAATTCTAAGTTAATTTATAGAAGTAATGTGCCTGTAATCCCAGCACTTTGGGAGGCTGAGGTGGGTTGGATCACCTGAGGTCCAGAATTCAAGGCCAGCCTGACTAACATGGTTAAACCCTGCCTCTACTAAAAATACAAAAATTAGCATGCCTATAGTCCCAGCTATTGGGAGGCTGAGGCAGAAGAATTGTTTGAACCTGGGAGGTGGAGGTTGCAGTGAGCAGAGTTCACACCACTGCACTCCAGCCTGGGCAACAGACTGAGACACCATCTCAAAAACAAAACAAAACAAACAAAAAAAAACACAAAATTAATGTGTCAAATAAAAATTACTATGAGTTTTCTTTTCTATTTTTTTTGCTAGTGGAACAAATAACCTGATTCTGAAGATCAAAAGAAAAAAGTGAGATTAGAGATACTGTAAAAAAAAAAAAAAGAAAGAAAGAAAAATAGAGAACAGTAGATCATGAACAGGCAGGAATCAAGAGACAGAATACAAAAATCCAGAAAAATGGGTCCACATACAAATGAGAATTTAGCATATGAAAAATGTGGCATATAACCATCAGTGAGTTACAGACTTAAAAGATTTGGGGAAAACTAGATAGCTCTCTAGAAAAAGATCAGTGGATCTGTAACTCATGTAGTTCGCTGAGAAAAACAGAACAAGAATTAAATGCAAAAAACAAAACAAAACAAAAGTGAAGGTATAAGATGAAAATAGAAGCATAAATTCCTTAGAATCTTTTTTGAGGGAAGTAGGGACTGGGTCTCGCTCTGTCTACCAGGCTGGAGTGCAGCAATCATAGCTGACTGAAGCCTTGAACTCCCGAGCTCAAGTGATGCCCCCACCTCAGCTTCCAAAGTGCTAATATTACAGGTGTGAGCTACCATGCCTGGCCTAGTAAATTCTTAAAATCTGAACACAAAAAGGCCTTTCTAAGCATGACTTAAAATGCAGAAAAGGCAAATGACATACCAGAAAAAAAAAAAGTCTGTAACTTCTATTAAAAACAAGAGGTAAGTACTTTAATATAAAATGGGTGGAGGATATGAATTTTAAAGTACACACTTCTTCCCAGAGCCCCTAGATTGTGTGAACCATTGAGGAGATTTGAAAAAAACAAATGGAGGCTAAAATTGTAATTTGAGAACATTCTGAGGGGTAATTAGAAACCACAGATTTTACAGGATAAAAGAGAATTACAAACAAAATATTTGAAGCTGAGGGCTGGGTGTGGTGGCTCATGCCTATAATCCCAGCACTTTGGGAGGCCAAGGTGGGTGGATCACCTGAGATAGGAGTTTGACACCAGCCTGGCCAACATGGTAAAACCCTGTTTCTACTAAAAATACAAAAATTTGCCAGGCGTGGTGGACACCTGTAATCCCAGCTACTTGGGAGGCTGAGGCAGGAGAATCGCTTGAATTCAGAAGGTAGAGGTTGCAGTGAGCTGAGATTGTGCCACTGCACTGCAGCCCAGGCAACAAAAGCGAGACTCCGGCTCAAAAACAAAAAACAAAACAAAACAAAACAAAACAGAAAAGGGCATGATGGAACTTTCTGGGATTATGAAAATGTTCTATATCTTGTTTTGGGTGGTGGTTACAGAGATGCACTCAAACACCCAAACTCATCACATGAAACACAGAAGGTCTGTGCATTTTATTGTATATAAATTAATACCTTAAAAAAATGCCTTTTAAATGACTGATATGTATATTTATAAATTCGATAGGCTAAAGTGGCAAAATACATATGTAAGTTATTGACACGTGTTAAATCATGCTCATACACAAAGATACAATTCATAACAAGACCTTGTTTATTACTACCCACATTATTCAACTGAAACCCATGCCCAAACATAGATATTAAGGTACACTCCTTTTCTGCCAAACACTCACACAAAACAAAACAAAAATAGCACTTTCCCTGTATACAGAAAAAACTAATCCTTAAATGGTAGTTCTAGCATATGGATTATATTCAGAATAATCCATATTTAATTTAAAATATTTTAAATCACAAAATCATACTTACTATTGTATATTTAAAATAATCTGGTACAAAAGTCATCACGTTCTTTCATATGCTGATTGACTAAAGACAAAATTCTTAACCCTAAATTCTAGTTCCTTTAAAATGGCTTCAGAGAAAATAAATAGGCAAGCTTGGAGAAAAAACAAAAAAATCAAAACCAAGGAATTCCAGAAAGTGCAAGCAATCCCCAGAAGAAGCATTAAGTATAGATTCAGATTTTCATTCCCACAGTGTTTAGTAACACCACTACAATATCCCATGGAGAAAAATTGGAGAGCCACTTAGGATAGAGATAAATTGGCCGACACGCAAAAGTGTGAGTAGAATGTAACTTCAAACAAGCAGTTAAAAAAAAACCAATCAGCAAAACCCAAGACAGAGAAAAAGCTTTGCTGTAAGAGTAAAATGCCTAAGCTTAATCAAGTGATACATACCCGTCTGTCGATCTTATCACCCTGCAAATTATATATTACAAATTATTCATACATACTACTACTTTAGAGAAGTCTAAATCTGGAAAAATCCCTCAAATACTTTTTCATAGTCTCTCTATAGACTCAATTCAATCATTTGGGACAGGATAGTTCTGATAATACTTCTTTTATACAATAAAAAGAGGATACATTTAGAGGATATATCTTTTAGAAGAGAAAGGATAATTTTACAGCACTCTGATTACTTAAGAAAGGGGAAGACGCCACCATCTTTAGTACTTCTCATCATGCATTCATTGTAACTTCAATGTTAAAGTGAAGTCTGTGGTGATGATGACGACGAGACAGTTAATTACTGTTTGGCTTTTTTAAAAAACTGTTTTTAACAGATAGTAACATGAGGATGCCAAGTAATAAATAGGTAAAGATATAAAAATTTGGGGTAGTTTTTTAAATCTCTAAGAGATAAGTGATAAAGAAAGACAAAGTAAGCTTTCAACTAAAGTAAACCAGTTCTAAACTTTAACTTCCTTTTCACTACAGTTACTTTTTAAGCTTTCATTTATGATTTCCATGGATGGTAGACTGATGTTTCTTTAAAAGCTCAAAATGAGGAAAAATTAAACGAGTGTGGAAGAATTAAAAACTAAAGAAGGACACAGCCACATTATTATGGGGAGTGGGCAGGATAAGTCTATTGCTAGAGCAGTATACAGAACAATTATAGATTTAGCTACATTTTTACTCTCCCTGACTCTAAATGTCAGTAATTTTACAGTTTTGCTAAAGCATGAACTTGAACTGTTCAATAGCAAGATTGGTACATGTGGGCAAATCATGTAACAGTAAAGTAACATTTCTAAATGCCTAGCATCTACTCTTCAATAAAGCTTTGTTGTTCTCATTAAGAGTCCAAGACACGCAAAACTTTTTGTTGTTTTCCTTCATCTTAGTAGGTAAATTATATGCACTGGGACTTGAGGATTTAAGAACTCACAAACATCAAGGGGATATACTGTATAACTATATGTACAATGGACCACTATTCCATTGCTTCCAGATGATCAGTTGCTTTGGGAAGAGAAAGAGGGAAATACACAGCTATGAACTACATTACTCTATTTCTTCCCATAAACTAACTTGAATTCAGTTACTGAGAAGAAAGAGAAAATTACATGCAAAGAACTGTAGATAATTTAAAAACAAGACAAAACCCCGTATTTTCATCATGATGCAGACCTTATAACTATTTGGCAAAACTATCCCTACAAGAGTACTTATTGCTTTTTCTCCACAAAGCTGTTTCTGGTTACAATAAACTAATAAGCAGAATTTTTGTCCTTTTTCATCTGCATCTAAAGACACCCTTAAATCCTTGTATCACTGATACTAAAACATATAGCCAGAACTTTATTCCGTTAGAGAAGTTTCATGCAAAACTTTACCTGTGAAAGGATATTGGTGCACTGTTGCAGTAAAGAAACTGGAGGGTTGCCGATACTTGTAGCAAGTTGAACCCTGAGCAACTGTTCTTTCTGGGTAGCATTTTCTTGCAAAGCATGGGCAAGGGCCACAGCAGCACACCAGTTTGAAAGTGAATCAGTAGAAAACAATCCTCCACATAATAACTGCCCAGCTGAGACTGAATTACCTGTTGCTACAAAGATGGCAGGCAGACAATAAAAATATATTAGATTTTGATGTTAACCAAATTTTAAATAAATTGTTGTTTTCTGTACACATAGTGTGAAATACCATTAAATATAATTATTAAATGTGTTACTTAGCAGTATTAAATATACTTTCAAAATGGTAAGAGTCTGCTTTTCAAAGCAAAATGAACAATGAGAAAGTTATCTTGGAAGAAAAGTAACAGAACAAAGAAATGCAGGGTGAGGCTGGGATGGTGGTTCATGCCTGAACTTTGGAAGGCCAAGGTAGGTGGCTCCCTTGAGGCCAGGAGTTGGTGGTGCACTCCTGTAGTCCTAGCTACTTGGGAAGCTAAGGCCTTGATCACTTGAGCCCAGGAGTTTGGGGCTGCAGTGACCTACGATTGCACCACTGCATTCCAACCTGGACAAGAGTGAGATCCTATCTCCAAAAGAAAAAAAAAAGAAAGAAAGAAAGAAAGAAAGAAAGAAAGAAAGAAAGAAAGAAAAGGAAAACGAAACACAGGTTGAGTGTCCTTATCCAAAAGGCTTGGGACCTTAAGTATTTCAGAAAGAAAATGTGGCATATACACATAATGGGGTACTATTCAGCCATATAAAACAATGAGATCCAGTCATTTACAACAACACAGGTGAACCTAGAGATCATTATGTTAAGTGAAATAAACCAGGTACATAAAGACAAACATTTGTTCTCACAAATAAGTGAGAACAAATAAAAATTAGAACGAAATTATTTGCCATCAATGGTAGAAGGTAAAATTTATTTACCTTTATTTGTGGAATCTAAAAATCAAAACAATTGAATTCATGGACAGAGAGATAAGAAAGATGGTTATGAGAGGCAGGGAAGGGTAGTAGGAAGTTGGGGGAAGGAGGGGATAATGAGTACAAAAATATTGTTAGAAAAAATGAATATGACGTACCACTTGACTGCACAACAGGGTGACTCTAATAAAAAATGTAAGTGTATATTTTATTTTTTATTTTTTTTGGAGACAGAGTCTCACTCTGGTTGCCCAGGCTGGAGTACAGGGGTGTGATTTTGGTTCACTGCAGCCTCGACCTCCCAGGCTCAGGTGATTCTCCCACCTCAGCCTCCCATGTAGCTAGGACTACTGGCGTATGCCACTATGCCTGGCTAATTTTTTTTTTTCGCAAGACGGAGCCTCACTCTTGTTGTCCAGGCTGGAGTGCAATGGCATGATCTCGGTTCACTGCAACCTCCACCTCCCAAATTCAAGCAATTCTCCTACCTCAGTCTCCTTAGTAGTTGGGATTACAGGCACCTGCCATCACTCCTGGCTAATTTTTGTTATTTTTAGTAGAGGTGGGGTTCACCATGTTGACCAGGCTGGTCTTGAACTCCTAACCTCAGATGATCCACATACCTTGGCCTCCCAAAGTGCTGGGGTTACAGGAATGAGCCACCATGCCTGGCCTAATTTTTTGTATTTTTAGTTGAGATGGGGTTTTGCTATGTTGCCCAGGCTGGTCTTGAACTCCTAGACTCAAACAATCTGCCTGCCTTGGCCTCTCAAAGTGCTGGAACTATAGATGTAAGCCACCACGCCAGGCTTATGTATATATTTAAAAATTACTAAATTAGTGCAATTAGATTGCTTGAAACACAAAAGTCAAATGCTCGAAGGAATGTTAAAAAAAAAGCATTTCAGATTTCAGATTTGGGATGTTCAACTTGTATTATAATACTTTAGGCATCAAACTAATGATGGTTAACATTCCAAAAAATTATTACCTTAATTAAAAACAACATTTCTAAAACAAACTTAAGGAACTACCACATTTTGATCATTCGACTACATCAGCGTCTTATTTTCACTAATGGTCAGTGATTTTTTCACGTTAATTAATTTTTTATCAAAAAAAATTTTTTTAGTAAATATAATTAAACAGACAAATTCTAACAAAAAACCTCAATGTATGTAATTAAAATGATTTTTATTGATGTTTCCAATTACCTTTACAAAATTGCTCTTAAAGTTTAAAGTTAACAAAGGTAAATACTTAAAAAATTTATCTTACGTAAGATGAAATATTTAAAGAACCCATAAAAAGGGTAATGGCTCTAACCTATACTAGAACAACAGACTGAACAAAGTTAAACATGATCTAATGGTAAAATTCATTCTTTTAAAATATTTTTATTTTTGAGACAGAATCTTGCTCTGTTCTCTAGGCTGGAGTGCAGTGGCACAATCTCGGCTCACTGCAACCTCTGCCTCCTGGATTCAAGTGATTCTGCCTCAGCCTCCTGAATAGCTGGGATTACAGGTGCCTGCCACCATGCGCAGCTGAGTTTTGTATTATCAGTAGAAATGGGGTTTCAACATGTTGGCTAGGCTAGTCTTGAATTCCTGGCCTTAGGGGATCCCCCCACCTCAGCCTCCCAGTGCTGGGATTATAGGCATGAGCCATAGCACCTGGCAAAATTTATCTTCAGAATGACAATTATAATTAACAGTAGATTCTGTTACGGGCATCTATACATGCTAAGTTTTGGAGTGAGTATTTTAGGTAATGTAATGCATGTAACTGTATTAATCCTCACAATGTTCCTAATGCAGTATTATCCCCACATACAGATAAGTATTATTATCCCCCCATAACTCAGTTAAGACTCAAGTTAAAAAGTTATATGGCAAAAGTGATACAGCAAAAGTGAAAATTCTGCAATGCAAACTCTAGTCTGACTCCAAAACCTATTGTCTAAATTGACCTGCAGGCCTTAGAATTCAGTTGTTTTTCTCCCCCTTCTCCTAAGCATGTTTTAGGTTAAAGCATACAAATAAACATTCGATTAAAAGTTTGAAAGACAATGATTTGCTTTTTCAAATAAAAATTAGAACTAAATTATTTACCATCAATGGTAGAAGGTAACAGTGTCGACACGATTTCTCCTTGTCCTTTTTGGTTTTTATACAAGAAACACTGGAAACAATAGAGAACAGCACAGCGCAAAACAAATGGCTGCCTTTCATTAACCATGGACATGAGAAGTACTACAATTGCCGGTCTGTTGCATTTAAAAAGAAAAGAACAAAATAAAACATTGCAACCCATGTATATAAGTCAATAACTGGTCATTTTTGTTGATTGAAGAATCATAACCAGAACGCCAGCAAGTTAATTAAGTATTTCCATCTCTATTTCACAGAAAACTTTAGCTAACAGAAATGAAGTGACTGCTTACTTAAGGCATACAGCTAGGATGTGGATGATGTGACATTTGAATCTAAGTATCTAAATTCCAAAGACTACCAACTCTTTTAAAATACCAAAACATTATTTATCTTATCAGATAATTTCTAGTTTCAAAACACACAACTCAACTTCTTTAAAAAGAGTAAGATGTGTATATGAAAAAAAAAATGTGTATATGAAACACATTAACAACGCAAAGTTTTTACTTCCTCAGAGTAATCTCAGTATTTCCCTTCTTCTACCTTGGTGGGTTTGAAGGTGCATTTACAGATGCAAAGTAGTCCTGGTTTACTTGGCAGCCCCGAATAACTTCTGACACAGTATTTATGGTCTGTTAAGGGGAGAAAAGGAAAAGAACATTTAGAGAAATTAAGTCAAGAAGGAAAATCTCTTTTCAATAGAAAAAAATGTTATATCCCACTTTTAAAGTGCCAAAATTCAGACCAAAAAAACATTAATGATAGCATTATAATCTTGTAACACTTGCTGAAGATAAAATTTTAAAGCTTATAAGCATGGGTCTCCAATAAAAATAATACAACATGCATTTTAAATCTCAGAAACTATAATAATACTCTCTATAAAATATCTATTTCCATAAAAACAGAAAAAGGGCCAGGCGTGGCGGATCACGCCTGTAATCCCAGCACTTTGGGAGTCTAAGGCCGGCAAGATCATGAGGTCAGGTGATCAAGACCATCCTGGCCAACATGGTGAAACCCTGTCTCTACTAAAAATACAAAAAAATTAGCCAGGCATGGCAGCACATGCCTGTAGTCCCACCTACTCAGGAGGCTGAGGCAGGATAATTGCTTGAACCTGGGAGGTGGAGGTTGCAGTGAGCGGAGATTGCGCCACTGCACTCCAGCCTGGGCAATAGAGAGAGACTCTGAAAAAAAAAAAAAAAAAAAAAAAAAGGTTTTAAAAGAAAAATCAGAGAACAAATTTAAAACATTAAAAAATTCAAGTTAAGGAAAAAGTTTTTTAAAAAAAGACTATCTCAAAACATGTTATACAAGATAAATATATACAATTTTTGTTAATTAAAAATTAACTTGTAAAAAGACAAATTATCCATAAAGTCTACTAATAGAGTCGCAGAAAGAGAAGAGAAAAGAGGCCAGGTGCAGTGGCTCACTTGAGGTCAGGAGTTCAAGACCAGACTAGCCAACATGGTGAAACCCTGTCTCTACTACAAATACAAAATTAGCTGGGTGTGGTAGCGTGTGCCTGTAAGCCATAATTTGGGAGGCTAAGGCAGGAGAATTGCTTGAACCCGGGAGGTGGAGGTTGCAGTGCACCGAGATCACACCAGAGCACTCTGGCCTGGGCAACAGAGTGAGACTCTGTCTCAATACAACAACAACAACAACAACACAGAAAAGAGAAAACTATCAAAGAATGCCAAAAACATCCTCTGAACTGAAGGATACGTGTTTCCAGCTAAAAGTGCCTAGTGAATGATAAAAATAACTGGGGAACAAGGGAGTGGGGAAAAGGTCTACAGGAAAGTACATCATCAGTAAATTTCAGAAAACCATCAAAGTTTCTAGAGAGAAAGATTACAAAACAAAACAAAAAGAGTAGAATTATAATGGCTTCAAACTTCCTAAAGAGCAACACTGGAATGATGTTCTAAAACCTGAGAGTTGGTGATTTCCAACCCCGAGTTCCACATCTAGCCAAACACAGAATTCTGAAAGTGGAGAAATGACATTTTCAGACATGAAAGAGCTAAAAAAAAAAAAAAAAAAAAAAAAAGATCTTGTCATTTACTGGGTTTTTTTTTTTAAAATTAAAAAGAATAATGGCAGGATGCAGTGGCTCACGCCTGTAATCCCAGCACTTTGGGAGGCTGAAGCAGGCAGACCAACTGAGGTCAGGAGTTCAAGGCCACCTGGCCAATGTGGTGGAACCCTGTCTCTAATAAAAATACAAAAAATTAGATGGGCCTGGTGGCAGATCCCTGTAATCCCATCTACTTGGGCGACTGAGGCAGGAGAATTCCTCAAATTCGGGAGGCAGAGGTTGCAGTGAGCTGAGATCACGCCATTGCACTCCAGCCTGGGTGACAAGAGCAAAACTCTGTGTCAAAACAAAAAACCCCCAAAACCCCCCAAAAAAACAACCAACCAACCAACAAACAAAAAAAAAAACAACAAAAAAAGAAAATTAAGAAAAATAAAATAATGAACCAAGAGATAGAGGAAAAAGAGAGGATCTAGGCCAGGAGCATTGGTTCACATTTGCAAACGACTTTGGGAGGCCAAGATGGGTGGATCATTTGAGGTCAGGGGCCAAGATAGGTGGATCATTTGAAGTCAGGAGTTTAAGACCAGCTTGGCTAACATAATGAGACACTGTCTCTACTAAAATTATAAAAATTAGCCAGGTGTGGTGGCAAGCATCTGTAATCCCAGCTACTTGGGAGGCTGATGTGGGAGAATTGCTTGAATCCAGGAGGCAGGAGTTGCAGTAAGCCGAGATCATGCCACTGCACTCTATGCTGGGCAACAGAGTGAGACTCCGTACAAAAAAAAAAAAAAAAAAAAAAAAAAAAAGATATGAGATCCAGATAACCAAGTCGGGAGAGAAGTAAAGGAAATCCTAGGAGGATTGCAAAAGAAAAGACTCAGGACAAAAGACATGGGGCAGAATTAAAACCCAGACTGGAGTAGGAGAATGGAGGGTGTGCAGATGGCCTGAGGTGCAGAGTGAAGTATTAAGCACATGATTGTTAAGCATATATACCTATGCATATATAGAGTAACAATAAAATGAAGAACACAATTATGACTCATGGATGAGAAAAATATATACTTAAAAAAGCATATAGGGATCTATTTGGCTTAGCAGGAATGGTATCAGTACCACTGTAAAAATATAAGCCCCAACTACTGATTTAAATATATATTCCATAAAATAATTATGGGGCAACATGAGGAAGTAAAGTAGGACTTACACTAAGGCCAAGAGAGGCTGAAGGCAGTTATTTTTGTTATAAAACTTTTATTATTATTTGTACTTTTAATATTTCATGTGTTAATTTGAGAAAAATTAAAAAAAATTAAATAAACTTCTGTTCTTCAAATTAACTTCTTTTTCTTATAAGTAAGCAACAGAAAATACACATCAGGGGAAAATAATTTACTATTCAATGAATCTACCAGTTGAGTACGACTAAGTCAATTTGTTTTCAAAATAAAATCATAAATCATACTGTGTACTCCTGTTGAATATAATAAAATTAATGAGAGATCTTTAATAGCTTTAACATGATTATTTATATACTATAAAACTTGAGGGATGAGTATATCTTTTGGAATCAATACTTTTATCATTATGTGAATTATATTTCAGTAAGATCATTAAAAAAATTTAACCTAAAAACATGTTTTTTCTTAAAAAAAAAACCATGTTTTTCCTTCAGCAAATATCCAGTTCTTCTTAGGATTCAGGATTCCAACTTCCGCAGAGTTGCCTTTGACTTCATTTGCTTTACCTCAGTCAGGATATCAGCAGGAACTCCAGTAGCCATTAGGATAGTACAAAGCTGCTGCAATAACCCACACTGGAACATAGCCTTCTGGCAGCTACTGGTAGCACCAGGAGGGTTGGTGGGAGATACCAGTACACGAATAAGCTGTGAAAGAAAGAGAGAACAAAATTTGTCTTTTAAGGATTTGAAAGGCTTGAGGCAAATCTGTTCTATGTGAACTCTGAAGTACTCCCTTACTTGCTCGGCCATATTTAGGTGCTCTTTCTTTTGTGCTCCCACGGCAATAGTTCTGTTATAGTAACATTACATTATGCTACTTACTTAACGTTGTCCTCTTCAGGAGATTTTGTGAACTTACAGAGAGAAACTGCCTTGGTCAGTTTTGTTTTCCCAAACAAGCATATTACTTTTAACAGTGCATATTTAATAAGTAAATGAATGAATAAGTTACAGAGTGGCAGATTACTTATCAAGTTAATATTTAACTACCTAATAAGAGAGCAGGTCTGAAAACAAAATGACTTGATGTGTGATAAACTTTCCCTAGACTGCAAGTATTTAAAGAGAGGCTAAAACCAACAACTGGAGACATGGGATGGGCTCTATTGATTGCTAATGCCAATTAAATCCCTATGATTCTATGATTACTTGGATTGTAAACATGAAATTTCAGAAACATGAAAAAAGTCATCTCAAATAACTACTTAACATAGTTATGTCTCCAAAGTCACTTAACATGTATCTCACATTTAAAACTAGAGTTATGTGTACATGTAGGTACAAAATCTTGTAAATCAAGATCAAATGGGGGTATATATGATAATACTTTGTTAACATCAAAGTGCTATATAAATGTTAACCATTATTTTTATAAGAGAGATACAGAAGTAATCAATGATTTAAGTGAGTAGACTAAAACACTTTTATTAGTACAGCCAGCACGTATTATGATCTATGGAATAAGTCCACTAAGAAAGGGGATTTTTTTTGTGAGGGAAGAGGAAGAGCTAAATACTAAAAAAAAAAAAAAAAAAAAAAAAAAAGGTTTGAAAGGTGCTATTTTTATTGTTGTTGAATAAAATGGTGACCAGAAATCATTAGAATTAGAGAAAAACTTCAACCAATAGTTAAGTGAGTGAATAATGACAAAATAGATTTAGATGTTTCCACGTCTGGCTTAACAGACATCTCAAAGAGCATTCATTAATAAACTGATGTCACTAAAAAGAAGGTCAGAATTACACTGATTCCTGTCCTTGGACTTTTCTAGTGAGATTTCTGGTGTTTTTTCCTCCCTTAATTTATTTCCCTACTACCCTTACTACTTCTTTTCCTTTTTTTTTTTTTGAGTATTTAAAACAAATACTAGGCAATGTCAATTCTATCATAAATAATTCTGTATGCATCTCCAAATATTTTTGAAAACACAATCATATCATTATTACATCTGACAAAATCAACAGTAATTTTCTACTAACATCTAATAGCAGTTGAGTATCTTTACTAATGATGTAAATAAAGAAAAAGGGAATACTTGAGGATAAAAAGAGAAAATCTAATAGCAACATACAAATATATGAAATATTCACAAGGAATGAACTTGTGTTGTTCTAGAGAGCAAGAGTAGAGTAAATTTACAGGTGTCATATCAAGACAGACTATGACAATATATAGATTAAGTTTCTAGTAATTAAAACTGTCCTACAATGAAAAGGATTATCTCATAAGGTTATAAGCTTTCTGGGAGCCACTGGCAATACCTGCCCAATAAAATGGCATAGAAGAGACTCCTGAAGGGATAAAAGGTAGACTAATCATAAAATGGTAATTTTATAAAAAAATAAAATATTTTATAACTAAAAAACTTTTCAAAAGATGTTTTCCCGAAATTTAGTCTGCAAAATTTGAATTAAAACTCTACAAGCAGATCAATTTCTGTTTTTAGCAGATCAGAATGTAATCATGATAATAACTGTGATGATGAATAGTTCCCATATAGAATGTGTATGTCCAAACAGAGAAAACAATAATGCGTTTTTATTTGGTGTATAATAGAGAACTTAAAATACAAGCAACACTAAATAAAGTTATAAATAAAGTATTCCAACAGGTTCTAACGATAGCAGAAGGTAAGTCCTGGCCTGTAAAGTCATGAGTACATCTACTATTCAGTATTTTAGCTGGAGAATATATTTAAATGAATTAAACTCAGTTCCTTTGCTTTGGGGTTTATGGTCTTTAAGACAAGAGAAAAAAAGCTTTACTAAGCTACACAAAGCTAGTTTATTCACTTTTTAAAAGTAAAGAATACTTAAATCAACTTGTCATATAACTAGAATACTGTATTTTCCTGTTTACATGCTATAATCTGAGAATTTTTTTGGTAAGGTTTTTCTTTCTTTCTTTTTTTTTTTTTTGAGATAGGGTCTCATCTGCTGCCCAGGCTGATGTGCAGTGGCATGATTATGATTCAATGCAGCCTCAACCTCCTGGGCTTTGGTCCTCCTACCTCAGCCTCCTGAGTAGTTGGGACTACAGGTACACACCACCACACCTGACTGATTTTTGTATTTTTTGTTGACTGTGTTGCCCAGGCTGGTCTCGAACTCCTGAGCTCAAGTAATCCCCACCTGCCTCGGGCTCCCCAAGTGTTGGGATCACAGGTGTGAGTCATCGCACCTGGCCTACTTTACTTTCTAAAGAGTAACACTTCCTTCAGAATAATTATTTACATAGTACCCTAAACCATAAGGAGGGTAGCCTCCTCAAACAACTTAAATTTTCACTGTTTGACAGGAAATACATGCTTTTGAACATCATCAGATTCTCTCACCCACTCTAATCACATTTTGAAAATTATTTTCTAGAGGAATTTCCTCTATCAAGAAAGCAGTACAGCCAGGTCACAGTGGCAAACACCTGTAATGGCAGTACTTTGGGAGGCTGAGGCAGGAGAAATGCTTGATCCCAGGAATTCCTGACTAGCCTGGCAATACAGTGAGACCGCATGTCTACTAAAAATAAAAAAAAACCAGCTTGTGCCTGTAGTCCCAGCTACTCAGGATGCTAAGGTAGGACGGTTGCTCGAGCCAGGGAGGCTGAGGCTGCAATGAGCTGTGATGACACCACTGCACTCCAGCCTAGGCAACTAAGTGAGAACCTGTCTCTTAAAACAAAAGCAGTGTTAAAGGTATCAAACTTGGCCGGGTCCGGTGGCTCACGCCTGTAATCCCAGCACTTTGGGAGGCCAAGGCGGGTGGATCACGAGGTCGAAAGATCGAGACCATCCTGGTCAACATGGTGAAACCCCGTCTCTACTAAAAACACAAAAAAATTAGCTGGGCATGGTGGCACGTGCCTGTAATCCCAGCTACTCAGGAGGCTGAGGCAGCAGAATTGCCTGAACCCAGGAGGCGGAGGTTGCGGTGAGCCGAGATCACGCCATTGCACTCCAGCCTGGGTAACGAGTGAAACTCCGTCTCCAAAAAAAAAAAAAAAAAAAAAAAGTATCAAACTTAACACTTGGTAATGCTGTTTCTAAAACATTAATAAACTATAAATTCTTGAAACATATAATACCAACATTTGAAAACAGAAATGATGAAGTTGGGAGTACAAATAGACTCTGTGACTTAGTTCTCCTGTAAAATACTTTTGTAACAGTTTTTAGACAAATTCTAACTAGGGTAACTACGTAATTTATAATCCAAACCAGGACACTTTTGAAGTGAAAGAGGACGCTATTAGTAATTACAAAATGAATACTGTACTGGCAAAATAGGACACAGGTCATCCCAATTATCAATCAATCCTTGCAGACAATTCCCATGGCATGGGACAATATTCAGACTCTAATTACCAGAGGAGCTAACCATCTAGTTAGGTCCACAACTTCTGAGAGACACAGGTGTAATTCAGAGACATTCAAAGGCCCACAAGAATTAAGAGTGCATAAGCAAGGAGACAGACTAGTATAAACTTAAGAGTTTAAAGGAGGAGAACTCAATAAAGGAGTATATAAGTAAACTGCTTCAAATAAATTCAAAATTTTCTCTGATGAGGAAATAATTTGGGATCCTACTGTCCTCACTTTTATTATTGCCACTAAGTTTTCACCATAAAGTGTCAATAATTCACAGGTGGTCTATCAATTTAACATGTATTAGACTTAAAACTCAGACTAATCTTTGGGGGCAGGACATGATCATTTATTTCCCAGCATCCAGTGCCTGGCTCTCAGTACATGCTTACTGAATGAACTTATTTGTTGAATTTAATATTTAGAATATTAAAATTTATTCTATTAGAGCCCTAAGAAAGCAGGTTTTTAAATATTCAAATCAGCAATCTAACCTATTACTCCTTAATGTAAAATCCATCAGGAAACTGTATGTCTGGATTTGCTTTAAAATCATACAGCAAAGAGAGGAATAAACAATTAAACAAAATGTCAGATGTTAATAACTGTCAAAGCTAAGTAATGGGTGGGCAGAATCTCCAGCTGGAGGATAACTGCAAATTTCCATATTAAAGATTTTTTAAGCCAACCTGAAACCCATGAAATATTCAGAATTTATCAAACACAAGCAATTTTCTTCTCTTTGAAAGGATCACTGTCAAAATTCTTACCACATTTTTGTCTAAGGATAGTATACCTGCAGCATTAGATGTAGATTCGTCACCTTCTGTGCAGACCAGCCAGAATTTTCATCTCCAACTTCAAACCATGGTTTCATACGTTGAATATATGAGCCTTCTTTAAAAAAATTTTGATTGGAGTTGTTGTTTTTTAACAAGTTTTGGAGCAAAAGCAAACAATCTTCAACTACTATACCTGGAGAAATAATGTAAAACACAAGTGTTAAGGCTAATAATACCTGACACAAAACTCCCAAACGTTTTTAAAAAGATAAATCTCCATGTTCAGCATCTCTTCAATATGGTGAGGCAGAAAGTCTATTCTGGTTCCTGAGAGCCACAAGCCATAATTTGCATGCTCTTTCTCAGGTACCCCAAAGATCTCTTGACTTCTACATCAACTACCCTATCGCCTTAGTAACTCCTTGTTTATCTTCAAATCCCAGCTTAAACATCATTTTTTCAGGAATGATTACCAACACTACAGGACTAGGTTAGCGTCACTAGCTACATGCTCTTACAGTAGCCTGATCCTTTTATTATTAGGTAGTGTTTGTCTTCTCCACTAGATCATAATTCATAAGCACTTGTGAATAGCCTATTTACTTCTGTATCTTCAGCAGAGACAGAGACATAACATCATGTATATACACAGTACTTAACTATTAAACATTTGTTGAATGACTCAACCATATCTTATTTTATCTCTAAGAAGCTCTTAACATTATCTGTCTCCTCCTTGAACCTTCTGTGGTTTCTAAAACACTACTGTCTCCTGATTTTCCTTACACCTCTGCAGGTGCTCAATCTTTCATTGTTTCTGTCCTCCATGGTTTTATCCTTTTTCTTCTTTGCTTACAACATATACTCTCCAGGGCAGTTTCATCCACATTACAGCTTTTACTATTGTCACAGTGAAAACCCTCCAATTGATCTCTACTTTACCAAGTACTGTAATAGATTAACTAATGACTTCCTTTTCTTCTGATAAACATATTGACTGATGCAGGATGCCAGTAAGCTCATCTGGTACATCCACACTTTTGCTCTTATTAGTTGAGGTGTATGTTGACAAAAATCAATTACTTTAAAAATAATAGACATTATTTTTTAGAGGAGTTTTAGGCTTACAGAAAAATAAGCACAAATGGTTTCTCTACACAGACATCTACTTCTGCAATAAAGCAAGTATCACAATAAAGTGAATCCCACAAGTTTTTCGGTTTCATGGTATATACACAAGTTATGTTTACGCTATAACGTAATTTATTAGGTACGCAATATGTCCAAAAAAATGCCTTAATTTAAAAATATTTCATTGCTAAAAAACGCTAATGACCACCTGAGTCTTCAGTGAGTCATTTTACTAACAGTAGAAATTCTTTCAAAATTGGAGTCAATTCTCTCAAACCCTGCCACTGCTTTATCAACTAAGATGATGTAACATTCTAAAACCTTTGTTGTCATTTCACCAATGTTCACACATCTTCACCAGGAGTAGATTCCACCTCAAGAAACCACTTTCTTTGTTCATCCATAAGTAATAACCCCTCATCTGTTAAAATTTGATCATGAGATTGCACTTCTAATTCTCTTATTATTTATACTACGTCTTCAGTTGCTTCTTCCACTAAAGTCTTAAACTTCTCCAAGTCATCCATGAGGATTAGAATTAACTTCTTCGAAACTCCTGTAAATGTTGGTATTTTGACTTCCCATGAATTACAAATGTCCTTTATGGCATCTACAATGGAGAATCCTTTCCAGAAGGTTTTCAATTTACTTTGCCCAGATCCATCAGAGAAATCACTATCTATGGCAGCTATAGCTTTATGAAATGTATTTCTTAAATATTAAGACTTGAAAGTCAAAATTGCTGGGTGCAGTAGTTCACACAGCACTTTGGGAGGCTGAGGCAGATGGATCACTTGAGGTCAGGAGTTCAAGGCCAGCCTGGCCAACAATGGTAAAACCTTGTCTCTATTAAATTACAAAAATTAGCCAGCCATGGTGGTGCACGCCTGTAACCTCAGTTACTCGGGAGGCTAAGGTAAGAATCTCTTTATCCCAGGAGGCAGTTCTGCAGTCATACTTACTTATAACCTCAACAACAACCTGTCTAATACCTAGACCACTCAATTTCTTGGCTTCATCTTTGGTGATAATCCTCTTTTACTAAAACCTATTTTTGTGGCTCAAGTATTTTCAACATATTTGTTGACGCCTTTCTCCCCACTTCTAGAAATCCTCTTCTGGCCTTATTTCCTTCCCTGTCGAGCTTAGATTATAGAGATCTTCATTTCTTCCACTCTGCAGGTAAATGCTATGTTCTTTTGGCTCACTGTCTTTTCATAGCACCTTCCCAGAAAAGGTCCAACCCTGTGAAAAACTGTGAAGTTTTTTCTATATTTGCATCTAGGCAGCTGAGTGCTGCTAGGGAAGAAGAAATTAAATATTCAAGTAGTTGGTACTGTTGTAAAATCATGGTAAATACCCTTAATGGGGCCTTTATCCTTTTTTTTTTTTTTTTTTTTTTTTGGAGACAGAGTATCACTCTGTCACCCAGGCTAGAGTATAGCAGTGTGATCTCAGCTCACTGCAATCTCTACCTCCTGGGTTCAAGTGCTTCTCAGCCTCCCAAGTAGCTGGGATTAGAGGTGTTTACCACCAAGCCCAACTAATTTTTTTATTTTTAGTAGAGACGAGGTTTTTGCCATGTAGGCCTGACAGTGATCCACCCTTGGCCTCCCAAAGTGCTGGGATTACAGGCACTTATCACTTTGAAAATCTTCCTAATTATAACAATTAACTAGCTCTTCTATTCTCCAAAAGACTATTTCTAACCTTTCCCATTAATTCTCAATGTGTCCTCCCTATTCACTCAGGATATAGCTCTGCCTTCAACTCAGCTCCCTATCACCAAATCTGCAAAAGGACATGCAAAATAATCTATGGCTTCAGAAAAACAGAAGAAACATAGCAATTCAGTATTTGAAGAGAGATAGGTGAGATTTTCCAAATGAGGAAAGACAACAACCTAGATTGCAGAAGCCTAACAAACATGAAACAGGATAAACAGAATCCATACTCAACATGCTATAGTGAAAGAAAAACAAAGAATATAAATAAGAGCCTTCGTATCTCCCTCTAACTGTATTCCCTAGACCCTAGCAATTTAGTGAGTACAAAAGGAATGTCTTCAAATAATTTCTTCATACTATACCTCCATCACTGTTCCCCTCCTCTGTAATAATGTCTAGTAGTCTCTCAAAAGCATTTTCAAAAGCAACAATTTTCTGGATTGCACCATTGCTTCTTGTTAGTGCCTGCAGTAGTAAGACGCCCTATAGAGAAGAAATAGAATGTTTAGTGGAGTACAACATTTATGAGACATTTTAAAATTACTTTAAAAATCACAGAATTTTAGAACTGACATGAATTTTGCAAGCCCAACTCCTTTACTTTGTATGTAAGGAAAACAACAACAAAGAAGTTAAACAATTTGTCTCCCTAAGGTTATAAACCTCAAAGAGACACAGACTAGACTAGAATCCTCATCTGACAATTCCTAATTTAGCTATCTTTCAATTTTATGATATAAATATACAACAATTCCTTCATATTCATTAACCACTACAAAGCTTTTGTTGTGGTTTAAGAAGAGTTGAGCATGAATATATCTGTCTCAGGAATGCCACTGTATCTGCTTCACAATAGTAATAATGAAAACACTGCAATTCAATAATATAAATCAACGAACACTACCACGTTCTAGCAGAGAAAAGTTCAGAAATTCTTGCAAACATCTGGCCCCCAAATACCCAAAACTTGATTCTAAGTCAAAAGAAAAAAGGAAGATGAAAATTGATGCTTTATGAATGGCTTGTCTAATACAAGATAACACACAGCAGCTTCTGCCTCTGATGTCCAGTTTTTCTCAGCTTCTGGTAAGCTGGATATAGTTTACATATTTTATAATCTCTTTATAATTCAAGAAAAACTGTTACCCATTTTTGATTATTCTGGTATCAAACAAGCAATTTATGAGCCCCTAAGTATTCAACAATAGCATGATGGCAAAAGAGACAACAAATATTTTATGAAAAAAAAGTGGCTGGGTGTGGTGGCTCACACCTGTAATCCCAGCACTTTGGGAGGCTGAGGTGGGCGGATCATGAGGTCAGGAGTTCAAGACCAGCCTGGCCAATATGGTGAAACCCCATCTCTACTAAAAACACAAAAATTAGCCGGACATGGTGGTGCATGCCTGTAGTCCCAGCTACTTGGGAGGCTGAGGCAGGACAATCACTTGAACCCGGGAGGTGGAGACTGCAATGCTATATCGTGCCACTGCACTCCTGCCTGGGTGACAGAGTGAGATTCCGTATATTAAAAAACAAAACAAAACAAAACAAAACAAAACAAAACAAAACAAAACACATCTAGTCCTCTCCTGAGAAAACCTGAATTTGAAAAAGAAAAAAGAAAAAAGAAAAAAAAGCATAGATATTATTCCAGAAGAAGAGGTACAGCAAATAGGTAGTAAAAAGTCTGGCAGAGGCCAATTAGCTTATTGAGAATGTAAGTCATATAAGACAAAAAATGCCGCTGGCTTTATTGGGCTTATTCCACTCATTTTCCTGTCAACTTTCAACATTTAGAAGAGAAAAAATGGTAAAAATAGTTATTTTTGGATGTCAAATTCTCCCACTTAAACTTGAGTTTAATTACTAACAAAGGGAAAAAGAAATACAGTGGAGAAAACATGTAAGCTCTGAGTTAAAGTAGGTTTAAAAACTGGTTGCTGGCCAGGCGCGGTGGCTCAAGCCTGTAATCCCAGCACTTTGGGAGGCCGAGATGGGTGGATCACGAGGTCAAGAGATCGAGACCATCCTGGTCAACATGGTGAAACCCCGTCTCTACTAAAAATACTAAAAATTAGCTGGGCAGGGTGGCGCGTGCCTGTAATCCCAGCTACTCAGGAGGCTGAGGCAGGAGAATTGCCTGAACCCAGGAGGCAGAGGTTGCGGTGAGCCGAGATCGTGCCATTGCACTCCAGCCTGGGTAACAAGAGTGAAACTCTGCCTCAAAAAAAAAAAACAAAAAACAAACAAACAAAAAAACTGGTTGCCCCCCAAAAGGAAAAATTGGAATAAATGAATCCTCTATTGGAATATAAACAAACAAAAACTGGTTGCCCAAACACTGCCTGTTTCCCAAAAACTAATGAATTAAAAAAAAAAATTGGTTACCCTATTGACTAGTTGTGCCAACTTTAAGCAAATTACATGAATGTATAGTATACTCATGTAATATCTTTGTCACAGAGTTTTTATAAAAGACTAAAGGAGATAAAATAACTTCTATAGATCCTGCTATCTTTTAAGGTCTTAGTATATTTTAGTTTCTTTTCTCCTTATCCTCTTGAATAGGTGTATCGAAATTTAAAAATAAGGTTACAAAACATGTAAAAACCAATAATCTAAATATTACAACAAAAACAGAACTTAACCTCTAATCGTAAAATAAAAACCAATATAAATAGACACTTACTTGTCTGTCTCAAAAAAAAAGTGGAACATGGAGGAAAAAAGGTTAGGAACAGAATAAAAAGGTAAACAGTTAAAGAAAAACAGATTTCAGAATTAATGCAGTTATTATTAGTATTATTATTTTGAGACAGTTACTTTCTTGTTGCCCAGGGTGGAGTGCAACGGCACCGGTCTTGGCTCACTGCAACCTCACCTCCCAGATTCAAGCGATTCTCCTGCCTCAGTCTCCCAGGTAGCTGGGATTACAGGTGCCCACCATTACACCCAGCTAATTTTTTGGTATTTTTAGTAGAGATGGGGTTTCACCATGTTGGCCAGGCTGTTCTCAAACTCCTGACCTCAGTGGGATCACAGGTGTGAGCCACCACGCCCAGCCTAATGCAGTTATATTTTTTTAAAAGGATAAGTTTTATATCTGAAAATGAAAATAAGTGGAGATACAATTTCTTTATGATTTGCATGACTTTAACTGTGGGTCATGAAAAGAACAGAAGTGTTAAAGATACACAGTCAGATGTCAGTCAAGGAAAGAGACCCCAAATCTCCAACAGATAGATGCCTATTTAAGTAAGACAATTCTTAAAACATGACATTAAATACTAAAGATAAAAAAGCCCTTCTCATAAGTTACATACTATATTAATTTCACTACCTATAATACTGAATTGATATACATAAAATTTTAAGTACAACAAATTTTAAAAATTGTCTCCATAGACTAGGAGTTAAGAATGCTTCAGTGTTGTTTCTGCTTTGCCATTAACAAGTTGTGAAGCTAAGAGTAATCCAAATTATATTTATTAAAACTTAGGATGAAAAAGTCAAAAAAAAAAAAAAAAAAAGAAAAAGTCACAGGGCCAATACCATAAATAAAAAGATGAGTAAGGCATGGCTAACAAAGAACACTTAACTTCACTTGGTTTCTGTGGGTCTTGGGCATTTCACTATAAATATGGAGATTTAATTAGCTGGATATGATCTCCAGAATTTAATTTTTCTAATTGCTATTTTTATCAAGTTGTAGGTAACAACAGAGAAAAATGCTTAAGCAACAAAACATTTAGCATCAATACAAAATATTCAAACATATGCAGATATAAAACATATATATAAATCAGAATGAAAAATAACTCCAGAGCAAATCAGTCTCTATGATTAAGAAGGCAATCCTTAGAAATACATATTCAATCAAATAAGGGTGAGGATTCCAAATGTAATGCATTGTTGGGTTTACACAGTTCAATGTCTGGAGTTATTTCCTCTACCTTTTAAGAGGAAAAGGAAATTCTGAAGGTAGAGTTCGGTATCAAATACAATCTTTCAGCAGATAGTGTAAGAAATCCTAAATTAATTGGAAGAAATAAATTTGAATGGCAAAATGGTTTATCTAAGCCACAATACTGGATAGCCAGGAAAGAATGAAACAATGTGGCCTTTTATATACCTTTAAAAGGTCCTTACTCCGTCCAGCCTCAGTGCTCACGTCTGTAATGCCAGCACCTTGGGAGGCCAAAACAGGAGGACTGCTTAAGCCCAGAAACTCAAGACCAACCTGGGAAATGTAGTGAGACCCCCATCTCTATCTTTTAATTTAAAAAAAATTTTTTTAAAGGGTCATTACTTCAACTTTCTAAATCTAATTTCTTAAAACTCAACAACAAAGATTTTATTTGCGGGAGAAAAAAAGGCAACATACTTTTGTATTTCCTTTTTAAAGTTAACTTACATCATTACGTATAACTTCCCTGGAATCTGCTAGTAAGTCCATCAATCTTGAAACACCTAGAACACACAATCATGTGAGAAACGCTGGTTGATCAAAAATACAAAAAGTGACTCAAATTATTAACAATCTGCTAACAAACCATTTCAGTCCCCTTATCTAGGAAATGATATTCATGTTTTAATCAAAATAATATAAAAAAGATAAGTCACTTACCCATAGGACTGACTAAAATAATTTGTTGCACCTGAGGCCCTAGTTGTTTTAAAAGAGAAGTAAGAAGCTTCACACCAGGCCAGCGGACATGGAAATCAAACTCCTGCAATGTAAGAATATAAAATATTTAACATCCGTAATTCACATTTTCAAGAAAAACATTTTTTTCCAACTAATAATAACTTGTACCAGAAACTACAAGTAAAGAAAGCATGGAAGTTTAGCATACTTTAAAAAAGCAATTTAAAAAATAAAAAGAAAACAGAGTTTATATAAGTTGCTTAAACTAATTAAACTGTTACTGATGAGACAAAACAGTATTTTGTAAAAACGTAAGTTAAGAAGCAGATAGTATCTTAAGTGATTACTTATTTCTTGAAACATGCATGTGGATCTCTTGCTATAATATAATAAACTTCACTACCTTTAAATGTATATACATGTTACTTCCTCAATAACATCCAAAAGGCAACAAAAGCAGCTTATTAAGATGACAAAAATGTCAAGGTTCCCTATTTACCTCCAATAAAGATAATAGAAGAGTGACATTTTCTTGCTGCTTAATGAAAATTTCTGTAAATTGGCTTCCCAAATCCTCACTCTGTCTTGTGGAATTTTCTTCTGTAATATTCAAAAATAAAGTGTTTCAACATGATGGTAGGTTATTTTAAAATATTCTTTCATTGAAGAGTTAAGCAGAAATGATAATTTTCCTGGTATTTAAACAATTCAACACTGGAACAGTGTGGCTGGTAGCAATATCACAATTATTATATAATGCTGTATCCTTAAAATAATGTTCAAATTCATTTTGTTGGTTAAATGTTTATGATATCTAACAAAAGCATATTTAAATATTCACATTTTCTCAAGGACATTTTTAGGTTAAGCTTCTTTTACGGCATAAGGAAACAATTTGGGATAGAAATATTCTATCTGGAATGTGGTAGTGGTTGCACTTTTATATACTTTTGCCCAAACTCAGAATACAATTCAGAGTAAATTTTATTGTATATAAGTTATATCTCAAAACCCCTGCTCCCAAAACAATACACTAACAGTCCTTGCTGATTGTTAGTTTTATTGAAAATTATGAAATTAAACCAACCTACTCCAGATTTCTCAGTATCTTTTTCATATATATACCCGACAAAACTCTTCGGCAATAAAATCAGCATTTGACACCTAATTTCCCACTTATTTTTTAAAGGACTTACATTGTATTTAAATGTTTAAATGTTTTTTAATTAAAGTATTTGTTGCTTCAAGGTACTGTGTAAAAAAAAAAAAGGATCACTAAAAGTGAAAGCAAGAACTGCCAGAGCGAATTACTTAAAATTTGCCTATATTATAAACTCAAATTAGAGATGCAAACATACTACTTCCCATTTCCTCACCCACACCAGACACAGCTAATTAATCACAGCATCGGCTGGGCATCAGAATCATTTTCCACATGTTACTCCAGTGAGTGACTACAAGCCAAAAAAGCTGGCAGTCAAGATCAAAGCCATTATCCCTCAGAAAGTTCTTTTCTAAATGTGAGGGAAAAAACCCAGCAGTTGATAGGAAAAGCACAGCGATCCAAGATTGATAGTCATAATCCCATCTAATTGTTTATAGAGGAAAGAGAAAAAAAGAAGAGACCAAAAGTGGAAATGAAATGTTTTTCAGTTGATTAATTATTTAAGTAACCTGGGTTCATTCTTCAGAAACTCCAAGAAGCATTCCTTTTAATCATCTATCAGTAAACAATTTCACTGCTTTTGAGCCTTAAAACTATATTATCCAAACAAAAAATACTTTAGTTGTAAAAGGATTACTTTGTTTGCTATATAGAATAGACTGTCAGGGAGTAAGGAAAATAGGGAGACAGGTCAGGATGCATAATCAAGGTAGGAGTCCCGTGAAGTTGGCTTAGACCTTAAAGGTCATAATTTTTACTAAGAAGCAACATGAGGCAGGGCAGATCACAAGGTCAAGAGATCGAGACCATCCTGGCCAACATGGTGAAACCCCGTCTCTCCTAACATACGGGGAAAAAAAAAAAAAAAAAAAAAAAAAGAGAGGGAAAATGATTTGCTGATTTGTTACACAGAGGAGTGTGAGGGACCGGGGGGAAAGAAAAGGAAGAGTGATTCCAAGCTTCCAAGCTTTCGGCCTAAAGAACTATAAGGATAGGGTTGCCTTTACCGAGACTGGAAACACTGTGGGAGAAGCAAGTTGGAAGTATACAGAGAAAAAAGTTAAGTTTTGGACATATTAAGTTTGAGATACCTTATAAAAATCGAAGTGGATATACCAAATAAGTTGGATAAATACTAACATAGATATCTGTGGAGAAGTCTGTGTTGGACACACATTAGAGTGGCAAACATATAAATGATATTTAAAGTCAAGATTGGATGACAAGAGCAACTACAAAAACCTTACAGCTAACATCACATTTAATGATGAAAGGACTGAATGTCTTCCCCCTTAAGATCAGGAAGGAGGCAAGAATGTCCAGTCTCGTAAATTCTAGTCAACATTGTACTGAAGATCCTACTCAGTGACATAAGGCAGGAAAAAGAAAAGGCATACAGATGAGAAAAAAAGAAGTAAAACTGTCTTTATTTACAGATGACACGTTTGTCTATATGGAAAATTCTATGGAATCTAAAAAAAAGCTAATAGAACTAATAAGTAAGGTTAGTAAAGTTGCAGGATAAAAGGTAATATACAAAATTAATTGTATTTCTATTAATAGATACTAGTAAGGACATCTAGAAATTAAAATTGAAAAACCAGTATCACTTACAACAGCATCAACAAAAAAATCTGACAATAGATGTGTGCTACTTATACTCTTAAAACTCCAAAACACTGCTGAGAGAAATTAAAGGCCAGGCCAGGCACAGTAGCTCCCACCTGTAATCGTAGCACTTGGGAGGCTGAGGCAGAATTGCTTAAGCTCAGGAATTCAAGACCAGCCTGGGCAATATAGTGAGAACTTGTCTCCACAAAAAATAAAAAATTAGGCTGGCATGGTGGTGCATGCCTGTAGTCCCAGCTACTCAGGAGGCTGAGGTGGGATGATCCCTTGAGCCCAGGAGTTTGAGGCTGCAGTGAGCTATGATTGCACCACTGCACTCTAGTCTGGGTGACAAAGTAAGACTGTCCCAAAAAAGGAAAAATAAAACAAAAAGGAATTAAAGAAGACCTACAAAAATAGAGATACACTATGTTCTTTTATTAGAAGGTGCAATATTTTCATGTCAGTTTTTCACAAATTGATCTACAGTCAACGGAATCTCAATCAAATTTTCAGTTGACCTTTTTTGTAGAAATTCACAAGCTTATTCTAAAATTGGTAAGCAAACGCAAAAAACCTACAACAGTCAAAACTGTTCTGAACAACAAAGTTAGAGGACTTAACACTACATAATTTCAAGATTTATTATACAGCTACGGTAATCAAGATGACGCCATGTATAGACCAACAGAAGAGAAAAGTCCAAAAATAAACCCATTCACTCAAAATGGATAATGGACCTTTGTGTAAAACTAGAAATTTATTACAGGCTTAATTGTAAGCGTTATGAAACTTTTAAAAGAAAACATAGGAGAAAATCTTAGTGATCCTAGATTTGGCAAAGATTTCATAAATAAGATACAAAAAGTCTAAGTTATAAAAGAAAAAAATTGACAAAATGGACCCAATCAAAATGTTATTTTTGCTATTCAAAAGAAAGAAATGTTACAGACTAAGAAAAAAAATTTGTGAAATATATGTCACAAAGTTCTTCTGAGAACAGAACACACAAAGAACTATTCCAACTCAAGTATAAGACAACCCAGTAAAAAACAGGCAAAAGATATGAATGAAACACTTCACCAAAGAAAAAAAAAATCACATACATTGTTCTACACCCATTCACTAAGAAAATACATATTAATACAATGTGATGCTGCTACACGTGTATTACAACAGCTAAAATTTAAAAAAGCTGATTATGCCAAGTGTTGGAGAATATGTGTAAGAATTGAGACACACACTATGGGATGATTGTAATCCTAGCACTTTGGGAGGCTGAGGTAGGCGAATCACAAGGTCAGGGGTTCGAGACCAGTCTGGCCAACACAGTGAAACCCTGTCTCTACTAAAAATACAAAAATTAGCTGGGCATGGTGGCAGGCGCCTGTAGTCCCAGCTACTCGGGAGGCTGAGGCAGGAGAAGTGCTTGAACCCAGGAGGCGGAGGTTGCAGTGAGCCAATGTCATGCCACTGCACTGCAGCCTGGGCGGCAGAGTGAGACTCTGCCTCAAAACAAAAACAAAAAGAAAACAGAATGGTTGTACGGTACTCGAAGCATAGTTTCTATTTCTACTGACTGCATATTGCTTTCACACCATTGTAAGTAAAAAAATTGTGAAGTCGAAGCATCATCTAACTGTACAGCTCTGGATCCTTTTCAGGCCTGTTTATATGACTGGCATTTAAGTACACATGCATAGATATATTTACTCTTAAAATGTATTTCTAGTAGTACTTTCTCCAGAGGTATAAACAATATTTTAAAACATTTCTGGATCTTCTCTTTGGAATTCTACTCTGTACTACACAACCTGTATTATGAATAGAAACTGCTGTATAAAAGGAGCTGTCCTAATAAAAACAGTCCTAACTCAGAGTGAAGAAATTTCAAATAATCTTCTTTTATACTGGTAAACAGGTACATATATACTTTTTAACATTTATCTGAATATTCTATAAACTAGTTATGTGAATTACATGATTTAATAAAGAACCCAGTCAGAAAAATAAAGTAAAATTGGCCACAATTTATTAAATTGGAAATCTAAGAAATACTTTTAAAAAAAGGAAGGAAAAATAAATTAAAAAATATTGCACTGGCTGAGTGCGGTGGCTCGCGCCTGTAATCCCAGCACTTTGGGAGGCTGCAGTGGGTGGATCATGAGGTCAAGAGATAGAGACCATCCTGGCCAACATGGTGAAAACCCATCTCTACTAAAAATACAAAAATTAGCTGGGTGTGGTGGTGCATGGCTGTAATCCCAGCTACTCAGGAGGCTGAGGCATAAGGTTGCAGTGAGCCAAGATCGCACCACTGTACTCCAGTCTGGTGACAGAGTGAGACTCTGTCTCAAAAAAGAAAAAAAAAAATTGTTCTTCTACTTACTCAATGATACTACATAAGTTACATCATCCCTGGGCTTCCATTTTCTCATCTTTAGAAAGGAGAAAAATACCACCTACCTTACTGGCTGCTATGTAGATTACATAAGATAAACATGAAAGGACTCTATAAATTTTAAAGCTCTCTGCAAATGTGATATAACGACAGTAGAAACAACTACTGTTTCTACAAATAGCTTGACAAGAGTCAAGGCACAATCCTCTGGTATCTTCTGATTTCAAAGAAGGAATTCAAATGTTGTAAAAGGTAATGCTTCATACTTTAACAAGTTAGTTTGTTAGTATTTTTATTATATATAGGCAACTTTATTATGTACCATTTAAACAGTGCTTTAGATAAGAATATTTCCCTTTTCATTTAAAAATGGTAAGCACCTCAGGAAAATTGGTACAACAAAACAAACCAAAAAAACTTGGTTACTTTAGTTATAAAGAAAACAGATTCAATGTTAAAAGTGAATGAAACTTGAAAGAGATCATCAGAGAGAAGAAAATAAAAAAAAATTAGTGAGTTCTAAGAGTTAATGTAAGAAATGTCAGTAATTAAAACATCATTACTGAACATGCATTTTTTTAAAGGGACAATATCAATATACATTCTCTGAGTTAGAATTCCTTCCAGTTCTTATTGAATATAGGTAAAAAAAAATATGTATATGTATTCAAATATTACTTTTATAGGTTATTTTTTTGATTTTTAGAGGCAGGGTTTCACTATGCAGTCCAGCCTACAGTGCAGTCACTATTCACAAGTGCAGTCATTGCTCACTACAGCCTTGAACTCCTGAGCTCAATTAATCCCCCCGCCTTTGCCTCCCAAAGTACTGGGATTAAGTACTGGGATTACAAGTGTGCCTGGCCAGAGAAAGTTTTAATTTTATTTAAAGGTGTGCTAGAATATTTTATGTGTTCAGGACAGTAAACAGATTTAGTATCTGTAGAAATAACAGTAATGTGGCCAGGCATGATGGCTCATGCCTGTAATACCAGCACTTTGGGAGGCTAAGGTAGGCAGATCACGAGGTCAAGAGATCTAGATCATCCTGGCCAACATGGTAAAACCCTGTCTGTACTAAAAATACAAAAATTAGCCGGGCTTGGTGCCGGGTACCTGTAATCCCAGGGTGAGGCAGAAGAATTGCTTGAACCCGGGAGGCGGAGGTTGCAGTGAGCTGAGATCACGCCACTGCACTCCAGCCTGGGTTACAGAGCGAGACTCCGTCACACACATACACACACAAAACCATAGCAATATAAGTTTATTAAATATTCCTCTTCAATTAAGGAATTCTTACCTAGTAAAACAAATTTCAGATTTTTTTTTTATCAGCCAGAAGAAACAGTACTTGACAGTGTCCTTTTATATTATCAGAAACTATGCCTAAAAGCATCATGCATATGTAAATGCAATCTTTTACCTTCAACATCATCTGAAAAGGTAGACAAAATAAATACAAAGCGGGTGATAAAGACAACAGTTTTTTAATGTAGTAGTATATACAGTAAACTAGGAACTGAAAAATGTATAATAAGCAATACAATTCTTTGGAAGAAGAGACCCATATTTACTTTGGTCAAATATCTCAGATACCCTAAAAGAGATATAGCATAAGCTATATTTTTAGAACTGAGACAGATTTATCATTAGAGGGTTGTAAAATAGTCCTAATGAGCTCTAAAATGTAGTTCATTACGTCAGCTAAGAAATCAGTTTGATGAAGCAATAAAAGCAAAGTATCAATAACAGAACTGAAGGACGTGTCTCAATGTCTATTTTTTTTTTTTTTAAGACAGAGTTTTGCCCTGTTACCCAAGCTGGAGTGCAGTGGTGTGATCTCAGCTCACTGCAACTTCTGCTTCCCAGGTACAAGCAGCAATTCTCCTGCCTCAAACTCTCAAGTAGCTGGGATGACAGGTATGCAACACCATCCCTGACTAATTTTTGTATTTTTAGTAGAGACAGGGTTTCTCCATGTTGGCCAGGCTGGTCTTGAACTCCTGACCTCAGGTGATTTGCCTGTCTTGGCCTTCTGAAGTATTGGGATTACAGGCGTGAGCCACTGTGACTGGCCAATGTCTACTTTTTTTTTTTTTTTGAGACAGAGTCTTACTCTGTTGCCCAGGCTGGAGTGCAATGGCACAATCTCACTCCAACGTCCACATCCCAGGTTCAAGTGATTCTCCTGCCTTAACTCCCGAGTAGCTAGGATTACAGATGTGTACCACCATACCCAGCTAATTTTTGTATTTTTAGTAGAGACAAGGTTTCACCATGCTGGCCAGGTTGGTCTGGAACTCCTGATTTCAAGTGATCCACCCGCCTCAGCCTCTCAAAGTGCTGGAATTACAGGTGTGAGCCACCGTGCCGGGCCCAATGTCTACTTTTTAACTGAGTCTTTCAGGATGACTAAATTTTCAGGAAAAAAGTCCTTAATAAAAGTGATTCTATTACTGTTTATCCAAAGCATCATTTTTAGATACTAAATTAAAGAGCCTAAAAACATGCAGAAAAATGAAACAGGTGGGCTCTAAACATGATTATAAATTTATAAAAAAGAAAGCTACCTACCTAAAAAATATTGTTGCTATACATTTTTTTAAGAACAGAAAAATTACCTCAGGAAATTAACTAGAAAAAGAGCTAAATTTTTAATATGAAGCAACTAACAGGGATAAAAGGAAAGAAAAGAAATTCATTCTAAAAAATGTGTTTGAACAACTGTGTTGCATCTGATTTTCTCATTGTAGAAATAACTAGGGAAAATAAGAATCTTTTTCTTCAAAGTACATTCTTATGTGTATTGTATCAATGCATTGTCACATGACTGACAACCTCTTTTTCCATGGGTACCAAATTACATTTACTAAATATTTTTCAGCCTTAAGAAATTAATAAAGTTAAGCTATAGGACAGATATCATGGAGAAATTTGTAAAGAAAATTTTTTTAATGAGATGGGGGGGTCTCATTTATGTTGCCCAGGCTGTTCTCGAACTCCTAGGTTCAAGTTAACCTTCCACCTTAGCCTCCTAAACTGCTGGGATTACAGATATGAGCCATAACACCCAGCCAAAATAACTAATCTTTAAAAAGGATATTTATGTCTAAAAAATTGTGACTCTTCAACATGATACAGTTTCAGATGTTCTCAATACTAGTATCCTGTGAAGTTAATAACTGACATATATTCCTGCTCTACTTTTACTTTAATAAAATATAAGCAATGTCACTATATATCTATACTTGTTTATTATTTGTCTGCTCAGAATTTTGAGAGATCACATAATTTCAGTCTAAATTAGATTTATAAAATGCACGAATATATCCACTGTTCTGACTTTACAGAATAAAAACTTACTATGTCCTACTGTAACAGCCAATTTGATATGACAAATACACTCTTCAATAGAACAGAATTATGAAATGTTACTGCATATGTTTTCCAATATACAGAACAAAATGTATACAGGACAAAATGTATACAGGTTTCCAATCAAGCTTCATACAGTGACAATAAAAGACAGACTACTTTAAGTATGCAAGTATTTTAAAACAAAAAAGAAAATGAATGTGCAAAGAAATGTGTGGATTTCAAACCGATTCATGTCACTGTTCACCAAACATAATGTAAAGAAAGTAAATCTAAATTTAATAAACTGTTGTACTTTATAAATTAACATAAGTCCTATGTAAAAAGTTTAAGTATTAGGAAAAAACCTCTAATTCTATACTCCTCACTAGATAATAATATATATTTTTAATCAATAGCCATACATAATTATTTAATCCAAAACTGGCTAATATGCATACTGCTTAACTAAAACCAAACACAAGAGGGCAAAACATTACTTAAAAAGAAGGATCTTATTCTATTTCACTAAATGTTCCAAATCACACACAAAGCAATCATCCTAAAGATACTTTTCTAGATCTAAGCCTATACGTTTATTAAATTTTTTAACAAAAAAGTAAAAAACCTTATAAATTTAGAAAGTAAGTCCAACTTTAAAACCAACAAAATTAGAACAGCCCAGTTAATGTTATGTACAGAAAACACAGTAACAACAACCAGAAACTTACCTACTTCTTCTTCTTCATCATTAGATATTATATTATATAGTGTGTCCAAAGCATAACCTATTATTTCAGAATCCGAACTGGAAAAAAGAAATTATTATACTTATACACTGCTGATGAGTATAAACTGTTATGACCATTTTTAGTTATTCAGCAATTTTAGAGAATTCCATTTCTAAAGTCCTACTCTAAGAAAATATCAGAGTGCAAACTTTAAAAAATGTGTAGAGTTTTAGTTCTAATTGTGAAAAATTAGAAGCAACCTAAATGCCCAGTGATTAAAAAATACAGTATGGCAAATTCATACATATAAGGCAGCAATTTAAAAAACGTATTTATTTTTACTTTGAACCCTGAGAAGCTGAAAAATGTATTTCCAAAGAATATTTAGTGACATGGTAATTTAAAAATTCTTGATATCATACCAAGTGGAAAAACATAAAAATTTACGTACAGTTGTCCCATTTAGTAAAATAGATATGTATACATGTTTGTATCTATATTTTAAAATATTATAAATTTATAAAATAAGTACAACTTTAAAACCAGCAAAACTACCACAACTCAGTTAATTTTATGTGTGTCTATGTTATATATATGTATATTTGTGTATACATACATAAAAATGTAACTGTTCATATCTAGAGGAACAAAGATTTAAAAAATATAAAGAAAAGTAACTGTTATCTATAGTTCGACCAGTAGAATGCTTCTCTTCTTTATATATTATTTTCTTAAAAAAAAAAATATTATGGTAGCCAGGCATGGCGGCTCACCCCTGTAATCCCAGCACTTTGGGGGGCTGAGGCAGGAGGGTCACTTGAGGTCAGGAGTTCGAGACCATCCTGGCCAATATGGCAAAACCTCGTCTTTACTAAAAATAAAAAAATTAGCTGGGCACAGTTCCGGGTACCTATAAACCCAGTTGCTTGGGAGGCTGAGGCAGGAGAATTGCTTGAACCTAGGAGGCAGAAGATGCTGTGAGCTGAGATCATGCCACAGCAGCACTCCAGCCTGGGTGACAAAGCAAGACTGTCTAAAAAAAGCAAAAACAAAAACAAAACTTATGGTAAACACATATTATTTATAAAATTAGAAAGTACAAAATTTTGTAGTTGATAAACAGACAAATTTTGAAATCATGTAGAATGATGATAGCATTTAGAATGGAAAGCAAGAGTAAGATACAGATCTCAAAGACTCAGTGAATATGAAGAAGTGATCAGGAGTCATAAATGAAAACAAAGATGAGTTACTAAAAGGGGTTACCACCAGGGGATGCAAATATTAAATGAAATGTTATTTTAAAGCTATTATTTATTATTTTGTTTTTCAGAAATGTTGAGGGTCATCTTTTAAGATACTATTGAGAAACTAAGAATAAGAGGAGACTTCTCCAACACAATAAAAGGCACCTATGAAAATCCCACAAGTAATACATAAAACAGTGGAAAACGAAATGCTTTCCCCATAAGATCAGGACAAAGGTAAGAGATGCACCTTCTTATCACCTCTATTCTACATTGATCTTAAGGTTCTAGCTGGAGCAATATGTAAGAAAATGAAAGAAAGAAACACCTATTCACAGATGACATAATCTTGTACATAGAAAATCTTAAGGAAGCCATTAAATATCTATTGGAATTAATATATTCAGTAAAGTAATAAGATACAAGCTAAATATTCAAGTATCATTTATATTTCTATACCCTAGCAATGAACAATCAGAAAATAAAATTTTAACATGATTTCATTTAAATAGCATTTAAGCATCATCAAGATTAAAATACTTGGCAGTAAATTTTACTAAAGAAGTTTAAGACTGGTACATTGAAAACTACAAAACATTGTTGAAAGAAATTACTTAAGGTCCAAATAAATAAAAAGATATGCTGTGTTCATGAATAGGAAGAGAGTAATATATTTCAACTTGAGTCACAGATTTAACACAATCCCTATCAAAACCCTAGCTGCTGTTTTTGCAGAAATTGACAAGCTAATCATAAAAGTCATACGGAGATGTAAGAGATCCAAAATAGACAAAACAATCTTGAAAAAGAAGAACAAAGTTGAAGAACTCACACTTCCCAATTTTAAAACTTACTAAAAAGTTATAGTAATAAAGACTGTGTGGCACTGTGATAGAGATAGACATGTAGATCAATAAAATGGTCTTGATCGTCTAGAAATAAACACTAATGTTTATTTCAATTAATTTTCAGTAAAAGTGCCAAGACCCTTGAATGAGGAAGGGATAGTCTCTAAAACAAATGGTTCTGGGTCAACTAGATATCAACATACAGAAGAATGAAGTTGGGTCCCATTTCACACTATATAAAAAAATTAACTCAAAATGGATGAAAGACCTAAATATAAGTAAGAGTTAAAGCTATAGAACTCTTAGAAGAAAATACAGGTGTCAAACTTTACAACCTTAGATTAGACAACCGTTTCTTAGATATGACATCAAAAGCATAAGCAACAAAAGATAAAACAGAGAAATTAAACTTTACCAAAATTAAAAATGTTTGGCAGCATGTGGTGGCTCACAGCTGTCATCCCAGCACTTTGGGAAGACGAGATGGGTGGATCACTTGAGGTCAGGAGTTTGAGACCAGCCTGGCCAACATGGCAAAACCCTGTCTCTACCAAAAATACAAAAATTAGCTGTGCCTACTGGCACACACTTGTAATCCCAGCTACCTGGGAGGCTGAGGCACAAGAACTGCTTGAACTGGGGAGGCAGATGTTGTTGTGAGCTGAGATATACCTGATAAGAGATGTATCTAGGATATATATATAACTCTACAATAAAAAAGACAAGTAGGCCAGGTGTGGTGGCTCACACCTGTAATCCCAGCACTTTGGGAGGCCAACGCAGGCTAATTATTTGAGCTCAGGAGTTCGAGACCAGCCTTGCTAACATGGCGAAACCATGTCGTTATTGAAAATACAAAAATTAGCAGAGTGTGTTGGTGCACGCCTGTAATCCCAGCTACTTGGGAGGCTGAGGTAGGAGAATCACTTGAACCGGGGAGGTGGAGGCTGTAGTGAGCTGAGATCACGCCACTGCACTCCAGCCTGGGCGACAGAGCAAGATTCCGTCTCAAAAACAAAAAACAGAAAGATAAATAACTCAATCAAAAAATGAGTAAAGAATATGAATAGACATTTCTCCAAATGGCCAATAATCGCGTGGAGAGATGGTTAACATCTTCAGTCATCAGGGAAATGCAAATCAAAACTACAACTAGAAAATGAGGCTGGGCGCAGTGGCTCACACCTATAATCCTAGCACTCTGAGAAGCCAAGGCAGGCAGATCACCTGAAGTAAGGAGTTTGAGACCAGCCTGGGCAATATGGTGAAACCCCGTCTCTACTAAAAATACAAAAATTAGCTGGGAATGGTGGCGCATGCCTGTAATCCAAGGTAATGGGGAGGCTGAGCCTGAATAATTGCTTGAACCTAGGAGGCGGAAGTTGCAGTGAGCCAAGATTGTACCACTACAGTCCAGCCTGGGCAACAGAGTGAGACTCCATTACACACTCACACAAAAACCAAGAAGAAACCGAAATTAAGAAATACCACTTTATATCTACTAGGATGGTCACTTTTTAATAAAGGATGGCAACAAGTGCTGGTAAGAATACAGAGAAATTAGGAAGTTCATACATTGCTGATAGAAATATAAAATGTTATAACCATTTTATACAAGTATTTATACTCTGTAGTGAACAGAGTTTCGCAATTCCTTAAAAAGTTAAACAAGGCTGGGTGCAGTGGCTCATGCCTGTAATCCCAACGCTTTGGGAAGCCAAGGCAAGCGGATCACAAGGTCAAAAGATCCAAAGCATCCTGGCTAATACGGTGAAACCCCTCTCTACTAAAAAATACAAAAATTAGCTGGGCATGGCATGCACCTGTAGTCCCAGCTACTTGGGAGGCTGAGGCAGGAGAACTGCTTGAACCTGGGAGGCGGAGGTTGCAGTGAGCCGAGATCATGCCACTGTACTCCAGCCTGACGCCTGGCGACAGAGCAACACTCTGTCTCAAAAAAAAAAAAAGGTAAATAAACTTATCCCATGACCCAGCAATTGCACTGCCCGATACAGAACACAGAGAAATGAAAACATATGTCCTTAAAAAAATCAGTACATGAATGTTCACAGCAGCATTATTCATAATAGCGAAAAAGTGGAAATACCCTAAATATCCAACAATTGATGAACAGATAAACAAAATGTGGTATAACTACACAAAAGATTATTCAGTCATAAAAAAGAATGATGTACTAATACATGCTACAATGTGGATAAACCTTAAAATATTATGCCAAGTCAAAGAAGCCAGAAACAAAGGCCACATATGGTATAATTCCATCTATATGAAATGTCCAAAACAGTCAAATCTATAAAGGCATAAAGTACATTAGTGGCTGCCAAATATTTGAGAGAGGGTGGGGGAGAATAGAAAATGGCAGATAATAAATATGGGATTTCCTTTTGGCATGATGCAAATGTTCTGGAATTAGAGAGTGGTGAGTTATAAAATTTTATGAATACATTAAAACCACTAAAATGTATACTTCAAAAGAGTGAACTTTATGACATATATATTATATTGCAATTTAAAAAATCTATTGAGGTATCATGGTTTGGGAACATCAGTGAGAGAAGTTTTGGGCTCTGAGTATGCTAGTTAGGAGAATGAGCAGTCTTCTTGAGATGGTTATACGGGGCTGGACATGGTGGCTAATGCCTGTAATCCAAGCACTTTGGGAGCCCAAGGTGGGCGGATCATCTGAGGTCAGGAGTTCAAGACCAGCCTGACCAACATGGAGAAACCCCCGTCTCTAATAAAAATGCAAAATTAGCCAGGCGAGGTGGCAGATGCCTGTAACCCTAGCTACTCGGGAGGCTGAGGCAGGCGAACTGCTTTAACCCAGGAGGCGGAGGTTGTGGGTGAGCTGAGATTGCACCATTGCACTCCAGCCTGGGCAACAAGAGGGCAATTCCACCTCAAAAAAAAATTAAAAAAGGTGATTATAGGGAAGCAGACCCATGGCTGGATGGGGTTTCAGGTAATGCCAAGACAGGGAACAAAACTTTGTTTGACACAACTGAGGATGAAGGGGCTTCAGGATTCTCAGCATTAGCTGTATATGCCAGGAGAAGCATCATGAAACAGTAATGAAGATGAGAATGTAGAGAGAGAGATGATTGTAGAATACAGACCTCTGTATTCAATTAAATTTAAAAAAATCTTTAGAGAACACTCTGAAAACAGGAAAACAGATAAGTACCACAGGCAAATGGAAAGGAAATTTAACTCAAGATAAGGAATGAAACAAAAGAAGGCTATTAAAAGTTTTTATTGTTATTATTGCCTAAGAGTTAAAACACTCAGGAGCCTCTGACATGATATGATTATTTGTTCACACATTGACAAGGCTATGTGGTATACTCTACTTCTAACCATGATGCCTAACATAGTAAATGTGCAATAAATATTTTAAACCTATTACTTAACCTTAATCAAGAGTATCTACACACTCCTGCTGCATGGTAAAAATGACAATAAAGACTACTTTAGATAAGAGATGGATTCTAGTTTCCATATGGAGATATTAATCATTTCATCATTAACTTTATAAGACAGTAATAAAATGTGCCTGTGATTTAACACTCATGGAATAAAGAAGAAAGATTATAAATATGTATAATCATCACACTAACCTGCTTCCTTTTTCCAGCTATTCTAAAGGCCACCCACATTCCCTGACTCATGGCTCCTTCCTTTTATTTTCAAAGTCAGCAAAGAGCAGGTTGAGTCCTTTTTCTATCACTATACTCTGACTTCCTCTTCTGCGTTCTTGTTCTACTTTTAAGGAACCTGTGATAACACTGGGTCTACCAGGGTAATCCAGGATAATCCTCTCATCTCAAAGTCCTTAACTTAATCACATATGCAAAGTCTCTCTCACTATCTAAGGTAAAATTCATAGGTTTTGTTAATTAGGATGTAGGTATCTTTGGGAGGCCATAATTCTCTCTACCACCGTTACCTACAATGATGCTAATAATACAGACAGTCCTGACACATTCAATTCACTTATTCAAATGCATTAGACTTACTAGCTTTGAAAAGGTAGTCAATTTAATTGAGTTACAATGTCTGTGGAGAAGAAAAACCGTCCTAACTGGTATGGACAAGCAGCTGGGCATAAGTAAAATATAACTGAAAAAGAGTCTATGAGGTTAGACAGGCAGCACTTAGATCTTTAAAAAGCTTATATTCTTTGCTTTGTTTGAGAAACATAAACTTCACACTTCACTGAACTGGTGAAATGCATGAAACAGGAGAATGAGTGAATATGTGCATTTCAGAAAGATAATTCTTGCAATAAATAGACTAAATGGAAATATAAAGAGATAGGAGGAAAATAATACTTTGGAGATGGTGATTATTTTGAACTATGTCCGAAACTTTTCGAATCAGCTCCTTTCAAAAAGTGAAGCCTAATTCTCCTCTCTTTAAGTATAAGCTGTACTTATTAATCTGCTTCTAACAACTAGAATATATTTAAATTGCCAGTACATGACTTTGGAGACTGAGTTATAAAAGGCGTTGTTGCTTTTTATTTGTTCTCTCTCCAGGATAGTTTGCTCTGGGAGAGCAGCTGCCATATCATAAAGATGCTCAAACAGCCCTATCGAGAGAGCAAAATGGTGAGGAACTGAGGCCTCTTGCCAATAGCAATGTGAATAAGCCATCTTGGAATTGGATCCTCCAGCCCCAGTCAAACCTTCAGATGACTGCAGACCTGGCTGATGGCTTCATGGCAACCTCATGAGAGACCCTGAGCCCACTTAGCTAAGTTGCTCCTCAATTCCTGATCCACAAAAACTGTGAGATAATAAATATTTTCTTATTTGGAACCACTAAGTTTTGAAGTAATTTGTTACACAAGCCAAAAGTAACCAACACAGAGGCTATGGAAATGATTTAAGTGATTGACACTGAGCCAGAACTAAGGCCAAAAAAGGAAATGGAAAGAAAATAATGGATTCTTGGGTTTTTTGGCCTGTGTTGGCATGATGGCTTCAGGAGAGGGATGAGTTCCAGAATAATCCTTCAGTTTCTGGCTTGAATGGAAAGATGCTCGTGACTGAGATGAACTTAGGGTAAAAGCGGTTGAAGGAAGCAGGGAAAGCCTACAAGGAGGAGGACCAGAGATAAATTAACTTCGAACATTTTGAATTTGAGAGGTTATGATATCTTGGTAAGGTTTAAATGTATAATGCACAACTAAAACTTGTAAGACACATTCAACTACAGTTAAGATCTGGAAGCAATCCATACATAGTTAATTAAAACCAAAGATGCAGATAAAATCTCTTAAAAAGAAATTGAGGGCCAGGCACGGTGGCTCACACCTGTAATCCCAGCACTTTGGGAGGCTGAGGTGGGTGGATCACCTGAGGTTGGGAGTTTGAGACCAGCCTGACCAACATGGAGAAACCCCGTCTCTCCAAAAAACACAAAAATAGCCGGGCTTGGTGGCACATGCCTGTAATCCCAGCTATTTAGGAGGCTGAGGCAAGAGAATTGCTTGAACCCAGGAGGTAGAGGTTGTGTTGAGCTGAGATCACACCATTGCACTCCAGCCTGGGCAACAAGAGTGAAACTCTGTCTTCATTAAAAAGAAAGAAAGAAAGAAAGAAAGAAATTCAAAGAGCTAAAAATAGGCTAAATGACGTTTCTTTTCATTTAAATTTATATTTATTTTTTATTTTTTTGAGACAAGGTCTCACTCTGCTGCCCAGGTTGGAGTGGTGTGATCACGACTCACTGCAACCTTGACCTCTTGGGCTCAAGTGATCCTCCTACCTCAGCCCGAGTAGCTGGGACTACAGGTATGTGAAACCACACCCAGCTAATTTTTATTTTTTTAATCTTTTTTTTTTTTTTTTTTTGAGAGACAGTCTTGCTCTGTCACCCATGCTGAAGCACAGTGGCATGAACTTGGTTTACTGTAACTTCTGTGTCCCAGGTTCAAGTGATTTTTCCTGCCTCAGCCTCCCGAGTAGCTGGGATTACAGGCATGCACCACCATACCTGGCTAATTTTTGTATTTTTAGCAGAGAACCCGTTTTACCATTTGGCCAGGCTGGTCTCAAACTCCTGACCTCAGGTGATCCGTTTGCCTCAGCTTCCCAAAGTGTTGGGATTGCAAATGTGAGCCACTGTGCCCGGCCTAAGTTTTATTTTTTATGTTACCCAGACTAGTATTAAACTCTGGGCTCAAGAAATCCTCCCAACTCAGCATCCCAAGGTGCTGAAATTACAGGCTTGAGCCACCATACCTGGTAATCTTTCTCTTAAGACGAGGTCATATTTAACATGTATCACTGTAGCTTATTTCCCTTAAAAAAGCAAGTCTGAATATCCAAGTATGTATAATATATATAAATGCATCTCTGCTTGCCCAATGTAAACGAGTATCACTTGTCCAATTCAAACCCAAAATCTCAAGCCTCTAATTAAGAGTTGCTTCATCCCATTTTTATATGTCTGTTCTAATGCTTAACACAGTGGCCTGCACCCAGTGTCTAATAATTATTTATCAAAATATCAAGTAAGGTAAAAACTTAATAGCTTTTACATGTTAACAACTTTTGGGGCTGGGTGCAATGGCTCACACTGGTAATCCCAGCACTTTGTGAGGCCAAGGTGGGCAGATCGCTTGAGCCCCGGAGTTAGAGACCAGCCTGGGCAACATGGCCAAAACCCATCTCTACCAAACAATACCAAAAAAAAGTAACCTTTTGGAGTAGTGATGCTGACTCTAAAACAAATTAAAAGTTCAAGAAAAATCAGGGAAAAAAAATCATTAAACAGTGACTTACCGATCTGTTTGTAAAACACGAATAAGATGGTCCATAGCTTGTATACCCACTTCCAAGCGATATTTCTGCACATAAAAAATAAAAATGTCAGTAAAGTAACTAATATCCAACTTAAGGAACTTAAACTTTTATAAAGTTACAAACCTTAGATAATGATTTGAGAGCACGCACAGCATTTCTTCGATCATCCAATAAAGTAGATGAAGCTACTCTGTCACAAAGCTTTTGAATCTGTCATGAAAAAATAAAATGCCATTAAAAGAATAAAAAAGAAACTGTGAAATTTTTATCCCCTAAATTTATGCCATGTAATTAAAAAAAAAAAAAAAGAAGCATATGGGATCTAAGAAATGGCCTTTCAGAAATCTAACTATCCATTTAGGTTCTATTATAATCTCATTACCGAGATCAAATAGATTTTTTTTTTTTCCAGAGATTTAAAAAGTGGGCTGGGATGAAAGAGAAGTCAGATAAAATAAGTTACATAAATTGATGAATTAAAAGAAATAATTGGTAAAATCAGAGTGTTCTAATTAGGCTTATTATGACTGTTTGAACCAGCAAGAGAGCATAATCCAAAATGGTTACGCTAGAAGACAGAAAGTTAAAATTTTTAAAATAATAATTCTTTACATTATAACTTTATCCTAACATTTCAACCATATATTTGAATAAGAAAAGTCAAACCTGTATATCAAAACTTTTAAGTGTGCCTCAAAATGTACAAGGATGAAATGCTTTATTATAAAATAACTCATAGAAACCAAAATTTAAACAATTTAAAAACGAATCTTGGAATATTGTTAATAATAGAAAAATCGGATAACTATCCAACATGAGAAGAAAGCTAAAACAATTGTAATACATTCTTTGATGGAATGTCATGTAGGTGTTCAAAAGAATTAACCACTAATATGAAAATACTATGGTAGGTGGGACGCGGTGGCTCATGCCTGTAATCCCATTACTTTGAGAGGCCGAGGCAGGCGGATCACAAGGTCACGAGGTCAAAACCAGCTTGGCCAAAATGGTGAAACCCCATCTCTACTAAAAATACAAAAATCAGATAGGGATGGTGGTACACACCTATAGTCCCAGCTACTCAGGAGGCTGAGGCAGAAGAATCGCTTGAACCCGGAGGCGGAGGTTGCAGTGAGCGGAGATCGTGCCACTGCACTCCAGCCTGGGCAACAGAGACTCTGTTTCAAAAAAAAAAAAAACAAAAGAAAAAAAAGAAAAAAGAAAATACCATGGTATAATAAATAGAAAAAAGGCAAGTTATAAAACTGTATTTAAATTACGGATTCAGTAAAACAAAAGTACCAGACTATGCATATAAATTACATTAAAAAAGAATTTGGAAACCTAAAACTATAAAACTTCTATAAGAAAGCACAGGAGAGCTGGGCGTGGTGGCTCAAGCCTGTAATCCCAGCACTTTGGGAGGCCGAGGCAGGTGGATCACGAGGTCAAGAGATTGAGACCATCCTGGTCAACATGGTGAAACCCCGTCTCTACTAAAAATACAAAAAACTAGCCGGGTTTGGTGGCGTGTGCCTGTAATCCCAGCTACTTAGGAGGCTGAGGCAGGAGAATTGCCTGAGCCCAGGAGGCGGAGGTTGCAGTGAGCCGAGATCGCGCCATTGCACTCCAGCCTGGGTAACGAGCGAAACTCCATCTCAAAAAAAAAAAAAGAAAGCAAGCACAGGAGAAAATCCTTGTGACCTTTATTTAGGCAAAGACTTTTCAGATGCCACATTCATAAAAGAAAAATGTAATAAACTAGATATTATCACTTCTGCTTTTTTTTTTTGAGGAGGGGAGATGGGGTCTTGCTCTGTCTTCTAGGCTGGAGTACAGTGGTGCAATCATGGCTCAAGGTAGCCTCAACCTCCTGTGCTCAAGCAATCCTCTCACCTCAGCCTCTCAAGTAGGTAGGCCCACAGGCACACAACTACAAATACACCTGGGTAATTTTCTTGTAATTTTTAGAGACAGGGTCTAACTATGTTGCTGAGGTTGCTCTCAAACTCCTGGGCTCAAGAGATTTTTCTACATTGGCTTCCCAAAGTGCTGTGATTATAGGTGTGAGCCACTGTACCCAACCCCACTTCTGCTCTTCAAAAGACTATAAAGAGACTGAAAACGTAAACCACAGACTGCTGAAAATATATGGAAAGCATCTGATTAAGAACATAGTTGGCCGGGTACGGTGGCTCAAGCCTGTAGTCCCAGCACTTTGGGAGGCCGAGGCGGGTGGATCACGAGGTCAAGAGATCGAGACCATCCTGGTCAACATGGTGAAACCCCGTCTCTACTAAAAATACAAAAAATTAGCTGGGCACGGTGGCACCTGCCTGTAATCCGAGCTACTCAGGAGGCTGAGGCAGGAGAATTGCCTGAACCCAGGAGGCGGAGGTTGCGGTGAGCCGAGATCGCGCCATTGCACTCCAGCCTGGGTAACAAGAGCGAAACTCCGTCTCAAAAAAAAAAAAAAAAAAAAAAAAAAAGAACATAGTTTAAAAAACACCTGGGTCCTTTCTAGCTTGGTCAATTAGTATTTTAACTTTTTTTTCAAGACTATCATAGAATAGCAAGTATTTTAACTGACTAAAGAATTCACTTGAGTTTGAGACCAGCTGGGCAACACAGTGAGACCCTGTCTCTACAAAAACTAAAATTAGCTGGGTGTGATGGTGTGAGCCGGTAGTCCTAGCTACTCAGCAGACTGAAGCAGGTGGATCCACCTGCTAAAGGTTGCAGTGCACTATGATCACACCACTGCACTCCAGCCTGAGCAACAGATTGAGACCTTGTTTCTCCAAAAAATAAAAAAAGCAAGCAAGCAAGAAAGAAAGTGTAAGTTTATTACATTCTTTGAAGATTCTTTAAGATTTTGGCAATGCACATGTTTGCACCCTACATATCTGAATTAATGATGTTCAAATACATATAGTGTTTCCCAAATTATGCTTTGCAGACTCCTAGTGTCCCAGAAGATATTAATAGATTCCCTACTATCACAGAATAAGTGGGAAACACAAGGTTATACAAAATTAACTCAGTTTGTGCACTGCAGGATTTCTAAGTCTTTACAATTGCTGATTTGCATTTCTTCATACAGCAGATATAGTAGTTTTACATTCTTTATTCATTCTAAGTGTTCACATTTAAAAATCCTTCCACATATATATATATATATATATATATATATATATATATATATTATCACTTAGAAAAACTACTTATTTATCTCTTAAAAACATGAACCTCATTACTCTCAGCTCTAAGAATTTCTTGGGTCAAAACAGTTTTCCTAAGCAAGGATGCAATGCCTTTACTTAGGTCTTGTATATCTTTTGTTCATTTTTTTAAGGTAGCTTATAGTTGATGCTATGAACGGGAAATGTTTTTTCTACGCATTTTCTGCTTCTTCTTAGTCTTAGACCTCAAGTGCTGGTTCCAGATCTGGGATTCTTATCTACCTTGAGTAATGCCAGTACCATGCAGGGCTAGAATTCAGCCTCAACCTTACTTTTGGTTGGTGTACAGAGGTACTTTTCTCAAAATATAAATTTCCATGTCTAGATGCTCTACAATCATGCTTGCTAAACATAGAAATATTAAAAATTACAGCAAGGGGGAGGGGACAGGAGGATGGCAGAACAAGATAAAAAGCAGCACCTGGTCCCCTGGACCACCTGAGGAGTAGAACTACCTACTGTAGGGATTGCCTACTAGCTTGGACTTTTATTAGACAAAGACATACATTTTTATCTTGGTTAGACCTCTGTTTTCTGCCCTGTGTCACAGTGGCTGAACCAATGCCCAAACTAATTAACTCTTTTTTTCTTTTTTTTTGACAGTCTTGCTCTGTTGCCTAGGCTGGAATGCAGTAGTGCAATCTTAGCTCACTGCAACCTCTGCCTCCCAGGTTCAAGTGATTCTCTTGCCTCAGCCTCCTGTGAGTAGCTGGATTACAAACGTGCTACCACACCCAGCTAATTTTGGTGTTTTTAGTAGAGACAGGGTTTCACCACATTGGCCAGGCTGGTCTTAAACTCCTGACCTCAAGTGATCCACTAATCTCAGCTTCTCATTGTGCTGGAATGCCAGATGTGAGCCACTGCACCCAGCTACAAACTAATAAACTCTTTATATAAGAAGAAATGAAGGCTCAGAAACATATCAGTGTACCCCAAAATACACTACCAGTTTGGTAGCAGAATTTAGATCCTAACTGAATTACAGATGTCTCACTCCAAAGTCCATACTCTTTCTTCTAAGTAGAGAATTATGAGTCAGAGTATCTGTTACGAACTACAGGAACTGCAAGATTTTTTTTTTTAAGTAAATAAAGGGACATAGTAACACAGTCCCTGTAAATAGCTCCCACTTGCACAACTGTTTACTGAACACTCTGACAAGTCTTTGACTAAACTGCCCAGCCAGGGCAGTTCCCTGTTCTAAGGAAATGGAAGCCTTAATTTGGGAAAGTTATAATCAGAAGCTACTAATTGCTACCAACAAGAAAAACATCAGTACTATTAAAAAAAGAAAGAAAGAAAAATTGCAATAATTAATATATTCACTCTTTTAAGAATTAACCTGGGTGAGTGGAGAGATTAAAGATAGAACAGGTCTTTGGATCTACTAATGGGCTAGTATGAAAAAATAAATAAATAAATAAAGATAGAACAGGTCAGGTTATTAATTACCATAACGAATGAAATAAAGTAAAGAAGGCAGTAATGTGCAGGCAATGGGCAGAAATCTGAAGGGATAAGCAAGAAGGTAAGGAAATAACTGAGAGAACTGAATTTAAGAGGCTTGGGGTCCTAAAGAATAAGACATCTGGAACAGACACTGTTTGGAATTCAACTTATAGAAATTTGTCACACAGCAATATACACACAAATACAGTAACAATCACTGCAGCAATAGAAACAAATCAGAAGTATCTTAAACGTCCATTCATAGTGACTTTCACTTTTCATTTTATATACTTACACAGCATTTCTTTAAACAAGCATGTATGCAAATATTACTTTTATAATTAAAAAAAAAAAAAGAACTGGGGCTGGGTGCAGTCGCTCATGCCTGTAATCCCAGCACTTTGGGAGCCTGAGGGGGGCGGATCGCCTAAGGTTAGGAGTTTGAGACCAGCTCACCCAACATGATGAATACCTGTCTCTACTAAAAATACAAAAATTAGCCAGGCATTGTGGTGTGCGCTTATAATCTCAGCTACTTGGGAATTTGAGGCACAAGAATTACTTGAACCTGAGAGGTGGAGGTTGCAGTGAACCAAGATCATGCCACTGCACTCCAGCCTAGGTGACAGGGTCTGTCTCAAAAAAAAAAAAAAAAAAAAAAAAAAAAAATATATATATATATATATAAAATCAAAAAGCAGTAATGAGTAAGCCAGCTGAAGTCCGATACTGTAAATAAGCAATCGTCCTTCTGTACCTCAGTATACATTCTAGGGTTTAGTAAGGTTAAAGGCCAAAGGAATAATATAGCCCGAAGAATTTAGTGCAGTAACCCTGAGGTTGGTGATTCATTCATTTGTTCAACAAATACTAGAGTGCTGCCACTCTTATGAAGGGGCCAAGGTCCATGCAACCTGAAGCAGTGGTTTATGATAATAAAGTTCAGAAATAGAGACTAAGCATTTAGAAACTTCCAAAGACACTGGATACGTAAGGCTGGGATGGGTAAGGCTAACTAGAATGAAGCTAAAAGAGCAGGAAAACTGACTCAATGAGTATGTTACCATCAGAAGGAAAAACCATTTAATTGTACAGTTAAAAGAGATGCTTATTCACTGTCCCAGACGGGATCCTGAGGTAGGCTTTGTTGTTGGAAACTCATTCTCTTGGATACTGACCAAAGAAGTGGATTAGTAGTTTCAAGCAAAATTCATAAACTCACTGGTCATCTTAAAGTCACAAACTCTTATCTTAGTTCTCAACACTCCTATTTACATGATGGGAAAGTTGGGAAGGATATGAAGATTTAAATATCGGATTTTAATGCCATATAGTGCCTTAACAATTAACTATTTGCTGCTATTAGTGATTGAAAGAGTAAGTTACAACACAGAATAAATTAATCCAGTTTACTTTCATTAAAAAGTCAGAAATATTTACCTCTAGGCCTTTTAACAAAGTATTCTGTATCTTAGCATACTACCAAGGCACACATTTCAACCATTCTGTACTCCTGAAACAAGTAACTTTTCCAAAATTTCACCATCAGAATAATGTAAATACGGTCAAGATATACAAGATTACAGAATAGAAAAGTGTTAACAAGAAACAGATGCTTCAGTCTGTTCGTTTGAAATAAATCTCCAATACCTACTGTTAAAAACTTTTTTAAAGCAAATATGCATGCCCTATATAACATTCCAGTCAACAATGGACTGCTGTGTATACGACCCTTGTCCTATAAGATAATGGAAATCCAAAATTCCTATCACCTAGCGATGTCGTAGCCTTGGCACAACACATGACTCGTGTTTGTGCTGATGCTGGTGTATGCAAACCTACTGCACTGCCAGGCTTATGAAAGTATAGCACAAACAATTGTGTACAGTACATAATACTTGATAACAGTAATAAATGACTATGTTACTTGTCTATGTATTTACTATATTATACTTTTAATGGTTATTTTAGAGTGTACTTCTACTTACAAAAAAATAAAAGTTAACTGTAAAACAGACTCAGGCAGGTCCTTCAGGAAGTATTCTAGAGGCATTATTATAACAGAAGTTGACAGCTTCACTGCATGTTACTGCAGCTGAAGACCTTCAAGTGGAACAAGAGATGAAGGTAGAAGACAGTGATATTGATGACCCTGCCCTGTGTAGGCCTAGGCTAACATGTGTTTGTCTTTTAGTTTTTAACAAAAAAGTGGCTGGGTGTGGTGGCTCACGCCTGTAATCCCAGCACTTTAAGAGGCTGAAGTTGGCAGATCTCCTGAGGTCAGGAGTTCAAGACCAGCCTGGCCAACATGGTGAAACCCCATCTCTACAAAAATGCAAAAATTAGCTGGGCATGATGGCGGGTGCCTGTAATCCCAACTATTCAAGAGGCTGAGGCAGGAGAATCACTTGAACCTGGGAGGCGGAGGTTGCACTGAGCCGATACTGTGCCACTGCACTTCAGCCTGGGTAACAGAGTGAAACTCCGTCTCAAAAAAAAAAAAAAAGTTTAAAAAGTAAAAATTTTTAAATAGAAAAAAGCTTATAAGGCCGGGCGCGGTGGCTCAAGCCTGTAATCCCAGCACTTTGGGAGGCCGAGGCGGGTGGATCACGAGGTCAAGAGATCGAGACCATCCTGGTCAACATGGTGAAACCCCGTCTCTACTAAAAATACAAAACATTAGCTGGGCATGGTGGCGCGTGCCTGTAATCCCAGCTACTCAGGAGGCTGAGGCAGGAGAATTGCCTGAACCCAGGAGGCGGAGGTTGTGGTGAGCTGAGATCGCGCCATTGCACTCCAGCCTGGGTAACAAGAGTGAAACTCCGTCTCAAAAAAAAAAAAAAAAAAAAAAAAGCTTATAGAAGGCCGGGCGCGGTGGCTCAAGCCTAGAATCCCAGCACTTGGGGAGGCTGAGGCGGGTGGATCAAGAGGTCAAGAGATTGAGACCATCCTGGTCAATACGGTGAAACCCAGTCTCTACTAAAAATACAAAAAAAGTAGCTGGGCATGGTGGCGCATGCCTGTAATCCCAGCTACTCAGGAGGCTGAGGCAGGAGAATTGCCTGAACCCAGGAGGCGGAGGTTGTGGTGAGCTGAGATCGCGCCATTGCACTCCAGCCTGGGTAACGAGCGAAACTCCGTCTCAAAAAAAAAAAAAAAAGAAAGAAAAGAAAAGAAAAAAGCTTATAGAATAATGATGTAGAATAAAAATATCGTGCAATGTGTCTTGTACAATGTGTTGGTGTTTTAAACTAAGTATTATTACAAAAAAGTTTTTAAAAAGTTTAAAAGTTTATCAAGTTAAAGTTATAGTAAACTAAGGTTAATTATTGAAGAAAATTTTACAAAATGAATTTAGTGTAGCCTTAAGCGCACAATGTTTATAAATTGTACTTTATATAATGTCCTTGGTCTTCACATTCACCACTCATTCACGTGACTCACCCAGAGCAACTTCTAGTCCTGTGAGCTCTATTCATGGTTAAGCAACCTATACAGGCATACTATTTACTATCTTTTATGCCACATTTTTACTACACCTTTTCTACAGTAAGATGCAGATACACAAATATTTACTATTATGTTACAATTGCCTACAGTATTCATTACAGTAACATGCCATATAGTTTTATGGCCCAGGAGCAATAGGCTACGCCATACAGCCTAGGTGAGTACCCAGGTTTGCTTTAAGTACACTCTAGGATGTTTGCACAAAACTGCCTAATGATGCATTTCTCAGAATTTATCCCTGACACTGAGCTACCAAGAACTATCAAGAGTTACAGAGTTTTATGAAGAAACTCATTTGTGTAAATATAGATATTGGTAAATATAAAGACAACACTCTGGAAAGATGTACACCAAACTTGATTAGAGACTACTTCTAGTGATGCGAAGTAAGATTGTGAAGGAAGAAAGAAGCTATTTTAGAATACATACTGATTTGAACTATTTTCATTATTGCCTCAATAAATAAAGGGAAAAAAATTAAAGAAATTTCCATATTAGAGCTTGCTTTTATTTTATCACCTACTCTAAAATACCACCTGATTGACTCACTATACATCTGCTTTATGAATTCAACTGTTTCTTGCTATTTAATGTAGCTATGTTCCATAAAGTTACCATGAACACTGACTTAGTGAATACTAAACAATCGCTCCTAGGCCAGGCACAGTAGCTCACGTCTGTAATCTCAAAGAGCTTTCGGAGGACAGGAGTTTGCAATCAGCCTGGGCAACACAGCTAGATCCTTTTTTTTTTTTTTTTTTTTTTTTGAGACAGAGTTTTGCTCTTGTTGCCCAGGCTGGAGTGCAATGGTGTGACCTCAGCTTACTGCAACCTCCGCCTCCCAGGTTCAAGCAATTCTCCTGCCTCATCCTCCTAAGTAGCTGGGATTACAGGCATGCAACACCATGCCTAATTTTTTTGTATTTTTAGTAGAGACGGAGTTTCTCCATGTTGGTTAGGCTGGTCTCGAACTCCTGACCTCATGATCTGCCTGCCTTGGTCTCCCAAAATGCTGGGATTACAGGTGTGAGCCACTGTGCCCGGCTAGATCCCGTCTTTATAAGAAATTTAAAAATTAACCAGGCATGGAGGTGAGTGCCTGTAGTTCTAACTACTCAGGAGGCTGAGGCAGGAGGATGGCTTGAGCCCAGTAGTTTGAGAATGCAGTGAGCCATGGTTGTGCCACTGCACTCCAGACTGGGTAACAGAGTGAGACTCCGTCTCTAAAAACAAAACCCATTGTTCCTAGAGAAAATACAGGGTTAGTTTCCTGCAAGCCTCTGATCACATTTTCATCAACTGATCAATATAAAATCTTCTTTTATGTGTATTTCTATTTAAAGACATCTTTATTAAATTTTATTTTTTTAGAGATGAGGTGTCACTATGTTGCCCAGGTTGATCTTGACCTCCTCAGCTCAAGTGGTCCTCCTGCCTTGGTCTCCCAAAGTGCTAGGATTATAGGTGTGAACTACTGCACCTTGTTAAAGACATTTAATATACATCTTGGACCATTAATATTGATCTCATGGCCAACAGCACTGTACCTCATGCCTCAGTGATGCTTACCTAATATACACATTATCTCTGTAAGGAGCATCACAGCCTTCTTGTGCTTAGGAACATTAGACAACACCACATGGAGTCTATTTTTAATAGGGAAATCCCAAACAAAACAATACAAACGTAAGGCTAGATGCGGTGGCTCACATCTGTAATCCCAGCACTTTGGGAGGCTGAGGTGGGTGGATTACCTAAGGCCAGGAGTTTAAGACCAGCCTGGCCAACACGGTGAAACCCCATCTCTACTAAAAATAGAAAAAATAGCCAGGTGTGGTGGAGCTACTTGGGAGGTGAAGGCAGAGGATGCAGTGAGCTGAGATCATGCCACTGCACTCTACCCTGGGCGAGAGAGTAAGACTGTCTCAAAAAACAAACAAACAAACAAACAAAAACAAAAAAACAAAAACGCAAAAAAGTGTAACACTAAACAGATCATGAAAAGGACACATTTATAGTATGAGAGCTGAAACAAGAAGGCAAAGCACCACCTTTTTTGACCTCAGTTGGAGATGTGTATATTGGGTGAATCAAATTTTTCACTGCTCTGTACCATCTACAAATAAATAACCATAAAGTACTCAAAGTACTGATTTGTGGAAAACAAATACATTTAGTGAGTAGGTGAATTTGCAAACAAGAAATTGACAAATAATGAGGATGGACTGCCCTTTAAATACAATCTTTTTAAGTCAAATTCATCATCTGGAAAATGAAAAGCTAAAGTAGAATAACTCTAAGGTTACTTAGTGCTCAAAATTAAGAACAGTAAAAAGGCGCAGTGAGTAGAATAACTCTAAGGTTACTTAGCGCTCAAAATTAAGAACAGTAAAAAGGCGCAGTGAGTCATGCCTGTACTCCCAGCACTTTGGGAGGCCAAGGCAAGCAGATCATGAGGTCAGGCGTTCGAGACCAGCCTGGCCTACGTGCTAAAACCCCATCTCTACTGAAGATACAAAAAAATTAGCCAGGCATGGTAGCGCATGCCTGTAATCCAGCTATTCCAGAGGATGAGGCAGGAGAACCACTTGAATCCAGGGGGTGGAGGTTGCAGTAAGCCAAGATCGTGCCATTGCACTCCAGCCTGGGCAACAGGCAAGACTCTATATCAAAACACACACACACACACACACACACACACACACACACTACTTGGCTGTGTATTGGCTGGGCGTGGTGGTTCACACCTGTAATCCCGGCACTCTGGGAGGCAAAGGTGGACAGATTACCTGAGGTCAGGAGTTCGAGACTAGCCTGGCCTATATGGTGAAACTCTCTACTAAAAATACAAAAATAAAAAACTAGCTGGGCATGGTGGCACATGCCTGTGATCCCAGCTACTCTGGAGGCTGAGGCAGGAGAATCGCTTCAACCCAGGAGGCGGAGGTTGTGGTGAGCCAGTATCGCACCACTGCACTCCAGCCTAGGCGACAGAGCAAGATTCTGACTCAAAATAATTAATAATAATGTATTACATTTACTATGCTATTTGAAAAATCTATTTGACTCATACAGGATTTAAAATAAATTTTAAGCCAACATTTAAAAATCTAGACTTCTATGTTTTCTTTACTGTTCTTTTTTTAGAGCCAGGATCTTCTTGCACTGTCGTTCAGGCTGGAGTACAGTGGCACTATTCATAGCATCCTTGATCTCCTGGGTTCAAGCAATTTTCCCACCTCAGCCTACCATGTTGCTGGGACTACACGCATGCAACACAGAGCTAGGCTTCAAATGTATATATTTTCTCGAAAAACATCAGCCTGACTGCTAATGGTAGCTAACGCTCTTATTTTGTAAAATTTAAGAAGCCATCAATTTTAAGACCCACCATCTTTTTAATGAATCACCAAGAAAAAAGAAATATCCACAATTACAAGATGTATCCTGATTTCAGAGAGGTTTAAATGCTAATGTGCATCTCTGAATTAGTAAAATGTGGTATCTATGCCAATTACTATGTGCTAACTCTGTCCTAAAGTGTTTTACATTTTGAAATTCATTTAATCTTCACAAAAAACAAAGAATGGGCACTATTACTATTTACATTTTAGACATGAAGAAACAGAGGCACCACAGTTAAGTAACTTCTTGTCTACCTTTATAAAATAAGTAGTGGGACAGCATTCAGCCAAGTAGTTTGAGTGCTTTCCCACTACATTAAATTGGTTCTCTGTGCCAACATTGCATGAGGCAACTACTGGCTGGATTTGAGCATTAGCCACATCCTCAAATCAGGATATGCAGGCTCAAGTATCATCTCAAACCTCTGCCTTCTTCTCCGACCTGACCAGCTTCATTGAGGCTACCCAACTGGACTTTGAATTTGTGACCCTGTGTTAAACAACAGAATACTCTATGTTAACAACAATAAAAGAAAAGCAAAAAAGAAACAAATGTGAGTACAGTTTAACCCATTGTTTTATTTATAAGGACAAGAAAGGGATGACAGAAAAAAAAGAAGTTCGACTAATTTATATTATGCTAACTAGGTGTTTGGTGCTCTGAGAAACACAATAAAGAATAAGATGTGGATTCTGTTATTAAGAAGATTTTATAGTCTATTAGAAGAGACTATAGTTTAATTAACAAAAGTAACTGAAAATCTGGTATTTTTAATAATTTCTAATAAAGTGCTTCCGTACATGTTTTGTAACACTCCTATGCAACACGGGTGCCTGCCACCACGCCTGGCTAATTTTTATTAACATGGATCTTAACACGGTAAGATCTCCAACATCAATGAAAAAGGTAAGCTGTAGAACACTATAAACAATGTATCATTTATATAAAAAAGAGTAAATATGCTAATACAAACCTTTAATTCTATACTACATGGAGGCATGATTATGTATAAAGGTCTGGAAGGATTTATACCAAACTAGTAATAGTGGTTATCTCTGGAAAGAGAACTGAAATTGGAGACAGGAGTAAAGAGAACTTAAACTTTACTTGTTTTGTCTGCCATTTTGTAAATTAAAAAATGATAACTGACACATGAGTTTCACAATTCCACTTACCAACTGAAACATGAAAAGGATAAATAATCCCATTAACAGCTGGTAAACTGGACATAATCAGAATTATAATCTAACAACTGGTCAATTAAAAAAATTTTTTTTTGCTAGCCAATAAGGCTATTTATTTATATTCAGTGCTACACAAAGACCAAAAAAGACACAATGGGAATAGGAGTGACTAGGAAAGAAAAAATTGAGATGAGAAATGTGAAAATGAAAAACTACTGGCCAGGTACAGTGGCTAATGCCTGCAATCCCAGCACTTTGAGAGGATCACTTAAGTCCAGGAATTCAAGACCAGCCTGAACAACATAGCAAGACCCTGTCTCTACAAAAAAATTTAAAAATCAGCCAAGTGTGGTGCCTTGCACAGGTACTCCCAGCTACTCAGGAGGCTGAGGTGGGAAGATTGCTTGAGTACAGGAAGATGAAGTTGAAGTGAGCCGTGATCATGCCACTGCACTCTAGCCTATTCAACAGAGTAAGACCCTGTTTCAAAAAAAAAAAAAAAGAAAGAAAGAAAGAAAAAGAAAAAAGAAAAACTATCAAAAGGTTAAAAAGAAGAAGACAGCATAAAACTAGGATGGTGAAGGTACACTTAAAATTTAAAGGAAGAAGTCCTAGTCAGAGCAATCAGGCAAGAGAAAGGAATAAAAGGCATAAGAATAGGAAAAAATGACAAATTATCTCTTTTCTGATAATATGATTCTAAACCTAGAAAACCCTACAGGCGCCACTAAAAGGTACCAGCTGATAAACGACTTCAGTAAAGTTTCAGGATACAAAATCAATGGAGAAAAATCAGTAGCATTTTTATAGAGCAATAACTTTCAAGCTGAGGGCCAAATCAAGAATGCAATCCCATTTACCCTAGACATACACACACACACACACACACACACACACACACACACACACACACAACCACCTTAGAATACATCTAACCAAGGAGGTGAAAGATCTCTATAGATAGAACTATAAAACACTGCTGAAAGAAATAATAGGTTATACAAACCACTGAAAAAACATCCCATGCTCATGAATCAAAGAATCAATATTGTTAAAATGGGGCCAGGCACAGTGGCTCATGCCTGCCATCCCAGCACTTTGGGAGGCCAAAGCCAAAGGATGACCTGAGGTCAGAAGTTTGAGACCAGCCTGACCAAAATGGTGAAACCCTACCTCTACTAAAAATACAAAAATTAGCCAGGCGTGGTGGTGGGCACCTGAATCCCAGCTACTTCGGAGGATGAGGCAGGAGAATCACATGAATCCAGGAGGCAGAGGTTGCAGTGAGCCGACATTGTGCCACTGTACTCCAGCCTGGGTGACAGAGCAAGGCTCCCACTCAAAAAAAAAAAGAAGCCGCCGGGCGCGGTGGCTCAAGCCTGTAATCCCAGCACTTTGGGAGGCCGAGGTGGGTGGATCACGAGGTCGAGAGATCGAGACTATCCTGGTCAACATGGTGAAACCCCGTCTTTACTAAAAATATAAAAAACTAGCTAGGCGTGGTGGTGCATGCCTGTAATCCCAGCTACTTAGGAGGCTGAGGCAGGAGAATTGCCTGAGCCCAGGAGGCGGAGGTTGCGGTGAGCTGAGATCACGCCATTGCACTCCAGCCTGGGTAACAAGAGCAAAACTCCATCTCAAAACAAAACAAAAAACAACAACAACAACAAAAAGCCATACTCCCCAAAGCAATCTATAGATTCAATGTTATTCCTATCAAACTACCAATGTCATTTTTCACAGACTTAGAAAAAACTATTCTAAAATTCATATGGAACCAAAAGAGCCTGAACAGCCAAAACCATCCTAAGCAAAAAGTTGGAAAAATCACACTACCCCAAGTCAAACTGTACAAGGCTACACTAACCAAAACAGACACAAACCAATGGAACAGGAAAATAACCCAAAACTAAAGCTACACACCTGCAACCATCTGATCTTTGACAAAATTGACAGTAACAAGTAATGGCGAAAGGACTACCTATCCAATAAATGGTGCTGGGATAACTGGATAGCCTTATGCAGAAGAATGAAGTTGGAGCCCTACCATTTACCATATAAAAAATTAACTCATGACGGATTAAAGATGTAAATATAAGACCTAAAACTATAAAAATCCTAGAAGAGGTTGGGTGCAGTGGCTCACACCTGTAATCCCAAGGAGGATGAGGCGGGCAGATCACAAGGTCAGGAGATTGAGACCAGCCTGGTCCACATGGTGACACTCCATCTCTACTAAAAATACAAAAATTAACTGGGCATGGTGGCACACACCTGTAGTCCTAGCTATTCAGAAGGCTGAGGCAGGAGAATCGCTTGAATCTGGGAGGTGGAGGTTGCAGTGAGCTGAGACTACGCCACTGCACTGACTCCAGCCTGGGTTACAGGGCAAGAATCCGTCTCAAAAACAACAACAAAATCCTAGAAGAAACCTAGGAGACACCATTCTGGACACTGACCTTGGCAAATGACTAAGAGCCCAAAAGCAATTGTGACAAAAATGGACAAGTGGGGACCTAATTACACTAAAGAGCTTTTGTAGAGCAAAAGAAACTATCAACAGAGTAATCAGACAACTTACAGCCTGGGATAAAACATCTGCAAACCATGCATCAGACAAAGGTCTAATATCCAGAATCTGTAAGGAACTTAATTCAACAGGCAAAAACCAAGAACTGTGTTAAAAAATGGGCAAAAGACATGAACAGATAACGTCTCCGAAGAAGACTTACACACAGGCAAGAAATGTATAGAAAATTACTCCACATCACTAATCATTTGAGAAATGCAAGTCAAAACCACAATGACACACCATCTCCCACCAGTCAGAATGACTATTATTAAAAATAACAAAACAAAAAAACAAAAAACAAAAAAAACCCCACACAGGTGTTGGAGAGGTTGTAGAAAAAAGGGAACACTATATACTGTTGGTCAGAAGGTAATTTTAGTTCAGTCACTGTAGAGAGCAGTTGGGAGATTTCTCAAAGAACTTAAAACAGAACTACCATTCGACCCAGCAATCCCACTACTACATTTTTTCAACAAATATTTATCAAGCAACTAATATGGACTTAATTTTATGACAGAAACTTACCTTTATGAAGCTTAAAACATTGTTGTACCTTCCTAAAACAGAACTCTCCCAACTATGACTATTTCTTGTAGGACTAAAATAATCCATGCTAATAGTCATTTCAATTATAATATGTTTAATGAAATAAAACAAAGGAAAATAAAGAAAAATAAATCATTCTATTAAAAAGCCACATGCACCTGCATGTTCACTGCAGGACTCTTCACAATTAAAAAGATGTGGAATCAACCTACGTGTCCATCAATAGTGGACTAGATAAGGAAAATGCTACACACACACACACACACACACACACACACACACACACACACACCATGGAATACTATGTAGGCATAAAAAAGAACAAAACCATGTCCTTTGCAGCAACATGGTTGCAGCTGGCAGCCATTATCCTATTATCCTAAGTGAATTAATGCAGGAACAGAAAACCAAATATTGCATGTCCTAATTTGTAAGTGGGAGCTAAACAATGAGTAAGCATGGACCTAAAGACGGCAGTAGTCAACACTGGGACAACAAGCAGGGGAAGGTAGGAGGGGGGCGATTAAAAAACTACCCATCAGGTACTGTCCTTACTACCTGGGTGATGGCTGTACATCAAACCTCAGCAGCATGCAATTTACTCATGTAACAACCTGCACAAGTAACCTTCTAAACCTTTAAAGTTAGGGGAGAAAAGTATTTAGAGAAATGTTTATTTTCATAAATAAATTTATGAAACAATACTAATGAATGTTTAATAATTTATAAAAATATAAAAGTAAAAAGAAAATCAAAGAACACTGGCATAATACAGCTTGCAGTATTTTTTCATAATTCTTTTAAGTATTCAGTAACTACTTAACTGACAGGAAAAAATAAAGAATAGGAATGGCAGTTAAAATGCTAACTTCAACCAATCAATCACTAATCTAACAAATATTTGTCAAGCACCTAATACTGATTTAATTTTATGATATAACCTTACCTTCATGAAGTTTAAAACATAGTTGTACCTTCCTAAAACATTATTTCCCCAACTATGACTATTTACTGTAAGACGAATAATTCATAAGTCAAGTAACTTATAAGGTTCTTAATGAAATAAAAATATTACTGTTTTAGATTACCAAAAAAAGAGTCAGAAATTGTTTATTTTCTGAAACAGAGTCTTGCTCTGTCCCCCAGGCAGAGTGCAGTGTCGTGATCTCAGCTCACTGTAACCTCTGCCTCTTGGGTTCAAGTGATTCTCCTGTCTCAGCCTCCCTAGTAGCTGGAATTACAGGCATCCATCACCATGTCCAGATAATTTTTGTATTTTTAGCAGAGACAGGGTTTCGCCATATTAGCCAGGTTGGTATTCTGACCTCAGGTGATACGCCCACCTTGGCCTCCCAAAGTGCTGACATTACAGGCCTGAGCTACCACCCCCCACCCAGAAATTTGTTTTAAATTTAACTCTGTTACTGAGAAGACTTTATTAAAAAGGCAAAAGCCAATCTTATCTTCATATGACCTAAATTACTATAATCTATAAAAAGAGATGTGGGAACACTAAAAAATCAAACACAAGTCTCTTTGTAGACAAATCCAATTAATCCATTTCCATTATAATTACCTGTTAAGTCAGCCGAGTAATATACTACTTCATTTATTCTCCACGCTCTCTCCAATAAAAATGAACTATGCTTTTCAAAAGGACATCCTTTTAAGCAAGGGGTCATAATGAAACATGTCTACCAAATAACCTATCACAAATGCTAGCATCTCAAAATCTAACATTGCAATAGTTTTCCTGTAATCCCACCAATTTGGGAAGCTGACAGGATTGTTTGAGGTCATGAGTTTAAGACCAGCCTGGGCAACATACTGTGGCCCTGTCTCTACAAAAAATTTAAAAATTACCTAGATGTGGTGGCAGACTACATGCCTGTAGTCTCCACTACTTGGGAAGCTGAGCTGTTGGAGCCCAGGAGTTTGAGGTTACACTAAGCCATGGTTGTGCAACAGGAGTGCAGCCTGGGAAACAGAGTGAGACCCTGTCTCTTAAAAAAAAAGGTTTTCAAATTAATGGTGAATAACTTTTGATGCAAAAAATGTTTATGGCACTTCTGCCTGAGGTATAATAAGCATAACTTTACCTACAACAGACAAAAAGCAAAATGCAAAGCAGTAATATTAATAAATAATAGAAGGTAAATACATAAAAGAGGAACAGTATTTGCTATCAACAAATGTATATAAGGAATTCTAATATTCTTTCCTAAAAGATAATCAGATTCAAGAGTAATGTATCTAAAGAAATAAATAAAGAAAAAGGCAACAGAATTATATATCCTCTTGGGCAATTTTTCCCTAAGTATGCTTTTCAAAATAACAGAAAACAAAGTTCCCTAAAGGGAAAAAAAAAAAAGGTCTGGTGAAATAACTTTATACCTACATTAAATTTTATAGGCAAATTTTATAAATAGTAAAATTTTATAAATTTTACTTTATACCTACATTAAAAAAAATTGAAACTATAATACAGTGCCAGCTTACAAAACCTTGTATAAATATTAGAGCTTTCTGCTTTGTTTTTGATCATTGTACCCACACTTCTTTGCTGACAAAATTTTTTCTTCAAGGACATCTATTCAAATTTTTTGAAGTATACCTTGGTAATGTTAGGGTATATAAAATTTAAATGACTCAACTTTCAAATCAACCCTACATAATCTACATAATTAACCTTCCAAAAAGCCATGTAGTATTCAATAGACCCTACTTAAAAAGAGTGCTTGGATATAGAAGTGAACAAAATACAAATCATTATTACAGTTCTCTCCAACATTGTTACTGCAAAACAGGCCAAGAGAGAAAACACATTCCAGTTATGACACTGACCTGGTTATTAATGTAGAATATAAAACATCAACCCAAATAGGAATTTCAGACTACACATTTATAGTAACATGGTATAAAATGTACTTGACTAAATGAAAACTATGTCTAAATTTAAGTCCACACTCTTTAAAAACAATTTTTACTAAAAGAAAGTATAGCTGTGTTTTTATTGTTAGCCCTTTTGCTTTCTGAAACAGCTGATCAAAGTTTGATCTGGAAACAGACCCCATAAAAACAATGTTCTAATTCTGTATGCTTTTTCTGGACATTAGCAACTTTCAAGTCTCAGGGTCCAACTTGAGAACAGAAAATGCCCCTATAAATCATCATCAAATGTAGTTAACACTTGCTTGGAATTTTCAAGAAACTAGCTTTAAAAAAAAGGTACTAGCTGGGGGCCAGGCACGGTGGCTCATGCCTGCAATCCTAGCATTTTAAGAGGTCGAGGTAGGCAGACTGCCTGAGCTCAGGAGTTTGAGACCAGCCTGGGCAACACAGTGAAACCCCGTTTCTACTAGAATACAAAAAAATTAGCCAGCGGTGATGGCATGTGCCTGTAGTCCCAGCTACTTGGGAGACTGAGGCAGGAGAATTGCTTGAAGCCAGGAGGTGGAGATTGCAGTAAGCCAAGATTGTGCCACTGCACTCCAGCCTGGGTGACAGAGCAAGACTGTCTCCAAAAAAAAGTACTAGTTCAAAGGCAGATATAAAACTGAGTACATGTAAGGATTCAAAAGCATGAAGTCCTCTGGTGGTCTAGTGGTTAGGGAAAAAGAGAAAACTGAAAAACAAAAGCATGAATAAGATTTTTACTATAATAATGTTTCGTTGCACCCAGCAAACTATGTCAAGGCTAAAGAGGTTTCAATCACCAGAAATCAGTGTCAAGTAAAAAAGAGAAAAAAATTTAAAAGTACATGATTCTAAAACAGAAAAAGTCTAATGTGGATAAAATTCTGGATTTAAAATATCCAGTACTTTATAGAACTATTGACTATCCCGTGACAAAAGAGTTACTACTTGACAGGTTCTGAAGAACGTCTTTTATCTTTCTTTTTTTTTTGAAATGGAGCTTTGCTCTTGTTGCCCAGGTTCTGGAGTGCAATGGGGCAATCTTGGTTCACTGCAATCTCTGCCTCCTGGGTTCAAGTGATTCTCTGCTGGGGTTTCAGGTACCTGCCACCATGCCCAAATAATTTTTATTATTTTTAGTAGAGACAGGATTTTGCCATGTTGGCCAGGCTGGTCTCGAACCACTGACCTCAGGTGATCCACCCTCCTCAACCTCCCAAAGTTCTGGGATTACAGGCATGATGAGCCAGCTCACCTGGCCAGAATATCTTTTTTCTGAAATAGAGTCTCGCTTTCTCACCCAGGTTGAAATGCAGTGGGGCAATTTCAGCCACTCAGTGGTTGCTCACTGCAACCTCTGCCTCAATTCTCTAGCCTCAGCCTCCCAAGTAGCTGGGATTACAGGCCAGCGCCACCATGCCCAGCTAATTTTTGTATTTTTAGTAGAGACAGGGTTTCACCATGTTGGCCAGGTTGGTCTCAAACTCCTGACCTCAAGTGTTCCACCTGCCTTGGCCTCCCAAAGTGCTGGGATTACAGACGTGAGCCACCACGCCCAACCTGAAGAACATCTTGTATCAGTCCAAAGTTACTCTCAACTAAGAGCATGAAAACCTAGATGCCATAGAATCAATCACATAACGCTTTCACAATTAAAAGATAAATTCAGTAAGAAAACAACAGGAAAGCAGTCAAAGCATTTAGTAAATCTGAAAAAATCCCTTAAGTAAAAAGCTTGACATAATGAACTTCAATCATTTGAAAACTTCAATTTCCAGTCTTTAAAAAGTACTGTTTTAGTACCTAGTAATTTGTAAGTTGCTACAATTACATATCTGTGATTCCTTTTAAATAAAGCTATAATTACTTCATTTCATAAATATTTACTGAGCATCTACTACTGTGGAAAAACAAAGATTAAAATACGTATGAACTCTGCTCTAAAGACACTTTAAGAGTCTGGAAGGAGGCCGGGCGCGGTGGCTCACGCTTGTAATCTAAGCACTTTGGAGGCCAAGGAGGGCGGATCACCCGAGGTCGGGAGTTCATGACCAGCCTGACCAACATGGTAAGATCCCGTCTTTGTAAAAAATAAATAAATAAATAAATAAATAAAAGAGTCTGGAAGGAATAAGATATATGCACACTGTAGTTAAAATGTAAAGATAGCTCAGAAGGGAAAGAGTATCTGAAATGTGGTGGGGGAAAGTACAGATTAGGGAAGGTACTGATGAAGGTCAAATTCAGACGAAGAAAAAAGGCCTTCCATTGGAAAAGGATGTTAGAAAAAGCAAGCAAGGTGGAAAGACACAATGAAAAAAATTAATTTTGCACAAATGGAAAAAAACTACAAAATAATAAATGACAATATAGAAGCTAGAGGTTTCAAGCTCTGGTAACTCAAGTATCCTGGCCAGACGAAATCACCAATTAAAACATCTAATACTGTATTGTACTCCACTGATGCTCTATAAATACTTTTAAATTAGTAATCCTTGACCCCGTATACCTGTCATACTTCCTGACGGAATGAAATTGTGAAAGAAGTTTTATTCATACTGCACCTCAGAGTAATTATCTTCAGAAGACAAATTACTTTATTGGGGAGGTGATTAAAAAGTAAAAAACAGAAGACAAATTATTTTTCCAATTTTGAATGTACATATGCAAAGTTAGGCCAGAACAAGAAAGTACCCTCACTTTTAGTTAATACATGCAACATACACAAGTGATACTCAAGCTTCATTTGAAATTGTGATATAAAAACTATGTTATTCCACCCACAATGGCAAGATCAAAATGTTCTAGCGCCAACTCTTCCAACATTGTGCAAGCTGCTTTAGTGCTCTGTGCCTATAAAATGAAGAGACTCTATCTGGGACCTTCTATCGTTAAAATCCTATATACTGTGAATTCTACTCCATCTTTTCTACAGAAGTCACCATGACAAGGGCAATAATAACAAAAACAGGAAAGGGTATTCTTCGTTCAACCTACAGAGTAAAAATTACTCCTCATTATACATCTACCAAGTGCCAGCTCTTTCTATTTATTTCACTTAATCTTCATTACATCCTGAAGAGCAGGCATTTTCCTCATTTTACTTACAGGGTATTAGCTATCTCTCACATATCCAATCCAATCAGGGTGGAAAGCCAGGATTCAAATCAAGATCTAACTCCACAAAGCAAGCTGTAATAAACCATATTTCATAACCTGGTGTCACAAACACAAATATCAGACAAAGTAAGTGGTGGGCTGTGATTATGGCATGACTATGGTAATCCAGACAGAACATGGTCTTCTAGTAGGATAGCTCAGGCTGCCTTGTTGCCGAGTGGGAATGGATGAGTGAAGCCAAATGTGTGCCTGTGTGTATGTGACAGACAGAGAGACAGAAAAGTGATTTTCAAATGAAGGAAACTTATTTACCAACTTTCATCTCATCTTATGCTTTAAACAATTCTAACCAGATCGGTGCAATTTTTTTTTAAGATGGAGTCTTTTCATGTTGCCCAGGCTAGTCTCAAACTCCTGGGCTCAAGTGATCCTCCTTGGCTTAGCATCCCCAGTAGCCAGGATTATAAGCCTGTGTCACTGCGACCAGCTGCAATTAATTTTAATATTATATAAAGTTCTAAAAAAGTATTGAAATACAGGCATGTGCAATAAAGTCTAGCCTTTCAAGGTACCTCTTGGTTGAATCCTGGCTCTATTACTAGCAGTGTGACATGGGTCAGGTTACTTCACCTCTCTTAAGCCTCATTTTTTGACTTTTAAAGTGAGAATACTGTCACCTATCTTGCAGGGCAGTTAACGATTAAAGTAGAATGTGGAATATAAAGAGCTCAACACAGTACCGAGTACAAGATAAATGAAAGCTACTATATTATTCCTCAGGATCCCATGAACAAAGTTATGTACATAAATACTACCCAAGGTTAGCCATTAAAACGTTATACTTGGTCACTTTTACGTAGATCTAAAAATGATTCTCAAATAAAAAGTTTACTTCAAAAAGTCATACACCCCGGATTCCATTAAACAATAACCAAAATTCAAAATAAGTATATTCTAAACCTAGAATCTAAGCAACTATTAAATACTGTTTTCAGCGGCTAACCATTAAAAAAAAAAATAGTAACAATGCAAATAATGTCCTTACGAGTTCAGGTAGAAAGTGATGAACGTGTCCCTAAAGCGGTTTGAGCGGGAAATATCCCTAGTACGTCCAAGGTAGCATTTGCCAAATGATATATATTTGGGTGAGCTCGAAAAACGGAATCGGAACAAATGACACCAGGCATTCTGATGGGACAGGAGCAGGTGGATCTGTGCCCCAAAGAATATCGTTTTATTCTTAGCCACATGCTCTCACCAACAGCTGGGTTTTAAACCATGCAGTCTTCTCCAACGCCCCAGTTTCAGAGCGCGAGGGAGGGAGCAGGACTTCAGGCTCCTCTCGGCCAGTGCAGACACAGGCGAAAGGGAAGGAGGGAGGGGCCCACAGCCCGGAGGGGCGTGGGAGGCAGTTCGGGCCGTCACTGCCCCAGCAGCCCCTTCCCGGGAGGTACCACCCGCAGACCACTCTCCTAGCCCAAGCTTCCGGGCCTACGCAGCTGTGGGGCGCCGCCGAGCCGCAGCGATGGGGACTGCGATGGGGGCTTGAGGGAGTAACTCTGGGATTTCAGGAGCGGAAGGAGGGCAAAGGTGGAGGCGGCTTGTGAATCCCCCTTCCATGGTGGGACGCGGGAGGTGACCTTCGGATCTCCGAGTGCTCCGTCCCCGTCCCTGCCCGGACCCCTTCCCAAGTCCCAGACCCGTCGCTCCTCTCACCGTCTCGGCTTCCGTGTGCTGGGGTCCGGCACTCTGACCCCCCATTACCCCACGGAGGAAATTCATCTTGCCGCTCAGCCACCTGGTTTACCGGCCACTCCGGGAAAGAAACGAAGACAACTTCCCCGCCCTCCGCAGGGCCTGACCCCCAATCCCGCACTCCACACGCTCCTACCGCCGCCGCCACCGCCTCCAACTCGGCGGCCGCCCCAGCCCCTGAAGCCCGGAAACAGCCGCCACCAGCGGCCAAGATGCGCATGCGCGGGGACGTGGCATTACGTGGCGGCTCGAAGGTTGAAGGCAAAAGGGGAGCGGAGGCGAGAGAAACCTCGTAGCTAGGTTCCTCCAGAGCCCCGCCCACTGCGCAGGCCCTACCTCCCTCCTCAGAACTCGCTTCCACTCCCGCCCTTCGCGGATTGTTCCTGCTGGCCGCAGCCACCCACGTGGTCGAAGCCCGGCCCTGCAGGCTGGAGAGGATTTGGTTACGCGTTTCGACTTGCATGCAGGGTGTTTAATTGTCGCCAGGCGGGACTTACTGCAAGCTATCAAATCTAAGGTCTTATTTTTTTTGAGTCGAAAGTGAAATTTTCCTTCGGCCGACGTGACAGGTAAGGGGTTCCAGCCCCTGGGAGGGTTCGTTTGGTTTGACGGTTTAGTAGTACCAGCGTTGTGGCTTTCTTATCCCGGTAAATTGCATTTCTTTACAGGGCTTTGTTTGGTGGTAAAAAAGGGTGCTAGACGCCCCTCATTCCACTGCCACTGGAGGGCGCATTTCTCAGCTCTTGCTCTTCAAACCTGCTGAGAGGAATTCCTAGATCTAAACACCAGGTACACCTCAATTTTCAAGTGTCATCAGAAGGAAACCCACCAAACTACATTTCGCTTACTAGAGAAATACATTTTTCTGCTGTGTCAGTTTGGCGAGTAACATAATGTTTTGTTTTTAACTATTAACCCCTGCGTTTTCAGGGTTTTTTTTAACGTGAAAAAAATGTCATTTTCTCAAATTGATATACCTGTTCCTCTGGCAGTGAGGTTGTCAGTACACATACTTCTGGAATAGTCTTGTAAATTTCTTGAGACTAAAAAGCACAGGGTCTAGTTAGTTGACTGACTCATGCACCTCTCCTCTTGGATTCCTCTCAGGTCTCAGATTCAGCCTTTGAAATTGAACCGGTCATCTTCCCCTGCCTCCCTTAAAGAAAAAAAGTCAATACGCTGCTTCTACTGTGTGCATGCCGTGCTCAGTAGTACCACTGTCCAAATAAGTGCCTAAGCTAGACAGAGGAAGCTGGGAAGAATCTTAGACTCTGGCTTTCCACCCACGCATGTCCAGTCAATAGTCACGTCCTATCATTTTTATTTATAGAATATTTCTCAGATAGGTCCTCTGCTCACCATCCTCTATGCCTGTGACATAGATTATGTTCTTCTCATCATTTCTCGTTGAGATTACAGCAACAGCCTCCTAACTAGTTTGTCTGCATTCAGCCCTGGCTTCCTTCAGAAAGTCCAATCTCCAGTCCACCCATGGGTGAGACTAACAACAACAAAACATCTGTTCATGTCTGTCAGTCTTCTTAAAATCCTTCAGTTGTTCCTCCTTTCTCTCTAAAATAAAGTCCAAACTCCTTAGTTTGTCAAACAGGCCTATTGTGATCTGGCTTCTGACTACTTTTTCAGCTTCTGCCTCCCCCACATACTCGACATTTTTCTCAGACGTGGATATGCCCTTCCCCTCCCTTCTCTTCATCAAGCAAACTCCTGCTAATTCCTTAAGACTCAACTTTGGCATCATTCTTGAAAGCTTTCCCTAAAATCTAAGTATATATCTATATGCTAGCACTTTGCAGTTATTAATACTATATATGGTGGACATTCAATAAATGCTTGTTAAACCAAACTGTTAAGGGTAGGGCTATGTTTATTCATGTTATATCTCTGTTGCTTACCACTGTCTCATAAAAGGTGATATTAATGGATAAATGAATAAATCATTGAAAGAATATATGAAAGTTATACTAAGGAGGAGGTTCTCATTTTTTAATCTGTAAAGTGGAATTGTATGGAACACATCATAGGCGATGTGTTTCCCAGTGCCAACATTTTAAGCCTGTGCAACCTGGAGAATGGTGGGGTCATACTGTCAAAAATACTGTGCACTAAGCATTATCCTCTGCTTTAAAACTATATACACTTGACATTTTACCGTAGTCATTTTCCATGGGAACATTTTGTTGCAGCCTAAAAAAGGTAACCAGTAAATACTCAACATTTTTATTACCAAGAAATGTATACAAAGAACTTCACTCAAGCCCCTAAGCCTCACCCATCCCTGAACCTCACTCTACCCCATCATCAGGAATGAGGCTCATAGATGGAGTGGGACACAGATGTCTGTTAACTCCTAAAAGAGCGCCTTGACATTTTGGCAAAGTTGTTTAAAGGCACCAGCCCTGTCAAATGCCCTGTTTTGTTTTGTTTTGAGACGGAGTTTTGCCCTTGCCCAAGTTGAAGTGCAATGGTGTGATCTTCACTCACTGCAACCTCTGTCTCCTGGGTTCAAGCAATTCTCCTGCCTCAGTCTCCTGAGTAGCTGGGATTATAGGCATGCACCACCATGCCCGGCTAATTTTTTTTGTATTTTTAGTAGAGACGGTGTTTCTCCATGTTGGTCAAGCTTGCCTCGATCTCCCGACCTCAGGTGATCCTCCCACCTCAGCCTCCTAAAGTGCTGGGATTACAGACTTGAGCCACTGTGCCCTGTTTTGTTTTAAACTTTGGTGGGTACAGTGGGTTACTACACTTTAGTGAGGAAAGTTGGTTACTATACTTCAGTGAGTATAGTGGTAATAGCTTAGTATGAGTTTTCCCTGCATTTGACCTGTTTTCTTCCCCAACAGCATCCTGTGAACAGGAGGGATAGACAGTTGGGTGCAGATGTAATGAAGGTGGGATCCCCAAGGTATTGTCACTACGGAACAACCATGAAATGGACTTCTTATTTCAGAGGAAGAGAGTTACATATTAATTCACTTCTACTGATTTTGTAGAGAAAAGTCAGGGACTGTGTTTTATTCCTGTTTGCACCCTTTAATCATCTAGTATAATTTTTTTTTAACATGGTAGATGTTCAGGAACTACCTGACTTAATAAAGGAAGAGAAAACATGAACAAATTGTGACCCCCCTGACTTGCGTGGTTACATTTCTGGCTTTCATAAATCTAAGCATTCAGGATAAGAGTGCCACGAATCATTAAAATACACATAATCAAAAAGAAAAAGAATGATTCTTCTTTTTCTAAGCCAAACCTGACAATAGATCAATGAACAAGATTCATTGGTTTGAAATCCATTTTTAAAATTGCTTTCTTTTTTTCCTATCCTTTCTTACTTTCTAGTGGAAAACTCAACAAAAGCAACGAAATCTAATTGCATAAGATTGTTTTTTACTTGGGGTGGTAGTGAGGTGGAATGTTGTCAATGCTCGCTTAGGAGGATATATAGAAATGATCATTTGTATTTGAAATATATATAGGTTTTAATTTATTTATTATTTTGCTAGGTTATAAGCCCCTTCAGTATCATAAATAGGTTTTTAAAGACGTGACTTATGCCTGTAATCCCAGCACTTTGGGAAGCCAAGGTGGGAGGATCACTTAAGCTCAGAAGTTTGAGACCAGCCTGGGCAATGTGGCAAAACCCCATCTCTACAAAAAATAAAATATTAGCTGAGCATGGTAGCACATGCCTGTAGTCCCAGCCTGTAGTCTCACTTACTTGGGAGGCTGTGGGAGGATCTCTTGAGCCTGGGAGATCAAGGCTGCAGTGAACCTGACTGTGCCACTGCACTCCAGCTGGGATCATGGAGTGAGACCCTGTCTCAAAATAAAAAAAAAGACTAGTAGCTGGAAAAATACACAAACATTGTTGATATAATCAGGTATTACGCATTAACCAAACAACATGTAGCAAAATAAATTGATGATTTCAGTCTATAGGAAGCAGCACTGAAAATCCATGACTAATCAATAACCGTATCAGACACATAGTGGTCTTTATTTGCCAGGTTCTGTTCGAAGTTCTTTATAGAAAATAATTTGCTTAATTCTCACCACAACCCTATGAGGTGAGTAGGTTATTAGCCCTATTTTGCAGATGGGAAAACAGGTCAAGAGGGTAACTTGACCATTGTCACAGAGGATAGGAAGTAGCAGAGCTGGGGCATAAATTGGCAATCTGGCTGCAAAGCCTGCGCTTTTATGTAGTACCTTATCCTGCCTTTCTAGACGCAAGACAATGATCATGCACTAAGTAGAAAGGTGGCCTGTCAAGTCCATATGTAATCTGGCCCTTGCCTCATCTCGTGTGCCACATTCCATCTCATTCACTCCACTCTAGCCACATCGCCTGGCTTCCTTGATGTTTCTGAGACCTTCCCTCCTTATGCCCTTTGCAAATTGTTCCTTCCTGTATTTGGGATGCTTGCTGCTCCATCCACATAGAGGTAAGGGTCACTTTTCACCGTCTTTAAGTTTGCTCAAATGGTAATAGATCGTTCCTGAATAGTCTAAGTTGCAATCTCCTCATACTCCTTTTTTCTCTGGTCTGCTTATTTTCCTCTGTAGCACTTAATCAGTCTAATACATTATTCTCCCATACACACTATGTTCCTATATTTCATGAGATCTACTATGCTGTTAAGTGTACCCTAGATAAAGGAAAAAAAAAAACGAAACTTGCCAAAAGATCTGAATTTCAGGCAGAAAATGGGGGAAAAACGTGCATGGTAGGTTTATTGAAATACAGTATATAACTTACATATTTTTCTTGTTTATTGTCTGTTTACCCCCACCAGAACACTACCCTCATCAGAGCAAAGATTTTAATTCTGTGGTAAATTGTTTTATCCCTAGTGCTTAGCACAGCATCTGGCACCAAATAGGAACTTGGTAATTCTTTAATGGATGAATTCCCCAGTTGAGGAATTTCCTAATATTGGCTTATATGCAGAGGAGTAGAAATTCTGCATTGTTGCTAAGCATTGCAGAGCACACAGATTTCCTCAGTAGAGTGTGAATTAGGGTTCTTAGATCCTGTTAACATGCTAGTTTTAGTTTATGACTATTTTGGCAGCCTTTAATGACTAGCTTAGTAATTACATTTTCTCACATATAAAGATAAATCTTTGTGAAAGAAAGGACTTATATTTTTACAATCAGATCTCAGCCCATGAAGGAACCATCTATCCCCATGGCCAACCCATCTTGCTTTGAGATGCACTACACTAATACAGTAGTTTTCTTTTCTTTTAGGTAATACATTCATATGGTTAAAATAAAAAGCACAAACGGTATATAGTAAAAAGTGTCCCTGCCACTCCTTGGACATCCAAGCAATCAATATTAATAATTATTTAACTCCTTACAGATATACAAATGTGTCTATATTCTCCTTATTTTTTTAATAACGCAAATAAATATAGCACATTGTATACACTGTTCCACACCATGCTTTTTCCAATTTAATATGTCTTGGAGATTGGTTCATATCAATATATAGAGGGCTTCCTTGTCCTTTCTTACTGTGTTTCATAAAGTATTTTTCAATTTTTTTTTTTAGACCGAATTTCGCTCTTGTTGCCCAGGCTGGAGCGCAGTGCCTGATCTTGGCTCACTGCAACCTCCACTTCCCACGTTCAAATGATTCTCCTGCCTCAGCCTCCTGAGTAGCTGAGATTACAGGCATGCACCACCATACCCAGCTAATTTTTTGTATTTTTAGTAGAGACGGGGTTTCTTCGTGTTGGTCAGGCTGGTCTTGAACTCCTGACCTCGGGGATCCACCTGCCTTGGCTTCCCAAAGTGTTGGTATTATGGGCATGAGTCACCACATTCGGCAGTGCTTTTCAATTTTTTTAAAGACAGACTCTCGTTGTGCCACCCAGGCTGGAGTGCAGTGGTGCAATCATTGCTCACTGCATCCTGGAACTCCTGGGCTCAAGAGCTCTTCCTGTCTCAGCCTCCTGAGTAGCTAGGACTACAGGTGCAGACCATCATGCCTGGCTAATTTTTTTTTTTTTTTTGATAGAGATGAAGTCTTGCTGTATTGCCCAGATTGGTGTCGAACTCCTGGCCTCAAGCCATTCTCCCCCACAGCCTCCCAAAATGCTGGGATTGCAGGTGTGAACCAATTGCCCCAAGCTTCAAAATATTTTTAAAAGCCTTAAGAAGTCCTTGGGAGAAGAGAGTCCAGGAAAGAAGGTTCTGGTGGCTGGGCGTGGTGGTACATGACTATCATCCCTGCTATGCGCAGGAGGCTGAGGCATGAGAATCGCTTGAAGTTGCAGTGGGTCAAGATTTTGCCATTGCACTCCAGTACGGGCAACAGAGTGAGACCATTTCTCAGAAAAACAACAAAAAAAGAAGGTTCTGGGTCTCCCTCCTGCTCCATTTGATTGGTTTCATTTGTTTATACTTACTATTTCATTGGAACAAAAAGTCAGAGGCTGCAATGTTGGACAGCTGCTTTCTCAGGAAGTAAGAAATGAGACCAAGGCAAAAACTTGAAATAGTTGAGGTGTCTCCCATGCTGTAGAGCCCACAGTTCCTGCTTTTTTTTTTTTTTTGAAAGGAATGGTAATTGCTGCCTCGTGTAGTTGTTTTTGGGATTTCGTTAGATAATATCTGTAACGTTCATAGTACTTAGTACTTGAAACATAGTAAGTACTCAATAATGGTTAGAGTGGAGACCTTGATCATCTTTGGTATTACCAATTTCTTAACAACTGAACATTTAAAGATATTACCCTGTAAGTCTTCAGCTCCAGCCCTACTGGCTCATATTACTGAAAAGTCTGTTACTTCAGATGAGACTTAATCTGAAGTATCAAGCCAATTTCCCCATGATCTGGGTTTCCACTATTTCTGGACCCTGCTCTCCTTATTATTTTTTTTCTCTGGCTCCAAGATGGGCAAGATGGCTGCCAGGACCTATAGTCCTAGTCTCCCAGGCCCAAGTTCATCAAAGAAGACTCCCAACCTCTCTCCTAAGAGTCCTAGCAAAAATCTCCTTGTGACTCACTGAACCTGATTGGGCCTCATGCCTATGTGGTGATCCAATCCTGTAGTCTAAGGTTTGAGATGATCTGATTGCCCTTGAATCATATTCCCACCTCTAAAGCAAGGAGTAGAAGTCTTCATCTCATCTCAAAAGCATATGGCATAAGAGCTGGGGAACAGGGACGTTCACGTTTCTCAAAGGAAATCTGGAATACTGTACCAGGAGAATGTGTATCAGGATATGAAAAACAATATATACTCACTGTATCCCCTAATATACTTAAGCTGCTTGCCAGTTTTTAAAAAAAATTATTTTTCCAGCATTATCGCTAGTATATGCCAGCATCAGTTCTGTCTCTGCAAAGATTCGAGAGATCATGTTACATTATTTAATAATAGTCATTTGACGTTGCGTTGTACTTAAATCAGCAGCAATCTGTACTTTTTTTTTTTGGAAAGTATAATCCAGGTGTGTTTCCATTTTTAAGAAAATATAGTTGGGCACAGTGGCCAGCACTTTGGGAAACTGATGTGGGCGGATCACAAGGTCAGGAGTTCAAGACCAGCCTGGCAAACGTGGTGAAACCCTGTCTCTACTAAAAATACAAAAAATTAGCCAGGTGTGGTGGTTCTTGCCTGTAATCCCAGCCACTTAGGAGGCTAAGGCAGGAGAATCGCTTGAACTCACGAGGCAGAGGTTGCAGTGATCGGAGATCGCGCCATTGCACTCCAGCCTGGGCAACAGAGCAAGACTCCGTCTCCAAAAAAGAAAGAAGGAAAATGTAATAAGCAGAATTACTTATGAAACACCTAAATTAGAAAATCCCATTTTCATTTCCAAAGGACTTTCTATAAAACTGTTTATTGAGGGACAATTTTATCAGATCCAGGCCCTAGCCCTGTTTCTTGTGGAGAATCTAAACTGTTACCTCCTAATACCATTGTCTTTCCCTGGACGCCTCAAGCCAGCTGAACAGGTATGTCCTGAATAACCAGGGTAGGATTGCAGTTTTTACTGTCCCATTCCACAACTAGACCAAAGCCTTTGAAGTTCACTTTGGCTGATGCCAAGATTCCATGGAAACTTAATATGATTTATAATGGAGTCATTGCCACCTTCCCAGCAAGCTATGATTTTAGAGCAGTCAAAGCTGATCTCTCTCATTTGCCTGAGGCTATGCCCCAAGCAAGTATTTGTGGTGGGAAGGAGTGACAGAGTTGCTTCTTGAGAGCAAATTACAGTATTTCAAGGTAGACTGGGCCTTCAGGCCAGCAGATGATAGCTGACCTGGGCCAAAACTTTCCAAAGTGAGCCCACACTTCCAAGGTCCCCTCTCTGCAACCCCCGTCTCCCAGGCTCAAATGGTCCTCCCATCTCAGCCTCCTGAGTAGCTGGGCCTACAGGTGTGCACAACCACACTCAGCTAATTTTTATTTTATTTTATTTTAGAGATGGGGTTTCACCATGTTGCCCAAGCTGGTCTAGAACTCCTGAAGACCCACCCGCCTCAGTCTCCCAAAGTGCTGGGATTACAGGCATAAGTCATCACACCTAACCGTAATTCCAGTTCTTTAATGAAGTTGACCGTAAGATGCCAATGGTTTGTGATTGGCAGATACACTAGGCAGATCATCAGGATGGGCTCAGTAATTTGCAGATGTTATGTGGAGGGTCCAGAACTGGTTGAGGCAGGTGGTTTGGGAAAAGGAGAGGGAATTGATTGGGGACATAATTCTCTGCCAGCATCTTAGGAGTCCATGGGCAGAGGGATGGAAGATGATAAGATTGTAATTATGAAGAAGCAAAGGTGAGAGATCTCTTTGGTCTCTGTTCCCTGATGTTTCCTTACAGCATCTCACAAACACCATACTAGTGGGTGATATAAAGAACTAGAAGAGGGCTGGGCACGGTGACTCATGCCTGCAATCCCAACACTTCGGGAGGCTGAGGCGGGTGGATTACCTGAGCTCAAGAGTTTGAGACAAGCCTGGCCAACATGGTGAAACCCTATCTCTACTAAAAATACAAAAAATTAGCCAGCTGGGCATCACAGCACATGCCTGTAATCCCAGCTACTTGGAAGGCTGAGGCATGAGAATCTCTTGAACCTGGAAGGCGGAGGTTACAATGAGCTGAGATTGCACCACTGCACTGCAACCTGAGTGACAGAGCAAGACTGTGTCTTGGAGGGGGGAAAAAGAAGAACTCCAGCTTGCTCTTCCCACTGCCCTCTCCCTACCTCTAATACCCACATACATGGCCTTTTCAGGACAGGTCCACAAAGTCTGTGTGACCCAAAGTGACCCAGACCCTAGTCCTAACTATGCTCCCTCTTTACCAAGTATGTGAGTAGTGACTCCTAAATAGTTCAGAATACAAGGTCTGTATAGGTTATTGCAGCAGCCAGTCTCCTTCCTGTGAGGGTGCTGCTATGTAGGTCTGGTTCTAATATCTGGGTCAGAGAAAAATGACTGTACTGGTATTTGGTATTTATGGTATAATACCAGGTCTTTGTTTTTTTTTTTTTTTTTTTTTTTTTGAGACGGAGTTTCGCTCTTGTTACCCAGGCTGGAGTGCAATGGCACTATCTCGGCTCACCGCAACCTCCACTTCCTGGATTCAAGCAATTCTCCTGCCTCAGCCTCCTGAGTAGCTGGGATTACAGGCACGTGCCACCATGCCCAGCTAATTTTTTGTATTTTTAGTAGAGACGGGGTTTCACCATGTTGACCAGGATGGTCTCGATCTCTCGACCTCGTGATCCACCCGCCTCAGCCTCCCAAAGTGCTGGGATTACAGGCTTGAGCCACCGCGCCCGGCCAGGTCTTTGTTTTTAAAAAAAGTTTTAAACTTTTAAAAAGTTCATAGTCTGTCCCATTTAAAACAAATCAGTGAAAAGGTATGTAACACATTTCATATTAAGATATCAGTGATTGCTGTCAACTTCAGAAAAGCCCTGGGGCAAATCTGATGGGATGATTTGCATTGAGTGCCTTCCTGCACCTTTAACTCTGTTTCATGAAGCTTTTAGAGCCTGGGCCTCTGGATAGTTGCTTCGCTCTGGCCAGAGGCTAGACTTTCCTGGTGCAGCAGTTTTTATTTTTTTCTGGCAACCTGGGAAGGATGGTCCTTCTTGTGGTCCAACACTTGCCTGCCCCTGCTGAAGAGCCACTTTGTTCCAAGAGCTTTTCACGTGGGATCCATACTCTGCCCCTTTGGTGGGGAGATGAGTTACAGGAGCTGATGGACAAAGAGATGGTAGAAGGATTTCTGTGAAGGAGACAGTAGGCAAAGAAGAGGAAGAGGATCGAGTGTAAGAGAGATCCAAGAAACTGAATGAAATTGCTGACTAATATCTGCAGCAGCTAGAGTATTACACCCACATAAATTGTTTTTTTTTTTCCCCCAATGCTTAAAATAGCTCAGTATACCAGAATACTGAAAACAGATGTGCCTGGTTTCTTGAATTATTGATTCGGCAAACATTTGAGCCTCTGTCCTCTGTGCCAGGCCCTGCCATAGGCACTCTTCTGTGTGTTTTTCATTCTGGACTGCTAGAAATTCTTATTCCTGTTTCACAGAGAAAGAAGCCTAGACTTCAGCATGATATAGACCAGAAAAGCATGTTTTCTTTGGAAACCTAGACGGACCTTGCCACTTTTGGACTGGTGTAACCTTGGGCAAATTATTTAACTTTGTTGTATCAATTGTGATTACCACTTGTTCAATAGAAAACCAAACTAAAGAGTGTCTTAAACTAGGAGGTAGGCAGTGAGGGACTAACATAGAGGCTGTAGAATGCCAGCTTGGATGCAAGCTGGAGTTTTTCTGTGCGGACATCCTTGACCTGAGGTTATACGCTGGCTGTTCTGTCTCCAGCATCACATTCCTTATTCTAGGCAGGAAAAAGGACGAAAGTGAAGGGGAAAAAGTATCTGTAAGTGAGTGTGCCTTTCCCGTTCTCCTACCCTTTTAACATTCAATATTGAACTAATTTCAGAATTGCAGAAAGATTGCAAAAAGTGATCCTTTTTATTCTATCTGCTTTATAATTTCTTTTTTTTTTTTTTTTTCTGAGATGGGATTTAACTCGTTTCCCACGCGGTAGTGCAATGACATGATCTCAGCTCACTGCAACCTCCACCTCCTGGGTTCAAGTGATTTTATTTTTGTAGAGAGTCTCGCTGTGTTTCCCAGGCTGGTCTTGAACTCCTGGCCTCAAACAGTCCTCCACTTGGCCTCCCAAAGTGCTGGGATTACAGGCAGGAGCCACCACTCCCTGCCAGTGATATCACTTTTGATTAATAGTTTAAAGTACCGTCTACTAGTCTTCTCCATTGTACAGTTACTATTTTTTACCTTTGTAATTAGTAAGTATCATTTGGGAACATGCTTTAATACTGCATAAATAACCTGTTTCTCATCAAACGTTCACCCTCCAATTTTAGTATCCATTCATATTCTTACCTGAATCACTGGTGGTTGCCAGTCTGTCTCCTGTAGGAAAAGCTTTCCAGGAAACTCCATCTTTCAACTTCCACCTATTTTGTTAAGAACTATTCCATTCTTAGCTACCAAAGTGCCTGGGAAATGACTTATTTTCTTGTTTTGTTTTGATATGGACATATTCTGTCAACAGAAGGGAGGGTAAAACCTAGGTAAGCAACTTGCCAAACTAATAGCATTGGTATAAGGATTAAATTGAATTATGGTTGATACTTAAAAATACCCATCCCTAACCTGTAGGAACAGAGTTTTATTTGTTTATTTTTGAGATAGAGGCTCAAGGCTCGCTCTGTTGCCCAAGCTGGACTGCAGTAGTGCAATCTCAGCTCACTGTAACCTATGCTTCCCAGGTTCAAGCAGTTCTTTGCCTCAGCCTCTTGAGTAGCTGGGATTACAGGTGCCCACCACCACGCCTGGCTAATTTTTGTATTTTTAGTAGAGACGGGGTTTCACCATCTTGGCCAGGCTGGTCTTGAACCCCTGACCTCGTGATCCACCCACCTTGCTCTTGAAAGTGCTGGGATTACAGGCATCAGTCACTGCACCAGGCTTTTTTTTTTTTTTTTTTTTTTTTATCACTTTTGGTTAGCTAGTAAATGGCAGAACAGGTCTGCAACTCTAGTCACTATACTATAGTTTCCTTTTACTAGTTTTAGAAATTCTATATTCTCTTAAATCTTTTGTCACTCCCTTCAGCTATATTTAAGACTACCTCTATTCTGTATGAATCTATGAAACTCTTTGTGGAATGGTCCTATATACTAGATGAAGACAACATTATGTGTATATTAAGTAAAAAGCCTGATTCAAATTTCTTTGTATTTGGATTTTTTCACCTCCCTTGTAGTCCAAGACAGTTGTTCACTTTTGAGGTAATGGCTGTTCATTTATTCTCCCAGGGGTCATAAACTGGAGAGACCCAGGAGGGGAAAATAGTCAGAGAGTGATGGCATTTGTTCACCTTTATAAACACAATCATGTGTTTATTTATTATTGATTCTTTGCAGTTTAAACAATAGTTAACAGAGAGAGAGGGAACTGTAAAAATCTTTCCTCTCTTGTCAGTTGTAAGATTTGGAATTTCAACATTCCCTTTTCACAGAATCAATGTGAAAAAAACATGAAAATTTAATACCAGTTGGCAGTAAAATCTCACTTCATTTAACTAAGAATTTTACATTGAGCATCATGAGATCATGTACCTCAAAATAATGTTAGTATATGACAGAAATTAAAAATGATGGTAAAAAAGGAATAAATCAAGATATGAAATTACTGAATGATCCCAGCGAAGTTTAAAATATTGACACAGGAAAAAGCTTAGAAGGAAATGTAGTAAGATGTGAACTAAGAGTAGTTTTATACATATATATATATGTATATGTATAAAACTACTTATATATATAAATACGTACAATTATGTGTTCAAAAATTGACACATAATTGTACGTATTTATGGGATATAGTATGATACTTTGATACATGTATACAACATGTAATGATCAAATTAAGGTAATTATTGTACCCATTCACCTCAAACAGTTATTTTTGTGTGTTGAGGACATTCAAAATCTGCTAAGAGTAGTTGTATTTTGATGGAAGGGTCTTGTGTGATGATTTTTTCTTTCAGTTGTTCCATAACTTCCAGCTTTTCTTTTTTATAATCACACATAACAACAGACTTAGGGAACAAATTAAATAGAAACAGTTGTGGAAGAGAAATGTCATATGGAACCGCAACCAAACTATTGGTTTGCTTGGGAGAAGAGACACTGGGGCTCCATGCTGCAGCCTGTTGCCTAAGCCTGAATGTCATTCCATCCTCTTTGGTACCATCTCTTTCTCCTTCCCTTTAATTCTTCTTTTCCTATTTTATTTTATTATTACTTTTTTTCGAGACAGACTTTTGCTCTTTGTACAGGCTGGAGTGCGATGGTGTGATCTTGGCTCACTGCAACTTCTGCCTCCCAGATTCAAGCGATTCTCCTGCCTCAGCCTCCCGAGTAGCTGAGATTATAAGTGTGCGCCACCATGCCCTGCTAATTTTTGTATTTTTAGTAGAAGCAGAGTTTCACCACATTGGCCAGTCTGGTCTCGAACTCCTGACCTCAAGTGATCCACCCACTTCAGCCTCCCAAAGTGCTGGGATTGAGCCACCGCGCCTGGCACCTTGCTTTTTTTTTTTTTTTTTTTCCTGAGACAGGGTTTCTCTGTTACCTCACAGCCTCTCTGCTGCCATGTATGTTAAGTTTGCACATGGCTTTGGCTTGTTGCTGACCAGACCCCTGTCCAAACTCAACATGACCACACCGTGCAGCCCCCCATAATTGATTCAGTCAGACTCTGGGGATCTGATTGGTTTGGTTTGGGTCAGGTACCCATTCTGGTCCAATCAGGAGCTATGCTTAATAAATGTTGCCCCATTATTACCTGTGTTTTTTATCTTGGCATACAGAGTGTAAAGTAGGTGAGAGGGTGAGAAATCTGGTATATTTTATTATGAAGACCTTTTGGAGGTCTTACCTGAGTGTAGTAGTAGACCTTTGGAGGTTTTACCTAAGTGTAGTAGTAGTTGGTATTATTTCCTAACAACAACAAATCCTTGTACCAAATACTTTATATACATTGCTTCCATTAACTATCCTAACCACTCCTACAATTTTCACCTCTTTTTACACAGTAGGAAACTATTGAAGGAGAGAGTTAAGTAACTTGTGGAAGGTCACAAAGCTCAAAGATGAGGATTTGATCTGAGATTTCATTGCAGAGTCTTAAATCATTGGCTGCTCCTGACAGCTGCCATAGGTTAACCCTGGTCGTCATATGCTTGACCCACGAACAATGTGGAGGTTAGGGGCACTGACCCCAAGGCAGTCAAATATTGTGTGTAACTTTTGACTCCCCCAAATTTGACTTTTAATAGCCTGCTGTTGACTGGAGGCCTCACTGATAACATAAATAATTGTTTAACATATTTTCTTTTATATTCTATGTACTATATACTGTATTCTTACAATAAAGTGAGCTTCAGAAAAGAAAACGTTAGGCCAGGTGTGGTGGCTTACACCTGTAATCCTAGCACTTTGGAAGGCCGAGGCAGGTGGATCACCTGAGGTCAGAGGTTCGAGACCAGCCTGGCAAACGTGGTGAAACCCCGTCTCTACTAAAAATACAAATATTAGCTAGGCACGGTGGTAAATACCTGTAATCCCAGCTACTTGGGAGGCTAAGGCAGGAGAATCACTTGAAGCTGGGAGACGGAGGTTACAGTGAGCCACAATCACGCCATTGCACTCTAGCCTAGGGGACAAGAGTGAAACTCTGTCTCAAAAAAAAAAAAAAGAGAGAGAAAATGTTATTAAGAAAATCATTAAGTGGCTCATGCCTATAATCTCAGTACTTTGGGAGGCCGAGACGGGTGGATCACCTGAGGTAAGGAGTTTGAGACCAGCTTGGACAATGTGGTAAAACTCTCTCTCTAAAAAAAAAAAAGAAATAAAAGAAAATCATAAGCTAGAGAAAATATATTTGCTCTTCATTAAGTGGAAGTGGATTATCATAAAGGTGTTCATCCTCATCATCTTCACTTTGAGTAGGCTGCAGAGTAGGAAGAGGAGGGACTGGTCTTGCTGTCTCAGGAATGGCAGAGGAAAAAGAAAATCCAGGTATGAGTGGACCCATGCAGTTCAAACCTGTTAAAAGGTCAACTGTGCTTGCTGCCCAGCTAAGTTAGCTCACTTTGGGAAAGTACATAATTTATGAGATGTGGAAAATTAACCAATAGGTTACAGAGGCCCACTTACAGAGGAAATGTTTCCCAGTTGTTTCTGGCCTGTGACAAAGCTGCAGTCTTGTCAGAGCACATGGAGGCAAGGAGAGACAGTCCTCTTGGTTTCTCACGTTGTTATCCAAAAATTCGAGAAGCAGTAGGGGCTGGTGTGGTCACTCACATTTGTAATCCTAGCACTTTGGGAGGTCAAGGCAGGAGGATTGCTTGAGCCAAGGAATTCAAGACCAACAGCGGCAACATAGTGAGACTCTGTCTCTAGAAAAAATAAGAATAAATACAAACAAAGCAGTCCAAACACACCCTATACTTTGTCCTTTATATAAGGTATCATCAACATTCAGTAATAGCTTGGTACCTAGCACATTATCTAGTATGTGGTAATATGTTTAATAAACTTTTTTTTTTTAATTAAATGGAAGTAGCTGATTTTAGCTTATACCCTTTTTTTAATAAATTGAAGCCAAGGGCCATCAGAGCTGGTTTGTTCTTACCCAAGTGTGGGTCCAGGGTGAGTTGATGGAGTTGAAGGGAACGAGTTAGCAGCCTTTGGAATAGATGATACTGTAAAAAGCTACATTATTTGAGCTGGGTGCAGTGGTGTGTGCCTGTAGTCCTAGCTCCTCCAGAGTCTGAGGTGGGAGGATCCCTTGAGCCCAGGAGTTAAGAGTCCAGCCTGGGCAACATAATGAGACACAACTCCCCAACCCCATCTCTGAAACCCATCCCTCCCGACACATTCTTTAAATTGCATTCTTTTTTTTTTTTTTTTTTTTTTTTTTGAGAATAAACTGCATTCTTTAAAATGAAACCACAAACTTTTTCTTCCTTTCTAACTTTTTTTGAGAGAGAAGGGTTTTGCTCTGTTGCCCAGGCTGGAGTGCAGTGGCATGATCATAGCTCACTACAGCTTCTATCTCCTGGGCTCTGGCAGTCGTTACACCTCAGCCTCCTGAGTAGCTCAGACTATAGGCATGTGCTACCACAACTGGCTGGTGGTGGTTGTTGTTGTTGAAGACAAGGTCTCTCTGTTGCTCAGGCTGGAGTGCAGTGACCAGTCATGACTCACTTAAGCCTCCAACTCCTGGACTCAGATTATCCTCTCACCGTGGCCTCCCAAGTAGCTGAAACTACAAGTGTATGCCACCATGCCTGGCTAATTTTTTGTATTTTTTTGTAGACAGGGTTTCATCATGTTGCCCAGGCTGGTCTTGAACTCCTGGGCTCAAGCAGTTCTCTTGCCTGGGCCTCCCAAAGTACTGGGATTACAGGCATGAGCCACTGTGCCTGGACCCAGCTATTTTTGTTTTTTATTTATGTAGAGAGTTTCACTCTGCTGCCCAGGCTGGTCTCAAACTCCTCAGTGCAAGGGATCCTCCTGCCTCAGCCTCCCAAACTGCTGGGACTACAGGCATGAACCACTGTACCCAGCCCAAACTTTTTAACTTAATGGAGAAGATCTCAGCGCAGAGGTTCAACCGGACAATAGTATCATTGTATTCCCTAAGAGTTACGGACTTTCTCCTTAGGTCTCTCACAAATTACTACTTTCACTAGCATAATTGCCTCTAGGAGGCACAGTTTCCCCATTTAAGGCTGCGGACCAGTTGGTGTGAATCATTATTCTTAATCTTATCATTACTATTTAGATGGAGTTTAACTCTTGCTGCCCAGGCTGGAATGCGATGGAGTGACCTTGGCTCGCTGCAACCTCTGCCTCCTGGGTTCAAGTGATTCTCCTGCCTCAGCCTCCCGAGTAGCTGGGATTACAGGAGCGTGCAACCATGCCCGGCTAATTTTTGTATTTTTAGTAGAGACAAGGTTTCTCCATGTTAGTCAGGTTGGCCTCAAACTCCCAGCCTCAGGTGATCCGCTCGTCTCGGCCTCCCAAAATGCTGGGATTACAGGCATGAGCCACTGGGCCTGGCCTGCTATGAATTATTATCTAGTCTACAGCTGTGCTGGGTTCTAGCTACTAGGAGAAATAAATGCTATGAGTGAGAGTGATGTAAATTGAGATCATCTGGTTTATAAAGAGAGTTTGTTTACCCTCTGCAGCTCACGAGGATCCCTGACTTCCTAGTTCTTGGGCTATTCATTCAGACTCGGCCCTCTTTACTCCCAACACCCAAGGAATCATTAGCCAGGCTTGGTGCTAGGGGCTGGAGTAGAACAAAACATGTTTGCAGGTCCTTTCTAAGAGCCAAGTCTAGTGGGGGAGAAGGATATTCACCTAGATTCCTCAGGACTAGGCCAAGAGACAGGGCAAGGGAGGGGTCCTGACAGTCTTCTTAACACTTACCCTCACAGTTCCTAGTTTTCTGGTTTGAAATTTAAAGGGGTACTTCCCTTAAAGCAATACCTGTCCCTCTAGCAGAGGGCAGCCATTTCAGCACACAGCAGAGTAAGTAACACTTTGTCAATGCATGTACTTGGTAACATTTGAATTTACTATTAAATAAATCTCAATTTTATATATACATTGGCTGAAAAGCAGCTCATTTGTAGTGACAGTAGTTTAAAAAAACCGAATGAGTTAAATTAGAATTATGTTTACATTTTTATTCTGAAAATTAATATGTAATATTGAATAATATATTCTGCTTTCAGTAAATTCAGTTCTGCTCTAGGTAAATGCCACAAAATTTGAAAAACACAAGTTCATTTTTATTTATTTTTTTCTGCAGAAAGTGATTTATTTAGGCAGAGAGAGAGAAAAAAAAGAAATAGAAAAGAGAAAGAGCAGCTTCCCACGAGGTCATGAAAGGGGATCCAGACACGGAGTCCCAACACACGGTCATTTTAATTTCATAAATTTGTCTTTGACAGGACTAAGGCCCAATCAACATTTTTCTACATTGACTTGTTAAACCACAGGATTATAATTAAGCTAACCATTAATGATCCTTTATGACAAAACCTTAATAATTGTTTTAAGTGTTATAGACAACATCTGAGATCAGTTTCTTTATCCCAACCTGATTTCAAATGTCTGGTTTTTTTGTTTGTTTGTTTTTAAGAGACTAGGTTTCACCGTGTTAGCCAGGATGGTCTTGATCTCCTGACCTTGTGATCTGCCCACCTCAGCCTCTCAAAATGCTAGGATTACAGGCGTGAGCCACCGCACTTGGCTGAATGTCTAGTTTTTATAGGAGGGTCACATGTAATGTACATAACTGTCTTTCATTACACTCTTCTCCTATTAAATACTGTGTTTCCCTTTTGCTGTTAAGGTTGTTAGCAGTTCCCCTTGCTATACATAATAGTCCTTTCCACTCCAATTTGCTACTTGTCATCTAACATGGACCTTTAGTAGTGGTCCCAACTTTGATTGACCATGTCCTAGACATTGTTCTAACAACTTTGCATATATTAGCTAATATAATCTTCATAAGCATCCTGTAGAGTAGGCACTATCATAATGCTCATTCTTTTTTTCTTTTTTGAGATGGAGTCTTACTCTTTTGCCCAGGCTAGAATGTAATGGCATGATCTCGGCTCACCACAACTTCTGCCTCCCGGATTCAAGCGATTCTCCTGCCTCAGCCTCCCAAGTAGCTGGGATTACAGGCATGCACCACCATGCCCACCTAATTTTGCATTTTTAATAGAGATGGTTTCTCCATGTTGGTCAGGTGTGGACTCATTATGCTTATTCTGTGATCATTTTGCTAAGGTCACACCACAGCAGCTAAGTGGCATAGCTCGGTATTCAAGCTCAATCTAGCTCCAGAATGCACAACAGTATACAAGAATACAGTAGTGCAGAGTGGCCCAGTAATCCCAACACTTTGGGAGACCAAGGTGGGAGGATCACTTGATCCTCCCAAAGGAAGGAAAATAGACAATGGAAAAAAAATATCTCTACCAAAGGAAAAAAAATATCTCTACCAAAGGAAAAAAAATAGACAATGCTGCCTCAATATCTATGTTTACTAGAATAGCTGAAGTTCAAGTGTAAGTAGCATCTTAGTACAGTTTCCAAAGTACTCACCTGTGAGTTACATCTTGTTTCTTAACCTCTGTGAGCTTGTATCGTCATCTGTAAAATGGAAATAGTAATAGAACCAACCTCATAGTGTCACCCCTTTCTGGTAACAGTAGGATTGTCGCGAAGATTAAATGAGTGGAGACATATATAATGTTGTGTGTGTGTACGTATATATATGTATCTGTATATATATTGTGCGTTGGAAGAACTAGAAATAGTGGCTGACACATAGCAAGTATTCATTATTCCAATCACTGTTCCTTTGCTCAGTAAGTAGCTATTATCCATGAGTTTTAAGGGCAATAAAACTTTATGGCATTTGCTGGTCTGTAGATGTTGAGAGACCATTACACCCGTTCCTTCTTCATAGCCCACTTCCACAGAGAGTGTGGTAACCTCCTACCTGCTCTTTTTAAGCACCCCACCTGGCTCACTTAGGAGATCCTCAAAGTGGCTGTGGCACAACTTCTGGAGGTCCTTTCCACTACTCAGCCCTGTTGCCTCTGTCCCTCACTCTCCTTCTCAGCCTGCTTTCCCTACCATCTGTCTTTCCTGGAAGGCCTCCCTCCTCCAGGCCTCCTGCAGGGTGGAACTTGCTCTTCTCTGGCTCTCCTAACCCGCTCCCTGACCTGGGTAGGCCTTTTATTTTTTAAAATAAGCTTTACATGTGATCACCACAGGGAAGCCACTGGAGAGAATACACAGGAAAATCCAATGGAAAATAGGAAGGTGACTTAATTTGGCTCTGGTCTGTAATTCCAGACTTCTGTTGAAATGGTAAAACATGGGGATTTACTGTAGGCTCTACCTCTTGTTTCTCCGTGTGTGCCTGTACCCCCGAGGGAGCCGGAAGCACGGCTCAGGCTTTTGTGGGTGTCCTGTTTTCTGAAATGGGCCATTTGCATCTCTGAGGAACCCCTAGACTGGGAGGTCGGGCATTTTAATGAACCTGAGTCCCCCACTGGTGAAGGGAAAGATTATCCCCTCTGGGCATGTTTTTCCTCCAAGCCTGGCCATGGGTTTAGATCAGGAGTGTCCAATATTTTGGCTTCTCTGAGCCACACATAAAATGCACTAAAACTAATGATAGCTGAAAAAAAAAATCTCATAATGTTTTAAGAAAGTGTATGAATTTGTTTTGGGCCACATTCAAAGCCATCTTGGGCTGTGGGTTGAATAGGCTTGGTTTAAATCTCAGAGCAGGATTGAAGGTAAAAGAATTAAGGCTGGTTGTGGTTCACGCCTGTAATCCCAGCACTTTAGGAGGCTGAGGCGAGTGGAGCACCTAAGGTCAGGGGCTCACAAATTTATTAATGAAAGGTAAGCTCAGGATCATTTTCCATCCATACCTTGGTTCCTGCTTATTCTTCAGTTTTCAGTCTGGAAGACATCTGTCCCACTCTGCCAGAATCTGTTGCTCCCATATGCCTCTAGTATTGCTTTTATCCATTGTCTTAAATTCACCTGCTGGCTATCTTGTATCCCCAGCTGAAGGGACCTCAATCCTCAAGAGGCTAAAAACCACATTTGTCTATTTCACAGTCATATACATTTTAGGACTGGCCCTTTGTAGACACTTAGTAAATATTTATTCAATTAAAGGACTAGGGATTGGGGGAAACCAGTGGAGGTTGCATACGTGGGTAAGGGTAAGTGGTGTGGATTGGGGGGCTTTAAGAGGTAGAGTGTTCTGAGCTGCTGGCTACTGCCTCCACGGTGTCTGGTCCTGAGCTCTCTGGTCCTCATCACTGGTCCAGACGCTATTCAAGCCCTGTGAAATCTGCTTTTCTATCTGAACCTGGCACCACACTCGTTTGCTCATTTGTTAATGTGTAAGAAGAAATGCTAACTGAAGGAAGAGAATCTTCCTCCCCACACTTTCTCCTCCCCATAGGAAGTTACAGGGAAACCAGATTACAATCTGAAGGCTGCCTGTGGGAGTCTCCTTTGTTCATTCAGGAAGTATTTACTGAGTGCCTACTTAGCATCACAACAAAAGAATATTGGTGATTTTAAGGAATGTCCTTTAGCCTAGGGCGTTTAGGAGCCTCAACTCTTCCCTTCTATAGAGATCATTCTATTCTAATGGAGTGGCCAAGTGGCCCTTGCCCCAAATAATGCAGAAATCACTCCCAAGTTGTTCCCTGGGCTCCTTTTTATCTTTTTAGGTCTCACTAACTCCTTCTTTTGTTGATATATTTACATTGCAGTCTGGTTATGGTGCAGTTTACTTCATGGAAGCATTTGGAAGTCTCTTCCAAGTACCTTGCCATATCTCTGCTGTGTCGAATTCCTTTCTTATTTCCAAATTCCAGGGTAGATGGAGTAGGTAGGGACACCCGGGGCAGTAATTGCCTTGCTATAGATTTCATATATAGTGATGCTAATGTAACCATACATCATGCTCACTCTTATAGCTGCACCTGTATAGAAAAACTGTTCCTTTACTCCCTTAGATTCCATTCCTGGGGGCCTGCAAATTATGACAAAAGATAGATTAGCAAGAGAAAAGACAAAATGTAATTGTGCATCTTAGTTAATGTGTTTACAGGAATTCACAGAACAATAACTCAAAGGGGTGGTTAGAATTTGGGGGGCCAGGAGTGGTGGCTCACACCTGTAATCCTAGCACTTTGGAAGACCCAGGTGGTGGATCACTTGAGCTCAGGAGTTCAAGAACAGCCTAGGCAGCATGCAAAACTACATCTCTACAAAAAATGTAAAAATTAATCCCAGCACTTTGGGAGGCTGAGGCGGGCAGATCACGAGTTCAGGAGGTCAAGACCAACATGGCCAGCATGATGAAACCCCAACTCTACTGAAAATACAAAAGTTAGCTGGATGTGATGGCACACGCCTGTAGTGCTAGCTACTTGGGAGGCTGAGGCAGGAGAATTGCTTGAATCCGAGAGGTGATGATTGCAGTGGGCCAAGATTGTGCCACTGCACTCCAGCCTGGGCAACATCTAAAAAAAAAAAAAATTAGCCATTTGTGGTGGCATGTGCCCAGAAGTTCAGCTACTTGGGAGATAAGTTACAGTGAGCTGAGACTGTGTCACAGCACTCCAGCCTAGGCAACAGAGCCAGACCCTGTCTCAAAAAAAAAAAAAAAAAAAAAAAAAAAAAGAATTTGGGGTTTATATACCATCTTAAGGTGGGGGAAGGGCACTTATAGGAAAATAAATGACTTAAATGGGCCCTTGGAAGAATATGTTAGAGATATGATAGTTTTATGACAATATGTGATTAGGTGTGATGTGGAGATAATCTCATCTTCTGTGATAAGAGCTAATCTTCCCTGGTTGCTCTCAGGGACGGGACTGGTAACAGTGGAATTATATTGGGAACCTCTGCTTTTAGATCTTAGTTAAGATCTCAGAATGTCAAATACTTTCTGGTCAAAGTAGTTTTTATGCCATAGTGGCATATTTTGGAACCCATCAAGGTCTATCTTTTTCATCTATAGAGTATTCCAGTGGGTAGAAGATAACTGGATAAAATTATTCTCTAAAATTATATCAGTATTTCTATTTGAGTCCAAAAGCCTTTAAACAAGTAGCTAAAATATAAAACCAGCTGGGTACAGTGGCTTATGCCTGTAATCCCAGCACTTTGGGAGGCTGAGGTAAGGGGATCACCTGAGGTCAGGAGTTGAAGACCATCCTGGCCAACATGGTGAAGCACCATTTCTACTAAAAATACAAAATTAGCCAGGCATGGTGGCACATGCCTGTAATCCCAGCTACGCAGGAGGCAGAGGTTGCAGTGAGCCGAGGTCATGCCACTGTACTCTAGCCTGGGTGACAAGAGTGAGATTTTGTCTCAAAAACATAAATAAATAAAATATAAAACAAATACATATGCAGTAACTAGGATATTATTTGTGGGTCCAGATGACAGTGTTTTCCCAAATCAACAAGATTTATTTTTGCTAATTAAGGGATAAGAAAAATATTTTATTTAAACTAAATGGTTTAAAATTATTAATCTGGCCGGGCACGGTGACTCATGCCTGTAATACCAGCACTTTGGGAGGCCAAGTTGGGTGGATCACCTGAGGTCAGGTGTTTGAAACCAGCCTGATCAACATGATGAAACCCAGTCTTTACTAAAAATTAAAAAAAAAAAAAATTAGCCAGGTGTGGTGATGTATGCCTGTAATCCCAGCTACTTGGGAGGCTGAGGCAGGATAATTGCCTGAACCCCCAGGGTGGAGTTTGCTGTGAGCTGAGATCGTGCCATTGTACTCCAGCCTGGGCAACAAGAGCGAAACTGTCTGAAAAAAACAATTATTAGTCTGATTTTGTTTAATCCTTTTCTTCCCTTTTAAGGATCATCTTAATAAATACTAGGAATGTGTTTTCAGCATCCTTTTCTTTTCTTTATTTTTTTAACTATAAAATGAAATGGTCTCATTCATTCAACAAATATTTCTTGTGCAGGCACTATTCTATTTGGAAGTTTTACTTTAAACCTGATTCTGTGATATGTCAAAGATGGACAGGGAAACTAAGTACTGTGTTAAAAAGATGGAAATCTTGCTACCAAGGTACTCCAAGGGAGAAGTGAACAAAAACTGGTGATGTGCTAACAAAAGAGAAAGGTTAAAAACCAGTGGTGTAGGCAGAGCAGCCCTAACTCCTGAAAGATTAGAGTTGGCAAATTACAAAAACGATTTAGGCCCATAAGAGAGACCTTCAGTCCTCACATGGGGATAAATATCATTGTTATCTATTGGGTTGACAAAATAACTCATCTAATTGGAATCTAGTAATTGAAAGAATAATGAAAATTTGTAGAATAGCAGTGCCAGGTTAGAGAACTTTGACCTGAGCTGGGCAGGGCTGAATTTAAAAAATAAAGTGTTGAGATAATCTGTTATAACTGCTTATAGGTCAGTTATTTGCCATTTAATGTACTATATGCCTTCCATACATTATCTAACTTAATTCTTTTAACAATCCAATTAGGTGCTAGTATTATTTCTACTTTACAGAATAGTAAAGAAATTAACTTTTATTAATGTTGTCTTTTCTTTTTTTTTTTTTTTGAGATGGAGTCTCACTCTGTCTACAGGCTGGAAGTGGTACCATCTCGGCTCACTGCAACCCCTGCCTCGTGAGTTCAAGCGATTCTCGTGCCTCAGCCTCCCGAGTAGCTGGGACTGCAGTGTGTGCCACCACGCCCAGCTAATTTTTGTGTTTTTAGTAGAGATGGGGGTTTCACCATGTTGGCCAGGATGGTCTTGATCTCTTGACCTTATGATTCACCTGCCTCGACCTCCCAAAGTGCTTAGATTACAGGCGTGAGCCGCCACGCTCTGCCTAATGTTTTCATTTCTGTTTTTTTCCTATGCTAAATTAAAATTTCAGGGCAGGGTGCAGTGGCTCATGCCTGTAAATCCCAGCCCTTTGGGAGACCCAGGTGGGTGGATCACAAGGTCTGGAGATCAAGACCATCCTGGCCAACATGGTGAAACCTTGCCCCTACTAAAAATACAAAAATTAGCTGGTCATGGTGGTGCATGCCTGTAATCCCAGCTACTCAGGAGGTTGAGGCAGGAAAATTGCTTGAACCAGGATGTCGGAGGTTGCAGTAAGCTGCGATTGTGCCACTGCACTCCAGGCTGGCAACAGAGCGAGACTCTGTCTCAAAAAAAAAAAAAAATTGGCGCCGGGCGCGGTGGCTCACGCCTGTAATCCCAGCATTTTGGGAGGCCGAGGTGGGTGAATCACGAGGTCAAGAGATCGAGACCATCCTGGTCAACATCGTGAAACCCCGTCTCTACTAAAAATACAAAAAATTAGCTGGGCACGGTGGCGTGTGCCTGTAATCCCAGTTACTCAGGAGGCTGAGGCAGGAGAATTGCCTGAACCCAGGAGGCGGAGGTTGCGGTGAGCCGAGATCGCGCCATTGCACTCCAGCCTGGGTAACAAGAGCGAAACTCCACCTCAAAAAAAAAAACAAACAAAAAAATTCATATCATATATCCATGAGTACTGGTGCTTTTTAGTTTATGTTTATTTCTTTGTATATTTTAATAATTGCAAGATTATTTTTCTACATTTGCTGTGATTAGAATAAAAACCCATGAAAATCTCAAAGAAAACAGAAGTGCTAACAGTTTTTGTATTTGGTGATGTAATTATGGTAAATACATTTTTTGTTTCCCATTTCCCACATTTTTGTGTTGAGCATGTGTTAAAATGAAAATAATAAATTTATGAATAAATTATATAGTATGGATTATAATATTCATGGAATCCTTCCAAAAAACAATTAGAGAAAACATTATGTCAGTGTGAGCCATGACACAATCAGATAAGATCTGAAATATATTAGTTTCATATTTCATTAGTTTTATGTTATGGTTCATAAATGAATTGGAATCATATCTAATAAACATTTTACAAGCAGTATAACAAGGGTGTTGTTATAGGAGGCTGGCTAGGCAGTCCAGTTAACAGGTGAGTAAGAAACTAAAGTTTGAGGGCCAGGCTGAAGCAGTGAATAGAAAGGGTGTAGGCTCTAGGGTCAGACTGAGTGTGATTTTGAATAAGTTGCCTAAACTCTCTAAGACTCTGCTTTTCTTCTGTACAGTGGAAATAATGACTCCCACTAGGTAAAACTGTGGTAGATTAACAGCCAGTTGAAGTGGGTTCAAAAAGGATAGAAGAAGAATTAGGAGCTTTGCTCTAAGAAGGAGCAGAGAAACTAAGTAATGGCTAGAGAGGGATATTGTAGGAGGAATTCTGTTGTTTTTACACTGGGTGCTTTAAAATCATGTCTGTATACTGGTACAAATGAGCCAGTGGAGAGGAAAAAATTGACAATGATGGAGAACTTCAGAAGCAACGTTCTTGAAGTGAGAGGGGAGGGACTGGCTTTAGACAGGAGCACCGTGTATTGAAAGTAACAAGTGGGGGCTGAGCAAGGTGGCTTATCCTGTAATCCCAGCACTTTGGGAGGCTGAGGCGGGTGGATCACAAGGTGAAGAAATTGAGACCATCCTGGCCAACATGGTGAAACCCTGTCTCTACTAAAAATACAGAAGTTAGCTGGGTGTGGTGGCACATACCTGCAGTCCCAGCTACTCCGGTGGCTGAGGTAGAATCACTTGAGCTGGGAGGGGGAGGTTGCAGTGAACCAACCTGACACCACTGCACTCCAGCCTGGTGACAGAGCGAGACTCTGTCTAAAAAAAAAAAAAAAAAAGAAGAAGTAACAAAGGGACAGAGGAGTAGATGGGTGTACAGATGCTGGTATATAAATGTAGAGGTGGGAAAGTTTGAATGTCCTGGGCCAGATGTGGGATGTGGTGGCTCAAACCTGTATTCCCAGTACTTTGGGAGATGTCTTCAGCCCAGGAGTTCAAGACCAACCTGAGCCACATAGTGAGACTCCCGTCTCTATAAAAAATTTAAAAATTAGACACATGTGGTGGCATGCACCTGTAGTCCTAGCTCCTCGAGTGGCTGAGGTGGGAGAATTGCTTGAGTTTGAGGCTGCAGTGAGTTGTGATCATGCTACTGCACTCCAGCCTTGGTGACAAAGTGAAGCCCAGTCTCAAATGAAAAAAAAAAGGAAGTACTGGTTTCTCATGACCCCATGGTATGTGGTGAAGTCCCTCCCTCCAGCAAACAGCATGACCAAAAAGAGAAGTTGGGAGACTTGAGGAAAGCTCAGAAGCTGTCTAGAAGAGTAGGAGGGTAAATTGGTAGGAAATACTGCATTATTGTAGTGTTGGCGGAGGTAGGGACCCCTTGGGTCCCACTGGAAGTCAGTAGGCAAGAATTTAAAGTGGGATGAGTTGGTATGTTGTGTGTTTTCTGGCCATAGTCACTTGGCTAAACTCTAGGTGTCAGCAGGGCTGCTTCCCTCTGAAGGTTCTAGGAGAGAATTGGTTTCCTTGCCTGTCCCAGATTTTAGAGGCTACCTGCATTTCTTGGCTCATGGCCTCTTCCTCCACCTTCAGAGCCAGCAACATAAAGTCGTTATGTCTCCTACACTGTCTGCTTCCTTCCTCACATAGCTTTCTCTCTAATATTGACACTCCTGTCTCACTTTTATGAGGACTCATAATTACAGTGGATTCCCCTAGATAATTCAAGATAATTTCCCCATCTGAAGATTCTTAATTTAATCGTAGCTGCACAGTCCTTTTTTTGCCCTATAAGGAAACACATTTGCAGGTCTGTGGGTTAGAACATGGACACCTTTGGAAGGACCATTATTCTGTCTTCTGCAATTAATGAAGTTGAGTATATATATATATATATAGTAGATATACATCCCAGCCTCCTAAGTAGTTGGGATTACTAGTGCGCACCATCACACCCAGCTAATTTTTTTGTATTTTTAGTAGAGATGGGGTTTCACCATGTTGGCTAAGCTGGTCTCAAACTCCTGACCTCAAGGGATCCACCCTTCTTGGCCTCCCAAAGTGCTGAGATTACAGGCATGAGCCAGTGCCCCCAGCCTGTAATTTCTTCTTTTATGAATTACCCACTTATGACATTTTTTCTATTAGCTGCATATTGAAATATGAATATTACATATTTTGCCCAGTTTTTTGCTTGCCTTTCACTTGTTTACAAGATACTATCTAACTTACGTAAGTACATTAATTTTTAAAATCTGTATTATGGAAAAAAGTTGAATAGTGTATTAAATCTCCACATACCCATCACCAAGCTTAAATAATTACTGACTCAAGGCTAATCTTATTTTATCTATACTTTTATCCACTCCCCCATACTATTATTTTGAAGCAAATCCCAGACATTATATCATACATCAATATTTCAAGAAAATTTTTTTTATTATTTTTTATTTTATATATATATTTTATTGCATTTTAGGTTCAGGGGTATATGTAAAGAACATGCAGGATTGTTGCATAGGTACATACATGGCAATGTGGTTTGCTGCCTTCCTCCCCATCACTTATATCTGGCATTTCTCCCCATGTTGTCCCTCCCCAACTCCCTATCCCCCACTGTCCCTCCCCTAGTCCCCTCACTACAGACCACAGTGCGTGAGGCTCCCTCCCTATGTCCATGTATTCTCATTGTTCAACACCCGCCTCTGAGTGAGAACATGCAGTGTTTAATTTTCTGTTCTTGAGTCAGTTTGCTGAGAATGATGGTTTCCAGATTCATCCAGGTCCCTACAAAGGACATGAACTTATTTTTTTTATGGCTGCATAGTGTTCCGTGGTGTATACGTGCCGTATTTTCCCTGTCCAGTCTATCATCGATGGGCATTTGGGTTGGTTCCAAGTCTTTGCTATTATAAACAGTGCTGCAATGAACATAGATGTGAATGTGTCCTTACAATAGAACGATTTATAAATTTATAATCCTTTGGATATATACCCAGTAATGGGATTGCTGGGTCAAGTGGAATTTCTATTTCTAGGTCCTTGAGGAATTGCCACATTGTCTTCCACAATGGTTGAACTAATTTTTTTTTTTTTTTTTTTTTTTTGAGACGGAGTTTCTCTCTTGTTACCCAGGCTGGAGTGCAATGGCGCGATCTCGGCTCACCGCAACCTCTGCCTCCTGGGTTCAGGCAATTCTCCTGTCTCAGCCTCGTGAGTAGCTGGGATTACAGGCACGCACAACCATGCCCAGCTAGTTTTTTGTATTTTTAGTAGAGACGGGGTTTCACCATGTTGACCAGGATGGTCTCGATCTCTTTTTTTTTTTTTTTTTTGGAGACGGAGTTTCGCTCTTGTTACCCAGGCTGGAATGCAATGGCACGATCTCGGCTCACCGCAACCTCCGCCTCTGGGTTCAGGCAATTCTCCTGCCTCAGCCTCCTGAGTAGCTGGGATTATAGGCATGCGCCACCATGCCCAGCTAATTTTTTGTATTTTTAGTAGAGACGGGGTTTCACTGTGTTGACCAGGATGGTCTCGATCTCTTGACCTCGTGATCCACCCACCTCGGCCTCCCAAAGTGCTGGGATTACAGGCTTGAGCCACCGCGCCTGGCTGGTTGAACTAATTTACACTCCCACCAACAGTGTAAAAGTGTTCCTGTTTCTCCACATCCTCTCCAGCATCTGTTGTCTCCAGATTTTTTAATGATCGCCATTCTAACTGGCATGAGATGGTATCTCAGTGTCTCTTTGATTTGCATTTCTCTAATGACCAGTGATGATGAACATTTTTTCATATGTTTGTTGGCCTCATATATGTCTTCTTTTGAAAGGTGTCTGTTCATATCCTTTGCCCACGTTTGAATGGGTTTGTTTTTTTCTTGTAAATCTGTTTTAGTTCTTTGTAGATTTTGGATATAAGTCCTTTATGAGAGGTGCCGATTGCAAAAATTGTTTCCCATTTTGTTGGTTGCCAGTTCACTCTAATGATTGTTTCTTTTCCTGTGCAGAAGCTCTAGAGTTTAATTAGGTCCATTTGTCTATTTTGGCTTTTGTTGCCAATACTTAAGGTGTTTTAGTCATGAAGTCCTTGCCTATGCCTAAGTCCTGGATGGTTTTGCCTAGGTTTTCTTCTAAGGTTTTTATGCTGTTAGGTCTTATGTTTAAGTCTTTAATCCATCTGGAGTTAATTTTAGTGTAAGGTGTCGGGAAGGGATCCAGTTTCTGCTTTCTGCACATGGCTAGCCAGTTTTCCCAACCCCATTTATTAAACAGGGAATCCTTTCCCCATTGCTTGTTTTTGTGAGGTTTGTCAAAGATCAGATGGTTGTAGATGTGTGGTGTTGCCTTCGAGGCCTCTGTTCTGTTCCGTTGGTCTATATCTCTGTTTTGGTACCAGGACCATGCTGTTTTGATTACTGTAGACTTGAGTATAGTTTGAAGTCAGGTAGCATGATGCCTCCAGCTTTGTACTTTTTGCTTAGAATTGACTTGGCTATGCAGGCTCTCTTTTGGTTCCATATGAAGTTTAAGGTGGTTTTTCCCAGTTCTGTTAAGAGGGTCATAGGTAGCTTGATGGGGATAGCATTGAATCTATAAATTACTTTGGGCAGTTTGGCCATTTCCACGATATTCCTAATCATGAGCATGGAATATTTTTCCATCTATTTGTGTCCTCTCTTATTTCATTGAGCAGTGGTTTCTAGTTCTCCTTGAAGAATTCCTTTACATCCTTTGCTAGTTGTATTCCAGGTATTTTATTCTCTTTGTAGCAATTGTGAATGGCAGTTCATTCTTGATTTGGCTCTCTTTAAGTCTGTTATTGGTGTATAGAAATGCTTGTGATTTTTGCACATTGATTTTGTATCCTGAGACTTTGCTGAAGTTGCTTATCAGTTTCAGGAGATTTTGGGCTGAGACAGTGGGGTCTTCTAAATATACAATCATGCCGTCTGCATATAGAGACAATTTGACTTCCTCCTTTCGTAATTGAATACCCTTTATTTCTTTTTCTTGCCTGATTGCTCTTGCTAGAACTTCCAATATTATATTGAATAGGAGTGGTGAGAGAGGGCATCTTTGTCTAGTGCCAGATTTCAAGGGGAATGCTTCCAGTTTTTGCCCATTGAGTATGATATTGGCTATGGGTTTGTCATAAATAACTTTTATTTTCTTGAGGTCTCTCCCGTCGATACCTAGTTTCTTGAGTTTTTAGCATAAAGTGCTGTTGAATTTTGTCAAAGGCTTTCTCTGCATTTATTGAGATAATCATGTGGGTTTGTCTTTGATTCTGTTTATGTGGTGAATTACGTTTATAGACTTGTGTATGTTGAACCAGCCTTGCATCCCCGAGATGAAGCCTACTTGATCATGATGGATGAGCTCTTTGTTGTGCTGTTGCTATCAGTTTACCAGTATTTTATTGAAGATTTTTGCATCTGTGTTCATCATGGATATTGGCCTGAAGTTTTCTTTTCTTGTTGAGTCTCTGCCGGGTTTTGGTATCAGGATGATGTTGGTCTCATAAAACGATCTGGGGAGGATTCCCTCTTTTTGTATTGTTTGGAATAGTTTCAGAAGGAGTGGTACCAGCTGCTCTTTATATGTCTGGTAGAATTCGGCTGTGAACCCACCTGGACCTGGGCCTTTTTTGGTTGGCAAGCTATTAATTGCTGCTTCAACTTCAGCCCTTATTATTGGTCTATTCAGGGTTTCACCTTCCTGGTTTAGACTTGGGAGGGTGTAAATGTCCAGGAATTTATCCATTTCTTCTGGGTTTACTGGTTTATGTGCATATAGTTGTTTGTAGTAATCTTTGATGGTGGTTTGTATTTCTGTGGAATCAGTGGTGATACCACTTTTATCGTTTTTTTATTGCATCTATTTGATTCTTGTCTCTTTTCTTTTTTATTAATGTGGCTAGCAGTCTGTCTATTTTGTTGGTCTTTTCAAAAAACCAGCTCCTGGATTTATTGATTTTTTTGAAGGGTTTTTTGTTTCTCTATCTCCTACAGTTATGTTCTGATCTTAGTTATTTCTTGTCTTCTGCTAGCTTTTGAGTTTTTTTGATCTTGCTCCTCCAGCTCTTTCAATTTTGATGATAGGGTGTCAATTTTAGATCTTTCCTTACTTCTCATGTGGGCATTTATTGCTATAAATTTTCTAGGCACTGCTTTAAATGTGTCCCCAAGATTCTGGTACATTGTGTCTTCTTTCTTGCTGGTTTCGAAGAACGTCTTTATTTCTGCCTTCATTTCATTGATTATCCAATCAACATTCAGGAGCCAGTTGTTCAGTTTCCATGAAGTTGTGTGGTTCTCAGTTAGTTGCTTAATTCTGAGTTTTTGGTTTTTTTTTTTCTTTTAAAAGATGTGGTTTCACCATGTTGGTCAGGCTGGTCTTGAACTCCCGACCTCAGGTGATCCGCCCACCTTGGCCTCCAAAGTGCTTGGATTACAGGCATGAGCCACCACACCCAGCCCAATTCTGAGTTCTAATTTGATGCACTGTGGTCTGAGAGACTGTTTATTATGATTTCCGTTCTTTTGCATTTGCTGAGGAGTGATTTACTTTCAATTATGTGGTCAATTTTAGAGTAGGTGTGATGTGGTGCTCAGAAGAATGTATATTCTGTGGATTTGCAGTGGAGAGTTCTGTAAATGTCTATTAAGTTTGCTTGGTCCAGGTCTGAGTTCAAGTCCTGGATATCCTGGTTAATTTTGTCTCGTCGATCTGTCTAATATTAACAATGGGGTGTTAAAGTCTCCTACTATTTATTGTGTGGGAGTCTAAGTCTCTTTGTAAGTCATTAAGAACTTGCCTTATGCGTCTGGGTGCTCCTGTATGGGGTGTGTATATATTTAGGATCATTAGCTCTTCTTGTTGCATTGATCCTTTTACCATTATGCAATGCCCTTCTTTGTCTCTTTTGATCTTTGTTGGTTTAAAGTCTATTTTATCAGAGACTAGGATTGCAACTCCTGCTTTTTTTTTTTTTTTCTCTCACCATTTGCTTGGTAGATCTTCCTCCATTCTTTTATTTTGAGCCTATGTGTATCCTTGCATATGAGATCGGTTTCCTGTATACAGCCTACCAATGGTCTTGACTTTTTATCCAATTTGCCTGTCTGTTTCTTTTGATTGGGACATTTAGCCCATTTACATTTAAGGTTAATATTGTTATATGTGAATTCGATCCTGCCATTTTGATGCTAGCTGGTTGTTTTGCCCATTAGTTGACGCAGTTTCTTCATTGTGTCAATGCTCTTTACCATTTGGTATGTTTTTGTAGTGGCTGGTACTGATTGGTCCTTTCTATGTTTAGTGCTTCTTTCAGGAGCTCTTGTAAAGTAGGCCTGGTGGTGATGAAATCGCTGAGCAATTGCTTGTTCGTAAAGGATTTTATTTCTCCTTTGCTTATGAAGCTTAGTTTGGCTGGATATGAAATTCTAGGTTGAAAGTTCTTTTCCTTAAGGATGTTGATCCCCATTCTCTTCTGGCTTGTAGGGTTTCTGCTGAGAGATCCACTGTGAGTCTGATGTGCTTCCCTTTGTGGGTAACCTGACCTTTCTCTCTGGCTGCCCTTACCATTTTTTTCTTCATTTCAACCCTGGTGAATATGACGATTATGTGCTTTGGGGTCGCTCTTCTTGAGGAATATCTTTGTGGTGGTCTCTATATTTCCTGGGCTTGAATGTTGGCCTGTTGGCCTGCCTTGCTAGGTTGGGGAAGTTCTCCTGGATAATATCCTGAAGAGTGTTTTCCAGCTTGGATTCATTCTCTCCATTACATTCAGGTACACCTAATCTGTCAAATGTAGATTAGGTCTTCTCACCTAATCCCATATTTCTTGGAGGCTTTGTTCATTTCTTTTTACTCTTTTTTCTCTAATTTTGCCTTCTCATTTTATTTCATTGAGTTGATCTTCAATCTCTGATACCCTTTCTTCTGCTTCGTTGATTCGGCTATTGAAACTTATGTATGCTTCATAAAGTTCTCATGTTGTGTTTTTCAGCTCCATTAATTCATTTATATTCCTCTCTAAGCTGTTTATTCTCGTTAGCATTTCGTCAAACCTTTTTTCAAGGTTCTTAGTTTCTTTGCATTGGGTTAGAACATGATCTTTTAGTTCAGAGAAGTTTGTTACTACCCACTTTCTGAAGCCTCTTTCTGTCAATTCATCAGACTCATTCTCCATCCAGCCTTGTTCCCTTGCTCCATCGAGCCTTGTTCCCTTGCTGGTGAGGAATTGTGTTCCCTTGGAGGAGGAGACGCATTCTAGGTTGGGGTATTTTCATCCTTTTTGCACTGGTTTCTTCCCATCTTTCTGGATTTATCTACCTGTGGTCTTTGTGGTTGGTGCCTTTCAGATGGGGCCTCTGAGTGGACATCCTTTTTGTTGCTGATGAAGTTATTTCTTTCTGTTTCTTAGTTTTCCTTCTAGCAGTCAGGTCCCCCTGCTGTAGCACTGCTGGAGGTCCACTCCAGACCCTGCTTGCCTGGGGATCACCTGCAGTGGCTGCAGAACAGGAAGGATTGCTGCCAGTTTCTTCTTCTGTTATCTTTTTCCCAGAAGGATACCCACCAGATATCAGCCTGAGCTGTCTTTTATGAGGTGTCTCTTTGGTTATATGGGGGTCGGGGAGCTGCTTGAAGAGACAGTCTATACCTTATAGGAGCTCAAGTTCTGAGCTGTAAGCCCTGTTCTGTTCAGAGCTGCTGGGCAAGTACATTTATGTCTGCTGTAGCAGAACTCATAGCCACCTTTTTTTTCCCAGGTTCTCTGTCCCGGGAAGGTGGGGCTTTATTTATAAGTTCCTGTCATTGTGCTGCGTTTTTTTCAGAGATATCCTGCCCAGCAAGGAGGTAGCCTAGTCACAGTCTGCCAGCAGAAGTGTTGCTGAGCTGCCGTGGGCTCTGCCCAGCTGCTGTGTGAACTCCCTTGCAGTTTTGTTTATAGGGGTATAGTTAGAACTGCCTGGGTAATGGCAGACTGCCTCAGTAATGGTGGACTGCCTCAGTAATGGTAAACTGCCGTGGTAGTGGAGGAGTGCCTCAGTAATGGCAGATGCCCTTCCCCCCACAGAGGTGGTCCATCCGGGGTCCAGCTGTGCTTGCTGTGAAACTCTCAGTCCAGAGCATTTCAGATTACTGGGCTTTGTGGGGGTGGGACCAGCTGAACGAGATCACCTGGCTCCCTGTTTCAGCCCCCTGCCTTTTTTTTTTTTTTTTTTTTTTTGAGACAGAGTTTCACTCTTGTTATCCAGGCTGGAGTGCACGGAGTTTCACTCTTGTTATCCAGGCTGGAGTGCAATGGCGCGATCTCGGCTCACCGCAACCTCCGTCTCCTGGGTTCAAGCAATTCTCCTGCCTCAGCCTCCCGAGTAGCTGGGACTACAGGCGTACCACCATGCCCAGCTAATTTTTGTATTTTTAGCAGAGACGGGGTTTCACCGTGTTGACCAGGATGGTCTCGATCTCTTGACCTTGTGATCCACCTGCCTCAGCCTCCCAAAGTGCTGGGATTACAGGCTTGAGCCACCGCGCCCGGCTCAGCCCCCTTTTTATCAGTTGAACGGATAACTCTGACTCCCAGGCGTTCCAGTCGCCAGTTGAAATGGTGCCCAGATTTGTGTGAGTTTTTGCATGGAGACCTGCTGCGCTGGCTGAACAGCCGCACTGGAGAGTCATGGTGCTTTTTTGCCCAGGAATCTCCTGGTCTGTGGTCAGTAAAAATTCATTTGGAAATGCGGTGATCACTCACCCTCTGCGTTTTCGTTGGGAGCTGCAATCCAGAGCTGTTCCTATTTGGCCATCTTGGATCCTATTCAAGATAATATTTTATGATTTTTTTTTTTTTTTTTGAGAGCAAGTTTCACTTTTGTTGCCCAGACTAGAGTGCAGTGGTGTGATCTCGTCTCACTGCAACCTCCACCTTCCAGATTCAAGTGATTCTCCCGCCTCAGCATCCCAAGTAGCTGGGATTACTTGGGAGATTATTTATTAGAGATGTGGTTTCTCCATGTTGGAGCTAGGATTATTTATTAGAGATGGGGTTTCTCTATGTTGGTCAGGCTGGTCTCTAACTCCCAACCTCAGATGATCCCCTCCCCACTCTGCCTCGGCCTCCCAAAGTACTGAGATTACAGGTGTGAGCCACTGCACCTGGCCTGATTTATTTATTTTTTTAAACAATTTTCTCTAAGGTTTTCTGTTCTTGGTGCCATGTATTAAAAAAAAAAAAAAAGGCGGGGCTGGGCGCGGTGGCTCAGCCTGTAATCCCAGCACTTTGGGAGGCCGAGGCGGGTGGATCACGAGGTCGAGAGATCGAGACCATCCTGGTCAACATGGTGAAACCCCGTCTCTACTAAAAATACAAAAAATTAGCTGGGCATGGTGGCACGTGCCTGTAATCCCAGCTACTCAGGAGGCTGAGGCAGGAGAATTGCCTGAACCCAGGAGGTGGAGGTTGCGGTGAGCCAAGATCGCGCCATTGCACTCCAGCCTGGGTAACAAGAGTGAAACTCCGTCTCAAAAAAAAAAAAAAAAAAAAAAAAAAAAAAAAAAAAAAACTCAGCTGACTTTTAAAGGGGATGAAAATAAAGTGTGAATATGTTGAAGAAAAGGGAAGGTTTTCTTCAGCTTGTCTTTATGAGGAATGACCATCTTTAACTGTTTACATGAATACAGTAGAGCATCTACCATGCAGAAAGTGCTGAGTTTAACTTCATGTTACTCTTGTGTGCATGTGAACATGGACCTGTGTTGTGTAAAAGGATTACAGTGATAAAATTAGCAAGCTGCCCATTGGTGTCCACACTCCTGATTTAGTCCTCTTTCCATGACGACGATGATTGGGAACAACTGCTAGAAAGCTGGCAATCGTCTGCCGTGCCCACTTCATTTACACGTCTAATGTTTTTTACCAAGGCCACTGGGCATTGGGAAGTAAAAACAAATATGTGAAGAGAAGAGAAGAATGTAACTCCTTTCTTCACAGCCAGCCTGATGCTCAGCGATGCTTCCACACTCCCAAAACCATGGACACCATGATACTTTGGTGACCACAGCCCACTCGGTGAAGGACTGTTGGCAACCATGGGTGGATCAGGGAGCCGCTGGCTTTCACTTTGAAAAGGAAGAACTGTAACAACTTCAGTTATTCCTTAGGACTAGGTAAGAATAGGTGATCCAGGTGATTTCTGAGAATTCCAGACATAAAAAGGGGCAGCAGGGCAGGAGTTTAGCATGCGCTTTTCATAACCTAGCAACTGCACAGCCAAAACAAACATAGCTCAAACCGCAGTCACATAAATATTAGGGTTTGTTTGGCTCCTCTCTAACTCCCTCAACACCTACTCTCTTAACCCCTTGCAGTCTGGTTTCCACCTCTTTCTCTGAAAAATCTTTTGAAGGTTACCTGCTTTTGGTCTATTTTGCTGTTTGTCTTATGTGTCCTTTCTTCAGTGAGTGGCTGTTAAGCACCCCCTTCTTTAAATTTGTTTCCTTAGCTTCTGTGAAGCTGAAGGATTCTGTTCATCTCAGGTGTTTTTCTGTTAACTTTTTTTTTTTTTTTTTTTTTTGAGACAGAGTTTTGTTCTTGGCACCCAGGCTGGAGTGCAATGGTATGGTCTTGGCTCACTGCAACCTCTGCCTCCCGGGTTCAAGCGATTCACCTGCCTCAGCCTCCTGAGTAGCTGTGATTACAGGTGCTCACCACCATGCTCACAAAAATGATGAAACCCTGTCTCTACTAAAAATACAAAAATAAAAAAATAATTTTTGTATTTTTAGTAGAGACAGGGTTTCATCATATTGGCTAGGCTGGTCTCGAACTCCTGACCTCATGTGATCCGCCTCCCTCAGCCTTCCAAAATGCTGGGATTATAGGTGTGAGCCACTGCACCCTGCTTCAGGTTTTTGTTTGTTTGTTTGTTTGTATGCATCTTTGACTGCCAGGTAGTTGCCTCTTTCCCCTTCCTCTCTTAAATGTGGCTCCTCTATAGGCTTTGACAGTCATCCCTGCTTCTCTTGGCACTTTCTTCTTGGCTTCTGTTTTTGGGAGATTGCTCCCAAATCTCTTTCAAGCCTAGCTTTTTTCGTAAGCTCCATACGCACATTTTTGGCTAATTTCTGGGGAGGTCCAGGTTGACTTTGCTTACCTCAGACTTCTTAGCCCAGCCTCTGCCTTGACCCACTCAGACCCTAGACATCTGGACCTATCACCTCCGGGCTCAGACCCACCCAGTGCAAGACACAATCATGGCAGCATCTGAGAAGGACTATGGTGTATGTGGATCTTAGAATTGAGTCTGATTGCTGCAAATCAGGCAGGCCTGAATGGACCCTGGGGCATCTGAATGGTTGCAGCCACATAGCCTTCCCTCTTAGGGTCCTGGGTGCTGCTATGTTATTACTGCCCAATAACTTCACTCTTCCTCTAGGTCTGATTCCTTTTCTTTTGAGGCCCTGAAATGTTGATTAGTTTTACCATGTCTCTTCCCTGACTATCAAATCCTGTTTTGTTTTTTCCAAGCCCATCAGTGCTGAGTTCCAATCTATAGGGGTTGAGTCTTGTGGCTCTTGAGCCACAGGGCCATTCTCCCAGATATTCACCAGGTCTTGACGATTACTCCTTCTCATAGTCCTGCTTCCCTCTCTGTCTTGCTGTCCCCAGTTTCCTTCGTGTCCTTATCACTTCCTGCTCAAATCTACCGAAAACCCCTTCAACTATTATTTCTGGATGTGATGTCTCAGTCTTCAGCCCATCCCGTCTGCTAGTGCCATCTTAAATCCTTCCTGGAACTTGGTGGATATAAAGACATAGTTTTTTTCTTTGTTTGTTGGGTTTTTTTTTTTTTTTTTTTTGAGACAGTGTCGCTGTTGCCCAGAATGGAGTGCAGTGGTGTGACCTTGGCTCAGTGCCGCCTCCACCTCCCAAGTTCAAGCACTTCTCTGCCTCAGCATCCCAAGTAGCTGGGATTACAGGCAACTGTGCCACCATGCCCTGCTAATTTTTTTTGTATTTTTAGTAGAGACAGGGTTTCACCATCTTGGCCAGGCTGGCCTTGAACTCCTGATCTCATGAGCTACCACACCCGGCCGAAAAATAAAATTCTCCAATTTTTGAAGGGAAAGAAAAAAGGAAAGGTAGCTAACATTTTTTGAAAACCTATTATGTGCTAGGTATGTCTCAAAGTCATACTTAAGTTCCAAGAGATCAGTTTACGCATGTCGCAGAGCTAATAAATGGCAGAGTGAGAATTTACATTTTCAGTTCTTTGTGAAAACCACTAAAATTCTTCTCAATTTGGACTGCATATTAGGATCACCTGAGGAGTGTGTGTGTGTGTGTGTGTGTGTGTGTGTGTGTGTGGTGTTTAGGTAATATATCAGTATATTATATCAATATATAATATGCCTGGAGTTTGGTTCCTGGAGAGCTTTAAAAAAATTTATATACCTATGTTGTACCCCCTGCCAATTAAATAGAATCTGTAGAGGTAGGACTCCGGCATCAGTAGCTTTCAGAGTTCCACAGGTGATTTCAACGTGCAAACAAGTTTAGGAATCACTGTATTTATCCCACAATCCCAGACTGTTGTTGAGTGGTGCTCATACAGAGAAGGTAAGCAGTGAATAATAAATAGGTGGAGTTTGGGGGTGGGGGACTGGCAGAATAAAACTCAGGTAATGTGATTTTCATTAGCTTTATCTTCAAATGAAAATGTACATTTGGGATGGGCACAGTGTCTCATACCTGTGATCCCAGTACTTTGGGAGGCCGAGGTAGGCAAATCAGATCGACTGAGGTCAGGAGTTTGAGACCAGCCTGGCCAACGTGGCAAAACTCTGTCTCTACTAAAAATACGAAAATTAGCTGTGCGTGATGGTGCAAATCTGTAATCCCAGCTACTTGGGAGGCTGAGGCAAGAAAAATCGCTTGAACCTGGGAGGCAGAGGTTGCAGTGAGCCAAGATCATGCCACTGCACTCCAGCCTGGGCAACAGAGCAAGAGTCTGTCTCAAAAAGAAAAAAAAAGAATAAATGAAACAAAACGTACATTTGTACTCATTCTATAGATACCCAGTCTAGGGGTCAGGGGAATAAAAAAGGAGGGACCAGTGAGGCACACTGAGCAATTAAGATTATAAGATAATAGTTCTCCTGTTTTGTTTTGTTTTCGTGGTTTGTTTTTTTTTTTTGAGACAGAGTTTTGCTCTTGTTGCCCAGGCTGGAGTGCAATGGTGCGATCTCAGCTCACTGCAACTTCCGCCTCCCGAGTTCAAGCGATTCTCCTGCCTCACCGCCCTCCACCCCCACTACCCCGAGTAGCTGGGATTACAGGCATGCACCACCACAGTGGGCTAATTTTGTATTTTTAGTAGAGATAGGGTTTCTCCGTGGTCAGGCTGGTCTTATGTTTTGTTTTTTAAAGGGTACAATTCAATGGTTTTTACTGTATTCTTAGTGTTGTTAGTATCACCACATTCAATTTTATAACATTTTTATCTTCCTGGTTCAGTGGCTCATGCCTGTAATCCTCGCTCTTTTAGAGGCTGAGGCAGGTGGATTGTTCGAGTCCAGGAGATTGAGACCAGCCTGGCCAACATGGCGAAACCCTGTCTCTACAAAAAATTTACAGTGCATGGTGGTGCACGCCTGTGGTCCCAGCTACTTGAGAGGCTGAGGTGGGAGGATAATTTGACCCTGGGAGGTGGAGGTTGCAGTGAACTGAGATGGCACCACTGTACTACAGTCTGGGTGACAGAATGAGACAAGAACATTTTTGTCACCTCAGAAAGAAACTCCATACTCTTCAACTCTGAGTTCTGCTATCCCTCCACCCACTCATCCCCAGCCCTTAGGCAACAACTAATCAATTTTTTAACTCTGTAGATTTTCCTATTCTGGACTCTAATGTTGATTTTTGTTTGTTTGTTTGTTTTGTTTTGGAGACGGAGGCTGGAGTGCAGGCTGGAGCGCAGCGGCGTGGTCTTTGCTCACTTACTTCTCCTGCCAAGTAGCAGGACTACAGGTGCCTACCATCACGCCCGGCTAATTTTTGTATTTTTAGTAGAGACAGGGTTTCACCATGTTGGCCAGGCTGGTCTCAAACTCCTGACCTCAGGTGATCCACCGTCGGCCTCCCAAAGTGCTGGGATTACAGGCATGAGCCACCACACCCAGCCAACCTTTGTTATGTTTATTTTTTTACTCTTACTGAAGTATAACATAGTTACAGAAAGAAGCATAAACCCATAAGTTTGCAGATTAATAAAAATTGGCCAACTGAACTCTCCCATGTGACCAACACCCAGATCAGGATTCCAAACCTTCTTGCCACCCCAAAAGCTTCCCTTGTGCCCCACTTCTGACTTTGAAAATGATCAGTTTTGTGCTCCTTTTGAACTTATACCCTTGTAATTCTAAAATATATCTTCTTTTGTGTCTGGTCTCTTTTACTCAACATTATGTTTGTGGGATTTATGCATATTATTGCCTGTAGCCAAGACAGTCTTTGATGGTATTAAATTTGCCCCATTTCCTTCAGAACAAATTATTTGAAAAGCTTCACTGAGACTAAAATTCTTCAGATGATTTATTGAATAAGCCACCTCCCTTGGTCAGTGTAAAAATAATTTGATCCTGAAGGATTTGTTAGGGAATTTAAATTCAAAAGACTGGCATCATTGAGGACAATTGGTAGCATCTTTCACTTGCAGAGCTTGTTGTACAAGTCATTAAATTTGAAGTTCTTAAAAGAGAATAACAACATTAAATTCAAAATGATTTACTAAGAATCACAATAGATTATAAACATTTGACAAATAAGGAGATTGAATTACTTAACTGGGTCTTCTTGGGATTTTTTTTTTTTTTTTTTTTTTTTTTGAGCTGGAGTCTTGGTCTGTCTGCCAGGCTGGAGTGCAGTGGCAGATCTTTGCTTACTGTAATCTCTACCTCTTGGGTTCAAGTGATTCTCCTGCCTCAGCCTTCCCAGTAGCTGGGATTACAGGCATGTACCACCATGCCCCGCTAATTTTTATATTTTTAGTAGAGACATGGTTTTGCCATATTGGCCAGGCTGGTCTCAAACTCCTGGTCTCAAGTGATCTGTCTGCGTTGGCCTCCCAAAGTGCTGGGATTACAGGAGTGAGCCACCACTCCTGGCCTTTGGGAACTGCTTGTGAGTTTTCTTCGCATTATTTTTTTTTTCTTTTACAACTTATATCCAATATCATAGGCCAATCCCTTTCATTGCCTAGGAATGTTTTTTTCTTTCTTTTTTTTTTTTTTTCAGAAACCGTCTCACTCTGTTCCAGGCTGGAGTGCAGTGGCGCCGTCTCGGCTCACTGCTACATCCTCCGCCTCCCAGGTTCAAGTGATTCTCCTGCCTCAGCCTCCTGAGTAGCTGGGACTGACTACAGGCATACACCACCACTCCCAGCTAATTTTTGTATTTTTAGTAGAGATGGAGTTTCACCATGTTGGCCAGGATGATCTCGATCTCCTGACCTTGTGATCTGCCTGTCTTTTCCTCCCAAAGTGCTGGGATTACAGGCATGAGCCACTGTGCCCGGCCTGCCTAAATGTTTAAGAGGAGGAAAGACTAATGAGTAAACATATAGCTTGGGATGATGTAGTGTTTTTACACCTACGAGGAAATATAAGAATATGTCTTCTGAATTATTTATATCAGCAGTCATGGATTGATTGTCATGCTTTTGAAGTATACTATCAAGTGTTTGAAAGTACCGTATAATTTACTCATCGTTTTCTTGGCAATTTCATCCCTCTGCACACTTAAACCATTCTCAAGCTAGTGGGATTCTTGCTAAACATGGCAAAATACTTTTTTACAGAAATATGTTCCCTATAGAATTTCTTTTAATGGCTCAGCCAAGGTTTTTGTTCTTCAGAGCAAAGCACAAGGAGGGTTTTTGTGAATCAGGCCTTACCGAATGTATCTGAGCATTAGGTAAGGCCTGCTTGACGAAACCCATCGCAAGGTGCCTCCGGGAGGGTAAAGAAAAGGGCAGGTGGTGCAGGTTTTGTGCTGTGTCCCCCTCCCCAAAGTAAGTCTCAGTTGCTCACAGAGTGACTGGGGTGTGAGATCAATTATCTTTGATAAAGGCCAGCTAGAACAGGAGCATTGAAAACAGAAGCTCTGTGACTTTAAAAATATGCACAACAAACGCAAAAGCCATAAATATGCTCCCTTCACTAGATACTATTTCCCTGTTTTTGTGTCCAACCTCTATGAATCTTAATGGGCGCTGAGTATGGTGGCTCACACCTGTAATCCCAGCACTTTGGGAGGCTGAGGCGGGTGGAACACTTGAGGCCAGGAGTTGGAGACCAGCTAGGCTAACATGGCAAAACCCCATCTCAGTTAAGAAAGAAAAATATTTAAAAATAAATAAACTCTCTGTTCTGTATTAAAAAACAATTTTTTTTTTTTAAAGAGGAAAGGCACCAGATTCAGGAGGCCAAAGAACAGACCACGAGCCAGCAAAATGAGACGTGGAGTTTTTTTAGGGGGTTACATACAGGAGAGAAAGTCCAGTGGCAGCAGGCTGGACAAGATGTGCCCTTCCCTACAGTTCAGTGGCCACGGGCTACACCACGTAACTGCATGGCCCAGTGGCAGCAGGATGGGAAGGAAAACTGCAGCCACCTGCAAACATTATGCAGTTTATATAGCATTTTCACCTAACAACCTCCCCCAGTATCGTCCACTTGGCAACCTTCATTTAACACGAAACTCGGGGCTTCAATCCCCTGTGTGGCCCATGTTCTAAAGGACAGGCCAGGGGCTCAGTTGTTTCTCATAGACAAGGAGCGTATCTCCAGGTTGGTCACTCCTGGATTCCCTGGCTCAGAGCACACTTTCAGGTGCATCTGTCATACAAGGCCATTCTCAGGGCATGGTTAAGTTATTGCTCTCAGGTGTGTTTACCCTACACCTGTGCCCATAAAATTAGCAATGACGTTTAGCCCTTACATTTGAATCCTCCAAAAATGATTTGAAAAATGTATTTCTAAGCAAATAGGCACAAATCATTCAACAGTTCTACACGTTTCTACGACAAGTGTTGTCTCAGCTTCTGCTGTGACACTTTTAGATCCCACATTTTATAGGAAAGGTCATCAGACCTGTATTAGTTTGTTTTCACACTGCTGCTAAAGACATATCTGGGACTGGGCTGAAAAAGATGTTTAGTGGATTTACAGTTCCACATGGCTGGGGAGGCCTCACAATCATGGTAGAAGGCAAGGAGGAGCTAGTCCTGTCTTACATGGATGGCAGCGGGCAAGACAGAAAGCCTGTGCAGGGAAACTCCTGTTTTTAAAACCATCAGATCTTGCGAGACTTACTCACTGTCATGAGAACAGCACGGGAAAGCTCTATCACCATGATTCAATTATCTCCCAACCAGGTCCTGCCCACAACACATGGGAATTACAGGAGCTACAAGATGGGATTTGGGTGGGGACACAGAGCCAAACCATATCAAGACCCTGCCAGTTTAAAAAATAAAAGTACTGCTTTTATGTTTGTAGGTATATATGTATACATGTATTTAGAGGTGGGGGTCTTGCTATGTTGGGTAGCCTGGCATGGAACTCCTGGTCTCAAGCAGTCCTCTTGCCTCAGCCTCCTCAAGGGCTGGGATTACAGACGTGAGCCAACATGCCCAGCCAAAAGTACTGCTTTTACATGCTTTAAATCTGTTTACAGAGAAAAGTAGGGAGGAAATACAGACTTTATTTATGGAAGTTAAGCCCAGATTTCAAAAACCTAATGTCTTTGTTCACCACAGAAATAGGTATTCTATGATGAAAGTGCTTATTTGCACAAATATTTTTGCTAGACTGTATTTTATTTTTTTCCTAGGGTTTATTATGTACAGTGGGAAAGCTTGAAGAAAACATTTCTCTAAATGCCATTTCCCCTCTTTGTGAGATACCACATGATTGTAAGCCATGCCCAGCTTTGGACTTGATCTTGTGGTAATACTGAACTGCTTGTGGTTGCCAGCGCATGTCACTGCTGCTCCCCACCGCCCACACTTTTCTCTTGCTGTTCCTTCTGCCAGGACAGCTATTGTCAACCACTGCACTTGCTTTGCTGGCTCATTCTTACACCACCCACTACCTTCAAGGCTCAGCTCAGGTGTCATCTCCTCTAGGAATTTGGAGCGTATTGTTAGACATAATTTCCCCATTTCCTCTGTTCTCACTGTACCCTGTATAAATGTCTGTCTGAAACCTTATTGTGTTACAGTGATATTAAAATTATTTTTTGCATGTTTCTCTTCCATTAGCATATGTACCTTTTGAAAGCAAATGATTAATGTGGTTAATTATTTGGCCATCTTTTTGTTTTTCATTTACTGCCGTTTTCCAGATTGTAAGTTTAGTTAAATAATCCTTAATGGAAAACATGTGCAGCTTTGGGAAATGAACACTATCATTATTTTGTCCATTAAAGAAACAATTTAAATGAAGATTCTAACTTTCAGGGTCCTTAAGCACACTGTTAGTACTGAGCAAATATGGACTGGAATATCCATTTTAAAAAATTGTCTCAGGCTGGGCGTGGTGGCTCACGCCTGTAATCCCAGCACTTTGGGAGGCCAAGGCAGGTGGATCACGAGGTCAGGAGATTGAGACCATTTTGGCTAACATGGTGAAACCCTGTCTCTAAAAGAAAAAAAAATTATCTCATTCCCTGCTTTTACTCTGTGTGTGTGTGTGTGTGTGTGTGTGTGTGTGTGTGTGTGTACTCTTCCCTTCTTCCTTAACTCCTTATTGTTCTGTTACACTAGACATTTTTATTCTAATTTTCAAAGGGCAGGTCCTTGTTTATGATATTTACTGTCACTTTATAGATTTGGTTTCTAAATTACTCCAAAGGAGACAGTTTATTTCCACTGAGAACCATGTCTGGAAGCTATGTACCTGTTACCCAATGAAGAGTGATGTCTGGGTTATGACCATAGAATCTAAAAATAATCATGATAGTTTATATTCATATGATGCTTTGTGTGTCAGGCCCTGTGCTGAAAACTGTATATGCAACAGTTCTAACTGCAATAGTGCCTTTTTATCAATGAGGAAAGAAACTCAGGGAACTTAGTAACTTGCCTGGCATCATATAGGTTTTAAATACAGAGCTGGGATTAAGAACCAAATACCACCATGATCTATGTTTTTGGGTTTTTTTTTTTTCTCTTTTTTAGATAGAGTCTTGCTCTGTTGCCCATGCTAGAGTGCAGTGGCACAATCTGGGCTCACTGCAACCTCCACCTCCTGGGTTCATGCAATTCTCCTGCCTCGGCCTCTCAAGTAGCTAGGATTACAGACGTGCGTCACCACCCCCTAGCTAATTTTTGTATTTTTAGTAGAGAAGGGGTTTCACTGTGTTGGCCAGGCTGGTCTCAAACTACTGACCTCAGGTGATCCACCCACTTTGGGCTCTCAGAGTGCTGGGATTACAGGCGTGAGCCACCGTGCTCAGCCTACATCTTTATTCTGAGGACCATTACTGTCCTAGTATAATCTCTTGTATGCTTCCTGCTGAGGTAAAGCCGAGAGAAGTTTTTGCTGCCATGGAGCCAGCTCCCCTAGTTTTGCTAGTCTAGACTCTACAAGAAAGTGGTTACACCTAGAAACATGTGGGTGGAAAATGAGGGCTGCTGTGGACCCTGCGTGAGGGATTGACTGTGTTCTGCTCTAAACTGGCCACGTTAGAAGAAAGTCACGATGCTTTCATTGTGTCTATCAGCTGCATGATTTCATTATGGAGATCTTTCTCCAATGAGAAGTTTCACAACTATCAAAACTTCTAAGTTATTCAAAATACATCATTTCAACATTCAGACAGCATTAAAAATGATTTAAAGAGACAATAATACCAAATATGGTACACACCTAAATAATGTGTGTGTGCTGATGTAAGCCCTGTATTTTCTATATAGTTAACTTTTTACTATCCTGCGTAGTTTTATAACCTGGTGGCTGAAAGAGATTAATAAAACACTTTTGCTTTCAAAGGTACTACACTATTCCTCCCACTTTGAGTTACCCATGGTCAACTGCTATCAAAAAATATTACATGGAAAACTCCAGAAATAAACAGTTCATAAGTTTTAAAGTGCGCACCATTCTGATTAGTGTGATGAGATACTGCACCTTCCTGCATCATCCCATCCAAGATGTGAATCATTCCTTGTCCAGTGTATCCATGCTGTCTCCTCTACCCTCTGGTTAGTCACGTCATATCCTTCTCAGTAGATCAGCTATCCTAGTTTCACAGTGTTTGTGTTCAAGTAACCATTATTTTACGTAATAATGGCCCCAAAATACAAGAGTGGTGACGCTGGCATATTGTTAAATTTTTTCTTTTCTTTTTTTTTTTTTGAGATGGCATCTCACTCTGTTGCCCAGACTGGGGTGCAGTGGCGCGATCTCAGCTCACTGCAACCTTCGCCTCCCAGGTTCAAGCCATTCTCCTGCCTCAGCCTCCTGATTAGCTGGGACTACAGGCAACTACCAGCATGCCCTGCTAATTTTTGTATTTTTAGTAGAAATGGGGTTTCATTTTGTTGGTCAGGCTGGTCTCAAACTCCTGACCTCAGGTGATCCACCCACCTAGCCTCCCAAAGTGCTGGGATTACAGGCATGAGCCACCATGCCTGGTCTGTTATAATTTTTCTATTTTCATTAGTTAGTGTTAATCTTTTACTGTGTCTAATTTATAAATTAAACTTTATCGTAGGTATATATGTCTAGGAAAAAATATAGTATATATAGGGTTTGTTATTATCTGGTATTTCAGGCATCTACTGAGGGTCTTGGACTGTATCTCCTGCAGATAAGGGGGGGAATAACTGTATATCCTTTTCCTCTTCCTCCTGAATTTGACTATATTTTTTTCCTTTTTTTTTTTTTTAGATGGATTTTCGCTCTGTTACCCAGGCTGGAGTGCAGAGGCATGATCTTGGCTTACTGCAACCTCTGCCTCTTGGATTCAAGCCATTCTCCCACCTCAGCCTCCCAAGTAGCTGGGACTAAGGCGCATGCCACCACACCCAGCTAATTTCTGTATTTTTAGAAGAGACGGGGTTTCTCCATGTTGGCCAGGCTGGTCTTGAACTCCTGACCTCAGGTGATCCACCCGCCTCAGCCTCCCAAAGTGCCGGGATTACAGGAGTGAGCCACTGCGCCCTGCTGAATTTGACTGTATTTAAGAGAAAGACTTAGGCCACAGTTTCTTTACACTGTCAAACAACTGAGTATTTGTCCCAAGAAGAGAGTAGGGAATGGAAGGATCGAGGGGAAGCGTGGCTAGCTGTCTATGAAGTTGTGTGGCACTGTGTTGAGGTCCCCTGATTTTGACAGTTTGCCTAGGTTTTATAACAGGAATCATGCACATATATATACTTTGCCAGAAACTGTGCTAAATGCTATAAAGAATCTTCAGAACAATCCTAAGTGGATTGTTTATCCACTGAGGAAAATCAAGGTCAGAAGAATGAACTAATCTGACCAGTGTCACATAATTAGTTAGTGAAGAAAATATGATTTGATCCCATGTGTTTCATGATTCTAAATTTAAGTGGAAGATTTGCTCCTTACCCTGACTTGTTTCAGTACAACTTTCTAACCCCCCTTAGAAGGAAATCTGTCTCTGACACACTCTTTTATATTAACTTAATCTACAAGAGACTGATGAACAAACCACAGGAATTCATTTCACAAAGGGAGATATATGCCTTCCAAAGACATAGAGTATCTGCTGATCAGGCCCCCTTCTCTATGTCACAGTGCTTGGTGAGCATTAAATCAAAGAGGAGAAAACTAGATAACCTTGTGGCATCTCACGTCCAGAGTATAAGGCTTGAAGAATTAAACACACCCTGCAGCCCATTGAGGGCTTGGCTATTCCTGCCTGACAAATATAGTCTATCTTGGACAGTGTGAGGTAAACACTGGTGCAACATTTCCTCTTTTCAAAGTCGTTTTCTGGATTCCAGGTGACTCAGGACAAATACTCCTTATACATTTACATTATCTTTAGTTGTTCCACTTTCCAGGATTATTGTATCTCTTAAAAGCACCTCACTTAGCCTGTGCTTTTAGCTGGCATTATGACTTCATGAGTGCTGAATGGAATCCGTTAGAATTTACAAATTCAGGGTAGGTTGTCTTCTCTTTTCGTTTCTTTTCTTTTCGAGATGGAGTTTCATTCTTGTTGCCCAGGCTGGAGTGCAATGGTGTGATCTCAGCTCACTGCAACCTCCCCCTCCCAGGTTTAAGTAATTCTCCTGCCTCAGTCTCCAGAGTAGCTGGGATTACAGGCATGCACCACCACACCCAGCTAATTGTATTTTTAGTAGAGAAGGGGTTTCTCCATGTTGGTCAGGCTGGTCTTGAACTCCCAACCTCAGGTAATCTGCCTGCCTCAGCCTCCCAAAGTGCTGGGATTACTGGCGGGAGCCACCACACCCAGCCAGGGTGGGTTATTTTCATAATGAATAATCTGATTGTATGTTTTTTTAATGAGATTGTTGCCTCTCAATTCTGAAGAAGTGACTTGCTTAGAATTTGCAACCTTTATTCTCTCAAGCTCCAGTAGCATGTAGAATCTCCTCTACTTAAAGACTTTCATAGATATGATCAAAACAAGTTACATAGCTAAAAATCTACCGCCTATAGTAGTCATTCATATTGTCACACTTAATGACACAAATTGTCAGGCCATTTCATGCACTTTTCTGGATATGAGATGTATTCCACACACTCAAAATGACTGGAGAGGAAAAAAACACTCCTTTATACCCTAACCTGTCCCAGCCTCACAAAGAGATAATGGCTGGAAAGATTGCAGGGAGAAATTAACATTTGATTCTTTCTTTAGGCCATAATAGGCTTTCTCCCCTCTTGCTCTAATATGAGTGGATTCATCCTACTCATGGGAGTAGGTTTCTCTGTGCATTAAAAAGCTTTGTAAAGGAGCCAGTTGCACTAAGAGAGTGCCCTGGGATTCTCAAGTAACATGTTTTCAATCAGTAAGTCTTGCTCAAAGACTATAAAAGTTCATCATTTAGCAGTAGGACATGGTACAGTGGCATGAGTCAGAGGGACTCTGGGCTCTCTTTCTGAATTGGCAATTTTTAGCCTTGTGCAGCTTGCCTACTTTGTGAATTCCTTGTGAAATTGAAATGAGATAATGTTTTTGAAAGTGTTTTGAAAAGTGTAAAATGCTATACAAATTTAAGTTGTTACTTCAGAACAAAGCAGTAGGCAGTCTGTGAACAAGGAATCAGTTGAAAGCAATTGGTGCATGTACTTTTTCAAGAATCAATAAGTGATGATGTTTATTGAGCACTTACCATGTTACAGGCACTGCTAAAATGTGTTGCATGTATTGTCTAAAACTTACAGTACCCTAATAAGGTAGATATTGTTGTCCCCATTTTACAGATGAAAAACACTGAGGCACAAATGTTAAGCATCCTGCCTATGGTGATGTACCTAGTAAGTGATGAGATAAAGCTGGGATTCAAATCCAGGCAGTGTGGTCTGGAGCCCAGAATAATTTTTTTTTTCTTTTTTTGAGATGAGGTCTTGCTATGTTGCCCAGGCTGAACTCAAACTCCTGGGCTCAAGTGATCTTCCTTCTTCATCCTCCCAAGTAGTGGGATGACAGACACACCCCATTATGCCCAGCCAGACTCTTTAAATATTACACTGTTGACAGCATTATCATTTGTTTTAGTCTGTTTGGGCTGTTGTAACAAAATACCTTTAGGTCAAGTGTGATGGCTCATGCCCATAATCTCAACACTTTAGGAGGCTGAGGCAGGAGGATGGCCTGAGGCCAGGCAATCAAGACCAGAATGGGCAATGGGCAATATAATGAGACCCTGTTTACACACACACACACACACACACACACACACACACACACACACACAAACTAGGCATGGTAGTACATACCTGTGGTCCCAGCTACTCAGGAGGCTGAGATGGGAGACTTGAGCCCAGGAAGTTGAGGCTGCAATGAGCCATGATGGCACCATTGCACTCCAGCTGTGGTGACAGACAAAGCAAGACCCAATCTCAAACAACAACAAACTCACCCTTAGACTGGGTAAATTATAAACAACAGAAACTTATTGCTTACAGTTCTAAAGGCTGAGAAAGATCAAAGTGCCAACCCTAGTGAGGGCTTGCTGTGCTTCAAAGATGGTGCCCTCTTGCTGTGTTCTCACATGGTGAAAGGGGCAAAAGCACAAAAGCGTCTAATGAACTCCCTCAATCCCCTTTATAAGGGCACAAATTCCATTCATGAAGTTGAGGCCATCATGGCCCAGTTGCCACCTAAAGGTCCCACCCAGCAGGATGGTGGCCATGAAGTCAGAATTTACTGAGTGTGTAACAACTCACCTGCTGATAATATAATTCTAGTAATACTCTTAAAAATTCACCTGATGGCTGGGTGTTGTGGCTTATGCCTGTAATCACAGCACTTTGGGAGGCCGAGGCAGGAAGATCACGAGGTCAGAAGTTTTGAGACCAGCCTGGCCAACATGGTGAAACCCCATCTCTACTAAAAATACAAAAAGTAGTCGGGCGTGGTGGCGCGTGCCTGTAATCGTAACTGCTCTGGAGGTCGAAGCAGGAGAATCACTTGAAACCAGAAGGCGGAGTTTGCAGTGAGCCAAGATTGTGCCATTGCACTCCAGCCTGGGCGACAAGAGTGAAACTGTCTCAAAAAATAAAAAATAAAAAATAAATAAATAAATTCACCTGCTAATGGTGATTGGGTCTGATTCATTTACTTTGATTTTTCAGTGTTTTGATAAAGGTTCACAGTAAAGGCTTTCGGGTGGGACTGTCACTAGATGTCAAAGGAAGAGCTGGGGTGGTGTAAGAAAACCAGTGGTAAGAAAAGAAGTGGAAGTAATAGGTAAGGACTAGATCAGGTAGGCCCTGTAGGCCATGGGAAGGACCTGAGATTTTGTGTTGCCTTTGAAAGGTTTTGGACTGTGAAAGATCAGGCTGCTGTGAGGAGAACAACCTGTAGTGGAATAACACTGGATGAATTGGGGCCAAATACAAATCTATTGCAATAGGCAATGATGGCCTGGACTATTATAGTAGCAGTAACAGTGATGCAAAGTATTTAATCCGGAGTAAATGTTGTAGAGGGAGCAGAAATTTATTGACAATTCAGCCAGGCATAGTAGCTCACACCTGTAATCCCAGCATTTTGGGAGGCTGAGGGGGTAGATCACTTGAGGTCATGAGTTTGAGACAGCCTGTCTAACATGGTGAAACCGCATGTCTACTAAAAATAGAAAGATGGGAGTGGTGGTGTGCGCCTGTAGTCCTTGCTATTTGGGAGGCTGAGGCAGGAAAATGGCTTGAATCTGGGAGGTGGAGGTTGCAGTGAGCCCAGATTGCGCCATTGCACTCCAGCCTGGGCGACAGAGTGAGACTCCGTCTCAAAAAAAAAAAAAAATTATTGACAATTGTCTGTCAATAAATTGGTGTGAGAAAAAGAGAGGAGTCAAGGGTGACATAAAGGTTTTTGGCCTGAGCCACTGAGAGAATACATTTCACACTGGCCTCCCTGCCTAGTGGCATTGCTTCATGGAGGCTGTGTTTGAGAGGCAGGGAGATTAGGAAACCACTGCAGTCTTCCTAGTAACTCCCTGAACTTGGGCAGAGGCTGTATGTATAGAGAGATGTTTATGAGGTAAAAACTGCCAATTAGAATAGATGAGGGTTATAACTTCACTTACTGGTTTCTACTCGAGCAGGGTTGCCTGAGGCCTGTTTCTGTGTAGCCCTAGAGCTAAACTAAAAATGTTTCTTAAATTTTTAAAGGATGAGAGAGATAGAGGAATATGCAACTGAAACCATACGTGGCCTTCAAAACCAAAAATATTTACTATCTAATCCTTCACTTATCAAACCATTTGCCCACCTCTGCCCTAGATCAGTGGGTTTTTGTGTTTTTTTTTTTTTTTTTTTGAGATATAGAGTCTTGCTCTGTCTCCAGGCTGGAGTGCAGTGGTGCGATCTCGACTCACTGCAACCTCCACCTCCCAGGTTCAAGCAATTGAGTAGCTGAAACTACAGGCGTATACCACCACGCGCAGCTAATTGTTGCGCAGCGAATTCTTTTGTGTTTTTAGTAGAGGTGGGATTTCACCATGTTGGCCAGGATGGTCTCAATCTCTTGACCTCATGATCCGCTCACCTTGGCCTCACAGAGTACTGGGGTTACAGGCGTGAGCCATCACACCCAGTCCAGTGGTTTTTCAAGTGTGGCTTCTGTGCGACCCGCAGAGACCCTTCCCAAAGCAAATGAGAGCGAGGAGTTGTTAAGCCGAGTCCAGGTTTATTGGGGTTTGCGGGCAACTCGAGCGGGAGAGGGAAGAGCTGCACCCAGCAGCTGCCGGAGAGGGTTTTTATAGGGGCGGCGGCCTGTTTAGGCAAGGTGTTGTGAAGTGATTGGTGGCGGGTGGGCATGGGCGAAGGGGGAGTATTGTGGAGTGCAGGGATTGGCTTAGCTTTGGCGGGCTAAGGTGGGGAGTACAGGTGAGGTGTTATGGAGTGACTGGTGGAGGTTAAACAAAGAAGAAGGAAGAGCCATGTGGCAAGAGGGGATGGGCTCCGGAGGCGGTCCGCTGGATGTGGGTCCCGGGCATGGGGAATGGGCCCTTTCTACCTAACAGCTTCTAGAGCAGCAGTAGCACCATCAGCTGAGAATGTGTTAGAAGTGCAAATTCTCAGACCTCTGTTGAATCAGAAATTTAGAGTGGCCTAACAATCTGTTTTAACAAGCCCTACGGGAGATTTTGGTGCACATTAAGGTCTGAGAACCACTGCTCTAGAAACAGTTTTGCACCTGTGCAGAAGGATACATGGTGAATAATTATAATAGCATTACTTCTAAGAGCTCCAAACTGGAAACACTTGAAGTTAGTCAGCAGTAGGGCATATAAGTAAATTGTGGCAGTTAATACAATGGGAGTATTCTATAGTTTGCCTAAGGGTATGGACTGTGGCGGCAGATTGCCTGTGTTTGAATCCCAGCTCCAGTGAATTGTAGCTGTGTAGTCCTGGGTAAGTTAATTACTTGACCTCTCCAAGCCTGCTTCCTCATCTGAAAAATGGGCATAAAAATAGCAACTACTGGCAGGGTGTGGTGGCTCAGTTCCTTAATCCCAGCACTTTAGGAGGCAGAAGCGAGTGGATCACAAGGTCAAGAGTTCAAAACCAGCCTGGCCAACATAGTGAACCCCCGTCCCTACTAAAAACACAAAAATCAGCTGAGTGTTGTGGCATGCGCCTGTAGTCCCAACTACTTGGGAGGCTGAGGCAGAAGAATCACTTGAACCCAGGAGGTTGCAGTGAGCCAAAACTGTGTCATTGCATCATTGCACTCCAGCCTAAGCGACAGGACAGAGACTCCTTCTCAAAAAAAAAAAAAAAAAAAAAAAAAAGAAGGAAGGAGGAGGAGAAAGAAATAAAGAAGAAAAAGCAACTACTTCATAGGGTTACCTTGAGGCTTAAAGGACTTTATAATTACAAGAATGCCGCCAGGCGCCGTGGCTTACGCCTGTAATACCACCACTTTGTGAGGCCGAGGTGGGCAGATCACGAGGTCAAGAGATAAAGACCATTTTGGCCAACAGGGTGAAACCCCATCTCTAGTAAAAGTACAAAAATTAGTTGGGTATGGTGGTGCATGCCTGTAACCCTAGCTACTCAGGAGGCTGAGACAAGAGAATACCTTGAACCAGGGAGTCGGAGGTTGCAGTGAGCTGAGATCGCGCCATTGCACTCCAGCCTGGAGATAGAGCAAGACTCCGTCTCAAAAAAAAAAAAAAAAAAAAAAAAAAAAGCCTGGTATATAAGTCCAGTATATTAGATTTAAAGGACAGCTGGCATGTAATATATTTTGATGCTTTAAGGAAAAACATCAAGTGATGGTTCGCCCACATATTTTGCATGTAACAAAATCTTTAAGCAGTCTAAAGGTAAAGATAATGTAGACTGGAGGTCCTAGTGTTGACATTACCTCTGCCAATATTTAAGGTATTTGACATACTGTCTTCATGTGCCAAATATTTTTAAATTGCCCTTTTAGGACTGTAAAGAAAACTGATGCAATGTGTATGGCTGCGTCCATCGTGCTTCGTTTGTAAGCATTCATTAATGTATTCTTTCCATTTCTTTGAACATTTTCTCAGCACTGCATTCTAAAATTCCTGTGCTAGCTCAGTGTTCTCTGAAAACACTGCCAGAACTAAGATGCAAAGTGGCTTCCTTGACTACAGGATTTGGCTTGGCTTTTTCCAAGAATCAAGGTCACCAGTGTCTCACCCGGGGGTCAAGTCTAGGCTTAGAGCTAGAATAGGACTGCCATCCTAACATTTCAGGCCTTTTAGCTTTAGTGTGTATTGATATTTAGCAATACCTAAATTCGTAACAAGCACACAAAGAAATAGTCTTTCTCCTCTATAGAGCCCACCTTATATTCTTCCTTTACCTCACGGCCTCTTGGTAGGGCTTAAAACCTTACATTTCCTTGAATGTGTTAAAACAGTGTAGATGAGTTTGGTGTACAAACAGCTGAAATCACTGGCTGCATTTTAAGCTCGTCTACTGCAGTAATCTGCAGACACCTAGTTCAGAGAGATTACTAAACTCCCTCTCTCCCATTAATAAAAGGGACCAGTCTACAAAAGACACAGGGTTGCTGCGAACCAGCTCTCGCTTGCGCGATCAGGAATAAGGGCGGCAGGGCTGGAGCCTCGGGGCAGGAGAAAGGCAGCCTCCTTGTGACGTCAAATCAGCGGACTCTTGTCTTGGCTTTAGGCCGGTTCCGGTTCCCCGGCTTTCCGGGCGCGAGCGTCTACGAGCGCGGCGGCGTACTGCGCGTGCTCCGCAGTGGGACATGGGAAGGTTGGGTCCGGCTCGGGAGGAGATGCGTGATTGGCTGACGCTGTGCTCGGGGGTTCCCGGTCCCTTTCGGCAGGGGTAAAACAATAAGAGGGGGCGGTGGCAAAGGGGGCGGGACGTCCGTGGTCCTTGTCGCTCGCCGCAGCGTCTGGCGCCCGGGAAGAGGTGGTTGAGAGGAAAAACGAACTCGCAGCTCTCCGGCTTCTGAGGCTTCCGAGTTGTCGGAGGAAGGGGGCGGTGAGCAAGAAGAATCCACTGCACCCCGGTTCTCAGCGACTCTCCTGACCTCCGCGCGACGTACCCGCCGCCGCTGTTGGCTGGAGGTGTGTACGGGGGCCGGGAGGGGAGGTTGGTGTGGTGGTCGGAAAGGGACATTCCTTCCCTTCGCGCTCCGCGGCGCGAGGCCACCGTCCGGTGTGTGAGCCCGGGAGCCGGAGGTGTAGCAGCGGAGACATTGTTCTTGCCTGCTCCCTACGCTGCCGTGTGTGCGTGAGAGAACTCGCCCAGCCTTTTCTCCAGGTGAGGGGTGGGAGGCCGCCCGGGAAGGGAGGTGACCCGAGAGCGTCTTGCAGGCAGAGGGCTCCGAGGGCACAGGTGGGGCTGTGGTTTGTTGGGGATGAGGTGGCGAAGTTGGGGGTGGGGGGACGCAGCAGCTCCCGAAAGCGCGCTGATGGAAGCTTAATACAGGAAGTGTGGGAGTAGGCTTTCTGGAGGGGATGTTTTAGGGTGGGTAGCCCACCGTCCCTGTTTCCGAATCGTTTACGACTCTTATTCCTGGTTGCTTGGGAGCTGGGAGGCCGTCGCCGCCCCGCCCGTGGGGGAGGGGAAAAGAGGTTGTGTCGGCGGAGGCAGAAGCGACGCAGATGCGAAAGTAGCGGCCTCCGGGCACCATTTCTGTGCACGGAAACAGAATCCGGGTTTGAAGGCAGTCGCCGCTTCGCTTACCCAGTAGCTAGTGTTCCGTCGTCTTTGATCGACACCCCCTACTCGCCACCGCGGGTTTAATCCGAACGTGTTCGGATACTGTTACTGTAACGTGCGACTTCTTCGTCTCCTTTTTATGCAGACGATCCCTTATTGATCCGGGAATGACTTTTGGGGGATGGGTTACTCTCCTGCTTTTTTAGGGGTGAGGGGGCAGAAAGGAACATAAGCTTCCCTAGATTGTGTTGATTTTGTTAGTGGAATCTGATAGAATTTTCCCTGCGCCTCTAAAAGGAGATTTCTTAAGATGGCCCTGTGCCGCTTTTGGGCGAATATAGATTTGCGTCTACAGTTTCCTGCATAGATCAATTTTTTTTCCCCAAGGCATACCTAATGTTCTAACGGATTTTGGGGGGAAGTGCCTTTTCCTTCCTCTAAAAAAAAAAAAAAAAAAAGCACATGCACTCTTAGATGGAATAGTAAGGTTGTCTTTATCTCCTTTTATGATTGTTGTGGGATATTAACTTGGGTTAAGAGACTGATTTTAGGTTTAAGGCTCCGTACCTTGTTTGTTTAGTCTTTCAAACGTTAGCGTTGCAGGTACCTGAATCTAGGAACCATTAACTTATGTCAGGAGAGCCCCGGTACCCCGGGCATGGTGGCTCATGCCTGTAATCCCAGCACTTTGGGAGGCTGAGGCGGGCGGATCGCCTGAGATCGGGAGTTCGAGACCAGCCTGACCAACATGGAGAAACCCCGTCTCTACTAAAAAATACAAAATTACTAAGGGGTGGTAGCGCGTGTCTGTAATCCTAGCTACTTGGGAGGCTGAAGCAGGAGAATCACTTGAACCCAGGAGGCGGAGGTTGCAGTGAGCCGAGATCGCATCACTGCACTCCAGCCTGGGCAACTCCGTCTCAAAAACAAAAAACAAAAAACAAAAACAAAGGAAAAAGAGCCCCGGTGTGGTAGAGTGGAAGATGATGGCGTTTCTTGTCCAGCTCCATATTTGGCAGTTAATACAGCCTTAGGCATGTGAGCAAAGTTTCTAAGTAAACATTTGGTCCTGTTAGCATCCAGTGGCCCTTTTGATAATCCAGGGTTCCTGGTTTTAGGAAATACACAATATGATGAGTTTGATACTCTTAGGATTGAATTATCGTTTCTTTAGCAACATTTACATTTTTTCTTAAATTTTTAAGATACTCTTATGGGTCTTTATGTTACAATTCTAATTCTGAAAAGCAGTCAAGGAATTGTAGAAATAATAAGGACCTCGAATGAATTGCTTATGAAGAGCTGTCATAGTTCAGATTGTTTGATATTCAGGGTAGAAATATTAATAGTGGTGAAAAAACATCAAGAGTGAACCAGAATGCTAGTGGGATGGATGGGGATCAGGATTAGAAGGTAAAGAAGAAAACAAGTCATTTGATAATTTCATAGAGGAACTAACTTAACTGAGTGTTCAGTTAGCAGCTGAGCAGTTGATTTGTCAGCAGGCAACTCATGGTTTGAAGAAAGTGTTGGCACTGAGTCTAGGTTCTTAACAACTTCCTTATCCTGCAAAATTGTCAGTGTTTATTATCCGTTATTAGGACTGAGCATTTTCCCCCTAAATTGCTTTAAGAAGACTTTCCACATATTTTGAGTGAATATGGAGACAGTGAATGACTCCTTTTCAATATTGATTTTGAAAGGCACAAACTAAAGTGTTGCTTCTGAACTTAGATACAGTAGAATTTAAGGGACAAACATAACCTAGTTACTCTCCACTGGTAAACAGTTGTTTAATATCCGATAGAATAAATTGGTCCAGCTCCCTGGCCTACCTTAAGAAGCAGTGGATTTAGTTTCTTGACCTTTGTGTTTCAACTTTCTAATTTCCAAGTATTTCACCCTATTTCAAAACCATAGGTATATTGAGAATGATTCTTGGATATTCTATTACTGTCCTGCTGTATTCCTTTGCTTTTCACCTTAACAGTTTCGCATAAGCTAACAGTTGCTTGTTAGCTTTTTGTATTGTTGGAAGAGCTGGCTGCTCTTCCAAAGTGGTTGTTCCTAACCAAAGTGTAGTGCAAACATCACTGGAGTCAGGAGACCTGATTTCAAATCCTCTTTTTACTGTAACTGAGGGACCCCAAACACCTTTCCTTAGGCTATTTAAACATTGGTTTCCTTTTCTGTAAATGAAGATAATACTCTCCTTTTTTTTTTTTTTTTTGGAGACAGAACCTCCCTCTGTCACCAGGCTGGAGTGCACTGATGCAATCTTGGTTCACTCAAACTCTGCCTCCTGGGTTCCCCTGCCTCAGGCTCCCAAGTAGCTGGGACTACAGGTGCACACCACTATGCCTGGCTATTTTGTGTTTTAGTTGAGACAGGGTTTCACCATGTTGGCCAGGATGGTCTTGATCTTCTGACCTTGTGATCTGCCTCAGCCTCTCAAGAGTGCTGGGATTACAGGCATGAGCTACCACTCCCGACCCCCAATAGTCTATCTATTTTAAAGACCAAAAGAAAAATAGTAGGTTAGTTGTTAAACTTTAAAACATAGTATAAAGACATGCTTTATTTTTGTGAACAGGATTTCCATTTATTTGTTTATTTTTTATTTTTTGGAGATCTGTGTGCCTTTATTAGCGGAGCCACTTTGAGGGGTATGAAGCGGAAGGATTGGGTGGCCCCGATGCCTGGCCGGCCGTGCTTCATGGGCTTGTAGGTGATGAAGAACTCGCCCAGGTAGTGGATAAGTATCTCCGGCTTGATCTCCACCTGGTTGAAGGTCTTGCCGTTGTAGACGCCCACCATGCTTCCCACCCTCTGGGGCAGGATGATCTTGTCCCATGGGTGGCACTTCCTTTTTGTCATTGCGCAGGCACTTGAGCAGCGAGTGTTGCTTCCGCCGTAGGCCCGGATTCAGCCGCTGCAGCTGGTGTGCACTGTACAGGTGCATCATCTGTTTGTAGGACATGTTCAGCAGCTGGTCCAGGTCCACGCTGCGCTAGGTGAACTTGCAGAAGGTCCGCTTCTTCTGCTCTACTTCTGCCATCTTGCCAGATCCTTAGAAAAGCTCCATTTCTTAATGCTTGGGCACTTTTGATAGCTTCTGAATTTCAAAACTAGCCTCCCTCAGCTTCTGAGAAGGACGAAAACAAAACCTTTGGAGGCTGAAAAAGAGATTTAATCTGTAACTTAACTTTTGTTATTTATTTGTACTGCTGTGATTCTTAGATCTTGTTTGTGAAGCTTTCATTCAATGGCGTCCCACAGAAGATTGAAGATCATTGCTTTAAAAAGGTATAGTGTTCCTTAGATTGTTCAAGTCACTTTAAACAAAGACAATCTGGAATTTCAGGAAGTTCCAGTATTAATATGCATTTAGCTGTTGAAAATGGATATAGTCTATGGTTCAATTAAAATAAACCTGACTAGTTTGAGCCCAGCTATGAGTGAGGGACTCCAGAGAGGTAAGGGGAGATAAGTATCCTATAGTGGAGATAAACTGTGTCTTAGCACCCACATAACCTTTGGTAACAGTGTCTGGTAAAGAGAACTGCATCCTATTAGTAGAGGTCGTATTCTTTTTATAAGAACTAATATCAGGTACTTACAACTCGACTCACTGCAGCCTCTGCCCCTAGGTTCAAGCAATTCTGCTTCAGCCTTCCAAGTAGCTGGAATTGCAGGTGCCCACCACCACACCTAGATAATATTTTTGTATTTTTAGTAGAGATGCATTTTTGCCATGTTGGTCAGGCTGGTCTTGAACTCCTGACCTCAGGCAACTCACCTATCTTGGCCTCCCAAAGTGCTATGATTACAGACAAGAGCCACCATGCCTGGCCTTTTTTTCCTTTTGTAGTTTCTGGTACACATATAGTAGCCATAAAATAAATGTTGAAATGAATTTATGTTGTCTAACCTGTTTACCCAGCTTGTGGATTGGAATGAATGAAGACAAAGTCCCAGAGAATGAAATTGCGGAGAATAATATCAAGTGATTAAAATATTTGTATAGAATTTGATACAGGAATGAGAAAGTATAGTAAGAGATAAATTTGAGAGGTTGTTTATGACATTTAAAGTCAGACTGGATTTGTGTAGGGCTTTAGATGCCAAAGTGAATGCAGGTATTTGGATTTTACTCTGTACAGTGTATACTACACATGATTCAAGGGCTTGAAAGACTTTTGAAGAATAACTAAAAGGTCTTCCAACTTCTGGGTTGTAAGGATTTCACAGTTGAAATGGCAAAGCTAAAAGGGGAGAAAGTCGCTTACAACTGAGCTTTCAAGTTGAGAAGATTATGACACTTAACAGAAATAAGGAAATAGCTTTCTTTGTATGAGGTGTGTGTGTATTGGGACATATGTAAGTCATGCCTAGGTATTTAGTATGTGGTGACAAATGTAAAATTTGAACTTATGGCATAGGCTAGATGATACACATTTAGATAGACCTGAAGCTGAAATTGACAGGTTAGAAGACAGAACCTTGAGAACTTCTGTGTTTTGATGAGAAGGAAAGTTTGCCTTATAAAACTCTAGAAGAGTTAGGAGAAGGCAGTCAACATTGATAATGCAGACAGGTGGAAGACTGAGAAGTCACTGGATTGTTGAGAAGAATTTTGATGTTTCCAGAGAATTGCATTCAAGGGAGAGCTGAGTTACAATATTTGAGAGGGTAGGAGAGAGGAAGAAGATGAAGACTGGTGTATAATTAATAACTTAGGGCAGAATACGATCAGTAAACTGCCATGATAAGGCCAAAAGTACTTTAAGAGTTGAGTTTTATTTTGTTTTGTTTTTAGATGGAGTTACGCTTTTATTGCCCAGGCTAGAGCACAATGGTGCAGTCTCAGCTCACTGCAACCTCCACCTCCCAATTTCAAGTGATTCTCCTGCCTCAGCCTCCCGAGTAGCTGAGATTACAGGCGTGCTACCCCGCCCAGATGGTTGTTTTTTTTTTTTTTTTTTTTTAAAGTAGAGACAGGGTTGCACCAATGTTGGCCAGGTTGGTCTTGAACTCCTAACCTCAGGTGATCCACCTGCCTCGGGTTCCCAAAGTGTTGGGATTAAAGGCATGAGCCCCTGCTCCTGGCCTACTTTAAGAGTTAATAGAGAAGAGTTGTATTCTGTTGAGGAATTCAGTGGGATTAGAAAGATTTTCAAGGGGACAGGATTTTTGATGGGCCCAGATAAATGCATAGGGTTTCAATCACTGCAGATAGGAAGATGTGGGATGAGTATTGAAGGCGTATTCAAAAGTTCTGCTTCTTCTTAACAGACTTTTAGGATCTCAGTGTTGGAATGGCCTACTCTTACTTTTTTGGATGTATGGACTCCTTTTTATGCAAAATCATTCATTTGGTCTCTGGAATACCTGTAATGACTGGCTACTCGTTAAGTAGCTGTATTTGACATTTGGACAACTTGAATTAATGAGTTTGGTTTTTGTCGTTCTTTTGTTTTTTAATTTTTTTAGATGCAGTCTCATTCTGTTGCCCATGCTGGAGTGCAGTGGCTGCACACCACCATGCCTGGCTAAGTTTTGTATTTTTAGTAGAGATGGGACTTCACTGTGTTGGCCAGGCTGGTCTGTAACTCCTGACCTCGTGATTTGCCCACCTTGGCCTCCCAAGGTGCCGGGATTATAGGCATGAGCCACCACACCCAGCCTTGAATTATATTGAACCCAAATCTACCTTCCTATAATTTATATTCACTAGATTCAGTTAGAATTTTCAGTTCATTTTAGATATTACATCTACATTAACATAGCCTGAGATTGATTGTTTTGGAGGCAGCCCCATTATACTAGTGATTCGCTGAACTTTAAATGGTAAACCAAAGAAATGAAGTGTTTTTTACCTAAAAACTAAGAATAATAAAAAGCTTTTGTTATTTATTTGTACCACTATGGTTGAAAAACATTTCAGTCAAAGTTCAAGGAGAGTGATAACTTTGGCATAAGTTACTTTGAAATTGAGGAAATATAAGTACATTGTAGGATAATGAAGCTCAGTGTGACTTTCTTATCTAATCTGCATGTATGTCTACTAGTGGCCAATGCTTCACTTCCCTCTCAATGTGTATTAACAGATTAAGAGCCGGGCGAGGTGGATCACAGAGATCGAGACCATCCTGGTCAACATGGTGAAACCCCGTCTCTACTAATACAAAAAAATTAGCTGGGCATGGTGGCGCGTGCCTGTAATCCCAGCTACTCAGGAGGCTGAGGCAGGAGGATTGCCTGAACCCAGGAGGCAGAGGTTGCGGTGATCCGAGATCGCGCCATTGCACTCCAGCCTGGGTAACAAGAGTGAAACTCTGTCTCAAAAAAAAAAAAACACACACATTAAGAAAATATGGGGACAAATGACATAGAGCAATTAGAGCTGACGTACAATGTGCTTCAGGAATTAGTCTAAGCAAATACAGAGAAAACTTTTTTTTTTTTGAGGCAGAGTCTTGTTCTGCTGGAGTGCAAAGGTGTGATCTCAGCTTACTGCAACCTTCACCTCCTGGGTTCAAGCCATTCTCCTGCCTCAGCTTACCGAGTAGCTAGGACTACAGGTGTGTGCCACCACACCAGCTAATTTTTTGTATTTTAGTAGAGACAGGGTTTCACCATGTTGGCCAGGATGGTCTCGATATCATGACCTCATGGTCCACCTGCCTTGGCCTCCCAAAGTGCTGGGATTACAGGCGTAGCCATCTTGCTCAGCCCAGAGGAAACATTTTAGGAAACAGGAAAGAATAAAAGATTCTAAACCAATTAGCTGGGCATGGTCTTGGGCGCCTGTAATCCCAGCTACTCGGGAGGCTGAGGCAGGAGGAATCATTTGATCTGGGAGGCCAAGATTGCAGTGAGCCAAGGTAGCGCCATTGCACTCCAACCTGGGCAACAGGGCAAGACCGTGTCTCAAAAAAAAAAAGAGAGAGAGAGATTATGATGAAGATTCCCTTCAATTTTAGGTACAGTAGGTAGAGTTGGAGAATGCCTCTAAAGTAGTTCAGGTACTGTAAATAGTAAGGGAAGCGCTGGATAATCTTTTTTTTTTTTTCTTCTTATTTTCTTTTTTGACATGGAGTCTCTTGCTCCGTCCAGGCTGAAGTGCAGTGGTGCAGTCTCAGCTCACTGCAACTTCCACCTCCCAGGTTCAAGCAATTCTCCTGCCTCCACCTCCTGAGTAGCCAGGACTGCAGGCTCGTCCCACCATGTCTGGCTAATTTTTTCTATTTTTATTAGCGTCTGGGTTTCACTTTGGTAGCCAGGATGGTCTTGATGTCTTGACCTTGTGATCTGCCTGCCTGAGCCTTCCAAAGTGCTGGGATTACAGGCGTGAGCCACTGGTAATGTTTTCAGTTGACAAGTAAGAGACGGATTTGTTCATGAGAGCCTTATCTGTCTGTGTAGAGCTAATGTATCAGAGAAAATGTTACATTGTATGTTCCTGTGTGAGATTCTCCACATTTTCATTTATCAGTGGAAGAATTGGGGTTTGATACATTATATTTCACTTTCTCTAAAAATTTTGATTGTTAGGTGAGGCTAACAACCACCTCAATGAAAATCATGATTATCTTTGAAGGTGCTGGAATCTAACAACCTTCTGAAGATTTCTTTTTATGTATAAATATCCTTTAATCTTGGCTTATTTTTTTTTTTTTTTTTTTTTTTTTTTTTTTTTTTTTTTTTTTGGAGACAGGTTCTCATTCCTATTACCCAGGTTTGAGTGCAGTGATGCCATGTTGGTTCACTGCAGCCTTGACTTCCGGGCTCAGGCAGTCCTCCCACTTCAGCCTCCCGAGTAGCTGGAGCTACATGTCCATACCACCACGCCTGGCTAATTTTTTGTATTTTTAGCAGAGATGCGGTTTTTAGCAGAGAGACCATGTTGCCCAGGCTGGTCTCGAACTCCTGAGCTCAAGAGATTTACCCATTTTGGCCTCCCAAAATGTTAGGATTACTGGTGTGAGCCACTGCACCTGGCCTTCTTGGCTATCTTTATAGAACTGTATAGTCATGTAGCCTTGACCAGGGGATTGTTTCTCAATATGTAAGTTAGGAAATCAAGATCCAAAAAGGTCATGATTTTTCTTTGCCATAGATAGATGGTTAAAACCTTTTACTTAGACCTGGCACGGTGGCTCAGGCCTAGCACTTTGGGAGGCCGAGGCAGGCGGATCATGAGGTCAGGAGTTCCGAGACCAGCCTGGCCAGCATGGCGAAACCCCATCTCCACTAAAAATACAAAAAATTAGCTGGGCATGGTGGTGCACGCCTGTAGTCCCAGCTACTCTGGAGACTGAGGCAGGAGACTCGCTTGAACCCGGGAAGCAGAGGTTACAGTGAGCCGAGATCACGCCATTGCACTTCAGCCTGGGTGACAGAGTGAGACTTGGTCGCAAAGGAAAAAACAAACACCAAAAACTTTTACTCACTCCCAACATTCAGAATTTTGTTTTGTTTTGGTAAATTTTTGAAAGAAATTGTTGGAAACAGATGCTTGATGCTGCAAAGAAAAAAATCAGCATTGAGAGAAACAATATCTCAGCAACCAATTTTTGCTTACTGTAGGAAGGGTACGCTCGCTAGCCATCTTGCCACAAAAGTACAACAAACAAAGGAAAAGCAGACATATTTATTCCTTACACATTCGGGGTTGTCCTTACTGATGAGTCTGATCTCCAGTGGCTGGAGCCAGACCTCACACTCTACACTAAAACCTGATTGGCTAACATCTTAAAACTTTTTTTTCTTTTTTTTGAGACCGAGTCTTGCTCTGTTGCCCAGGCTGGAGAGCAATGGCATGATCTTGACTCTCTGCAACCTCTGCCTCCCAGGTTAAAGCAATTCTCGTGCCTCAGTCTGCCAAGTAGCTGGGACTACAGGTGCCCGCCACCATGCCCAGCTAACGTTTCTATTTTTAGTAGAGACAGGGCTTCACCATATTGGCTAGACTGGTCTTGAACTCCTGACTTTGTGATCTCCCCACTTCAGCCTCCCAAAGTGCTGGGATTACAAGTGTGAGCCCCTGCAAATTCCCAGCTTAAAACTGTTCTAAACAAGTAAAAGCAATGGAGAGTCAGGACATAGCTGTGAGCACATCCAGCACAAATATCTTGGTTAAAGTACAAGGACATAGAATGTATATTATGTACCTGTTTAAGCGTGTCTAACAACTACATAGGATAAGGCTTAACAAAGAGTTATTAGCACACTTAGGATGTATTCAAAGAAAGGAAACTTTGAAGAGGAACTTTTACTTCCCACAGAAATGGAAGGTCCCGAATCTAGAAATTGATTACCTGTAAGGTGCTTTGCTATGAAGAATAAAAAGGGCACAATTTATGTAATCACATTTATTCTGAATGTATAATTTGGCCTTTTTCTCAAACTTCTTACCTACACTGGCTGTACATGAGTTATAAATGTGAACTTTACATTACTAACTCAATTTTCAGGCTTATTTCCTGCAACTACCCAAACAACATTGTTTGAGGTTGATCTCTAATAGTCATTTTCTGGTTGATTTCTATCAAGTATGTTTTGGCTCTCTAAATTCTGAGTCACTTCATATCAGAAGTATGGTTAAAGAAGTAACCAATACAAATTGTTGAAACACTGTTCTCTGAGTAAATCTTCATTTTGTTTTACCATTCCTGTGGGAGCCTCCTCTGCACCTTAATAAAAAAGCTCGACTTTCTTTATAACTTGTTATATATACCTGTTTCTTTAGATTTTACCAGATTAGCGTTTCTTTACTTATTTACTATTGAAGTTAATTTTTCAAGTTAACTGCCTTCTAATAATCTAGTAAGTATTAATTTATTGAGTATTGGTAAATCTTAATGCCCTTCCCTGTCTCTCTGTTCTAAATTGATGATATCTTGGTTATGATACTTCAGTGACCATGTAGATAGTGGGCAATTTGAAGCTTTTTCTGAACCTTGTTATAACGAATCTTTAGAGTATTTTGACCTGTGATACAGATACATGTATTATGTACCATTTTATTTTGTTTTGAGAAACAAATATGTGACAAAAATGATAGGTCAGTATCTACTTTGTGAATATGATGGGAAATTTGGAATAAACGGCAACAGTGTTCCTGTAGAAAATCTGGAACTCCAGAGAGAAGAAAACAGTAATCCTCAAACCCAGAAATTCCTAATCGTATTTTTGTCACTATCAATTTGAAGGAAACTATTTTGTGTATAATTATTTTATTCAGAGAGTAATGTAGTACTTCCCCATGTTTTAGTATTATTTTACCATCAATTTTTACAATGTTAAAATATATGTAAGTTCCATATTTTAGTTATCTTGTTAAATGTTACTAGGTAAGTGTACTGTTCCTTACCCACCGTCATTATTTAAAATGAAAATGTTAAGTTGCTTAGCTCTGTCTGTGTGTGTGTGTGTGTGTGTGTGTGTGTGTATTTGATATAGGGTCTCATTCTGTCACCCAGGGTGGAGTGCAATATCTGGATGTAAGCTCACGGTGCCCTCCTGGGCTCAAGCAGTCCTCCTACCTCAGCCTCCCAACTAGCTGGGACTACAAGTGTGCACCACCACGTCTGGCTAATTTTAGTCATGGGGTTTGCCTTGTTGTGCAGGCTGGTTTCTAACTCCTGACCTTAAGTGATCCGCCAACTTCAGCCTCCCAAAGTGCTAGGATTATAGGTATGAGCCAGGCCTAGTGCTTTGTTACTTTAAATGTAGCACGTGTGAGTCCTTTTTGCATTAGAGTAGTTACCCTTATTGGGAGTTTTAAGTTTTGTGGAAAACCAATGACACCTGAAATGTCAGTATTTGGATCTGCTTTGTGAATTAACTATTTTTTGGAGGCAAGTGAGGAATTATAGAAAATTTTAAGCATATTTGTAAATCAAGCTTTTGGTTTTTTTTTCTTAAGACGGAGTTTTGCTCTTGTCGCCCTTGCTGGAGTGCAGTGTCAGTTTCGGCTCACCACAACCTCTGCCTCCCGGGTTCAAGTGATTCTCCTGCCTCAGCCTCCTGAGTAGCTGGGATTACACCTGGCTAATTTTGTATTTTTAGTAGAGACGAGGTTTCTCCATGTCAGGCTGGTCTCGAACTCCCAACCTCAGGTGATCCACCGCCTCAGTCAACCAGAGTGCTGGGACTACAGGTGTAAGCCACGGTGCCCAGCTTTTTTTTTTTTACTTTCAAGTGTAATAGGAAAGGATGCTTGATTATAGTTGGTCTTTTAAAAACAGGTTATATTTCATATTTTTTTCTCCTTCTAACCTCCAGTTCCTAATGTCATAATTTTGGCTGTTCTGGGGACTATATTCTTACAGTAAATGATAAAAAGTTTTATTTGGGCAGGTGCAATACCTCACACCTGTAATCCCAGCACTTCAGGAGGCTGAAGTGGGAGGATCACTTGAGGCCAGGAGTTCGAAACCAGTCAGGGCAACATAGCAAGACCTCATCTCTGCTAAAAATAAATTTTAAAAATATTAAAAAATTAGTCAGGTGTGGTGATGCATGCTTGTAGGCCCAGCTACTCAGGAGATTGACAGGGGAAGATCGCTTGAGCCCAAGTCTGGCAATTGAGACGGCAGTGAGCCACGATTGCACCACTGCACTCCAGCCTAGTAACAGAGTGCGACCCTGTCTCACGAAACAAAAGAAATTGTGTTCATTTTGTGCTAGTTGTCCTTGGTGGTTTTAACTTTTGAGGCACGATATCATAGCACCTAACCCATTCGGTTAAGTTTCTAGTTTGCTTGTTTATATTTCTCGATAGACTATAAACTCCTTGAGGGCTAGAGACAACTTATCTTGTTCACCAGAGTATTTCATTTACTATAAACAGGATCTCATTTAGTTAGATGCTTAATTAGTGGAAAGAGAGATTAGAGAGACATAATATCAAAGATAAAAAATGATTAGTTCTCTAAGTACTGAAGTTACAGCTGGTGATTAATCATTGTTACTGTTTTGAAAATGATGAAATTAATTCCCAGAAGGAGAGAGAACACAAAAACGCAAGTCATGGTGCTTTGCCATGAGTGTTATCTCTGAGTCTTAACTCGGCCCCTCTGCCTTGCTTCCTAGGATAAAATCACTGGAATCCAGGAATGTAGTAGATTTTGGTCCCCAGAGGAAAAAGGCAATGTGAATGGAGGGACTTGTATGTAGTCTGAGGCAGCATTGAATTCTGTTGGGGATAAGAACGAACCAAGATGCTAGTTCCCTCTACTGAGGGGTAGGGAAATAAAGAGACAAAGGGAGATAACAAACGTTAGCGGTTACCTTAGGGATAGTAGTTAGGAATGTGTTGTTTTGCTGTTGTAAATTACTTTTTAATAATGGCATTAATTTTGTTCCCATTTATATGGCTAAGAAAATTTATTTCAGGCTAGTCTGATCGTAGTGGCTTATTAGAACTTATTAACATTAGTGTCACTAAAATTGGTATACAATTCCCCACTGCTAAACTTGACTGGCTAAAAAGAAAATTTATTTCATGGTGGTTGATGACAAAGGTGACTTTTTAATAGTTATTCTGTGTTTGCTTCCTCAGCATTTGACATTGTGCAGCAAAGAAATGGTTATGGAGAAGCCCAGTCCGCTGCTTGTAGGGCGGGAGTTTGTGAGGCAATATTATACTTTGCTGAATAAAGCTCCAGAATATTTACACAGGTAAACTTTAAACAAATAATTTCGTGTTTTTATTTACTTTTTTCTTGCATATGACTACATATATTTTGCATTTCTTGTCTCCTTATTACCCGACAGTATTTTTGTAAACTGTATTCAATATTTTATTCATTTGATGGCAAAAAGCATTTTTAACTGCAACTCACAGTAACAAAAACACGTCATATTCTAGTATATAACACATTCATACCTATATATGCACACACTTATATGTACTCTAGAATTTTATTTTTAGAGTCAAGTCTTGCTCTGTCACTCAGTCCGGAGTGCAGTGGTATGATCATTGCTCACTGTGGCCTCAAACTCTTGTCCTCAAGCGATCCTTTCAGCTTGCAGCTTGCCTTCCCAAAGCACTGGGATTATAGGCATGAGCCACCAAGCCCAACCTTTATTATTTCGTTAAAAAAAAAGGCCGGGCGCAGTGGCTCACGCCTGTAATTCCAGCACTTTGGGAGACCGAGGTGGGCGGGTCATGAGGTCAAGAGATTGAGACCATCCTGGTCAACATGGTGAAACCCCATCTCTACTAAAAATACAAAAAATTAGCTGGGCATGGTGGCGCGTGCCTGTAATCCCAGCTACTCAGGAGGCTGAGGCAGGAGAATTGCCTGAACCCAGGAGGCGGAGGTTGCGGTGAGCCGAGATCGCGCCATTGCACTCCAGCCTGGGTAAGAAGAGTGAAACTCCGTCTCAAAAAAAAAAAAAAAAATATTGGGGGTCAGGTGCTAGAGAACTGTATAAGGTTTACATGAGGCTGGATGCAGTGGCTCACGCCTGTAATCCCAGCACTTTGGGAGGCTGAGGCAGGTGGATCTCTTGAAGTTAGGAGTTAAAGACCAGCCTGTCCAACATGGTGAAGCCTCATCTGTACTAAAAGTACAAAAATTAGCTGAGCGTGGTGGCAGGCCCCCTCTGTAGTCCCAGCTACTCAGGAGGCTTAATGCAGGAGAATTGCTTGAACCTGGGAAGTGGAGGCTGCGATGAATACGAGATCACGCCACTGCACTACAGCTTGGATGACAGAGTGAGACTCTGTCTCCAAAAAAAAAAAAAATCTTGGGTTTGACCAACTAATGGGTTCCAATATGTGAGGGAGTTTGGGGGAAGATACAGAGTTAATACAGCCTTTTGATACCTGAAATTGGTCTTTTCGTGATACTGGGGTTTTTGTTTTCTTTAGTGGCCAAGAAAAACCCAAAGTTTAAAACAATAGGGTTGTACGCCATCATGTTTAAACAATAACAGACTTCTATTTTAGACCTAACTTATTTAACCAATGTCTTTCTTAATGAAAGTTCAGGTTGTTGTAATTTTTTCACTTGTGATAAGCAACACTGTAATGAATATCCTAAAAAATGCATTATTTGTGCACCTTGCTAGTTTTTTTCTTACTTTCCTGAAAATTCATGCATCAAAGGTATGAGTGTTCTTGAGGCTTTTCATGTGTATATACACAGATACACAGATATACACACACACACACACACAGAGCCAAATTGTTCTGTATAAAAGTTTGCCAGTAGTACATGAGAGAAAATAGTTTAAATCTGAAAATAAGAGTAGTGGTTAAAAGCATAGACTCTTGAGTTAGACTGACTGCATTTTTGTCTTGGCTGCCCCACTTGGTAGGTATATATTACCTTAGGGGGCAGTTCATTTAACTTCTTCTGAACCTCAGCTTGTCCGTTTAGATAATAGCACTTCATGAGATTGTTTTTTTTTTTTTTTTGAGATGGAGTTTCGCTCTTGTTGCCCAGGCTGGAGTGCAATGGTGCGATCTCGGCTCACCGCAACCTCCGCCTCCTGGGCTCAGGCAGTTCTCCTGCCTCAGCCTCCTAAGTAGCTGGGATTACAGTTACACGCCACCATGCCCAGCTAGTTTTTTGTATTTTTAGTAGAGACGGGGTTTCACCATGTTGACCAGAATGGTCTCGATCTCTCGACCTCGTGATCCACCCGCCTCAGCCTCCCAAAGTGCTGGGATTACAGGCTTGAGCCACCGCGCCCGGCCATGAGATTGTTAAGAAAGTTAAGTGAATCTGTATACATAATACACTAAAAACATTGCTTAGCATAAAGGAGGCTCTTATATGGTTTACTATTATAGGAGTTGCATTTTCTTTGTGAAAAAATTAACTTCACACCTTTGAGCCTAATTCAGAAAGATGTTAATTCTAATTGCTTTAGATAATGCCAGAGAAAGACTAATTCACATATACTTAGGAACAGTACAAAAATATTAAAAATAAATTAGATGCTGGAGTAATTTTTGATTTTAGACTTGGTCTCTGAATTATTTCAGTTATTTTAAATCTAAACATTTTAAGCCTTTACAGTTAGTACTCATTTGGAGATCTGAATATAGTATTAAACTCTGATTCCCAAACAAATCCATATAGCTGAGTCTTTGTATCTGAAGAAAAAACACAGGGTCAATTACTATAGCATCTGTCTTTAGAATGTACTAAATAGTCAAAACTATTCTATTTTCCACTTAACAAAAAATAGATGTGATAAGAATTAGATGTGAATATCTAATGATTGTCTACTTACTGTGCCTGATAAACTAAGCATTCTCTGTGCATTATTCATTTAATCCTTACAACAACCCTATGGAGTAATTACTTTTCCTATTTTATTACCAAGGAAACTGAACTTAAAGACCATAATCAACTTACCTAAGATTACACAACTAATTAATGACTGAGCTGGATCTGGAACCTAGTTTATGACACCAGAATTCTACTGCCTCTTAGGCTTCTCTTGACATTTCAGTGTTAATCATTAATTATGGTTTTGCAGATTTTATGGCAGGAATTCTTCTTATGTTCATGGTGGAGTAGATGCTAGTGGAAAGCCCCAAGAAGCTGTTTATGGCCAAAATGTAAGTATCAATTTCATGTACAGTTAAGAAATTTTGTGTTAAGTTGGAGACTTTTAAAAATAGCCTTCCTGTGTCCATGGATTTTTTTTCAGTATGATTGTTAGTTATAACTGAAATTTGTGTTTGACAATAATTGTCAAGCATGCTTTGAGTTCTTAAACATCATTTTTGTATGCAACATGGTGTTATCTTGAGATAGCTACAAAGGAGAAAATGGTATGTTTTATATCATTGATGTATTCTATACATGAGATAGTGGAGACAGTATATTAAGTTTATACAAATCTGAACTAAACCCTATGCTATAGTAATGCACAGAAATATATGTTTCCTGTGGCCTAACAGGGAAGGAAGACTTTGTGTAGAGGATGTGAGACTATAAGATTTGGTCTTACCAATCAAGAAGAAATTATAAGTAGACAAAAAATAACATCAGCAAATACACAATAAAATTATGTGTAAATTCAAGGAGCAGTCAACACAATTTGTGAGAATGACTACTACAGAAAAGTGGAAGAAAGCTGCATAAAGCCCAGATTACTGTGCAATATCAGAGAGCTGTTGTGATTTCTTGTTTAGGAGCATCAGTCTGGCAGTGATGCATAGCATGGTCAACGGATTCAGTTCAGGCAGGAAGATTAAATAGTTAATATTGTAGAGTTGTAAGGAAATCAGTGAGAGTAGGTAATAGTATTGTGTAGGTAGTGCAGTATCACAGGAGTTTATATTTTTCCCTCCTTCCTTAATAAAGGATATACACCACAAAGTATTATCTCTGAACTTCAGTGAATGTCATACTAAAATTCGTCATGTGGATGCTCATGCAACCTTGAGTGATGGAGTAGTTGTCCAGGTCATGGGATTGCTGTCTAACAGTGGACAACCAGAAAGGAAGTTTATGCAAACCTTTGTTCTGGCTCCTGAAGTAAGTTTCTCATTTCACTTAGTTTTTATTTATATGATTGAATTTGGCTGTTGGTAGTTGGTTGGAAGTGTCCAGTGGTTTCTTCTAATAACTTTAGATTTGCATATTGCTATTTTTGAGAAATTTGTGTTTGACCTGTTTGAGAGCACACGCGCATGTGTGTGTATGCATATGCTTTGACTATATGGAATTAAAAGTTAGATACTGATATAAGTGTGCAAAGGGATGATTAAGATTACATTAATATAGAAAAAATTAGCTGGGTGTAGTGGCAGTCACCTGTAATCCCAGCTATAGTGGTGGGCGCCTGTAGTCCCAGCTACTTGGGAGGCTGAGGCAGGAGAATTGCTTGAACCCGGGAGGCAGAGGTTGTAGTGAGCCGAGGTGGCACCACTGCACTCCAGCCCGATCAACAGAGGAGACTGTCTCAAAAAAAAAAAGATTACATTAATAATACAAAAAGTACGGGTATATTTGAAAGATTACATTTGAAAACAAAATAGAAAAATTCTGTTAGTTTCTTTTTTGATAAAATAGCTGTTTCTTGAGTTCTGCTAGGTTGGTGCAAAAGTAATTGTGGGTTATGCTGTTACATTTTTTTGAGTGACCTTTTTACTTTATGTAAACATCATAGCATGTTCAGCATTGGATAATTATATTGAGTCCAGATTATTTCTCTAGTATTAAAATGAGAAATTGTGTATGCCATGTAATTTGCTCTTTTATGTAATACCAGATTTCTGGGTATTTATGGAATAAATGTTGTCTCCTATAGGGATCTGTTCCAAATAAATTCTATGTTCACAATGATATGTTTCGTTATGAAGATGAAGTGTTTGGTGATTCTGAGCCTGAACTTGATGAAGGTGAGGTTACTTTGAAGATAACAAAGGTAGAACGGTTCTGTTGGTACTCTTTATGGACTAATTTCTCTAAGTATGAAGCTTAGGGAAATTTGCTTCTTTATTGTAACTGAGTCAAACATCCTTTTGTTGTTTTTTTGTTGTTGTCTTTTTGTTGTCCTTGCTGTTAAAAAAGAGATGTCCGTTATTTGAAGTTACACAAAGATGTCAAGAAAAAAGGTTCCCTTCAGTCTCATACCCTGTAGATAATCAGGTTTGGTGCCTATTGGAGAAGGTGTTTGGATTCTGTACTTGGCAACGTGTATTTTTATAAATAGGGAATTATACTGATTCAAAGCTCTTTTTTTTTTTTTTTTAATGTACTATGTCTTTATTGGCCATCCATGTTGTGGCTATGCCGTAATTATTTAATTGATTTTCCACTGACATGCATTGGTTAGTTTCTTTATCACTGTTGCTCTGTTAAATAGATGTGACAAAGAAAATTAAAGTGTGCCTTTAATGTAACTTATTTCCTACCTTTTTCTTACTAAAAGATTTGTTTTGTTTCCTAACAGAGTACAATAAATATTAAACTTCATCCTTGCTTTTCAGTTTTTGAGAGAACAGGGGATATTGCAGTTGAATGCCTTTGTGGAAAAAAACAAAACAAAACAAAAAACGGTTTTTTGGCCGAGCGCCTTGGCTCATGCCTGTAATTCCAGTGTTTTGGGAGGCCAAGGTGGGCAGATCACTTGAGGCCAGGAGTTTGAGACCAGCCTGGTCAACACAGTGAAACTTCGTCTCTATTTTAAAAAAAAAATTTTTTTAATTAGCTGGGCGTGGTGGTACATACCTGTAACCCTAGCTACTCAGAAGGCTGAGGCAGGAGAATCATTTGAACCTGGAAGGCAGAGGTTGCAGTGAGCTGAGATCATACCACTGCACTCCAGCCTGGGCAACAGAGTCAGATGCCCATCTCAAAAAAAAAAGAAAGAAAATTGTCTAATTTTCTTTTGTGCTATCATACCACTTCCTTAAACATGTTAAAAATATGTGCATTAGAAATTGTGAAGGCTCTTTAAGAAATATGTGCTGTATTATGTATTGCCAGAATCAGAAGATGAAGTAGAAGAGGAACAAGAAGAAAGACAACCATCTCCTGAACCTGTGCAAGAAAATACAAACAGTGGTTACTACGAAGCTCACCCTGTGACGTAAGAATAGTATTTGCAAGATTACATTTGGTGTGAACTATGTCAGCAAGGTGGTTTTTGTTCCTAGAATTATTGTTGGAACTAAATTTTTGATAAAACCACCTACTAGGTCAGTATTTGAGTACCTGTTGTATATTTGCAAGAAATTTGGAAAGAACTGTTTTATTTAATTCAAAAATTGAATATGGCTTGCACCAAAATAGTGGTTCCTTACTGAAAATGTAGTGTTTAAGACAACACAGAGTAAGCATTTTATTTTTATAAAATAAGGTTTGTAGTTAGCACTAAAGTAAACATTCTTAGTAATTCAGTTTTTAAATGGTGGGGTTAAAGAACTGCTACTTGAGAGTATTATTCCTTTCTGCCTTACAGTTCTTTTTGGATTTTTGCTTTGAATACTTTATAGATCTAGGACAGATTATTGGCATATGTATGACTAGTTACACCCATTGGATTAGAGAGAAATTGAATTTTGTCTTACTTGAACTCCTACTAAAAAGTGAACTAAATATTTTATTGTAGTAATGGCATAGAGGAGCCTTTGGAAGAATCCTCTCATGAACCTGAACCTGAGCCAGAATCTGAAACAAAGACTGAAGAGCTGAAACCACAAGTGGAGGAGAAGAACTTAGAAGAATTAGAGGAGAAATCTGCAACTCCTCCTCCGGCAGAACCTGTTTCTCTGCCACAAGAACCACCAAAGGTTAGACCAAAGGAACTCTTTAGACTTACAACATCACATGTTCAAATTTGGTGCCATTAATGAAGTATGGCCTTTGTTCTATTAATGTTAAATTGTTGAGTAAATTATGTATATGAAATAAGCTGTGGGGTTTTTTTGTTATCCTGAGAAAATTTTATTGTTTCCTTGCCCCGCAATATACTCCTCTAAGAGTGAAATTTATAACTTAAGATGAATCCTTGTCTGTATACAGTGTTTAGTAACTTATATGAAATTATTTGGATCCATGTATAAGGCTGTCAGTTGTTCTTTTCATTCTGTAATAAATTCTCTGAGCACAGATGCACCAGGAGTCATGCAGTTTCCCAACTTAAACAAGTTGGACTATAATTAAAAGAAGAGATACCTGTTGTTTGTGGTTTAAATGGGATCAGTTTCCTTTCTACACCAATTAAACTATCTTGGAAAGATGAGTGACACCCTTAGTGTATCATGTAAGCCTACCTAAAACTTCTTTTATCTTTCTTCAAAGTCGAAGGTTAAAGTATATTTGGGTAGTGATAGGAGATTCTTTGTTCAATTTGTGAATGTCAGAGTTTCCAGCTAATGCTCTTTTCTTTCCTATCCTTCCCCTCTCCCTTTAACACCATCACACACCCTGTCTTACCCCCAAAGGAGAAATGAATTGGTTCTATTAGGTTCAGATTTTTCTAGCATGTTAGTGGTTTTGTTTGCCACTTGCTCATCTACTTAGAGTACGTAGGAACTTGCTTGTGGTTTTATTTAGTAGTCAGACAAAATAGTTACAAATAAGCTTGCATAATGAGATTTTGAAAGCTGGCACATAGACTGGCATGTGTGTGTGTGCCTTTCTTTTAGGAGTCTTCCAATATAGAGCAATAGTTTAGAAATGAAAAGAAAATATATATTTGGAAGTTTCCCTGTAGGAATGTTGGTGGTTTTCCATGATTAGTAGTCTAGGTTTGTTGCATTTCCTGCAGGCTTTCTCCTGGGCTTCAGTGACCAGTAAAAACCTGCCTCCTAGTGGTACTGTTTCTTCCTCTGGAATTCCACCCCATGTTAAAGCACCAGTCTCACAGGTAACCAATCTGTGAACACATTGGATTGTATCCTTGTTACATTGCCAATTGCTTATTTTTTAAATACTTTTTAAAATGAGTCAATCAGAAATTATGGATTAAATATACAAAAAACTTGTATTAAATGTCAGTGCACCCACTTTAAATGTCAAATCTCCATTCATCATCTACATAGGTGGTATTTGGGGTTTGGGTGTGTGAAATACAGATTAAGTTGGTTTTTACCAATATGCAGTATTGTCATTTAAAAGGCTTCTTAAAATAACAGAATGTTCCTTTTTAAAAAGCTTCAAATTCTATTCAGCAAAAATATTTTAGGTAAGAAATTTGGAGAAGCACAAAGTAGTGTGGCGTAATAAAGAATAATTTTTAAAAAGAAAACAAAACTTTTTAACATACGCTGCCTAAGCTCTCGGTGTGTACATGGTTCACACCACTTAATTGAAGCCTGTACCAACTTATGACTGTAGTGTTCACCTTAACTGGTCATTCTAGTATTCTGCTTTTTGTCTGTTTGTCATCTTACCATTTCAGAGCTTTCAAAAATGTGAAAATAAGACACTGCCTACCTAAGAAGTTTGTTAGATTTAGTTTAGAATGAACTAAATTCTAATTAAGTTTGTCAGCATATAAAGGGAGTCCAATTTTTTTCCGTACATTTTGCATTAAACTTCATTCCACTAGAAAATTTATGCTTAAAATGTTAATGTATGTGTCTTTTATAGGTTCTAAACAATGAAATTTTGAGGTTTTAAAGGTAGTAACTTATGTAGTTTTTCTGGTGTTAGGACATGTGATCAGCTACATAAAAGTAGAATACACCCATGATACTTTCTTTGTTTTTATCTGGATATTCAGGAAATATGTGATTACCCTTATGTAAGATGGCCCCCCAGAGTTCCAGCTTAACAAAGGAAATCCCCAGTATTGTGTGTGCTTTTCAACCCATCTGGAGACTCAATAAATGACTTTTGGCCCTTCTTTTGAAATCTTCATTTCCTATTAGATTTGGATTTGGAACCTTTGGATTATTTCATTTCAGAGAGTTTAAACAGTTAAAAGTTAAAATAGCTAGTGCTTATTATGCCTTTGATATGTGCCAAGCATTGTGTGAAGCACTTTTTATTCTCAGTGAATCCTCACAATCACCCTGTTAGGGTGAGTACTGTTACTTCTATTTTAGAGATAGAAATATTGAGGCCTAGAGTAACTCACTGTTGTGCCCATAGTAGGGGTGGGCTTTGAAGTCATGCAGTTGGACATGAGTCCATATGCGACTCATGTAAACGTTTATTTTTTTGAGACAGAGTCTTGTTCTGTAGCCCAGGCTGGAGTGCGGTGGCAGTGACACTATCTTGGCTCACTGCCACCTCCACCTCCCCAGCTCAAGTGATTCTCCTGCCTCAGCCTCCCGAATAGCTGGGATTATAGGTGCCAACCACCACGCCTGGCTAATTTTTGTATTTTTAGTAGAGACAGGGTTTCGCCATGTTGGCTAGGCTGGTCTCGAACCCCTGCCCTCAAGTGATCCACCTGCCTTGGCCTCCCAAAATGCTGAGATTACAGGCGTGAGCCACCGTGCTCCACCTGATTTAAACCTTATATGGTTCTCCAGCACATTGCCTGATAGTCACGTATTTGTCTTAGCTGTTTTTACATCAAAGAGGATTACATCAAAGACGTGCCTCTTGCCCAGAAAAATATCTTCATATATATCTTAAGTAGTTTTCCTTAAGTTTGAGTATTTTTGAAGTTAGTTTTCAAGTTGTAGGAAATGACGTTGTATTTCCTATGCCACCCTGTTAATAAAACAAAAAATTTAAATGTTTAGAATTTAAACTTTAAAACAATGTTCTAAACTCTTTAGGCTATACGTGAAATGGATTCATGATATTTCTACTTGATTTAATAATCCTTCAATTTTACTTTTTGTGTAGTATTCATTTCCTTGTACTTTGAACATAGGTTATGGAAATTAATTCCAGGGTATTGGTAGGCACTAACTTAGAAGTAGGTAAGTTAATTTCTTGAAAAAAGATTTTGTCTGGAAATTGACTAGTTCACCTTAAATAGCTTATGTTTAATTGAAGGGCTTATTATTTGTGGTTATACCTGCTTTTTATTGACTTGATTTGATGGTTCTGTAATTATTTCATATTCTGTTTGACCTTCATTTGTGGGTTTGTCATTTGATCATACTTTCTGGTTGCATGGAATTAATTTTAAAGCCCTCATAGTACTGTGTGGCATATTGGCCATTTTATCTGTTCAGAAAAACTAGTTTTAATCATGAAACTGGAGACCTGAAGAATTACAAGTATGCAGCTGGCTTAGTTAACATATGTCAATCAGTTACTGAAGGGGACATTGTTAGCTTTTTGTCGTCGTATTTTTCTTGAACTGGCATCATCAGATATCTAAAGTCAGATTCCTGAATCAATGGCATGAATTATTTGTAAGATGTTGGAAATTATTAATATTTAACTTTATCTGTTTTTAACTTTCATCTTTAAAGGAAGAACTTTATTTTGCTGCTTGTAGTTACTTGTGTTTTGATCATCTGTTTTGAAAAGAATTTAAATCAGTGAAGATCAGGGCCTCAAGTTCTTTGATAACATTTGGATTGGATGAGTCTAAGGTTTTTCTTAAATTTTGTAATAAAGGTACACTTGCTATTTTTATTAATTGCCAGTAATACACTAGCTTCATTAAAATTTAACAGAGTACATTTATTCTCTAATTCTGTTTTACATTCATAATGAAGTATGCTTTTAGACCCCCTTAGCTGAAGTTTCTAAATAACTGCCTTTTTTGGCATCATATTTTGCATCAAATTATTATGTAGAATTAAACTCCAAATATAGATAGCAGTGACCTCAGAGCTGTCACTTAAATATCCTTGTCAGACATAGCACATTATCCTGCATGTTTTGGATCAGAGAACTAAAAATTTAATTTAATTTAAATAAACCAGTAGTTACTGAACATCTTTGTCTAATAGCACTGTGCTTGGTTCTTTGGGTGATGTAAAAAGATATGGGCCTTGGGCACAGCATGCCTATAGTCTCAGCTACTTGGGAGGCTGAGGCAGGAGGATCACTTGAACCCAGGAATTTGAGGTTACAGTGAGCTAAGATTGTGCCACTGCACTGCAGCCTGGGCAGTAGAGTAAGACCGTATCTATGAAAAAAATAAAAGATATGGACCTTACAGGAGTAAATACATAAAAATAATTTTTTTAAAACTGGAAAGAGTTAAAATAACTCATTTATAACTGGTAGAATCGTAGAACATGGTGAACAACTTCATCTTGAGGGAAATGGGACACTGACATAGAGGAAAACAGAATTTGGGGAGAGGCAGGCAAACTCTGTTAAACTGTTAGCAAAGGAGTTAATATCCCTTTTTTGGTAACGGTGGCTGAAATCATTGACATGAAATTCTCATTTTTGAAAGAAGCATTTTTGTATCAAAATTTGTCCTTATAAATTACACTATCTGTTGTATAATTAAAGAATTTGAGCCACTGCATGGACCGAGGTCCTCAGAGATCTTTAAATATGGAACTGAAATTACTAGCTTTCTGATTTGAGGACATGTTCTCCATATCCTGTTGGATATTTTCAGCATCCTTTATAGGTTCATCTATTTTGTGTCTCCTTGAACCATAAATATTTGGGTAGTAGAAGGTCTGAAGAAGTTGGGAATACTGAAAAAAAACCTGTTGTCTTGAGGAAAAGGTAATAGCAGATGCCAATGTAACTTTGTTTTAAAAATAATTCTATGTTTAATTCAGCAGTTGGCAGAAACTTTTGGTAGGCATCTTAAGCTGTTCTATTACTCCCAACCTCCTAGTTAGGGAAAAATCACTGGGGCCAGTACTTCAAATGTGTATTTTTCTCATAAGGAAGAACAGTAGGGAGCTAAAGGAGTTTGACTATCTGAGATGCTACATGCAAGTTTCTGTAAGTTTCTGTCATCTTTTTAGCATGCATTTTAACTTAAAGGTAGCAATTTTAGGTGATAGAGCAAGCTAATTTTTATACTTTGAACTACAAAAATACTGATTTTAAGATTATGGGCAGAGATTTAGGCAGTACTACTGAGCACTATTACATTTGAAAGACAGCAAACTAGATTTTCAGAAATTTTGTGTTATGTATTTTTGTCTTAAGATAAAGATGGCTTTTAATTTTGTTTATTTACATGGAGTGGTTCATCTTGCATTTTTGTGATTTTTTTTTGGGGGGGTAGCAATGCTTTTTATCCTATTTCAGTATTGATATAAGTTTAATGAAAAAATGTAACTGTAAAAAGCATCTTAAAATTGTGAGTTATACAGCCTTGAGTGGGAAAACAAAAGCTACCTACAGTCCTAGATTGGTACAGAATATCTTGATAAAAATTTATTTTTCATATACATAGGACACTATGTTAAAAACATTCTAAACTTAAAACTATCATTATGTCTACTAGAGACCTGTTGTTAGTTGCTTTAGTTGATTTTTCTCCTGTGGAGTGTTTTTTATAATGTGTTTTTTTCTTTATATTTTAGCCAAGAGTTGAAGCTAAACCAGAAGTTCAATCTCAGCCACCTCGTGTGCGTGAACAGCGACCTAGAGAACGACCTGGTTTCCCTCCTAGAGGACCAAGACCAGGTGAGTCAGCTCCGCCTTTATTATTTAACATTTGTAAGGTTGGAAAAGACTGAACTTTAAAAAACCCAAAAACTGTGATGTGTTCTATACACAGACCCATAGAGTATCAAATTGCTTAAAGATGTGATGTGAGCAACCCGCTAAAATTGTATCTGGGGTGAATAACCAGTTTTTAGGAAGGATTGGTTCACATGCCATGGAGACATATTTGGAAGGAGTAAAAGACTTAACAAGATTCATTTGGTTATTGTCACTGGTTTTAAGAATTCAAAACCAAGCTGCCAGTAACCTACTCTCTTAGCACTGTCTCTTCACAGACAAACAGTAAGCACACCTAGATTCTTCTTATTTTGATTTTTAAGTAAGTTGCCATGATTTTTGACTAGTTTACATTGTTAGCTATACATGTTATACTTTTATTTGAACTGTGTAAGAATTTTTAGATTGCTTTTGAAAGAAGATGGAAGAGATAGAGATAGTGACTATCACATTTACAAATATTTTTTGTTTTTTAAAGTAAACTAGAAGTTGTACATTTGTCACTGATTAAACTTAGGATCTTGAGTGAGACCTTAAATTCTGAGCTTTTATGTCAAACATTACACAAATTATTCTTGTATTTGCCTCACTTTGTTCTGTGTTATTGAGAGAATCAAATAAGATTTTCTTTATATCTATATACATATACACTAAAATGTATAGACTACAAAAATGTGATAATTGCTGTTAAAATTTATTGATTTTGCTGTAGTGACATACAGCCAAATAATTTTGAATTTCAAAAGACTAAGCAAATATTTAGCAGGCTGTACCTCACTTTCTGAAGTCTGCTTGGTTCCTGGGTGATGGCAGCAGTTTGGTTAAGGAGGAATACCTATACTACTAATACTTGATTTTTGTATAATCAGTCCGGTAGATCTAGAAGAAGCTATTTTAGCAACCTAGTCATTGTCCTCACTTTATATTTTAGTGTCATGCTGTTTTCTAACCTAGTAATAATAGGTATTTTTGCCTCTTTTTCAAGAGGCTCACCTAGTCTTATTAAGCTAAAACAGGAATACCAATAGTAAGTGATTTTTACATTCATTCCTTTGAAGTAGTTTTTATGATGTTGTAAACTTTAATATCTGCTCTATTTCTGTTTTCAGGCAGAGGAGATATGGAACAGAATGACTCTGACAACCGCAGAATAATTCGCTATCCAGATAGTCATCAACTTTTTGTTGGTAACTTGCCACATGATATTGATGAAAATGAACTGAAAGAATTCTTCATGAGTAAGTGATTTATTTTTCTGTAAAAGTTTTTAAGTCATTTTAAATTAAGCAAGAAGCAAATAGAGCTTTTTTAATAACTACTTTTTTAAATGTTTCTCTCTTTATACTGTGTCCAGCTACCAGTCTCACCTCAATTGAGAGGAAGGGAGTAGATGACTGTATCAGATGTTTCTCCGTGACTGCTTAGTGTTGACTTGGTCTGGCTCAACAGAGTTTAGAAGAAACAGCTGGATGAATCAGTCATAAATTCAGAGATACGGGATTCATTTGGCAAATGGGTCAATATATTAGGAGAAACTACGTTGTCTTTCCAAATTATGCAGTTAACTTTACTTTTGAAAGGACTAACAAAGATGCAGAGAGGCAGGCAGGCTACTTGGTATCTTAGGTGATTGCCTGCTTGAATAAATGTACCTTAGCTATCACTGTGTGTAGAAGCTTGTGAGTTTTCTTTTAAAATGGATCAAGGAGATTAAGATTATTCATCCTGAACAATTATAGCCGTCGAAGTATTCTGTTAGAAATATTTAACTCTTGATGTGGTAGATATTTTCACAGGTTTTGGAAACGTCGTGGAACTTGTTAAAAATATTTAACCCTTGGTGTAATATATATTTTCACAGGTTTTGGAAACGTTGTGGAACTTCGCATCAATACCAAGGGTGTTGGGGGAAAGCTTCCAAATTTTGGCTTTGTGGTTTTTGATGACTCTGAACCGGTTCAGAGAATCTTAATTGCGAAAGTAAGTGATTTAAAGGGCATAATTCAAGACTGTTATTTCTGTTGTGTATATTAATTTGGGGCATTTAAAAACCATAGAGAATCTTTTAATAGTAAAGCTAAAAATAGTTAATTATTAAAGAGTATTTATGCAATGAATAAAGATTTGTTAGCAGTTTAAAGTCTAAGATGTGGATCATTTAAATTGCGTTACTTGCTTTCCTGAAAAAGGTGGGAAAGATTGCATGTTAAGAATTTTGGCAGGGTACAGTGGCTCACACTTGTAATCTCAGCACTTCGGGAGGTTATGGCAGAAGGATTGCTTGACCCTAGCAGAGTTCAAGACCAGCTTGGGCAACAGTGACACATCATATCTACCAAAAAAAAAAAAAAGTAGCTGGCCATAGATTATAATAGGTGGTGGACACCTATTATAATCCCAGCTACTCAGGAGGCTAAGGTGGGAGGATCACTTGTGCCCGGGATGTCATGTCTGCAGTGAGCCATGATTGTGCCACTGGCTGTTCACCAGCCTTGTTAATAGCTTGAGACCTTGTCTCGAGTTGGGTGGGATGGGGGGTTACACTTACCTAACTTATCTGTTCAGAGTAATACATTTCTATTGCTGTCTAACTTGCCCATGTAAATATTTTTCTCCTCTTATAAAGCCGATTATGTTTCGAGGAGAAGTACGTTTAAATGTGGAAGAGAAAAAAACAAGAGCTGCAAGAGAGCGAGAAACCAGAGGTGGTGGTGATGATCGCAGGGATATTAGGCGCAATGATCGAGGTCCTGGTGGTCCACGTGGAATTGTGGGTGGCGGAATGATGCGTGATCGTGATGGAAGAGGACCTCCTCCAAGGGGTGGCATGGCACAGAAACTTGGCTCTGGAAGAGGAACCGGGCAAATGGAAGGCCGCTTCACAGGACAGCGTCGCTGAAGCTCCACTGTTGGCAAAGTCTTGGCAGTGGTACAATATTCATCGTGTTTGCATTCTTGTTAATTTTTTTTTTTTTTTTTTGGCTTTGGAATGTGACACAGCCTTTTTGATCATTTCTTTGATGTGAAAAGCATCTTTTGGTTATCAGTTAAATTGAGGTGGACATTATTTCCCCAGTTTCACAACAGGATTCACATTGTTAATTTATAAATCTAGACTTGGAGAATTAAGGACTGAGAACTGACCATATTTTAAACTGTCTACGACAAAGTGAACTTAAAAGGACATGCCCACTGAATTCAGGTCCTTTGAGTCAAAAAAAAATCTTCTGCTGCACATTTTGTTTAAGTGTTACTGTTTCTGCCTGTTAATGTTGGGAATACAAATAGTGCAATTTGTGCAATTGGAGAATCTTGCCTTTTTTCTTGGCTCCCCCCAAAAATACAAACCAACAGAAACTTGTTATGCACTCATCAGAATGCACTAATGGGTACTCTGAAGTCATTAACATTGACATCTGCAACAGGTGGCAACAGGGAAAAAAATCTTTCATCTTCTTTTCCAGTAGAGAATAGTTTGTGAAATGATGAGGGCATTTTATCTGCTTGCTGTGACCAGCGTGTGTACACATAAACCTTAACAAGACTACAAGTATATTCCAGAAGGAAATCATTTTAGTTATGAACTAAATAACAAAAATTAGAACTTCAAACGCGGTGGTCTTGACTATTAGACCAGATTTAGTAGCTCCATATCTAAGATTTTTCTACCTGCCCCTCTTCAGTACAGGGATGGCTGGCTGCTCAACACACTCCTCCTCCCCTTTTTCCTTTCTTTAAGCTGTGTACAGTGATAATTGTCTTTACTGTATTTTTGTTCTCTGGTAATGTAATAAGCATGATGGTGCCTTCTATTAATACATCATTCCAGTCTTGCTGGTAATTTTGTACAGTATAGTGTATGAATTGCTGTGCTGCAAAGCCAAACAGCTGCAAAATGTTGAAAAATCATTGAAATGTATAAAAATTGCAGTATCTTTAAAATCAGTAAAATGGACTAGCATATTATTTATCTTGTTCTTCAGTTAACAACTTTGTGTTCTCTGTGGGAGGGAGGGAGTCCTGTGTGTTTGTGGGGAGAGGGAAGGAGGAAGTCAGTTACTTGAGTAAGTGTCTAGTTGACTTTTCCCTTGGCTAGAATGTGGACTTTGAAACGTATCACTTCAGCACTTGGAAAAGTCAGTCAGCTCGATGTACATTTTTAGTGACATTTTAAAAGCAGTCAGATTCCATAAATGGCAAGTAAGCCTGAAGTGAGGATACTGCAATTTTCAGAGAAAAGAACAGCAGCTCTTAAGTGTTTGCATTTTCTATTTGGGGGGCAGGGAACTGTCATTCATTTTGCACAATTCTTGAACTGATGTCAGCACCCGAGTGGCTCCTGAATTTAAGTCTGGGACGACATCTTTTATTTTTACATGAATCTTTAAACAATTCTGTGAGCAAAGTTTGTAGCTGCTGGATTATTGTCTGTCTGTATAGCAAGTTCCAGTAAACCACAAGTATGGCAAAGCTTATCCAATTTTATGCTTGGAGCAATCAGTAAATACCAGTTTCTGATGTTTCAGGCAGGAAGTGAGGTAAATAAGTGTGACCACTTAAAGCTGCTCATTAGCATGGAAGACTTCTCCATTCTATCTTTGTAAAACAAACAAGATATGCACTTGACATAGTAGCAAATTGGTTCTGAATTATGCAACTGTTTGCTATTTAGTAAACTAGCAAATGATGGATGTATTTTGTTTTTTTATGTACTGGGCAATATGAGTAAAATCTGTCTCTTTTTTCCCCTTTGAATGAGGTCTTCCATGTTTGAGGAAAAGTCTTGCACTATTGGATATATTTTGGGGACGCAGATTTTCATCGTTTCCATTTTGGGGGGCTTAAGGATTCTTTTTTGTTTGTTTGTTTGAAACAGTTTTATACTTTCTGATGTATAGTACTTGAAGTTCTTACCAGAAAATTACTTTGGAGTTTTGAAGCCTTTATTAATACTACTTTCAAAGAAGCAGCTGTTTTATTGTCAGTGTTTTTTCCCCCCAAGCATATTTTCCTCTATTCTTCTATTTCCCATTTTTTATATATACACATATATAAAATTTCCAATTCAGGATATTGCCCTGCCATCCATGAAAACTCTTCTGGCACCAAAAGTAATGACAAATGTTAAGTGTAATAGAAAAGTAGAGCAAAGAGCCATTCAGCTTCAGTCTTTACATACCATGAATAAAACATTAAAACATCATATGGAGAAGTTTACATGGTGATTGTTCACCTGCAGTACTGTGGACTTTTAACATTTTGTCCTCTTTTCAGTGAACCAGAGTAAAAATATTCATCTACCATTACTGTTATTTGCTGATTTTGTTTTATTTTTTGATGGTAATATTCTGTCCTTATGACACTATTGCAACCAAATTGGCTTTACCATCTTGGCTTTAGTAGGTATAGAAGACAATGGATTACCATCTTTATTGCTGTAATGTGTTAAGCATTATATGCTAGTAGAATCTAGTTTAATTGTTTCAGGTGGAAAGTATTATTTGAGTTTCCATTTTGAATGTGTTTGGACTAAACAATAAACTACTGATGTCTGCAGAATTTATCTATGTCCCTAATTTAATCTATAGTTCTTATGTTCCCAAATGTTTTCTCCCAGTTGCATTGCATACAGCCTAAGTGGGAATAATAAGCAGTTGGGTTTTAGAACAATTTATTTGTGAAATTTGATATATGAAAAAAGTAAAACGTTTAAGTAACACTTGACCATTGTAAGAGATCTACCCCAGTCCAGTTAGACAGCTGGTATACAGGTTGAATGTTAGAAGAGAATATGTAGTAAGAAAGGTGAGAATGATTTAAAGTAGACTACAATTTTGGATTTTCTGAAGTATTTCTGCCTTGCATCTCACAAGGAAAGGAGAAAGGAAGGGATGAGAAGCTTGAGGATACCTGAAATTACGGACATGACTCAAGTTCAGAAATTGGAACTAATTTATTGAGCTCTGCAAGAATATTGGTGTAATCAGCCATACTTAGTCATGCTTTCAGTGAAAAATGAGGTCCTAAAGCATGTGTAATTTTAGAACCTGAGCCTTTTCCTTCCTAAAGGGGATGATACATCTAAATTTTACCTGACATTAATAACAGTTTTAAGATTCCTAAATCAGTCTTAACAAATTTGTACTAGGGAGAAACCAGAATAACCATTGCTTAATCTTAGCGGGGAAGGAAGAATTAAACCTTTTGTAAACCTTTAGTTATAATTTATCCGACTATGGCTATGGAAAAACATTTTTTAAAGGAGATAAGATGTATATCCCACACTGTTGAAAATAGGTTCAATTTTGAAACAGCAATTATTACTTGTTTCCGGGAATTAATATGGAACAACATATTTGAAAACCTTAGCCACTCAAGAGGTTGAGTTGTTCATCATAATTTATATTTTAGCTACAGATCAATAGAGACCCTGGATTTTTTTTTAAATTTTGTGTTCATAAGACTTCCTAGCTAGAAGACTGTTTTGATCAGTTTGATGCCAGCACTCTAATTTATTTAAAATTACTGGATAAACAATTTAAGTCATGAAAGAAATTTGTGATTTAAGTACATTCACATAGAAAATAATTTATTTATTTATTATTTTTTTTTTTTTTTGAGATGGCATTTCGCTCGTTACCTAGGCTGGAGTGCAATGGCACAATCGGCTCACCGCAACCTCTGCCTCCTGGGTTCAGGCAATTCTCCTGCCTCAGCCTCCCGAGTAGCTGGGACTACAGGCACGTGCCACCATGCCCAGCTAATTTTTTGTATTTTTAGTGGAGACGGGGTTTCACCATGTTGACCAGGATGGTCTCGATCTCTCGACCTCGTGATCCACCCGCCTTGGCCTCCCAAAGTGCTGGGATTACAGGCGTGAGCCACCGCGCCTGGCCTGACATAGAAAATAATTTGCGGCCGGGCGCGGTGGCTCAAGCCTGTAATCCCAGCACTTTGGGAGGCCGAGGCGGGTGGATCACGAGGTCGAGAGATCGAGACCATCCTGGTCAACATGGTGAAACCCCGTCTCCACTAAAAGTGCAAAAAATGAGCTGGGCATGGTGGCACGTGCCTGTAATCCCAGCTACTCGGGAGGCTGAGGCAGGAGAATTGCCTGAGCCCAGGAGGCGGAGGTTGCGGTGAGCCGAGATCGCGCCATTGCACTCCAGCCTGGGTAACAAGGGCAAAACTCCGTCTCAAAAAAAAAAAAAAGAAAATAATTTGCAACATTAAGTCAAATTCCTAAATAATGAATTTCTGGCAGTTTTTGACAAATAAGGACTATAATCTGTTTATGTAGTACATGTACAACATGTTTTACACGCTTCGGAAATAGAAGTCTAGAATTTAAAAAAAAATTTTAAGTGTAGCATTAGCAAATATTGGGCAAAATAAGTACTGATTGAGAATTAAGCATTAACAGAAACATTACTAGCCTTCTGTTATTTGCCAAATTAACTGATCTTTGTCTTTGACCTCTTAAAATTTTGATAAAGCTGGCTGCCCCCTTGAAATGCTTTCACTTTTGTGACATTATTTTAACTGGTCCCGTTTTTCTATTGTCACCATACCCTACTGCAGTTCCTTCTGTCTCTCATCTATTCTCCCCACAAAATTTCTCTGGGTGGTTTTATTTAGACTAGGCACTACATTGGGTTCAATATATTATCCACTCAGTAAATTCCAGATAATATATCAAGCAGAACTTTGGAGACAGCCTGGGCTTCGACGGCAGCTCCACCATTCAATGGTAAATGTTTTTCTGTGTCTGTTTCCTCATTTGTGAAATGAGATGGGTGATTGTGAGGACTCAGAGTTAGCATGTAAAGCACCTAAAATGGTGTTAGCTGGTTTTTTTGTTGTTGTTGTTTTTTGTTTTATTTTTCTTGAGATGGAGTCTTGTGGCTGTTGGCCAGACTGGAGTGCAGTAGTTTGATCTCAACTCACTGCAGCCTCTGCTTCCTGGATTCCAGCAATTCTCCTGCCTCAGCCTCCCGAATAGCCAAGATTAGAGGTGCCTGACACCACGCCAGGATAATTTTTGTATTTTTAGTAGAGACAAGGTCTCACCATGTTGGCCAGACTGGTCTCGAACTCCTGATCTCAGATGATTCATCCACCTCGGCCTCCCAAAGTGCTGGGATTACAGGTGTGAACCATTGGGTGGCTAGTGTTAGCTGTTACTGACTCAATTGCATTTCTGCTGTCTGTCTACCCTGTGTTCCAAAAATGTCTTTTTAAATACCATTTTAGTTCCCTTTTGATAATTCAAAATTGGTAAATCCAAAACAATGTATTTTTTTTTTCTATGCATCTTAACCTGTGTATTCCTGGCTCTGTAATGATGAACATCTCTTTCTGATTTAATCAGTCTAGAAATGTTTGAAATCTCATCTTTTCCTTTCAGTACTTTCTCTGGCCCCCTCCTCCTTTATTTTCCTTCCCTGCCACAAGACTTGTTCCTGTTATTCTAACTTCCACTGTCTCATTCAGTTCATTAACCACTAAACTTCAAAATATCAGGCACTGTTCTAGGTGCTACCAAGAAATAATTAGGCTGGGTGCGGTGGCTCATACCTGTAATCCTAGCACTCTGAGAGGCTGAGGCGGGGGTGTGGGAGGATCACCTGAGGTCAAGAGTTCAAGACTGGCCTGATGAACATGGTGAAACCCGGTCTCTACTGAAACTACAAAAAATTAGCCTGGCATGGTGGCACATACCCGTAATCCCAGCTACTGAAGATGCTGAGGTAGAAGAATCACTTGAACTCGGCAGGCAGAGATTGCAGTGAGCTGAGATTGCACCATTGCACTCTAGCCTGGGCAACAAGAGTGAAACTCCATCTCAAAAAAGAAAAAGGAGAGAAATGATTAAACAAAATTACTACTCTTAAGTTAAAAAGGGCCCTGAAGCCCTATAGGGAAATTGGGTACATGTTTAGATGGGTAGCTATGGGTCAGGCAGTAAAGAGTAGTTGGCCTCACAGGGGTTGGTCTTTATCCCAACCAAATGCAATGGGGAAGTTGGTGATTTTTGGCAGGTGGGTAGGTGTAGGAGGAAGGTAATGAGTGACAGGATTTCTATTTTGAAATGTCTCTTGCTACAGAGTAAACAAATTGAAGGAGTTCAATAATGAATGGGAGTAGACCAGGTAAAGAGTTGTTGCAATACTTCAGTCAAGAGCTATGATAGCTTAGACTACAGTGGCAGTGTTAGAAACCTAAAGTTGAGGCATTTGGAAGAGTTGAAGGTAAAATGCCCAGGTCTTGGTGACGGAAAGGGTGGTATCAAAGAAGAATCTGAAGTTCTTCACTTGTATAATTGCAGAAGTAAAATGTGAAGGATGGGAACACAAGGGGAAAAAAGCTTTAAAAGAAGGACAGGATTGCTTGAGAAAAGCTTTATGGGATTTTGATGTAAGACCCGCAAAGATCAGTCTATCTAGGAGTGTTTGTAACTTTGTATGTTATGTTTGGCTCCCTTGACTTATGCCCTTTTTATTTTGAAAATGATACATGAAATATGTATATTTTACTGCAATTAAAAACAAATACATGTGCACATTATGGAAAATACAGATGATCCAAAATAATGAACTCCCATAATGTAGCCCATAGATGGTTCCTATAAATGACTTGACATACATATTTTTTCTTTCAGATATTTCCGTTTTATATAGTTCATCGTTTTAGTGAAGATCAACCATTGAACATTGTTTATGTTTATTAAGCACCTCTGTGCACTAGGAACTCTACACTAGGACTTGTTCTTGATGTTAAGGATACATGAACAAATAGGCCATTGGTCTCCCAGAGAGTAGTTACTTGATAGTGGAGAAGTAGTTGTAAATGTGATGTAGAACATTAAGATAATACAAAGCCTCTCAGTGACAACTTGAGGCAGGTGTTCCCCAGTCACCCATTCTAGAGTTGACATTTAATGCATTTGGCATGCCACCAAAAGGACTAGCTAATGCATTATATAAAACTGGAAAAGTTTGGAGGGTAAATGAAAAAGGCTGGATGGAGTGAGTCAAGGAATGGCAAAGTAGTAAAAGGTGACATAGAAGACAGGATTCTCCCAAGATCGTAAGCCAAGGTAAGGAGTTTATTTGGATTTTTTTTTTCTAAGTGCCATAGGAAGCCATTAAGAAAGATTCAGAGTGATAAAATATGCTTTACTGAAAATAGGTGGTACAATAACAAGAATGGAAGCAGAACTGATAAGATGTTATAGTCTAGGACTGTTACGTCTGAGGGAGAGAAATAGCATCTGGTTTAATTTAAGCAAGCTAAGTGTACTTGTTTACAGCCAAAGATATGGAGGCTCAGGATACTATAGTATGAGGCAATTTGAATGATGGATTATCAAAGTGTCAATCTGCTTTAAAGGGTGACACAGGCCAGGCGTGGTGGGTCACATCTGTAATCTTAGCACATTGGGAGGCTGAAGCAGGAAGATAACTTGAGCCCAGGAATTCAAGACCAGACTGGGCAACATGGCAAGACCTGGTCTCCACAAAAAAATAAATTAACCAAGCATGTTAGCACATGCCTGTGGTCTCATCTACTCAGGAGGCTGATGTGGGAGGATCGCTTGAGCCCAGGACTTGCACTCCAGCCTGGACAACAGAGCAAGACCTTGTCTCAAAAATAAAAGACTACAAAATCAACCTCAGAATGAATAATTTTAGAAAAGGGGTTTTAAACACCAGGAATTTGAACTTTGAATGCAATGCATGTTTTTCCTGGCTTTATTTTAGAAAATCGTAAACTCAGTCTCCATACTAGCAGGCCTAAAATTAAGGATCCCTTAATCAGGAATTAGTTGAGGAAGCACAGCATTAAGTAATAAGGCAGAGTGGAGACTTGGAACAGAAGTTAATAGATGCTGAATACTGTGTTTATGAATTGAAAAAAGGGAATATTTTTTGATGACCTGTCATTTTATATACATTATACCTTTGATTCTGATAACCCTCTTTTTGTTTTTTAAGAGGCGAACTAAAGCATGGAGAGGTTAAAAGCAAACAACAAAAAAACTGCCTGGCATAGTAACAAGCTTTTTGGAATAGAAAGCAGCTGTGAGAGACTTCACTGGAAGGTGACTTGGAATAACTTAGTGTTTCAAGGCAAGCACAAATAATAAAGTAGCACATATATGTGAAAGATGTGAGAAGAACTTGTATAGCCATCAATGAATATTAGCACTGAGTATGTGCCAGAAACTTGCCTACATGGTGGCTGGCAGTACAGCAAACACAACCTACCATTAGGATTTGCATTTTGAAGGAGAGAGGCAGCAAGCATGTTAATTTCAGTTCTGATTTGTCCTGGGCAGGGTACAACCTGTTTAATCCTAATGATAATCCTATGAGAGAAGTACGATTTACAGAAGGGTTAACTCAGGCACAGTAGGGTTAGATATTTGTTCAAGACCACATGGCTAATTGGGGTAGAACTAGTAGAGGATGAATAGTGACTGGAGTTGGGGCTGTTCTACCCAGGATGGTAATGAATAGAGGTATACCTAAGATTTGAAGAGAAGGTAGCCATGAGTAAATCTAGGGGTAGAGTGTTCCAAGTGAAAATTCGGAGGCCCTGTTTTTGGAAGGAGCTTGGTATCTTAAAGGGCAATAAGAAGGCCAGTATGGCTCTACTGATAATGCAGATGATATTAAGAGGTAGGTAGATATTAAGTGGTAGGTAGAGCTAAATTGAGGGTGGCCTTGTATTTTTAATTTTACTCTTCGGATTGTAGGGATATGAACATTGATGTGATCTGAACTAGGAAGAGCTGTCAGGTGACAGGTAAAGGTAGCTTGGATAAAGGTTGTAGCAGTGGATATACAGTGGTTAGTGGTCAGCGAATAAAATATGTTTTAGAGACAGAACCTACAAAAGTTGCTTAGGGGTTGTATTTTGAATGTGAGGGAGGGAATATTCAAGGGTGACTCATAGGGTTTTGGGGCAGCTTGGATGGAAGGCTACGGGTACTCATAGGGAATGAGGAGAAGTGGATTGTGGAGGGGAAATAAACAGTTCTGTTTTAGCTATGTTAAGTTTCACATGCCAATTGGATAGCCAAGAAGAAATGTCAGGCAATTAAATGTGTGATTCTGGAGTTCTGAGAAGTCTGTGCTGTGAATGGTGCAAACAGATCTTTGCAGCCTTTAGATTAGATGAGATCACTTTAAGAGAAAATGCTGACGACTGAGACCTCACATACTTCCAAAACTTAGGATTATAGTACAGGAGAGGAACATACAAAGAAGACAAGGAGACAAAATATGATAAGTATTGGTGTCATGGAAAGCCAAGTTTCAAGAGTTTATCAGAAGGAAAGAATAGGCAGTTGTGTCAAACGCTGCTGAAAGTTCACATAAAATAGCAAGTGAATTAGAGTGGGCTAAATGCTATAATAAATGGATCCCAAAATGTCTAATGGCTCAGATACAATAGTTTTTTCTCTCCTTCCCATAAAAAGTAGGCCAGGCGAGGCGGCTCACACCTGTAATCCCAGCACTTTGGGAGGCCAAGGCGGGTGGATCACGAAGTCAGGAGTTCAAGACCAGCCTGGCCAACATATTTTAGTAGAAACTCCGTCTCTACTAAAAATATGAAACTTAGCTGAGTGTGGTGGAGTGCCTGTAATCGCAGCTACTTGGGGGGCTAAGGCAGAGAATTGCTTGCACCCAGGAGGCGGAGGCTGCAGCAAGCCAAGATCATGCTACTGCACTCCAGCCTGGGTGACAGAGTGAGACTGCCTCAAAAAAAAAAAAAAAAAAAAAAAAGTATTAGAGTGGCAGTGAAAAGGCAAGTGGTTTGGCCCTCCCCCCACTTAGCTATTTAGGGACACGGGAATGAAGAGTCTACCAACTTCAATAGGTAGCTTCAAGATCACAGAGTCATCTCTGATATAACCAACTAAAAGGGAAAAAGATCACGGAGGATCATGAGTGCTAGATTTTTATGGGCCAGCAATGGGAACATACACATCTCATATTCCACTGGCTTGAATTTAATCACATAGCCATCCCCAACTTTCATGAAGTTTGCAAAAAATAAGCCATGCATACAGGCAAAAGAGGAATCAGCTTATTGTGAGTAGCTAGTAATCTCCACCACAGATGTCTTTGGCAGGATGTAGGTCATAGTGACTTCGGTAAGAACTATTTCAATGAATTAATAAGGATAAAACCCAAGAGAGGACTGGAGATCAGAAATGGAACTAATGAACACTAACTTTTTCTGTAGTTTTGCTATGAGGATGAACAGAGGAATGGGGTGAGGCTAGAAGGAAATGAAAAATAAGGGTAATAAGAGGCATATTACCAGTGCAAACACACAGAATGTATACTATTTTATTTATTACCATAGTTAAGTAGGAAAGAATATATACTATTTTTAATATTTGAGGAATGGATTCCTATGTTCACAACCACTATGGTATAGATGTTGGTGGCTGATACAGCAAGGTGTGGTACATGTTCAATCAAGCTGGCAAAATAAGTGGCACATTATACTTTAGGTTTTCAAATCTAGTCTTCATAATCTTTTAATGTGGTAATCAGGTCATTAAACTACCAGGTTTAGCAAATGTCCTCCCGTCAAAGAATCTTAAAACTTCGAAGTGAAGCCAGTCCATTTTCTTAAAATGGGGAAATGTATTCATAGTTGCATGTTCTACAATATACTGATAATTGAGAATGTTTTGTTGTCTACAGATTTTATGGCCCTTTCACTTGGTGACTCAATTGAGCTAATGTCAAAAGCTCATCAATCGGGATCTCATGGAGCCTAAGTGAGTGGCTTTCGGGAGGCATTACTGGAGGATGGGCAAGAAAATGGCCCAAGCACATTGTTTTTGGATGTCAAGATATGTAGAAAATGATTGTTGTGGAGAGTAATTTAAGGGATGATTGCTAATGTTCAGGAACTAGATTTTTTTTTTTATTGCATTTTAGGTTTTGGGGTACATGTGAAGAACATGCAAGATTGTTGCATAGGTACACACATGGCAGTGTGGTTTGCTGCCTTCCTTCTCCTCATCTGTGTGTCATTTCTCCCCATGCTATCTCTTCCCACCTCCCCACCCCCCTGTCCCTCCCCCTTTTCCCCCCAACGGACCCCAGTGTGTAGTGCTGCCCTCCCTGTGTCCATGTAGGAACTAGATTTTAAGCAGTTTGACCAAGGTAATTAACCACTGGGAGATTAATGCAAACTAACCAAACTCACAAAAGACTATAAACAGAATGTCTATTTCTTAATGTACGAGAAAGAATTAATACATTAATATTCATTACTAATACCTTAATATTGACTAGGGTATAACGTAGACATTTGTCCGCTATCCAGGACACCCTATTCCGTAAATCAAAGTAGTGTAGAGACCAAAATGATTATGAAACGTTTAGTTACCATGATCGAAAGTGTCATTTTATTGGCCTTATGGCTTCCTCGATGCCTCAGATCCCTTGAAAATGGGGAAAGCCTTGTTCCTGTGTGACTTAAGCCTGTGCATGATTCTGACCTACCAGTCTTGCTCAGTCATGGATTGAGCCGCATTTTTGCATTTAAGGCAAGTTTTATCGCAAGCCCCAACTCCACCCCATATGGGGTGCCATATGTGAGTGTTGTGCAAGCCTTCCAGATCCTCAGCCATCCCAGCTCTTTCCTCATTCCATTCACGCCCTCTTCCCCTTCCTCCATCTCAAAGTGTTTTCCCTCACTTTCAATGGCCAGACTGGCCTCCCCAGGGTCCCTCCTAACGTCAGGTCTGTCATCACCTACCTGCCTTCCACCTTGCCTCGCCTACTAATCAGTCACCTCCTAGACTGTCACCGTCATCTCCTACCTGGCTCAGACGGGCCGCACCGCCTGGAACGAAAAGGAAGCAGGGAGTCGCGGTCAGGCCGCGCCTTCGCGACTCAGGGCCCCCGGCTCCCACGCTCCTCCTCCCCGCCCCAGCGGCATGACTGTGAGGGACACCTTATCGCACTCTGCATAGTCTTCGCAGTGGGCACCCCAATCGCCTCCTGCCCCCCGCGAAGGAAGAAAGGCGCCTCCCGGCGAGAACCAAGGCGTGTGGGGACGCAGGGCCTCTGAGCGTCAGGGAGCAGAACCTGGGCCGAGCCCTAGGTGAAGGGGCTGGGTGGTTGGCCCTTAGCCAATCATGGCTCGTGACGACAGGGCTCGGCCAATCAGAACAAGCGAGGTCTGGCGCACTCAGGGCGGGTGAGGAACCGCCCCCTTGCAGCTCCGTGGCCAACGCCTTAGTCCAGGGGTAGTTGGAGTGGTGCAGGTTTCCGGACTCCAGGGACTAGGGGCCTTATGAGCTGGGAGGTGGTGCCTCTCACCCAGCTAATTTCTCTCTAGCCCTTGGCCTTCACAGATGTTGGTGCCTGCCGTGAACGCATTCTGATCTGGGCCGTTATCTGTCTCCCAGGACTTCGTGCCTGTGGTTGGGGACGGAGTGAGGTCGTTGCCTTGACAACGACAGCATGCGGCCAGTGGTCCTCCTAAGTGTGAGCTTGCGGCGGACCGAGGCCCACCTGCCTCCTTGCCTGCGTCGCTCAGGACCTGCGAAGAAATCGCAACAGCGCTGCAATTGCTAGTTTGCTAGGCAGCATCTTTTGGACCTGCGAGCGATATGCATTTCACCTCCAATTTGCTTCCAAGTTGAAAACCTTTGGGTCTTTCCGTGCAAACGGACTGAAGAAACAGTAAGTATAGTACTTTTAAAAGCTATTATTATCTCGTTTTTTTTTTTGATCTATAAAAGATTTCAATCTTTTTTGTTTTGTTTTGTTTTTTTGAGATAGAGATTTGTTCTTGTTGCCCAGGCTGGAGTGCCCAGTGGCACTATCTTAGCTCACTGCAACCTCTGCCTCCCGGGTTCAAGCGATTCTCTTGTTTGTCTTAGCCTCCCGAGTAGCTGGGATTATAGGCATTTGCCACCACGCCTGGCTAATTTTGTATTTTTAGTATAGATGAGGTTTCTCCACCTTGGTCAGGCTGGTCTGGAACTCCTGACCTTAGATGATCTACCTGCCTTGGCCTCCTAAAGGGTTGGGATTACAGGCGTGAGCCACTGTGCCAGGCCTTTCAATCTGTCTTAAACAAAATAAAAAATTAGCATTCTCCAAATATTTTATCTAAGTTTTTGATATTAGAACCATTTAGAAATGCCACATTGACCATTGGCCAGGTTTCTTTTTCGTTTGTATTACCCTTCCATACAAGAGTAGAAGGCATGGGAAGTTATAGTTTATGAGTAACTGTTTCAGAAAACAAGAGGCTTTTTAGGCCGTGTTACTTTTAAAGTATTTGTGGACGGTGCCACTTGAAAAAGCAGGTGTGTTCAATGTGGTGTGTTCTGATGTGTAACTGATTCGGAGAATAAACTTGAAGCAATCAACCCGCATTAATGTTAGCGTGTGATATGCTTCAGAACGCCTCAGACATGCTTAAAGTCATTTTTTTTTTTTGGTCACTTTTCATTTTCAAATATTGAGGGCACCAATTACAAAATGTTTTAAAATGATCCAGCTTATAGATTCAAGCTATTTTTGTCATTGGTATGATAAACCTAAAGCCCAGTCCTTAATAAAACGTACTTTCTTAATGGAAGAGAAAAATAATTAAGAACAGATAGAATTATATGGAGAATTTTTTTCAAATACCAACATTTTGTTAAGAAATAGTTAATGAAAGTGAAATAGAAGGTAAAATGTCAAATGCAGGGAAAGTTAGTGTCTGGGACACTGCTCTGTAAAAAGTTCATGGTAGAATCTGCTATGAAAACTGGTAGTAAAATAATGAAATAATTTAAGTTCATGTTCATTGGTATTATTTTCATTTCTCACCCCCCAAGATCAATCTTTTGGTTCTCCATGTATATCTACATTAAAAATAAGTATATTATAAAATCTCAGCCAGGTGTGGTGGCTCACACCTATTATCCCAGCATTTTGGGATGCCGAGGTGGGTGGATCACCTGAGGTCAGGAGTTCGAGACCAGCCTGGCCAACATGGTGAAACCCCTTCTCTACTAAAAATATGAAAATTAGTCAGGTATGGTGGTGGGCACCTGTAACCCCAGCTACTTGGGAGGCTGAGGCACAAGCATCGCTTGAACCTGGGAGGTAGAGATTGTAGTGAGCCGAGATCATGTTACTGCACTCCAGCCTGGTGACAGAGTGAGACTCCATCTCAAACAAACAAACAAACACAATCTCAAACTTATATGTCAAGTGTGGGAAATGTATACATTGGATTAGCATAGTTCGCTAGAACAAAGAGAATATTTGTTTTGTCTTTGCATCACTTTTCCAACAGAGAAACAGGAAAAACAATTTGCAATCTGAGTAAATTAATTTTAGATTGCTGTAAGTACACAATTAATATAATAAGCAAGAATTTTTTCTCTTTCCAAAGTTTAATAAATGAGCATTTTTATATTGTCAGGTTTTTAAAAAAATCAACTCTGAATCATCGTTGGATATGTAATTATTAAAAGACTTTGTTTTTTTCTCCTGAAACCTTTGGAAACACATTGGGATTTAGAGCAGCATTTTTTATTCGTAGCTCCTAGAATTTAATTTCAAAATCATATTTTAAAAATAAAGTTAACTTTGGAGTTATAGTTAATAACATATATATCATGACAATCAAACCTTATGAGTTAAAATCTATCTGTATTTGGACTGAAGTAATTTTTTTTTTCTGTACCAAAACATTTGTACAATGATTGCTGGACCTCCATCAATCATTGGTAAAACAAGAAAGATTGTCTTAGGATTGCCTTTATTCAGAAAATGTCATATAATGTGAGTAAAAAATTTCAAACACAAATTCAAATTATACTTATAGTAAGTAATCATTAACAGGATTTTTGAAATACTTTTACTGTATTTGGTACTACTATTTTATTTTAAAAAATCTGCGTATATACTGATGTCATTACTCTTATTTTCTAAGTTCAATATAGTAATTAGTATTGTAAGAAAAATAAAGAAAAATATTTTATCAAAGATGCTCTGTGTTAATTTTTTTTGAGACGGAGTCTCGCTCTGTCACCCACGCTGGAGTGCAATGGCATGGTGTCAACTCACTGCAACCTCCCCCTCCTGGGTTCAAGTGATTCTTATGCCTCAGGCTCCTGAGTAGCTGAGATTACAGATGCATGCCACCAAGCCAAGCTGATTTTTGTATTTTTAGTAGAGACGGAGTTTCACCATGTTGGCCAGGCTGGTCTTGAACTCCTGACTTCGGATCCGCCCACCTTGGCCTCCCAAAGTGCTGAGATTGTGTGAGCCACTGCGCCCGGCCTGTGCTAATTTTTTTTTGTGATCAAATATTTTTTCCAGTTAAGTGGAAGGTGCATAAATATGTCCAACATTGATCTAAATCCAATGTCGCAAAAAATGTTGATCTTCGTTAAAACCAAATTCAGGCCGGGAGCTGTGGCTCATGCCTGTAATTCCAGCACTTCTGGAGGCCAACGTGGGTGGATCACTTGAAGTCAGGAGTGCTTGTAATTCCAGGACTTTGGGAGGTTGAGGTGAGTGAATCACAAGGTCAAGAGATCCAGACCATCCTGGCCAATGTGGTGAAACCCTGTCTACTAAAAATACAAAAATTGGGGGCGGGGAGGGGCAAAAAAAATACAAAAATTAGCTGAGAGTGGTGGTGCGAGCCTGTAGTCCCAGCTACTCCGGAGGCTGAGGCAGGAGAATTGCTTGAACCTGGGAGGTGAAGGTTGCAGTGAGCCGAGATCACACCACTACACTCCTGCCTGGTCAATGGAACGAGACTCCATCCCAAAAACAAACACACAATCCCCACCAAATTCAGTTATGCACCTTTGAGTAAAAAGGAATTGTGTTTTTTTCTTTTCTTTTTTTTTTTTCTGAGACAGAGTCTTGCTCTGCTGCCTAGGCTGGAGTGCAGTGGCGCGATCCTGGCCCACTGTAACTGCTGCCTCCCGGGTTCAAGTGATTCTTCTGCCTCAGCCTCTGGAGTAGCTGGGACTATAGGCGTGCACCATCATGCCTGGCTAATTTTTGTGATTTTAGTAGAGATGGGTTTTCACCATGTTGGCCAGGCTGGTCTCAGACTTCTGACCTCAGGTAATCTGCCTGCCTTGGCCTCCCAAAGTGTTGGGATTACAGGCAGGAGCCACCGTGCACAACCTGTGCTTTTTTTTTTTTTTTTTTAGACAGATTCTTGTTTCATTTTTCAGGCTGGTGTGCAGTGCCATCATAGCTCACTGCAGCCTTAACCTCCTGGGCTCAAGTGATTCTTCCACCTCAGCCTCCCAAGTAGCTGAGACCACAGGTATACACCACCACACCCAGCTAATTTAAAAATGTTTTTTGTAGCGACAGGGTCTTGCTATGTTGCCCAGGCTGGAATTGTGTTTTTTAAAGTGAGTTGTGATTGTTATGTATGATAGCTCGAATATTGCTTTATTAGAATTAAAAATGCATGGAATTTAATTAACATGGCATTTAGTAATTTAAAGTTAATGGCTTCAATTCCATTTGCCTTGTCTATTACAAAACGTGTGTGACCATTTTGAAAACATAGCATACATGTAGAAACACTAGGAAATTGTGAATTAACACAGGACAGCCATGAACACAGTGACCACTCTAATATGGAAAACAAGCTGGGAAGAATTAATTTGCTGGAAAGGTGAGGGAAAATAACACACTCAACATTGTTAATTCTATGTTTTGGCTTCCACAGCAAAAAGTTTCTACTGGCTTTAAATTAAAATGGAAAAATATGAGAACCTGGGATTGGTTGGAGAAGGGAGTTATGGAATGGTGATGAAGTGTAGGAATAAAGATACTGGAAGAATTGTGGCCATCAAGAAGTTCTTAGAAAGTGATGATGACAAAATGGTTAAAAAGATTGCAATGCGAGAAATCAAGTTACTAAAGGTATGTAAATTCATATATTAAAATGAAAAAATATGAGTATAAATTTCTTTTCTGGCAATAAGAAATACAGTGATTAGATATGCAAATTTATTTATCTGGTGAATATAAACCTGATTTTAAATTATTTTTTTCTTCTTTCTGTATATTTCTGCATATTTTTCAATCATCTATCTATAATCTGTGTTAGAAGTCCCAAAGACCACCCACACATTCGATGACTTGTTAGGAGGACTCACAGTCCTCAGCATATAGTTGTACTCATGGCTATGATTTATTGTAGTGAAAGGATATAAAGCAAAATCAGCAAAGGGAAAAAGCACACAGATTGAATTCCAGACAAACCTGGCACAAGCTTCCAAGAGTCCTTTTCCAGTGGAGACACAGGACACAGTTATTTCCTCCAGCAGTGGATTGTGACAATACGTGTGAAATATTATCTACCAAGAAAATTCATTAGATACTCAGTGCCCAGGGCTTTTTTTTTAATTTTTTTGAGACGGAGTTTCACTCTTGTTACCCACGCTGGAGTGCAATGGTGCGATCTCGGCTCACCGCAACCTCCGCCTCCTGGGTTCAAGCAATTCTCCTGCCTCAGCCTCCAGAGTAGCTGGGACTACAGGCGTGCGCCACCATGCCCAGCTAATTTTTGTATTTTTAGTAGAGACGAGGTTTCACCATATTGACCAGGATGGTCTCGATCTCTTGACCTCGTGATCCACCCGTCTCGGCCTCCCAAAGTGCTGGGTTTATAGGCGTGAGCCACTGTACCTGGCCTTGCCCAGGGCTTTTATTGGGAATGGGTCACATAGGCCCTCTGCCTGGCACTAACCAAAGTTCCAAACTTCCAGTAGTAAAGCAGGTATTCAGCACAAACAATATTGTTGGCCTAACTTTGTCAGTTTTGGAAATGAAGAGAATTTTCCTGAATCCAAGTTTCCAGGTGCCAATCAAGGGCCCACTTTGCAAGCCAATCTTTCTAAGAATAACAGCAGTTTTAGGCCTACTGTATCAAATCTTTGCCCTTCTCCTCCATCAATCTCATCAGAAGTTCAATTAAATTTTATTTATCTTTAGAAAGAACCAATGTTTGACTTTGTTGATCATGTGTATTTCTTTTCTATTTCATTAATTTTTGCTCTTTATTATTTCATTTCTTCTACTTATTTGTATGGTTTTATTTTGCAGCTGTTTTTCCTAATTTGTTGAGATAGATGCTACTCTAATTTTCCGCCTTTTTGTCCCCTCAAATGTGCATTTAACGATATACACTTTCCTGTGGGAAGAGCTTGATATGTATCCTGGAATTTTTTTTTTTTTTTTTTTTGAGGCCGAGTTTCGCTCTTGTTGCCCAGGCTGGAATGCAATGATGCAGTCTCAGCTCACTGCAACCTCTGTCTCCTGGGTTCAAGTAATCCTCCTGCTTCAGCCTCCATAGTAGCTGGGATTATAGGCATGTGCCACCATGCCTAGCTAATTTTTTTTGTATTTTATGTAGAGATGAGGTTTCTCCATGTTGGTCAGGCTGGTCTGGAACTCCCAACCTCAGGTGATCCATCCACCTCGGCCTCTCAAAGTGCTGGGATTATAGGTTTGAGCCACTGCGCCTGGCTGGAAATTTTGATTGTTAACAATATTTTCTCATTTCTGTTATATTTTTTCTTAATCCCTGAGTGATTTAAAAATATATTTCTTAATTTCCAAACATGGAAATTTTCTATGTTTTTCTTTCCTGGTTATCTATTTGTGACACAACTACCCTATGATGTGAGTATACACCGTATAAGAATTTATTTCCTTGGAATTTCTTGACATTTGCTTTTTGGTTCAAAATATAGTCAACTCAAAAAAAAAACCTCTTGTTCCTGAAAAGTATTCTATGTATGTTCATTAGTTCATGTTAATTGTGTTGTTTAAATCTTCCAGATTTTTATTTTTTTATATGCTTGCTTATGCTTGAAAAGAAACGTGTTAAAGTCTTCCTTTGTGAATCCTTTGCATTTTAGATTTTTCTACTTTTCATTGTAGTTCAGTTAGTGTTTATTTTTATAAACAGAAACAATATTATTAGTGTATAATATTTAGAATTATCATATATTGCTGTTGAGTTAAATCTTTTGTCATTATGCAGTAACCCTTTTTATTATAGTAATGTTTTGTTTCATTTGCTTTTTTGAGACAAGGTCTTGCTCTATCCCCCAAGCTGGAGTGCAGTGCCATGATCATGGCTCACTGCGGCCTTGAACTCCTGGGCTGAAGCAGTCCTACACCTCAGCCTCCCAAATAGCTGGGATTGCAGATGCGTGCCACTATGCCTGACTAATTTTTTAATTTTTAGTAGAGATAAGGTCTCACTATGTTGCTCAGGCTGGTCTCAAACTGCTGAGCTCAAGTAATCCTCCTACTTCAGCCTCTCAAAGTGTTGGGATTATAGGTTTGAGCTACACCTGGCCAGTATTTTGTTTTAAGGCCTACTTTATTTGAAATTAATAAAGGTACAAATATTAGTTTAATTTTGGTTAGTGTATCCATAGTAAATCTTTCTCCATATTTTTACTTTTAATTTTTCTGAATTTTGTTTTGTTTTGTTTTTAGACAACAGCTCTTGTTGTCCAGGCTGGAGTGCCGTGGTGTGATCTCAGTTCACTGTAGCCTCTGTCTCCTGGGTTCAGATGATTCTCCTGTCTCACTGTCTTAGCCTCCTGAGTAGCTGGAATTACAGGTGCTTGCCAATGCTCCTGGCTAATTTTTGTGTGTGTGTTTTTTTTTGAGACAGAGCTCACTCTGTCACCCAGACTAGAGTGCAGTGGCACGATCTCGGCTCACTGCAACCTCTGCCTCATGGGTTCAAGTGATTCTCCTGCCTCAGCCTCCTGAGTAGCTGGGACTACTGACATGCACCACCATGCCCAGCTAATTTTTGTATTTTTAGTAGAGAAGGGGTTTCACCATGTTGGCCACGATGGGCTCGATCTCTTGACCTCATGATCCACCCGCCTCAACCTCCCAAAGTGCTGGATTACAAGCCTAAGCCATCGTGCCCAGCCTAATTTTTGTATTTTCAGTAGAGACGGGATTTCACCAAGCTGGCCAGGCTGGTCTCTAACTCCTGGCCTTAGATGATCTGTCCGCCTCAGCCTTTCTAAGTGCTGAGATTACAGGCATGAGCCATTGCGCCTGGCCCCGTATTTTTTCTGAATTTTTGTTTAGATGTATATCTTGTGAAAACTGTATAGTTATATTTTTCTTTTTTCCTGTTTGATAATATTTGCCTTTTAATTGGAGCATTTATTCCATTTACATGTAGTATAATATCTGATGTATTTTGAAAATATTTATCTACCACCTTAATATGTGCTATTATATTACCAGTTCTCTACTTACTTTTCTTTTGTTATTTGGATTGATTATATTTATCATTTCTGTTTTTCTAATAACTCAGAAATTATACACTGTGTTTCTGTCTTTTAGTGGTTACACTAGATATTAGTCAAAATTTAACATTATCAAATACTTGATCTTAATTACGGTGTTTGACACAGTCAAATCTTATGACTTTTCCCTTATGGATATCCAGTTGTCCCAGAAACATTTATTGAAAATACCATCTTTTCTCCACTGTTCTGAATATTCCTTTTGCTACATGTTCTCATATATAGGTAAGATTTTATTCTGTCCCATTGGCCTATTTGTTTAAGCTTGTGCCAGTAGCCCACAGTCATGTTTATTCTAGTTTGTAAGTTTTTTTGAGACAGGGTCTCACTCTGTCATCCAGGCTACAGTGCAGTGGCATGATCTTGGCTTACTGCAATCTCTGCCTCCTGGGATCAAGTGATTCTCCCACCTCAGCCTTCCAAGTAGCTGGGGCTACAGGTGTGTGCCACCATGCTTGGCTAATTTTTGTATTTTGGGTAGTAAAGATGGGGTTTTGCCATGTTGCCCAGGCTGGTCTTGAGCTGCTTGGCTTAAGTAATTTACCCTCCTCAGCATTCCAAAGTGCTGGGATTATAGGTGTGAGCCACTGCACCTGGTCTAGTTTGTAAGTTTTTATATCTGGTAGACTAAATCCTTCTGTTTTGTCCTTCTTCTATAAGACTATCTTGGCTATTTTTGTCTCTTTGCATTTTAGAATCAACTTACCAATGTTCATAAAAATTCTAGGAATTTAATTGAATTTATATAGATCAATTTATGGAGAACTGATATGTGTACAATATTGCATCAGTTCATGAACATTGTATAATCCTTTGTTTCTTGGTCTTCCTGTATTTTTTTTTTTTCTCAGAGATGGAGTCTTGCCATCACCCAGGCTGGAGTGCAGTGGCATGATCTTGGCTCACTGCAACCTCCACCTCCCAGGTTCAAGCAATTCTGCCTCAGCCTCCCAAGTAGCTGGGATTACAGGTGCCTGTTAGTACACCTAGCTAAGTTTTGTATTTTTAGTAGAGATGGGGTTTCACAATGTTGGCCAGGCTGGCCTTGAACTCCTGACCTCGTGATCTGCCTACCTCGGCCTCCCAAAGTGCTGGGATTACAGGTGTGAACCACCACACCTGGCCAGTCTTCTTGCCTTAATACACACTTTGTCATTAGTATGTTTGCATTTTTGATCATTATGTATATGATATATTGTTTTGTTTTGTTTTTTCGAGACAGAGTTTCACTCTTGTTACCCAGGCTGGAGTGCAATGGCGCGATCTCGGCTCACCGCAACCTCCGCCTCCTGGGTTCAGGCAATTCTCCTGCCTCAGCCTCCTGAGTAGCTCGGATTACAGGCATGTGCCACCATGCCAGCTACTTTTTTGTATTTTCAGTAAAGACGGGGTTTCACCATGTTGACCAGGATGGTCTCGATCTCTTGACCTCGTGATCCACCCGCCTCAGCCTCCCAAAGTGCTGGGATTACAGGCTTGAGCCACCGCACCCGGCCTATTTTTTAATCTTTTAAGAGACAGAGTCTCACTCTGTCATCCAGGCTGGAATGCAGTGGTATGATCACAGCTTACTGTAGCCTCCAACTCCTGGCCTCAAGCTGTCCCTTCACTTTGGCCTCCCAAAGCGCTGGGATTACAGGCATGAGCTACCATGCCTAGCTGTATTGTTTACCTTTATAACTATAGTGTTATATAACAGTTACTTATTTGTAAAGTAATTATTATATTTCCTTTTCTCTCCCACTCACCTACCATCACCTACCAACTGATTTTAGAAGATATCTTATTACTTTAGTGTTTTGTTTTTTCATTTTGTTTCAAGATAGGATCTTGCTCTGTTACCCAGGCTGAGGTGCAGTGGCATGATCATAGCTCACCACACTCACTGCAGCATCCAACTCCTGGGCTCAAGTGATCCTCCCACATCAGCCTCCCAAGTAGCTGGGACTAGAAGTATGCCCAACCACATAAGGCTAATTTTTAAAGTTTTGTAGAGATGGGATCTCACTATGCCCAGGCTGGTCTCAAATTCTCTTACTTTGTCCTCCCAAGTCACTGGGATTACAGGTGTGAGCCACTGCACCTGGTTTATACATATCTTGTTTACATATTCTGCATCATTTGTGCATTGTTGCATTTAAAATGTTCACTTTCTACTTTGTAACCACGATGCCCACATTTGTATAAGATGTAGTCCTGCATTAAATGGATTCAGTACTCATGTTGTCTTTTACTTGAATGACAATTTGATTGGGTATAAAGTACCTGGATCATACTTGATTTCTTGAGCATTTTGAGAGCTGTATTCTGTATTCCAGTGGTTTCTTTCCCTTTAAAGGTGGCAACATTTTTTTCTGATGAGTGTAAATCTACCATTTGTATTTATTTCTTATTTCTTCCTCATTTCTTACATCTTTGAATAGATCCTTGATTGGTTCCTCTTTGATTGTTTCTTATAATAAAGTGTGAGTCCTTGGAGGACTATTTGTAGGAGGTTCATTTGGGGGCGAGGCCATTACTTTGTTCTAGGCTAGCAGGAATTTACCGTAATTCACAATAGTGTTTGTTATCACATATGCCTGAGTGTGGGATTGAATTCTATTAGCTTTAATTTCTCTAAAACATGCAGTTGCAGGTTTGTTCATAATGAATTGTTTTGCCTTCTACTCTGCCTCACTGAGAGATTGTTTCCGGCAAATTTGTTTCTGTGTGGTTCCTTATCCAGCCCTTCTTCCCTGCTGTTTCTTGGTGCCATTCAGTTCTAGGGATGTTTTCACTGCTTCCTATGAGCCTTATTTTCATTATATTAAAGAAGGACTTTTTTGTCTTTTCAGGGTATGTCACTGGCTTTTGTGTTCTCTTGCCTAATTACAAAGTGTGATCTCTTACTCTGCTAGCTTTGTAGCCACAGACGATCTTTTGGTGTCTTCCTATACTCTTGTTTGACCTTGATTACGTTTGGTAGTCCCATCCTGTTGTGAGTAGGGGTCATAGGTCTCTCTTAGTTTCATCAAAGATGGAGTTACACTTTTTTTCTTATTGGCTTTATTTTGTTCTCTGAGAGGAGAAAGGAGCAATATAGTCTCTCAATTGTAGTTTAAAAACCAGAATATGCTTTTGCAATTTACACTGTATATGCATTTTATTTTTCTTATGCCAAGATCTATTTTAAATTATAGTTAATTGCTAATAATTTGATCTTATATAAACTATTTTGCATTTTTTATAACAGCTGTTTTGCATTTTTTTATAATAGCAACTGAGGCATGAAAATTTGGTGAATCTCTTGGAAGTGTATAAGAAGAAAAAACGATGGTACCTAATTTTTGAATTTGTTGACCACACAATTCTTGATGACTTAGAGCTCTTTCCAAATGGACTAGACTACCAAGTAGTTCAGAAGTATTTGTTTCAGATTATTAATGGAATTGGATTTTGTCACAGTCACAATGTAAGTATTGGGTTTAAATAATTTGCTTTATCACATAGTTATTCATTCATTAATAATTTAATCTGTCTTTTTGATTTATACATTTGAAAATAAGTTGCAGACATTAGTACACTTTAACACTAAATACTTCATCTATACATCTCATTAATTAGAGTTACATATTTATTTTCTTTTTTTCCAAGATGGAGTCTTGCTCTGTTGGCTTCACTAAGGCGGAGGTTGATCTCGGCTCACTGCAACCTCCGCCTCCCAGATTCAAGCAATTCTCCTGCCTTAGTTTCCCAAGTAGCTGGGATTACAGGCATGGACCACCACACCCAGCTAATTTTTGTATTTTTAGTAGACATGGGGTTTCATCATGTTGGCCATGCCTGTCTCAAACTTTTGACCTCGTGATCTGCCTGCCTTGGCCTCCCAAAGTGCTGGGATTACAGGCATGAGCCACTGCTCCTGGCCCTGTTTTCTGTTCTTTTTTAAAAATTTTTTATTGTACTTTAGGTTCTGGGGTACATGTGCAGATCACATTTACTAAGTGAAATGCACAAATGCTAAGTGATGAATTTTGACAAATGCATAGACCCAAGGGTCTGTGTATTCATTAGTTTGTGTTCTCTTGCCTAATTACAAAGTGTAAATATATTAAAATTTCTACCCTTATCCTGTAGTCTGTCACAGTAATTTTATATCCTTTGAGTATCATATAAAAGCACCTCCAAGATGAGTGATACCTATAAAGTATAAATGAATAACTCAGCACATAGATTTTGCCAGTTTTACAAAATATTTTAAATGCCATTTTTTGTGTGATTATAAAAGTAATAAATGTTAATGGTAGAAGAATTAAAAACTAAAGATAATTATGAAGAAAGAAAAAGTCATTTTACATACCTGCCACCTAAAAGGATATATTTATTTTTTGTTGTTATTAGTATTCACTGTCTTTAATTTTTAAACTATCTTTCATTGTATAGTTTTATTATGTTATTGAGTTATAGTGTGAAGTTTACGTGTGTGTTTGTGTGTGTGTGTGTGTGTGTTAGAAAAATTGCTCAGTAGAGGCAGATACCTAGTTTCTACTGGGAAAAACACTACCCTTTTTAGGAGGCCTCCCATAGTGTCCTACTGGAAACTTTGGAATGATCCAGGCTCAGAATATCTATTTTGAGAAATGTAATTTTGAGACTCTATCTGTCTCTTAGGGCAGACTCACATTGACCAAACCCAGGAGACTGAATGCCAGTTTACTAAATTGCAAAAAGAGATAATCGTTACAGGGAAGATATATATATAAACAGAATAATAATAATGTGGTTTTTGCAATAAATCAGATCAGCATGAGGTGTTAGTGAATCAAATACTTAATGGTATCAATTTAAAAGATATTGATTCATCCTTCTTCATAAAAATGATGATATCATCCCAATTGGCCTGTAATACTTGAAGTTAGGTGGCTGAATGCCCTACATTCATCTCTGTACTAAGGATAGGCTTGCCGGTGGAACCAGCAAGCAAAAAGAATCATTGTCTCTCTCCCTGCAGAAGCGCATTTGAATGTATTCTGCTTATATTGCTTCTTTGTCCCTTTATTTTTATACTTTCCTGATGAATCAACCCATGTTTAATAACACATTCTACCTTTAGATGTACAGATACATCTAGGCAGTTTAGAGTCAAGTACTGCTGGCATGAGTGCCATTCTGTCTTTAAGGAAAGAGATTTTAGGCTGGGCATGGTGGCTCACGCCTGTAATCCTAGCCCTTTGGGAGCCAAGATGGGTGGATCACTTGAGGTCAGGAGTTAGAAATCAGCCTAGCCAACATGGTGAAACCACATCTCTACTAAAAATACAAAAAATTAGCCAAGCATGGTGGCAGGTGCCTGTAATCCCAGCTACTTGGGAGGCTGAGGCAGGTGAATTGCTTGTACCCAGGAGGCAGAAGTTGCAGTGAGCTGAGATGGCACCACTGCCCTCAAGCCTGGGCAACACAGTGAGACTCTGTCTCAAAAAAAAATAAGAAAAAATAAAAGAGATTATAAAATCCAGTGGTTCCCTGCTAAGCTTCAGAGCATTTACGTATCTCTTTATGGAAAATGTGAATTTTTATGGGTGGAGAACTGATCTCACTCTAATTTACGAACACTTGTCTCAAGGGAGCATTAGTGTTATTAGGGTTGCCTGGCAGTCATACTACTTTTTTTCTAGTCCATTTACTCTTCTTTTTTTTTTTTTTGAGATAGAATCTCACTCTGTCACCCAGGCTGGAGTGCAATGGCGTGATCTTGGCTCACTGTAACCCCTGTCTCCTGGGTTCAAGTGTTTCTCCTGCCTCAGCCTCCCAAGTAGCTGCGATTTCAGGTGTGCACCACCATGCTTGGCTAATTTTTGTATTTTTAGTAGATGTGGGGTTTCACCATGTTGGTCAGGCTGGTCTCGAACTCCTGGCCTCAAATGATCTTCCCACCTTGGCCTCACCAAGTGTTGGGATTACAGACTTGAGCCACTGTGCCCAGTCTCCATTTGCTCTTATTTACTTTATTTTATTTTTTTGGAGAGGGAGTCTCGCTCTGTCACCCAGGCTGGAGTGCAGTGCTGAGATCTCGGCCCACTGCAACCTCTGTCTCCCGGGTTCAAGCAATTCTCTTGTTCAGCCTCCTGAATAGCTGGGATTACAGGTGCCCACCACCACGCTTGGCTAATTTTTGTATTTTTAGTAGAAATGGAGTTTCACCATGTTGGTCAGGCTGGTCTTGAACTCCTGACCTCATGATCCGCCTGCTTCAGCCTCCCAAAGTGCTGGGATTACAGGCGTGAGCCATTGCACCCCGCCTCCTCCATTTACTCTTAAACTCTTCTAGATTATGATTTCTTACCGTCTTTCTTCTCGAACCCTAGTGCCTCTTCTCCAGTCCTTACTCCCAGCCTCCAGTTAAATGGAGATAATAATAGCATCTATCCATAGGGTTATTGTGAGAATAAAATAAGTTAAAACATGAAAAACACTTAGAATAGTGCCTGACACGTAAGTGTTCAAGTGTTAGCTATTATTGCTATTATTATTAAAGATATTTTTTAGGTTTTGTTTCCTGGGCAGTTAGCATTTCTCTTCTTAATGCAGACAGATAATAATGATAAGGGTTGGAATAAATAAACACACACATACATACATACATATAAACACATATATGTACACGTAAGGATGAGATGCCAGACTTTAAGAAAATCAAAACATTTATTCTCAAATATATTATTCATTTTTATATTTATCTATATATGTGAGCACTTGATTTTTTTTTTTTTTTTTTTTTTTTTGAGACGGAGTCTTGCTTTGTCACCCAGGCTGGAGTGCAGTGGTGTGATCTCAGCTCACTGCAACCTCTGCCTCCCAAGTTCAAACGATTCTCCTGCTTCAGCCTCCTGAGTAGCTGGAATTATGGGCACGTGCCACCATGCCCAGCAATTTTTTTTGTATTTTTAGTAGAGACGGGGTTTCGCCATATTGGCCAGGCTGGTCTAGAATATCTGACCTCGTGATCTGCCTGCCTCAGCCTCCCAAAGTATTGGGATGACAGGTGTGAGCCACTGCACCCGGCCAACACTTGAATTTTTAAAAATATAAATACTGTTTGAATCCTTTTGTGAGCCAGACTGAATAACATATTTAAAAACAAATTTAAGATTGCTGTCAATTCAAGTTTGATCCAAATAGTATAGAGCATTATGAGATTTGTAGAACTCCAAACAACTTTTTACTGAAATTACTAGGTATTATAAATTATTTAGGTTATACCTAGTATTAAAGACCCATGTGAGAGCCTACCCTTTTCAAAATACTTTCTCTGGCCACCCCAGTCTGCAATGAAGGGTTTTAGGGAAAATTCTACTCATATCATCTTGGTTATACTTAGGATCTATTGTTGTTACCATAAGTAAAAAGGTATTAGAGTTGGGAAGTAACGTGATGATCAGGCACTGTAGCCCCCTCATTTGTGGGATGAGAAGATAGACCTAGAAAGATTGAGTTGTCTCAGGCTGTACTGAAAACCAGGGACCAGACCCAGGTCTCTTCACTTGCATTTTAGCTCCTTCTACCACAGCACAGGTGGTCTGAGCCTGGACCTGTGTCCTCACCATTGATATCTAGGGTAATAAAAGTTGGTAGCCTGTACAACATGCTCAGCAATGGCAGATTGCCACTTAGGATGCTGGTCTTCTAAAAGACTTTAAAACAAATCTGTCTTTTCAAAATACAATTTGCTTATATTCGATAATTAGGCCTGATAATGTCTTTTGCTTAACTGTAGATTTTTAAATGTTATCAGAATACCAGTATCCTGTTTTATTCTTCCGAAATGCCTCCTTCAGAAACCTTAACCACTGACGTTTTTGTTTACTCTTTACATTTCTAATTGCCTGTGAATGTCTATACTTGAGTGCTCAGCATTCCACTCAAAAGTCCGTATGATTAAAACAAAACTAATTATTCCATTAAAACTTTCTCTAGACTTTTCTATTTTTGAAAATGGAACCACCATTCTTTTGAATTATCAGGTTCAAACAAAATATCTAAGACTCCTTCTAAATTCTATTTTATTTATTTATTTATTTATTTATTTTTGAGATGGACTCTCACTCTGTCTTCCAGGCTGGAGGGCAGTGGTGCGATCTCGGCTCATTGCAACCTCTGCTTCCCTGATTCAAGAAATTCTGCTTCAGCCTCCCAAGTAGCTGGGATTACAGGCACGCGCCACCACACCCAGCTAATTATTTGTATTTTAGTAGAGACAGGGTTTCACCAGGTTGGTCAGGCTGGTCTCGATCTGCTGACCTCAAGTGATCCACCCGCCTTGGCCTCCCAAAGTGCTGGGATTACAGGCGTGAGCCACTGTGCCGGTCTATTGATTCTTAATTTAATGTATCTCCAAACTGCATTTCCTCCCTCCCACTCCTCTGAATACCAGCCTAGTTTAGGCCCTTATCACCTCATACTGGTCCCACTGCTCTTCCTGCCTCTCGTCTTTCTCTCTGATTTAGCTCATTTATGGTCAGCATCATCTTTAAATACCACATTGTCTGTCACTTCCATGAGTTCCCAGGGTCTTGCCACAGTTCCTAGTCTGGCAGCTAAGATATTTCTTCTCCACTTCCTACAACTGTACTCTAGAAAAAAACATTTTCCCGAAATCTCTTATCTATTCCCATTTCTATTCTTGCTCTCTTTGTCACATTCACTTAGATTGCCCTTCTTTTTCTTTATTTATCTAGATCATGCTTAGTATTAAAGGCCTGTGTTAGAGCCCACCCTTCCATAAAAATCTTCCCTAACTGCCCCAGCTTCAATGATAGCTTTACTCTCTTAGTTTTCAGAGCAGTCATTAACCAAACAATTGATTTAGTAATTTGAAAAAATATATTTTATCCAATATTTTTGATTGTTTAAATAAAACTTCAAGTATAAATGTTGTTTCTTGCCCAACTAGGTCCTAGGTTATTTACTTTCTATGCTTTTGTTTGTATTCTTTATAGGGACAAAATGCAATGCCCTGCACATAGCAGGTGCCCCAAAATGATTAATTTTATTTAACATCTGTCACACTCTGCTTCTTGTCTTAGATCATACACAGAGATATAAAGCCAGAGAATATATTAGTCTCCCAGTCTGGCATTGTCAAGCTATGTGATTTTGGATTTGCACGTACATTGGAAGCTCCTGGGGAGGCTTATACTGATTATGTGGCAACCCGGTGGTACAGAGCTCCGGAACTATTGGTTGGTGACGTCAAGTATGGCAAGTAAGACAGCAATGATGGGGAGGAGTAGATTTTAATTCTTACTTCTTGCTATAGTGGAATGTTTGTTATATGATAAATGATCCCTCTAATACTGAAAGGAAGGCTAGAGTTTAGGGAACTATATAAGGTGGTTTGTAATCATTTTTGGTGCTTCCCCTTTAAATATTCTTGTGAAACAAGTATACTTATTTTAAAGGTGGGGAAATTAAGTGCTCTATTTTATACAGTGCATCAGAAATAGATATATTTATCACTTGTAAAGAGAGGTTAACATTGGTTGGTTAAATGTGACATTATTGAAACAGGGCAAGACGGAGTAAGCAAAGGTAGGGGCAGAAATTAAGTAAAATGTTTTTAAAGCATAAATTATCTTCACAAGGGAATTCTTCAAAGAAGAAAGGATTGTAACTTTTACTGTTTTTGATAGAAATCTTTCTAAAATATTTTCTATAATTTCTGTTTTCAGAGCACACTAAACATTATTTATTATTTTATTGATTACTCTGAGTTCTCATTTTGCTAACATTGGAATTTTTGTGCCATTTTATAATTCAGCAATAACCTTAAGCATTTTAAGATAGTTGTTCCTATGCCAAATGATGCTTGTATATTCTTTGAATTCTTATAACTGATTTGTAAGATAGTTTTAAAATTTTTATCCCTATCAGCCTTCAGTTCTCTTCACTGTGACTGTATTTATCCTTAGCAATCACCTCCTCTTTCTGGTATGCTGTTTTCAGTACGCTATGGCATAGCATAGATTGGTCCAGCTTGCTAGAGTTATGTGTAAGCAAAGAAATGAATAGGCTCTAAATGGAGCCTGAGAATTTTATTTCCAGAGTAAAATATACATAATAACAGTTCTGGCTTTTCAGAAAGCATTTTCCTTTTATGTCACATCATTGAAGTTTCTAGAAAGCTCACTTAATGCAAAATTGGGAGTTAGAACTTTAATAGGGAAATATCTTTTCATGGGTAATTTAAGGGTTACTATAGATTGAGTATTCCTTATCCTAAATGCTTGGGACCAGAAGTGTTGCAGATTTCAGGTGTTTTTTTTTGATTTTTTATTTTGGGATATTTGCATTATATCAGTGGAGCATCCCAAATCTAAAAATCTGAAATCTGAAATGTTCCAGTTGACATTTCCTTTGAGCTCACCTCAGTGCTTAAAAAGTTTTGGGACGCCGGGCGCGGTGGCTCACGCCTGTAATCCCAGCACTTTGGGAGGACGAGGCGGGTGGATCACAAGGTCAAGAGATCGAGACCATCCTCGTCAACATGGTGAAACCCCGTCTCTACTAAAAATACAAAAAATTAGCTGGGCATGGTGGCGCGTGCTTGTAATCCCAGCTACTCAGGAGGCTGAGGCAGGAGAATTGCCTGAACCCAGGAGGCGGAGGTTGTGGTGAGCCGAGATTGCGCCATTACACTCCAGCCTGGGTAACAAGAGAGAAACTCCGTCTCAAAAAAAAAAAAAAAAAAAAAAAAAAAAAAAAAAAAAAAAAAAAAAAAAAATTTGGGTTTTGGAGCATATTAGGATGGCAGATTTTACACTACCTTGCTTTTCTTTCAGGGCTGTTGATGTGTGGGCCATTGGTTGTCTGGTAACTGAAATGTTCATGGGGGAACCCCTATTTCCTGGAGATTCTGATATTGATCAGCTATATCATATTATGATGTGTTTAGGTAAGATTACACATCTGAGTTTTATATTTTAGAGATTTTTCTGTGCATTTGTTTGTGTGTGTGTGTGTTTGTGATTTTGCAAGCCGTTACATTAAAGATTATATATGTTTTAAGTGAAGGTAAGGAGCATATAGGAAAATTATGTGTGTATTTTAATTTATTTTTTCCCTTCAGTATGACATTGGTCTATCTGATGCATGTTCTTAATCACACTCACCTCCCTTTTTCCCTCAACAGAGAGGAGAAGAGCAGAGGTTGTGCGTTTCTCTACACTTTTACATATAGTTAATTACATGTAGAGAGGATGCAATGATCATTAATTATTTGTGAGTTAGTGAGCATTTGGTGTAATATAACTACTGTCCCTACTTCCATATTCAAGAGAAGAGACACAGAGATTTCCAAGGTTGCTTAAACTTGCCTCAGAATTGAACTTTTGCTGTTAGTGCTTTTGACAGAATTTCAAAGCTGGACTATGCAAATCTGACGTTTATTGAAATATCAACTTCAGATTTGAGGATGGAGCTTGGAAATAACTATTTAACTATTTGATTTGAAGTTTTCAAATTAGAAATTCAATAAGCAGTACAGTGGCTTCTTACAGTGGAATTTTCAGATATATTTTATATTCAACTGGATACTAAAGTTGAGAAGAAAGATGAAGTGCTCAAATCTGACCTTAATATAAGCACAAAATCAGTTGACCAAATATCAGATTCTTAAAGGGGTAGAACTGATTTATCTAGATAAGATCCTGTCCATATGACTATTAATATTTTTATTGTTTTTTTTTTTGTTTTTTTTTTTTTTTTTTTTTTTTTTTTGAGACGGAGTTTCTCTCTTGTTACCCAGGCTGGAATGCAATGGCACGATCTTGGCTCACCGCAACCTCCACCTTATGGGTTCAGGCAATTCTCCTGCCTCAGCCTCCTGAGTAGCTGAGATTACAGGCACGCGCCACCATGCCCAGCTACTTTTTTGTATTTTAAGTAGAGACGGGGTTTCACCGTGTTGACCAGGATGGTCTCGATCTCCTGACCTCGTGATCCACCCGCCTCAGCCTCCCAAAGTGCTGGGATTACAGGTGTGAGCCACCGCGCCCGGCTAATATTTTTATTGTTTTGTTCAGCACTTTATGCTTTGTAGTTAGAAACAAAGTGCTGGTGCTTATATCTGGAAGGTTATAAAATATTCTTTAGTTGTCCTTTTCCTACACTCCTTAATACTACTGGGTACCGCCAGAGTAACAGCATTGTCTTTAGTCAATTTTGCATGCTGAGGGAGCCCAAACTCCATAAACCATGTTCCGCTATTTCCTCTATTTCAAACCTCCTGTCTCTTTACCACTTCTATCAAGTTGTATAATAACAGAGATATGTGCTTTTTTCACTTCCAGGTAATCTAATTCCAAGACATCAGGAGCTTTTTTATAAAAATCCTGTATTTGCTGGAGTAAGGTTGCCTGAAATCAAGGAAAGAGTACCTCTTGAAAGACGCTATCCTAAGCTCTCTGAAGTGGTGATAGATTTAGCAAAGGTAATTATATTTTTTGTTTATACTTTCTGACAGGGAATTTATGCACTATTGAGACTTGTTTTTTCTTTTTTTCTTGTCTAGTTGATCTTTTAGGTCAAAAATTTCCTCTGATGATTTTAATTTTTATACATTTAGAAAGAATTTAAATAATTTGATGGGGGTAACTTTAGAGAAAAAGGACTGAAAATTTTACCTGTTCTAAAACTCTGTAAGAAACCATTTAGTGTTTTCTAGCATTTTGTAAATGTGAAAACATCCTCACTGAAAAACATATTAAAAACCTAAAAACACTGCATAATTTTAATGTTTAACATTTAAAATGCAAGCCTTGTGTAAATGGAAAATAAAATAAAAGTAGGATAAGAAAATAAAAAGGGGCCAGACACAGTGGCTCATGCCTGTAATCCCAGCACTTTGGGAGGCTAAGGCAGGCAAATTACCTGAGGTTGGGAGTTCGAGACCAGCCTGGCCAACCTGGTGAAACCCTGTGTCTACTGAAAATACAAAAAGTTATCTGGGCGTGGTGGCGTGTGCATGTGATCCTAGCGGCTTGGAATGCTGAGACAGGAGAATCACGTGAACCCAGGAGGCAGAAGTTACGGTGAGCTGAGATCGTGCCACTGCACTCTATCCTGGGTGACAGAGTGAAATTCTGTCTCAAAAAAAGAGAAAAGAATAGAAAAGAAAAAGGATAGAGAAGTAGGAAAATATCAAAATGTAGGGCATAGAGTCATGATCTGTATGGTATTGTTAAAGGAGTTTGTGCTTAGCCACTGGATTTGCTGCAGCCAGTTTACAAATGGCCAATACTTTTTTGTTGTATTTGATTAAGGAAGATGTTTGAGAGATTCTCACTCTATCAAGTGAGAATCAACTCGAAGAGTTGACCTTTTTGGAATTATTAGCTCAAAAAATTCTCATTAGTTAAGATTGTTTAAATTATTGATAACATATCTACCTCTGAAACACTATGATACAACATTTACCCAAATTTTTTTTGTTTTTTACTTCTTTTTTTTTGTTTTTTTTCTGCCTTCTCGGCACTAGCATGTTTTAAAATTCTTTAATTCATGAGGTTTAGTAAGCTTATAACTAATTATAACAAGTTCTTAAAATAATACATTTCCAGTTTTTTACATAATCTTCTAACAGATGGAAATATTTTTAATTGGTATGAGCTTTGTGATCTCTCTGTAAGGAGATATAAAGGCAATAAAGGTAAAACTATTGTCCAACTTGTGTACCTCAAGTAGAACCATATAAAACTTTTAAAACATTTTATTTTCGAAAATTTCAAACAGAAAAGAAAATAGAATAGTTGTATAATGAACCTTCATGTACTCGTCATCTAGCTTCAACAATTATCAAGCTTTTGATAATATTGTTTAATTTATCCACACTCTCTTCAACTTTTTTTTTTTTTGGAGTATTTTGAAGCAAATCCCAGACATCTTATTTTACTTATCAGTAGCACAGTTGTGCAGAGAACTTTTCTTGTTCACTTAAAGTTACTTATTGAGTCCCATCTATTTTTACTGGCATTTTAAGAGTTTTAATGAATCAGAACAAGACTTTGCAATAAAATAAAACAAAATAAAATTATCTTTGTAAAGCATCTAGCATAGTTATAAGCACAGGGTAAATCCTCTCTCTTCCATTCTGTAATAAACTTAAGTTTTAAGAATTCCAAATAATTTTTTACTATAATAAAATATCTAACTGATATTTAAAGTTTCATTAATTTTCATGAAATTTCATTTTATACTTTGAATTAGGATCTGAATGAAGTCTATAGGTTACAATTGGTCAATATGTTTTTAAAACTTTATTTATAAGCTTCTCTTCATCTCTTTCTTTTTTGTTTAAACGTTGCAACTTATTTGTTGAAGAAAGTAGGTTGTTTGTCCTTAGAATTTTCTACATAATGCAGTACACATGTTTCTCTGTGTCCTGGTTTTCTTATAAACTCACAGTAGAGTTAGAGCTTGATCAGAATCATGTTGATCTTTTGGTAACACTGCTTCACAGGAGGTTTGTGTATTTCTGTGTAGAGACACTGTATGTTTGGTGGTCTTTCTTTTTGTGATACTAGCAACCATTGATGGTCACTGTTTAGATTTGTGATTAATCTTTATCCTTGAGTATAGTTTAAAATTCATTGGCGCCCAAGTGTGGTGGATCTCGCTGGTAATCCCAGCCTTTTGGGAAGCTGAGGAGGATGGATAGCTTGAGCCCAGGAATTTGAGACTAGCTTGGGCAACATGGGGAAGCCCTGTCTTACAAAAAATACAAAAATTAGTTGGGTTTGGTGGTGTGAACCTGTGGTCCCAGCTGCTCAAGAGACTGAGGTGAAAGGATCACCTGAGCCTGGAGAGGTCAAGGCTGTGGTTAAGCCATGATTGCGCCACTGCATTCCAGCCTGGGTGACAGAGTGGGACCATGTCTTAAAAAAAATCGTTGACTATAAAGAGGCATTTAAAAAATATCTTTATAAGTTTAAATGTAGGTAGTTTTTCTTTGATATGAACTCTAGGTGTTTTTAATTTTTCAGAAATGCTTACATATTGACCCTGACAAAAGACCCTTCTGTGCTGAGCTCTTATACCATGATTTCTTTCAAATGGATGGATTCGCTGAGAGGTATAATACTAACCCATGTTTTTCAGGTCATACCAACCTAGGGTTAAAGTAAGTCTTCCACAGTTGTCACAAACAGCATTTCTCTTATTTCTGTTCCTACCTACATGCAGTTCCTAGGGGTGGTCTTCTACATTTACTAAATTAGTGCTCTTGGTTTTCATGAAGCAGTCACTTTATGCTCTTCTTTCTGTCTCCCTGTGGTGACATCTACCAGTCAGGTCATTGATTTCTATGTTGCTACCAACCGTGTGATGCCATTATCTTAGATGTTGATGCACTTACAAAGGTGCCATCTCCTGTTGATGCCCAACTCATACCACACCAAGTCCTTTGATACTGCTGGCACTGCTGGTGTGCTGAGACCTTGATGTGCCAAACCTGTGGGTGCCAGAGTTGCTGCCATGGTCTTTTGTGCTGCTCAAGCTGCTGGCAGCAGTGCAGCTGACGAAACAAAAAGTAGTGAGATGAGTGGCATTAACACATAGCTTAATAAAAGATAGCTAGGTTTTCCTGTTTGCTTCTGTAAGAAACTCTGGCCTCACATAAATATGTAGTTGGAAAATAGAATATTTTGAAAGCCTTTTAAGATAATTGTGGGTATTCTTTGGTTCTATAACAAAACTCTGATACCATAGTAAAACTTGACAGTGGTAGTTTCTTAAAGACTGGTTGTGTTGTGGAATCTGAGTTTTTCTTCCTTTGTTAAATTAAAATCCATTTGTCTGTCTTGCCTTTTTAGTGGCTCTTTTACCCATGCTTGCATTTGTAATATCATGCGTTAGTCATTTGGAAAATATTAGTTTGCTGAGTTATGCAGATCTTAAGAGTATTGACATTTCTTATACAGCATCAAAAATTACATTCTAACTCATAATAGTTTTTGAGTTTTGGGAAGCTGCTAAGCTCACAGTGGTGGATACAAGTTTGACAGAATTGTAATTTTTGCATACAATTTTGAATTTTATCATTGACACAATAATTTCAGTTTTTCTTGAAGTGACAAGATCACTTTCTTTATTTGTTAAAAGAAAATGTTTACCATATACCCAAAGTCTTAATAACCATAGTTTTTCTGTCATTCTTTCTTTCAAGTAAAAATATCTAGTTTAGTTCGTATCACAAACAATTACACAAGTAATTTTCTTAAGATAACCGTTGCATTTTGGTTTGTAGCAGAGGTGCTTTATGTATAAATTCTGTTTGCCACACAGATGATGAAAAAAGGCATGTATTTAAGAGTTTGGTTTTAATGAAATTAATACCTTTTTACTGCTTCATCAGAGACCTTCTTAAGCAAGACCGCCTTAAAAAAAAAAAAAAAGAAAGAAAACATCTGAAAATGTGTGGCTATGCAGAAAGCAATGACTGCTAGTACATTTTGGTTTCACGGCTTTGATTCTTGGTAAGGTGTCAGCAGTTTTATCCACCACTGCTTTCACGTTAACCTGGTGAGAAAGACAAACATGTTTATGTTAAAATAATGACTTTGACCTTGTGAACCTTCTGAAGGTTCTTAGGGATCCCCAAAGATCTACACATCACACTTTTCCAAACTGGTGATCTAGGCCAGGATTTTTCTCATTTTTAATAACATAGACTAGTTTAATATTCAATTTTTTTAAAAAATAAATATCTTGAAAGTCAATTTTTTATAGGTTTATCCATGTCTTCCAATTTTATTTTACTATATTTATATGTAGGTTTTCTCAAGAACTACAGTTAAAAGTACAGAAAGATGCCAAAAATATTTCTTTATCTAAAAAATCCCAAAACAGAAAGAAGGAAAAAGAAAAAGATGATTCTTTAGGTGAAGAAAGAAAAACACTTGTGGTACAGGTAAATGTTCATATTTCACATTTTAAATATAATGTACTTTAAACAATTTTTTTTGAGAAAAAAATGATAAGTTTGAAAAAAGTTTTCTGAGCAGTAAGCAAATTGGTAACTTTTAGCTTAGTTGTAAAAATGTAACTTATCAGACCATATTTTGAGTACTTATTATGTACCAGACTTTGCAAGGGTGCTTGTTGGAAAATCACACTCATGCAAGAACATCTAGACATGTGCTTTCATGCACACATAGACACATGGAACAAACAACCCTCACTGACTTATTTTTCTTAAATGATATGAGTGAAAAATATTGTTCGTAGAAATTTCTATTAAGTAAAGCATTTGAAAAGTGAGATTTGGATACTTAAGTTAGGTTTGTTTTTCCTGGTTAATTACCCAGGATCTCTTCTTGATAAGGTTATTCAAGTCCACCACCAACCCACTCATATCAAGTATACTGAAAGAAGAAAGGTACGAGTTTTGTGTTTCCTTACTCTGAACATGTAAGAAAAAAAGTGGCATTTTTGATTCCTCTTCTATGAGTTTTTCCACTAATGTGTGTGTGCGTGTGTGTGTGTGTGTGTGTGTGTGTGTGTGTGACTGAGCTGTGTGAACTTCGTTTCCATTCTTTTTGTATTTTCCCCATGACTATCTGAATAAGAAAGAATCTGGCTTTAATTTTAATCCCATAGATAGAAAAAGAAAATAGGTATAAAAAGGTGACACTTATGAAATTCTGCTCTAGTTGGCAAGTACTTTATAAGAATAGGTGAATTTTCATTCTCTTCAGATGATTAACCTTATTAATATTTTTATTTATAATCAGGATACCAATGCTGATCCCAAAATTAAGGATTGTAAACTATTTCAAATAAAAGGGTCAAAAATTGATGGAGAAAAAGCTGAAAAAGGCAACAGAGCTTCAAAAGCCATCTGTCTCCATGATAATAGGACAAGCCATGTCAAAATAGTGCCTTCAACAAGCCTCAAAGATTGCAGCAATGTCAGTGTGGACCACACAAGGAATCCAGGTGTGGCAATTCCCCCACTTATGCACAATCTTTCTGCAGTTGCTCCCGCTGTTAATTCCACAATGGGGACTGCGACTATACCAATTCAGAGTTACAGGTATGAATTAGCAAAATAAGACCAAAAAATTGTTTAAGGATATATTTAGAAATTGCAAGGGTTTGTCAATTTATCCACATTGTTTTTATACTCAGAATTCTGGATGCTATTTACTCTTGTCAGGTAGCTCTTTCAAAAGACTTTTTGGCTGTGTGATGAAAATCATTAGCATTTGATCAACGCAACTCAGGACTTTCTAAGTCCTGAGAAAGTAAGGTTTTACTGCTTAAGGTGAAGAAAATTTACAGCTATATAGTCTAATAATGTGAAAGCAGGTTGTCATAGTAAAAGAGATAACTGGTTTTGAGTGTTTGCTGCTGCAGGGTGTGGCTGTGAGCCTTTAGTAGTATATGGAAGTTCCATTTGGGAATTTTGCTGAAAGGAGGGGAATGTATTTGGTAGGAGTTGGGGGCTGGTGGGAGGCATGAGGGTAGTGATAAAGAATAGAATGTTTCTCCTGATTCATGTGCATTGTATATTTGAGAGTAGACCTTACATTCTGAATAAACTGCTTGTTAGTTGATGCTGTGTCATTTGGGTTTGTGCTTTAAAAGGTAATTATTGCTGGTTCTAACTTAAATTTTTTTTTTTTTTTTTGTTACAGAGTGGATGACAAAACTAAGAAGTGTTCTATTCCATTTGTTAAACTGAACAGACATTCCCCATCAGGCATTGATAATATTAATGTGACCACATTAGTAAGTAAGCAGTTCTCAGCAGTAGAAGAACAAGCACCAGTCAGCTCTTGACTTTTATTAAAATTAAATACGATAGTGAAGAACTGAGAATTTTGTTTGGAAACATATAAAGTGAAACCTTAAGTGTGCGTGTATTATCCCAGCCCATCATAGTCATAAATGTGAACTTCTGAAAGTTTAAATAAGTTTTATAAGTCTGAAAACTTAAATATGTTATTGGTTTTCTTCTTTTTGAGACAGAGTCTTGCTCTGTCACCCAGGTTAGAGTGCAGTGGTGCGATCTCGGCTCAACTCAACCTCCACCTCTCAAGTTCAAGCGATTCTCCTGCCTCAGCCTCCTGAGTAGCTGGGATTGCAGGCACTCACCACCTCACCTGGCGAATTTTTGTATTTTTAGTAGAGATGGGGTTTCACCATCTTGGCCAAGCTGGTCTCAAACTCCTGACCTTGTGGTCAGCTTCCCAAAGTGCTGGGATTACAGGCGTGAGCCACTGTTCCTGGCTTGTTTTGTTTATTCTTTAGTAACATAGAAATTTTCTCAACCTGATGATTGCTGGTCAGTTCTTTTTTAGAGTAGATGAAAAGGTAAATTGTCTTATCTCACCCACACCAGATTTTTGGTGGCTGTATTCTATTGTCCGGGGACGGTAGCTCACATCTGTAATCCCAGCACTTTGGGAGGCTGAGGCAGGAGTATAGTTTGAGCTCAGGAATTTGAAACAAGTTTGAGCAACACAGCAAGATCCTATCTCTACAAAATTTTTTTCAAAAACTAGCTGGGCATGGTGGCACATGCCTGTAGTCCTAGCTACTTGGGAGGCTGAGATGTGTGGGTTGTTTGGGTCTGGCAAGTTGAGGCTACAGTGGTAAGCTGTGGCTGTGATTGTGTCCCAGCACCTCAGCCTTCAGCCTGGGTGACAGACCAAGACCCTGTCTCAAAAAAAAAAAAAAAAAAAAGGAAGGAGAAAGAAATGAAATGGTTCTATTTATTTATATAACAAATATTTATTGATCACTTATTATGTGTGAGACACTGAAGATAAATAAGTCAATCTTTCTTTTCAAGGACTTCATGATCTAGATCAGGCGTCCCCAAGCTACGGCCCGCGGGCCGCATGCGGCCCCCTGAGGCCATTTATCTGGCCCCCCACCGCACTTCAGGAAGGCACACCTCTTTCATTGGTGGTCAGTGAGAGGAGCACAGTATGTGGCGGCCCTCCAATGGTTTGAGGGACAGTGAACTGGCCCCCTGTGTAAAAAGTTTGGGGACACCTGATCTAGAGGATCAGCAAATTAAAGCATCGTATCATATTGTAATAGTAGAAGCACGTACAAGATTTAGAGATAGCACAGGAAGGAGCATTATTATTCTCAGCATGGCCTCCAGAATGTTTCTCTTTTAAACTCTGCCTCCCAGATTTAAGCGATTCTCCTGTTTCAGCCTCCCAAGTAGCTGGGACTACAGGCACGTGCCACCATGCCCAGCTAATTTTTGTATTTTTAATAGAGATGGGGTTTCACCATGTTGGCCAAGATGGTTTCGATTTCTTGACCTCATGATCTTCATGTCTTGGTCTCCCAAAGTACTGGGATTACAGGTGTGAGCCACCCCACCTGTCCTTTGTGTTTTATTTTCACTCTTTGAATATGTTAATCTGGCAGTTTGAACTTATTTTTAAATTTTATTTTTTGTATTTGCATATAGTTTTCTTGAACTATTTTATTTTATAGCCAATTTGAACCAATAGGCTTAGCGCTTGTTCTGTGAAGAGAGTAAAGAGAAACGTCCAAAAGAAAGAAACTCAAAAGCTCACTGCAAGACTCTTGAAGACTTTCTGACAGCCAGAATGGCATAACTCACAGAATATTAGGTTCGAAGTATCAAGGAACCTCAATAACTTAATGTCATTATACATGTGTTTTTGTGTGTGTAGTTTATTATACATATATATGTATTTCATCATGCATACTTTTTTAAGCAGATCACATAAACATGTATTTTTTAAGCAAGTTACATAATCTCTCTATGTGTCAATTATTTTGAGACTGTGGAAAGGAATACAGGGCTTCTGTGATACTTGAATGAAAAATCCTGGAAAAGTGTCGGAATCTTAAGGATGCAGAATTGAAGTGCAGCTGCTATTCCTTGCTATTTTTTCTGACTTTACTAACTGTAAAATAATAGTACTAAGAAAGATTAGGAAAAATACTTGAAGTTACAATTCTTTACCTAATAAATTGTATTCCTAGGAAGATAGTACCATATTCTAACTCTGAGGAGCAAGACGAGGACGAATATAGAAAAATGAGTAACAGAATTATATCGGGAAAGTGAAAAGCAAGCTAGGGAAAGACGTGACATACATAAGAAGATAAACTGTTCAATATTTATGAATACAACAGCAACTGTTTGCTGAAAAGCCTAGGAAGTGTTGTAAGGCCTGATCATGCTGGCCTGTAGAACCAGGGCGTCAATGCCCATCTTTTAACCTTTTACTACTTGCTGGGATTTAACACATTGATAATTGGCAAAGGGAGAAGGAGAAGCTCATAGCAATCAAGTTATCTACTTGTTAGCAATTTTAATGAGTTTAATGAGGAAGACATTTGAAATAATTGGATGAATTTTTTATATGATTAATGTCCTTCAAATTTTATATTACAGACCTTCAATTTCACAAATTTTAGCATACAAACATAGGAGTTACAAAAGAAGGAAAGCCTAGCTAACCTTGAAACTAATTATTTTGTGTTGCCTATTTTGATGATATTAGGTCTCTAGTGAAAAGAGTCTCCTTCAGGCAAGTAAGAACAGAAGGGAATACTCCAGGACAGACGTCCGTTTGCCTGAACTAAACTCTAATCATCTCCCTGAACTAAGAACCTTGGAAGGCATAGGTATGTTGATAATGCTTTTACTTTGTATAGTCTGTTTACATTACTTAAAGTGTATGTTAAATAAACAGAATTTAAAAATAAAAATTCATAGTAACTTTACATATTTAAGCATGTAAATACCTATTATAATAAGTACATACTGAGGAGCAAGTAAAGGATGTGAAAACCTAAAAACTAACAAAATATCTAATATTTTCACTGTGTTTATGGTCATTTTTATCTAGCTCGAAATTCCAGGCTAACAAAGAAAGAGAACAAAATTCTTCCAGCATCTCGAATTCCTTCTCTGGCCGCTATTGACCTGCACACTCCGAGTATTACATTACATCAGGTACAGAAATACTCTTTATAGGATGGACAGAACTTGGGTCTCTCTCATACTTACTAGTAAAGTATTTTAGGGAGAGTTTGCTATTAAGAATTGTGCAGGTTTATTGGTGGGATCTATAAAGTTTTTCTTGCTAAAGTTTGTTTGATTCATTGGACTTAGTACCTTTATTACGTATATATTTACATAACATTTCCTAACTTGCCATAATACTATTTTTTTTCAGAGACATGGTCTCACTCTGGTGGCCAGGCCGGAGTGCAGTAACATGATCCCAGCTCATTGCAGCCTCAAACTCTTGAGCTTAAGCAATCCAACCACCTCAGCCTCCCAAGTAGCTGAGATTACGGGCATACACCACCAGATTCAACAAATTTTAAAATTTTTTGTAGAGAGGATGCCTTGCTGTGTTGCCTGGGCTGGTCTCAATTCCTGGCCTCCAGTGATTCTTCTGCTTCAGCCTCCCAAAGTGTTGGAATTACAGACGTGAACTATGGCTCCTGGCCAGGAATCCCTTTTTTTAATAGGTTAAAAATGTGTGTGTCCGGGTATGCAGCCTAGCTACAGTTTTTGTTAACTATTTTTTTTTTTTTGGTAGTTCATAGTATTTTACTACATTAACTCCAAAGTTAAAAACAACCTACCTTTCAAAGGGAGAAACTCTGAAATTGTTTTTATTCTTTCAAAATGGATTATCTATTTGACATGTTTTTCCCCCAAGACAATACATTTCATCCATGTTAAATGCTCTTCCATATAGTCATCTTTTTCTATCATTGCTCTTAACTTTATGTATGTTTCTATTACTTTTATATCAACAGCCATAACACTCATTTTTTACACTGAGAAAATTGGTAAACTTAAATCGTCAGAGCCAACCGTAACTAGCTACAAACTTTGGCTATGGGCATGGTATTTTTCTTTTACTGCTTCAGACAGATTTCCCACCTTTGCTTGAAGTTAGGCAGTTTTTGTTTTGGAATTAATTCTTCATCCTCATTATTAATACATTTCCATTTCATGGAGAGCTCCTGTATCCATGGTGATGCTTTTTCCACTGTTAATCCCCGTTTTTGAGATAGAGTCTCCCTCTGTTGCCCAGGCTCGAGTGCAGTGGTACAATATTAGCTCACTGCAACCTCTGCCTCCCAGGTTCAAGTGATTCTTGTGCCTCAGCCTCCCGAGTAGCTGGGATTACAGGTGCATGCCACCACATCCAGCTAATTTTTGTATTTTGGTAGAGGTAGGGTTTCACCATGTTGGCCAGGCTGGACTTGAACTCCTCACCTCAAATGATCCGCCTGCCTCGGCCCCCCAAAGTGCTGGGGTTATAGGCTTAAGCCATTGCACCCGGCCTCACTGTGAACTCTTCAATAGTTCTGTAGTTCTACAAAGGAGTAGTATTACTGAAGATAACAAATTACCTAGAGATGCTGAGGAAACGGTTTATTGCGTGGTTGCTTTGCCTTATCTCTTGCCAACAATTTCTATAGCAACATTTAGTTAAAACTGAACAAATTCCTGTCGTGTGAAGATTAATCACTATCACAGATTCCACATTTAGGAACCACAGAGTATCAATATGTTTCTTATATACTTCTTTACTTCTTTTTTTTTTTGAGACAGGGTTTTGCTGTGTCATACAGGCTGGTGTTCAGTGGCACCATCATCGTTCAGTGCAGCCCCGATCCCCTGGGCTTAAGCAATCATCCCACCTCAGCTTCCTGAGTAGCTGGGACCACAGGCATACACCAACATACCTTGTTATGAGCCACTGTACCTGGCCTTTTTTTTCTGGGCACATGGTCTTGCTCTATTGCCCAGGCTGGAGTGCAATGGCATGCTCATAGCTCACTGCATCCTTGAGCTCCTTGGCTTAAGACATCTTTCCACCTCAGTCTCCCAAGGAGCTGGGACTGCAGGTGCAGGCCACCAGGCCTAGCTAATGTTTTTTTTTTTTTTTTTAAGAGATGGAATCTATTTATCCATTTCCCAGCTGAGGGACATTTGAGTTGTTTGCAGTTTTTGACAATTAAACATGAAGTGTTATATAAATATTTGTAAATGTGTTTTTTGTGTGTGAATATAAGGTTTCACATTTAGTTGGTAAATAATTTAAAATGGATTTGCTGGGTCATATGGTAAGTATATTATTTAACTTTATAAGAAATTATCAAATTTTTCAAAAATGACTATGCCATTTTGCATTTCAACCAGCAATGCATAATAATATCAGTTGTTCCTTATCCTCACCAACACTTGGTATTGTCAGTTTAATTTTAACCATTCTAATAGGTGTGAAGTGGCATCTCACTGTGGTTTTAATTTGTATTTCCCTAATGACAAAGATTTTGAGAATCTTTTCATGTGCTTATCTGCACATGAAAGAGCTGTATATCTTCTTTGATGAAATATCTGCTCAAATCTTTTGCCTATTTTTAATGGGTTGTTTTCACATTGTTGAGTCATTATGTATTTTGATGTTCAAATTAGTCCAGTTTTCTCTAGTGGGATCCCATTCAAGGTAGCTTCTGTCTCCTTTTGACATGTCCTCATCATTCTTCGAGGAATTCCTTGCTATCTGGTGCAACAGATAATGCAGATTGATTTGTACCAGCCTGGAATCAGCCATTTCTCCAAGGATCCCTAGTTTCCTTTTGTAGATAATCATATTTAGAAGTCAAGATCTGGGCTCTAGGTGTGTTCATTGATTTGGGGGGAGTCATCGTTCTAAGGTCCTCTTAGTGGACAGAGCTAGGTACATAGACATATGCACATACATATACACATTTACTATGAGTTTATTTCTATTTATTTATTTATCTATTAGTTTTTCTGAGACGAAGTCTTGCTCTGTCGCCCAGGCTGGTGTGCAGTGATGCAATCTCGGCTCACGGCAACCTCCACCTCCTGGGTTCAAGTGATTCTCCTGTCTGAGCCTCCCGAATACCTGGAACTACAGGCGTATGCCACCATGCCTGGCTAATTTTGTATTTTTAGTAGAGACAGGGTTTCACAGTGTTAGCCAGGATGGTCTCGATCTCCTGACTTCGTGATCCGGCTGCCTCGGCCTCCCAAATTGCTGGGATTACAGACATGAGCCACTGCACCTGGCCAAGTTTATTTCTATTTCTATCTGTGGTTACTAAAATCTACAAAGATGCCTCTAATTCTAATCCAACACACAGAGTTTGGTCTAGTTTACTATTCCCTTCTTTGACAATGAGAAATTTACCTGCATGTTATTCCATGTATAATTTAATATATGTGCTTATTTGATTAATTATTTTATATATATCTAACCTCCTGTTCTACTATAATTTCCTTTTTTAAAAAAAGGTACGTTTGTTATGTTTTAACATTAAGGTTTGTTAGCTTCATAAAACAAGTTGAGCAGAGGTCTCTATTTCCTGAAAAAGTTTCATAAATTGGTGTTATTTGTTCCTTGAATGATTGATAGAATTCTCTGGTGAAGCCATCTGTCCCAAGAATTTTATTTTGGGGAAAATTTTGGACAACAATTTCAATTTCTTTTTTCTTTTTTTGAGACGGAGTGTGCTCTTGTTGCCAAGGCTTGAGTGCAATGGCCCAATCTCGACTCACTGCAACCTCTGCCTCCTGAGTTCAAGCAATTCTCCTGCCTCAAGTAGCTGGGATTACAGGCATGCACCACCACGCCTGGCTAATTTTGTCATTTTAGTAGACTGGGTTTCTCCATGTTGGTCAGGCTGGTCTCAGCTCCCGACCTCAGGTGATCCACCTGCCTCCGCCTCCCAAAGTGCTGGGATTACAGGCATAAACCGCTGTGCCCAGCAATGATGTCAATTTCTTTAAAAGATATAGAGCTATTCGGATTTTCTGTTTCTTCTTGGGTCTCTTTTGGTAGGTCGTATTTTTTAATCCTTTGATTCATGTCATACAATTTAAAAAATTTGTTGGCATGACGTTCATAGTATTCTCTTATTGTCCTTTTGTTTTGTTTTTGTTTTTGAGACAGAGTCTTGCTCTGTCACCCAGGCTGAAGTACAGTGGCACAATCTTAACCCACTGCAAGCTCCACCTCCTGGGCCCAAGTGATTCTCCTGCCTCAGCCTCCCAAATACTGGGATTACAGCTGTGAGCCACCATATCTGGCTAATTTTTGTATTTTTAGTAGAGATGGGGTTTCACCATATTGGCTAGGCTGGTCTCAAACTTCTAATCTTTAGTGATACACCTGCCTCAGTCTCCCAAAGTGCTGGGATTACAGGCATGAGCCACTGCACCTGGCCTCTTATTGTCCTTTTAATATCTGTAAAGACTGTGATGATTAATTCTTTGTTTTTACTATATTATGTTCACTTTCTTTTTCTTGAGCAGTATAGTTAGGAGTTTGTCAATTTTGTTGTGGTTTTCAACAAAATCAAGCCTTTGACATTGTTAATTTTCTCTGTTGCCTGTCAGTTCCCTATTTTATTGATGTCTCCTCTTAGTTTTTCCCTTTTACTTACTTTGGGTTTATTCTGCTCAATTTTTCTAGATTCTTAAAGAAACCTATCACTTGGTCACTTAGTTTTTGGTTTTTTTTTGTTTTTTTTTTTTTTTTTGGTAATGTAAGCATGTAAAGCTATACATTTTCCTTTAAGCACTGCTTTACCTTTATCCCACAGCTTTTGATATATTGTATTTTCATTTCTATGCTTATTAAAATCTACAAAGATACCTCTAATTCTAATCCAAACAACACAGTTTGGTCTAGTTTACCACTCTTCTTTGAGAGTGAGAAATTTAGCTGTATGTTATTCTATGTGTATTTACTTATTTGATTAATTATTTTGTATATATCTAAGCTTTAATTTCTTTTTTATAAAGAAAGATATCTTTGTCATGTTTTAACATTAAGGTTAGTCCAAACATTTTTAAATTTCCCTTAATTTTCCCATTTGTAATTTCTTCTCTGACCTATGAATTATTTAAAAATGTTGTTTAATAGCCAGGTATTTGAGGTTTCCCTAATAGCTTATTATTGATTAATTTGTACGTTAATTCCATTGTGGTCAGAGAATACACCCAGTGTGATCTTGATTTTTTTAGATTCAATGAGACATGTCTTATGGTCTATGGTCTATCTTGGTGATTGACCCTTGTTCCCTTGAAAAAATGTATATTCTTTGTTGTTTGATTAATCATTCTATAAATGTAAAATTAGATCAAGGTGGTTAGTAGTACAGTATTCTTCAGATCATCTATGCTCTTAATTTTTTTTGTTTAGGTCTATCAGTTCTTGAAAGAGTACTGTTAAAATTTTTTATTATGTCTGTTTATTTTTATTTAATTTAATTATTTATTTCAAGACAGAGACTGGCTTTGTTGCCCAGGCTGGTCTTGCCCTCCTGAGCTCAAATGATCCACCTGCTTCCACCTCCCAAAGTGCTGGAATTACAGGCATGACCCACCACACCTAGCCTGTATCTATTTGTTTTTGCTTCATGTATTTTATTATTTTATTAATTTTTTTTAGAAATGGGGTCTCACTCTGTTGCTCAGGCTAGAGTACAGTGGCATGATCATAATTCACTGCAACCTTGAACTCCTGGGCTCAAGTGATATTCCCACCTCAGCCACCTGAGTAACTAAGACTACAGGCACGGGTCATACCCAGCTGATTTTTTTCTTTTTTGTTTTGAGACATGGGGTCTTGCTCTGTTGTTGTGACTGGCCTTGCTGTGTTACTCAAACTGCTGATCTCCTCCTGAGCTTCCTGAGTAGCTGGGATTACAGGTGTGAGCCACCATACCTGGCTGCTTTTTGTATTTTAAATCTCTATTACTAGGTATTTGCACATAATTGTTTTGTCTCTGATACATTGTCCTTTTATCATTATGAAATATCTCTTTTGGCCGGGCACGGTGGCTCACGCCTGTAACCCCAGCACTTTGGGAGGCCGAGGCGGGTGGATCACAAGGTCAAGAGATCGAGACCATCCTGGTCAACATGGTGAAACCCCGTCTCTACTAAAAATACTAAAAATTAGCTGGGCATGGTGGCGCGTGCCTGTAATCCCAGCTACTCAGGTGGCTGAGGCAGGAGAATTGCCTGAACCCAGGAGGCGGAGGTTGCAGTGAGCCGAGATCGCGCCATTGCACTCCAGCCTGGGTAACAAGAGTGAAACTCCGCCTCAAAAAAAAAAAAAAAAAGAAATGTCTCTTTTTATCTTTGGTAGTGGCCTGTACCTTAACCATTCCAAACTTCTTATATGTACATTTGCATAGTAAATCTTTTTACTTTCATTCTATCTGGTTTTTATGTTTATATTTAAAGTGTTTCTTTTGAAGACAGCATATAAATAGGATCTTTCCTTTGTATACATTCTGTCAATCTTTGCCTTTTAATTGGAATGTGTATTTGTTTATTATTGCTGCTACCTTAGAAATATGGTATTCCCCCTTATCTGTAATTTTGTTTTCTGCAGTTTCAGTTACCTGTGGTCAACTGTGGTCTGAAAATGTTAAGTGGGAAATTCCAGAAATAAATGGTTCTTAAGTTTTAAATTGCACACCATTCTGAATAGCCTGATGAAATCTCAAGCTGTCCGGCTCTGTTCTGCTAGGGACATGAATCCTCTCATTGTCCAGTGTATCCATGCTGTATACTTATGCTACCTGCTCTTTTATTGCTTAGTAGCTGTCTAGGCTTTCAGATAAAAAACCCACAATACTCTATATTTAGGGCTTGGTACTATCTGAGGTTTCAGGCCTCCACTGGGGGCCTTGGAACATGTCCCTCATGGATAATGGGGGACTACTGGCATACTAAATTAATATCCATTTATTTATTTATTTATTTATTTATTTATTTTTATTTATTTATTTTTTAATGAGATGGAGTTTCATTCTTGTTACCCAGGCTGGAGTGCAATGGTGCGATCTTGGCCCATTGCAACCTCCACCTCCTGGGTTCAGGCAATTCTCCTGCCTCAGCCTCCTGAGTAGCTGGGATTACAGGCACACGCCACCATGCCCAGCTAATTTTTTTGTATTTTTAGTAGAGACGGCGTTTCACCATGTTGACCAGGATGGTCTCGATCTCTTGACCTCATGATCCACTTGCCTCGGCCTCCCAAAGTGCTGGGATTACAGGCTTGAGCCACCGTGCCCGGCCACCATTTATTATCTCATAGCTTCTGAGTTAGGCATAGCTGTTTCTCTGCATGAGTTTCACAGGTGGAAATCAAGGTGTCTGCAGTAAAATTACTAATATACATCAGTAATTTTTCATAGTCTACATTGCGTTATTTTCTGGAGGCATTAGGAGAGAAACCATTTCCAGGCTCACTTAGGTTGTTTGGGTAGTTTAGTTTCATATCATTGTAGGGCAGAAGTCCCCACTTCCTTGCTGGCTGACAGCTAGGGGTTGTTCTCAGCATCTAGAAGCCACCCACATTCCTTGGTTCGTGGCCCACTTCCTCTGTCTTCAAGTCTTCAAAGCCAGCAACAGTGGTCAAATCTCTCTTAAACTTGAATCTCTTTGACCACTACTTCTGCCTCATTTCTGACTCACTCTGATGCTAAGAGCTCACATGATTACACTAGGCACACCAAGTCAGCTAATTAGTAACATTTATTCCATGTATAAAGTCCCTTCATATCAGTACTGAAATTAGTTTAACAAGCTACAGACAAGAATCTTAAGGGCATAGCTTTACAATCCTGCAGACGATAGAATGTTTAGACCATTGACATTTACTGTGATAATTGATATTTTTGGATCTAGTCCCATCTTTTTATTATTTGTTTTCTGTTGTTGCTCTGTTTTTTCCTTTTCAGTTTTCTTTTGTTTTTGAATATTTTTAGTATTTTTTTTAGCAATATCTCTTTATATATATTTTTAGTGATTGCTTGAGAAACTATAATATACATCAGTAATTTTTCATAGTCTACATTGTACCCCTCGAAATAAAAAGCAGGAACTGGCCATTAATTTCTCCATTATCCAGGAAAGACATTGGTGTTGAGGTTGACATACCTATCAAAGACGGTAACTACCATGGCTTCCAGTGCTTTGACAAAACCTCAGATGTGTGGTCTTCTGACCGTCTGTGATTTCATATTGTTGGAGCCTTTATTATGTCCCCGGGGGTTGCAGCTGTCTGTAAGATTGCTGTGGCTGAACCAAGAAAGAAGACATATGCAGATTTCTACAGAAATTATGATTTTGCGAAAGATTTGGAGAAGTTGAGGAAGACTGGTATCTTTGAGTACAAAGTGATTTTGGAATACAAAGAATTTCTTTGGGTTGAATTACCTAGAAGTTTGTTACTCATCTGTGTTCCTGAACTATGAAACATTAGTATGTAGTATAAGAAATAGTTTCTCTTGATAAATAATTAACAACAAAAAAGTAGAAAACGTATTCCCTTCTCCCCAGTTTGTAGTTTATGTTACAACTTCATACGTACTACATCTGCATACCTTCAGAAGCCTAATACATTATATGTTTTGTTTTAAACAGTCATAAACGTTTTAAACAATTTATGAGAAAAAAGTTGTCTTTTATATTTACCTAGCTCTTTACCATTTCTGTTGGTCTCTCTTTTTCCCTAAATTCCAGTTTTCCTCTGGTATTATTTTCCTTCAGCCTGAAAAACTTCCTTTAGCATTTCTTGCAGAGCAGGTCTGATGGTGACAAATATTCTTAGTTTTTCTTCATTTGAGAATGACTTTATTTTACTTTAATTCTTGAAATATATTTTATTGGATGTGGAATTTGAGTTGACGTGTTTTTGTTTTTGTTTTCCTCCCAGCACTGTAAAGATGTGATTCTTCTGTCTTCTGATCTCTGTAATTTCTGGTGGGAAATTGTCAGGCATTTGAATTGTTTCCCTATATGCAGTGTTTCATTTTTCTATAGCTGCTTTCTTTTTTTTTTTTGAGATGGAGTTTCGCTCTTGTTACCCAGGCTGGAGTACAATGGCGCGATCTTGGCTCACCACAACCTCCGCCCCCTGGGTTCAGGCAATTCTCCTGCCTCAGCCTTCTGAGTAGCTGGGATTACAGGCACGTGCCACCATGCCCAGCTAATTTTTTGTATTTTTAGCAGAGACGGGGTTTCACCATGTTGACCAGGATGATCTCGATCTCTTGACCTTGTGATCCGCCCGCCTCGGCCTCCCAAAGTGCTGGGATTACAGGTTTGAGCCACCGCGCCCGGCTCAGACTGGACCATTTCTATTACTCTATTCTCAAGTTCTCTTACTGTTTACTTTATCATCTTCATTCTGCTATTAAGCCCATTCAGTGAAATTTTAAAATTTCAGATACTGTATTCGTTAGTTCTAAAATATACATTTGGCTCTCTTTTGTAGCTACTATTTCTCTGCTAAGTATTCTTATCCCTTCATTCATTTCAAGTATGGTTTCCTTTACTTCATGTAGCAGAGTCACAAGGGCTGCTTCAAAGTCTTTATATGATGGTTCCAATAGATTTTTGTTTTTATATTTTGGTAATAAGTAGAAGAGATGGGTTGTAGTAGGCTTACACTGTCATAGCAGATCAGAAGTATCTTTTAATATATGCATAAGCTAGGATCAAAGAATAACATCCACTCAGAAGTAATTTTGGGACTAAAAAAGGAAAAGAATAACATCCCCTTACTTCATCCTTTTGCATGTAGGCAACTTGAGCTATGAATGAATAGTTAGTTCTAAACATCTGATATTTGAACAAATAGAATTGAAATTTTGGGGAAGTGGAACTTTTGCAATTACTGAGAACTTATGATGCTCTATTATTAATTTATAGGTATCAGGACTTCCCCTGTCAGATGATTCAGGGGCTGATTTGCCTCAAATGGAGCACCAGCACTGAGAATCATTTTGGTTCTGAACTGGGTAGGTCTGATTTTCCATACTTAAGGCTGTGCAGCCTTTCACAGGTAATATTTTGTGGCTTGCTGAAGACTAATTTTTTCAGCTGAAACATTCTCCAATGATTGATTTTATGAGAATTTCTGATAAAGAGAGTTGTGCCACTTAGAAAACCAGAAGTAGTATTTATCTCTGGGATGATACCCCTTTTCACAGAGTGTATATCTCTTGCTCCTAAACTAAAATCCTGTATTTTACTGGATATAGTAATGTGAATTTAGGGTGACAAGTGCTCAAGAAAGAGACATACCTGTCACCCTTATCAGTCATTTGCACTGTGGGCCCGTAAAGCAAGATTGACTGATTATAGTCCCACCTCGCTTAATGTTCTGACAGATGCATCCTTAGGTGATTTCACTGTTATGCTAACATCATAGTCTACTTATACAATTCTAGATGATATCATCCACTATATTCCTCAGCTACATGGTATAGCCTATTGCTTCTAGGCTACAGACCTGTACAACATGTTACTATACTGACTACTGTAGGCAATTGTAGCACAGTAGTAAGTATTCATATATCAAAACACAGAAAAGGTAATGCATTGCACTATGATGTTATCATGGCTGCAATGTCACTAGGCAATAAGAATTTTCAGCTTCATGATAATCTTATGGGACCACCATTTTATATGCAGCCCATTGTTGACCAAAACATTGTTATACAGTGCATGACTACACCTGGCAATACTTTTCCCAATAAAGAGAGATCAGTGCTGTACCAAATTATTGCCTTTCTTTTAAACATAACTTTTTAATGTTAAAAAAACCAAAACAAAAATCAGACTTTTTTTTTTTTTTTTTTTTTAATGGTATCTCACTCCATTGCCCAGGCTGGAGTGCAGTAGCATAATCTTGGCTGACTGCGACTTCTGCCTCCTAGGCAGAGACAATCCTCCCACCCCAGCCTCCCGGGTAGCTGAGACCACAGGTATGTGACACAACACCCCACTAATTTTTTGTATTTTTGGTAGAGATGGGGTTTCGCCATGTTGCCTGGGCTGGCCTTGAACTTCTGAGCTCAAGTGATCTGCCCACCTTGGCCTCCCAAAGTGCTAGAATTAGAGATATGAGCCACTGTGCCTGGCCAGTCAGACATTTTTGAGTGATAATTATTTGCTCAAGTAAGTCTTTCAATGTTTAATATCTCATTAACTATGTAAAATATTATGATGATAGAATCCCACATTCTCATAACTGTATTTTTTTTTTTTTTTGAGACAGTATCTCGCTCTGTCATCCAGGTTGGAGTGCAGTGGTGCAATCTTGGCTTACTGCAACCTCCACCTCCTGGGTTCAAGCGATCCTCATGTGTCAGCCTCCCAAGTAGCTGGGATCACAGGTGTGTGTCACCACGCCCAGCTAATTTTTGTATATTTAGTACAGACGGGGTTTCACCATGTTGGTCAGGCTGGTCTCAAACTCCTGACTTTAGATCATTCACCCGCCTTGGCCTCCCAAAGTGCTGGGATTACAGGCATGAGCCACCATGCCCAGCCCATAATTGTATTAATTAATCTGTTAACCTTTACAAAACATTTTGAGCATCTGCAACATTAAAGGTAAATTTACTATGAAGTAAACAAAGCTTTAGTTTTGATCTTTCATTTGCACAGGTCCTTTCAAGGCCCTGGAAGAGTCTTTGCAGTGCATTCATTTGAGTTAATTAATGTTGAACAATGAAAAACTAATTCATACAAACTGTGTAAACTACAGGCTCTGCAAAACTTGCATATGTTTTGTCAAAATTAGTTATTTGCATAAAAGGAGATATGTGTTACACATGATAGTTTTGATTGGTAATTACTCTAAAGATTGTCTTAAAAATTTGCTTTTGATACATCTAATTGAAATATAAGGTTTTCTTAAGCTACATAGTACCCACCAATATTTTTATTTTTATTTTTTTTGAGACGGAGTTTCGCTCTTGTTACCCAGGCTGGAGTGCAATGGTGCGATCTCGGCTCACTGCAACCTCCGCCTCCTGGGTTCAGGCAATTCTCCTGCCTCAGCCTCCTGAGTAGCTGGGATTACAGGCACGCGCCACCATGCCCAGCTGATTTTTTGTATTTTTAGTAGAGACGGGGTTTCACCATGTCGACAGGATGGTCTCGATCTCTTGACCTCGTGATCCACCCGCCTCGGCCTCCCAAAGTGCTGGGATTACAGGCTTGAGCCACCGCGCCCGGCCTTACCCACCAATATTATCAATATATATACTTTTGAGAAAGCAAGTGAGAAAGAAATTAAGTTTTAGAAAGACTTTAAGTAAGATAGTTGGTGGTATATTCTTCTGTGCTTTTAGATGCTGCTCTTGCACTTGAGATGACATCTTCATGCAGCAAGAGTGCTGATATCCCAAGAGGAGAGATTCATAGTTTTGATCATTTCCTTCTGAACTGCCTGCATTTTCTGAGAAAGGCCTTCTAGAAGAAGTAAAGACAAAGACTTCCAAATGTTTCAAAGGAAGACTGAACAAGTGCCCCTCCCCAACTGTTATCCCATCACCTTTCACATCCACTGATGCTATATCAAGATATATCCAGTGGAAGAACAGTGATATGGTTCTTGTTACACGAATGTGTATTTACTGTTAGGAGATTGTTTATTTCAAGTCACCCATGATTAAAAGTGTGTAAAACAGGGGAACAGAGAGAAATGCTATAAAAAGGCCATGTTACTCATGCATTGAACTTTGTGTGTTTTCTGTATAAATGTGTATATTTATTTAGAAGAGAGTTTGGTGGGGCTAGGGGATACAAATTACAATCAGTTGAAGAAAATTGAGGAAACTCGGATCAGTAAGAGAGACTGTTTGCTTTACCCGAATTTAACTATGAAAACACACTTGAAAATCTTACTTGCTTCTAGATATTAAGGGAGTATATAACTGCTGTCCGTGGGTAGATGTGTATCTTTGGTTTCAGTAATTATTGTTGATGTTCTATCATTATATTATAGGACTCTGGCCACTATGCTGATCTTCTAAGAACCACACTAATGCAAGCCTGACAGAGAAACCTTCTCTTTTGATGACTTACTACAACTCTGGCATTGGGTAGTTCTCTGTATTGTCAGATTCTGGTGCTAATGTTCCATACAGAATTGATCAGGACTGATTTACTCTTCTGTGGACCAATTGCTATTGAACTGCCCAGCCAAAGAGGCTCTGGGGAGGGAATGTTCATGATTATGGACTCCACTTTTGTCCCCTGGTAGTTTAAGGGTGATACTAGAATCCAGAGAAGTTCCTGTCTCCTTGTGACCTCAAACACTAAGGCCTTCTCAAAAGCTTTTCACCACGGTGCAAAATCATTGACCTACATTCCACACATCTTTTCCAAGGTATGAATCCAAAACTTCATAGGTGAGAGGAACAAACCAAGTTGGCTACAGGTTCTTGATTTCTGCATTTATTATTTTAGAGAATGGTTGTTTAGGGAACCAGAATTTGTGAGTTTTTTGCCTTAGCCGATTAATAGTGTGTTGCTTTTTTTCCCAAAAGCCATTAACTAGAACTTAGCCGAAGAGTTTAAATAGAACTTTTCTTTATTACTCTGAGGAACTTAGTATTGAAATTCTGACTTTGGGTATTTAAGCCTCAAAACAGTAGGGCATTCAAGAGGAGGCGAATAAGGGGTTTCAATGTACAAGTGTATAGGTGGTGGTTAAATTAAAATTTGGTCTTGATTTAAAAGCTCTACTTTTAATCTGTGACCAGGTGTTTGACTACATTAGTATGGCTAACATGCTGAAAAAACTAGGGTATCAGCATCAATAGCCTTCACATTAAAATGTTACTATTTTATTTTTACTTTTAAAAAAACTGCCAATAGATTCTGCAGCATGGCAAGCAGGTAATACTTCAAGCCAAATGGCGCTTCAGCTTATTTCAATACTATTTTTCTGTGAAGATCAGTGTGAAAAGATCTGCTCAATGTTTGAGGTTCTAGGATCAATTACTTTCCGATTTTCATGCTAGCTTTTGGTATCTTTTGCCTATTAAAACACCTTTGAACTTTAGAATTAAGGAAGTAAAAATTATTTACTATAAGTCAAAGTTACGACTTGAGGATCGTATCTAGTTAGAACCGTGGCAGAACTACTGGAAAAAGAAGATTCTGCAAATTGATTTCAGTGATTCTTGTTGATGTAATCATAATCATCAGCAATAATAGATATTGAACCAAATGTTCCTTTTTTTAAGTTTAAGGTTATTTAGTGTCTCTTTGCAAGGATCTAATTTAGTCACATACTAATAGGGAATATGTGTATGTACTGGTGGGAGCAGTGGGCTTGCTGCGTGTAGGTATGTTTTAAAAATAATAAATATTATCTTACTGAGTGCCATAGATGGTTTTAATTTAGATTTATTTAGTTAAAGATACTATAAATAATATATACACCATTGTATGGTAGTTAGCAAATAAGTTTGAAATCTGTTAATTCTTCTGGAAAACTTTGGAGGTAGGGGTGGCAAGCTAATTTTCTTGTATAGCCGGTGATATAAGCAGCATGGTCATAAAATAACATGTCTTGTAAAGACTAACTAGTAAAAGTTGTGACAGAACCTGGTTTTCCTGACTTAGAATCCGTTGCTTGCTTAGAATATCTGACTTCCCATTGAAATGGAACATAGAAAATGTGTTTTCTTATGTGACTCTCATTACTGGTTCCTTTATCTTAGCTGTGCTGCAGTGTAAGGCTGGACCTGTAATACACTATATATCAGACTAGGCTGAAAAATACAATCGATTTGTTTTCCAAGCCCTCCTCTGTATAACGGAACCATGGGCAGGGAATTAATGAAACAACGGAGCACTGCTCCTAAGGCTTTAGGCTAGTCTTAGTGAATCGGACTAAATGGATTTTTCTCTGTGGTTTTGCGTTGTTTTTGCATTAGAAGCAGGTGCTTAACACTCCTCTATATGAATAAAAAATTATGTTCTCACATTGTTTTCTCAAGGGTCTTATTTTTCCTCTTGATAGTTTCAGACATGAAATAACTTGAAAATGTAGTTAACGTACAGCGTATTTTTTCTTAATATGCCCTCTGAGAAGTAAGTACCTTATGTTATCACTTGTGGTTTAGAGCTTTGTGTTTATAGATATTTGTGGACATCTGATGTGGAATATATTCTGAAAATTTTTCTTTAAAACAAAAACCCATCCACAAAACAACATTTTCCTTTGTTTTTAGTGAGAATTCAGTTTTGCCCATGGTACTTTCCTAGTTTCTGTATTCTCTACTTTGGCACTCAGGGTCATCTCCTGTAGAAGTGAAGAAGGTAAAATTTTGGAAAATGTATTGTCTGGTGAAATTCTGGTAAAATTTTGAAAAACATATTGTTGATTAACATGAACATATAAGAAGGTTCAATTCAGCATGTTTTCCTATCCCTAAGCTAGGGTAGGGTTTCCTGTCAGTCCGGAGAACAGCTTTCATATCAGTTTACCTCCATCCAGCTATCTCATCTGCTCCAGACCTGGAAGGTTATCTTCATTAATATTGTTGCTAGGATTTAAAACTATCTTTTGACCCCCAAAATAATGTTTTAATTGGTCACTTCTCTCATCAAACTGTTTTATTATTTTATTTTTATAGTTTTTATAGACACAGGATGCCACTATGTTGCCCAGGCTGGTCTTTAGCTCCTGAGCTCGAACGATCCTCCTGCCTCAGCCTCCCAAAGTGCTAGAATTACAGGCATGAGCCACCATGCCTGGCCTCCCCGACCTGTTTTTAGTTATCTTCCTTGGCTTCTCACTCCTTTTGTTTACATGTATACCTATCCTCCCAACTAGTTTTTTTTTCCCCTTTACCTAGAAAAGCAATTTATTGAAAGGTGTTAAGTTGCTCTTCAACCTGCCAGAAGAGTCAGGGTTAGATTCTGAAGGTACACAGGCAAGAACAATACCCAGTGTTACTGTTTCACTAAATTCTCAGTATCTATAAAGATGGGGAGCCTTATTTATCTATTTTTGTGCCACACCATCTAGCACCGTGATTTCTAGGATGACAATAGTAACAATAACCCTATGAAAGTAGGAATGTTATTCATGTTTTGTAGCCAACATAATAGACTTAGAAAACTTAAGGGATTGACTCAGTTGTGACTTAATAAATAATAGAGCCATGAGTATTGAAATAAACATATGACTATGATTATTTAGAGCTGGAATTAATTTTAAAAATCTGTTTAGATAATATAACATTGAGAGCATAGACACCTGGAGCCACATGCTTCCTCATTTATTTCCAGAGGAGGAGGCCAGGCATTTCCCCAGCCATTAAACAGCACTTCACTGTTATTGAGCCTAATTTGGATACTGGTCATCCCTGAATCAATCACAGTAGCCAGGGGAATGGCGAGCACTGATAGGCTTGGATCTTGGGACTCTGTTAACTTCCCTTCCCTGAATTAATAATGAGAGCAAAGGGAAACTGGATTATACTGGATTATACTGGCTTAGGCCAATAGCAGCCCACCCATGGAACCACATGGCTTCCACAGAGCAGAGCAGGCACAGAATGAACACTGGAGAAACAATTATAGTGCTAACCAGAGATGGGCATTTTTGAAGCTGCAAAAGGAATGCTTTATTTTAGATCTGGGCACATCTGCTAAATTGTCCCTCAGAAAGACTGTACTAATTTATATTCTCACCCACAGTAAATGAAAACATTTTCTCACGTTAGATATTAATAGTTTCCATTTTGGCCAGATAGATGAGTGAAACTTACCTTGCTTTGGCTTACATTTTCTTGATTACTACCGAGGTTACACATATTCTCATATCTTTTATGTATATATATTGGTCATTTGAATTGCTTCTGTCAATAAAATATATTAAGGTCTTTAAAAAAGGTAAAGCCGATTTTAGTTTGAGTATCAGAGACTTCCCTCTGTAGATGGTCTTCCTATATCTGACAACAAGGCAAAAACCGGATTCAGATAATATGGTTTGGCTCAAAACATATTGTGGATAAAAAGTGATTTTTGAGAAATGCAACACAGCCAGAAGAATTTTTTTTTTGAGATAGAGTCTGACGCTGTTGACGCTGTTGTCTGACGGTTGCTCACTGCAACCTCTGCCTCTCAGGTGAAGCAATTCTTCTGTCTCAGCCTCTGGAGTAGCTGGGATTACAGGCGTGCACCACCACGCCTGGCTAATTTTTGTATTTTTAGTAGAGATGGGGTTTTGCCCTGTTTGCCAGGCTGGTTGCGAACTCCTGACCTCAGGTGATCCACCCACCTCGGCCTCCCAAAGTGCTGGGATTACAGGTGTGAGCCACTGCGTCCGGCCAGAATGTATTTTTAAATTACACTTGTCTTAAGTAAGGTAGTAGGGTCCCCCCCACCCCACCCTTTTTTTTTTTACTGGGTTTTGGGAGGAAATAAGTCAATGAGCGATTAGCACATCTCCCTCCTGGGGCAGAGGGATGAAAGAGAAGCCAGTTCTGCTTGGATGGACAGGAATTACTTAAGGAAAGTTATGAAAGGTCTGAGCTCTGGAATTGCGCCGTTGACCTGACACCCATTTCTCTGGGATGACACCCTACTCCCTTGGCTCTGCCCAGGACTGCCTTGTGCTGACAAGCCGTGATCCAGGAGGTGGCAGTAAAGCCCCTCTCACTGCAAGCCATATCCTTCCCAAGGGCAAAAATGCTGCAATCGATGACAAATTTTAGCTGAGGGGTATTATCTGTTTCTTTTTGTCCATGTATTCAATAAATGGTCTTTTTCCATTGTAAAGGGCACAGTGTTAAGGAGTGCTCAAACTATCTGAACCACAGGCTTGGCCAGGGAGAACTAAGAGGCCATCAGACAGCACTGCTAGTGGAGGGGCGCCCCCTGGTGGGTGGATGTTGTTAGCGGAACACTCCGGTAGTGCAGGTGCCCAGGTGTTTAGGAAGCAGAAGAGATCAATGCACTTGACTTCCTCAGTCTCTGCGATTACGTCAGGGCCTCCCTAATGTCAGCAGGTGGTTGGCTAACTCAGAGATCAGCAAGGCAAAGCCAGTGGCTAGGCGGGGGTCTAGGCTGGTGAGAGCATGGGGGTGGTGGGAAAGAGCTGTGGACTTTACTGAGAATCCCGAACAAGAAAAACAAGTTGGAGAATTATGAAAGTAAGTTTTCCTCACAAAATGAAATGTTGGCATATGGGTAAAGGCAGAGTGGAAGGAAAAATTTTACCTCCAGGTATACCAGCCCAATAAGAGTTCTGAACATCTTTGGAATTAATTTGGAACATGGTTTTCAATTGTGATGTCTGTGTAAGTGGCAAAATGTAAGTCAATCTTCATAATGCTTGGAAATGTGAAGATTAGTCTGCACTGGCACTGGCTTGCTTTCTTGATTATGTTTGGAGTGCGGCATAGAGAGTTTGCATGGTGCAATCCCAGACACATTTCCAACCTTTAAAACAGTTGGTTAATATGTGTGTTAAGTCAGCCGTCAGTACACTCAAATTCCAAATCTGAAAAAGTGCAGGGCCTCATGTTGTTTTGGGAAAATAAGCCATGTGTTTTGTGTCTAAAATTTAAGCCCTTGATATGTTTCTCAACTTGTTGATTTGAAAAACAAAATCACCAAAAAAAAAAAAAGGGGGGGGGGAGTACAGAAAAGGAGAAATGTATTGCCAATATAGACAAAGAACTTTAAAATACCCTTTGAACAAATTTTTACGGCTATGACTCTATGAAATCTACCTCTATTCTGAGTGAGGGTGAGTCTAATTCTCCAGGTGGAGTAAATTGCGAACGATGTTTCTAAAGAAGTTAAAAAATTTATTATGTGAAGAACATGTAATAATATTTTTATTTAGAACATAATCCAGGAAGTAAATAAATTTTGCTGGTGGAAAATCAATTTCTCTGTGCTTGTTGAAGAGATCTTTGAAGAATGACAGTTTGAAGTGCTATCTCAAATAATTAGCCTTCCAAGGAAACCTGTGAGTTTTGACCTGGCCCTGGAGGACAGGTTTTAGAAATAGAATTGGACTCAGTTTAAAAAAGAGAGAGTGATAGATCCTGCTAATAGAAGTTTGGGAGAATTACAAACTTAAGTTGGCAATTGAATTGGAGGGTTCTCTATCTCTGGTTGCCATTCCTACCTACCCTGCAACAGACTACTGAAAGAGAGAAAATTGCATCTATAGTGAAACAGAATTCATTTTAAAAGAGAAATTCATTTTAAAAAGTCCTGAAAGGAGATTGAAACCATACATCGATGACCAGGAACTATGTTGTTTGGGTGAGACATGTGTGCCTTATCTTTCTATCCTCAATAATTCTTTTTTTCTGGGTGGAGATTTTTAAGTCTCTCTCTGTTTTTTTTTTTGTTTTTTTTGTTTTTTTTTTCTCTTGTTACCCAGGCTGGAGTGCAATGGTGTGATCTTGGCTCACTGCAACCTCTACCTCCTGGGTTCAAGCGATTCTCCTGCCTCAGTCTCCTGAGTAGCTGGGATTATAGACCTGACTCACCTCACCTGGCCTTTGTTCACTTCTGGTCGAACAAAGAAGTTCAACAGGCATGTACCACCTCACCCAGCTAATTTTGTATTAAGTAGAGACAGGGTTTCACCATGTTGGTCAGGCTGGTCTGGAACTCCCGACCTTAGGTGATCCCCTTGCCTCAGCCTCCCAAAGTGCTGGGATTACAAGCATGAACCACCGCACCTGGTCAAGATCTTCAAATCTTGAGGCTTCCCCTGATATATGTGAACTGATATGTAGAAGCAAATAGGGTTAGATAACAGGATATTTAAAAATTCATTTATTTAACAAATATTTATTAATTGCAGAGCATGTTTTAAGTCCTGGGGATAAAGAAGTGAACAAAGGCCAGATGTGGTGACTCTGGCTTCTAAGCCCAGCACTTTGGGAGGCTGAGGCAGATGGATTGCTTGAGCTCAGGAGTTTAAAAGCAGCCTGGGCACCATGACAAAACCCCATCACTACAAAAAATACAAAAATTAATCTGGCATCATGGTGCATGCCTGTAGTCTCTGTCCCAGCTGAGGCAAGAGGATCTTTGGAGCTCGGGAGGTTGAGCCTGCAGTGAGCTCTGATCATACCACTGCACTCTGGCCTAAGCAATAGAGCAAGACCCTGTCTCTAAAAAAAAAAAAAAAAAAAAAAAAAAAAGAAAGCAAAATAGACAAAAATTTCTACAAATACAAACAATGGTCGAGTGTGGTGGCAGTGGCTCAGGCCTGTAATCCCAGCACTTTGGGAGGCTGAGGGGGCGGATGACCTGAGGTCAGGAGTTTGAGACTAGCCTGGCCAACATGGTGAAACCCCATCTCTACTAAAAATCTAAAAATATAGCCAGGCAAGGTGACAGGCACCTATAATCCCAGCTACTCAGGAGGTTGAGGCAGGAGAATCACTTGAACCAGGGAGGCAGAAGTTGCAGTGAGCCCAGATCGTGCCATTGCACTCCAGCCTGGGCAACAAGAGTGAAACTCCTTCTCAAAACAAACAAACGTAACAAAGAATACCTATGGATGCTTCAATGTGAAACATGGTGGGTCTAAAAAAGCCAGGAACAGGGAGAGGAGGTGGGTCTCTGCCTGCACATTTTGATAGGGTGGCCAGGGAACTGAGTGGTGGAATTTTATGAACGTCCTGAAGAAAGGGAAGAAGCCATGTGGGCATGTGGGAGAAGAGCAGGCAGACCAGCAAGGGCACAGACCCTGAGGAGGGAGGGAGTATGCTTGGCTAGTTTGAGAAACAGCGAGGAGGACAGTGTGTGTGAAGTGGAGTGAGAAAGGAAGAGAGTAGTGTGACGTGAGTTCAGAGAGAAGTAGGGTGGGGACGGGGAGTGGGTAGGCCGGGTCCCACAGGCCACTCTAAAGACCTGGACATCCATGTCAAAGGTTGCAGCGGTGACTATTTGTTTGTGATGATCCCTTCTACACAAATCATTGAACACCTACTGTCCAATCTACATTTTTCCAATGATGAAGCTGAGAGATTTTCTGTTTGGAGTGTATCTTTGTTTTTGTGGTTCTCTGGCTAGCCAACTGTATGATGTGTAGGGTTACATTTAAGACTGTTGAAAGATTTCTGGCTTGAATTTACCCTGGAGGGACAAATGCTTATTAATACATACTAAAAAATATTCAGGGAAATCCTACTTAATACAGCCTTGGTAACTACCAGTTAACAGAATATTCAAATGCTTGGTTGATTAAAAAAAAAAAAAAGCTACGACTATAATTAGTGTGCTTTTACTGATATCCTGTACACTGCAGCATTAAATTTTTTTCCAATTGGTGTATAACTTATGTCTAGTAAAATACATAAATCTGACGTATATAACATGATGATTTTTATAAACGTATACACTACTTAGATCAAGCAAGATACAAACTACTTCCAGCTTCTACCATTCTCTCTCTTGCCCCTTCCTTGACCCAAGGTCATCATTATTCTGGCTTCTATCACCATGGATTAGTTTTGCCTGTTCCTGAATTTCATGTAAAATGGAATCTTACTATATGTATTGTTTTGTGACTGACTTCTTTCGCTCAGCATGAAATCTGTGAGAATCATCTACATATGAATAGTAGTAATTTGTTGATTTTCATTGCTGTGTAGCAGTATAGTGTAGGGGAAAAAAGCAATGGATTTACCCATTCTACTGCAGGTGGACATTTGTGTTGTTTTCAGTCTAGAGCTATTTTGTCACACTTCAGTGTTGTTGTTTTTTTTTCACAGAGTTTTGCTTGTGTTGCCCAGGCTGGAGTGCAGTGGTGCCATCTTGGCTCACTGCAACCTCCATCTCCCTGGTTCAAGAGATTCTCCCACCTCGGCCTCCTGAGTATTTGGGACTACAGACAGGCGCCACCACGCCTGGCTAATTTTTGTATTTTTAGTAGAGATGGGGTTTCACCACGTTGGCCAGCCTGGTCTCGAACTCCTGACCTCAGATGATTCGCCCACCTTGGCTTCCCAAAGTGCCGGGATTACAGGTGTAAGCCACAATGCCCGGCCACCTCAGTGGTTTTACTTGATGATGACCCCACGCGTTGCTGAGGTTTATAGAACTGATTGCCCCACACACCTTGTTCAGTTGTGTCTACTCTTTCATACCTCCCACCCTTGACTGGTTTCTCTCTCTGCCCTTTAGAACAAGCCTGGAGCTTCCTCTAGGAATCTGATCTCTACTTACATTTGACTGCAAAACTAAATGAAATAAGCTCTGTGCTTGAAAAAGTTAGGGTTCTCTTTATGTATTATCATTTTTGAGACTGGGTCTTGCTCTGTTGCCTAGGCTGGTGTACAGTGGTGTGATAATAGCTCACTGCAGCCTCCCAAGCAGCTGTGACTACAGGTACACACCCCTGGACTTGAGTGATCTCCCTGCCTCAGCCTTCCAAAGTGTTGGGATTATGGGTGAAAGCCACCATGCCTGGCCTATTTTTTCTTTTTTTATTATTATTATTGTTATTATTATTATTTTGAGACAGGGTATCCAGGTGGGAGTGCTGTGGTGTGATCACGGCTCATTGCAACCTCGACCTCCTGGGCTCAAGCAATCCTCCCATCTTAGTCTCCTGAGTAGCTGGGTCTACAGGCACATGCCACTACTCCCCGCTAATTTTGTGTTTTTGGATTTTTTTGTAGAGATGGGTTTTCCCTATGTTGCCCAGGCTGGTCTCCAAATCCTGGGATCAAATGATTTACCCACCTTAGCCTTCCTACAGGCGTGAGCCACCAGGCCTGGCCTATTTTTTTGTATGTATAAAAGTGCTTGAGCCGGGTGTGGTGGCTCACACCTATAATCCCAGCACTTTGGGAGGCCGAGGTGGATGGATCACTTGAGGTCAGGAGTTCCAGACCAGCCTGGCCAACACGGTGAAACCCCATTTCTACTAAGAATACAAAAATTAGCCGAGTGTGGTGGTACACCCCTGTAATCCCAGCTTCTTGGGAGGCTGAGGCAGGAGAATTGCTTGAACTGGGAGGCGGAGGTTGCAGTGAGCTGAGATTGCTCCATTGCATTCCAGCCTGGGTGAAAAGAGTGAAATTGCGTCTCAAAAAAAAAAGTGCTTGAATATTGTAACCCTGTTTTCTTTAGAATCAGAGCCAGCTTTCTCTAGATTATGTAGCTGCTCTGGAAGTTTGTAGTTACTTCTATGAAAATTGGATATTTCTTGTTGTGGACCGAAGTATGTTCCCCCAAATTCGTATGTTGAAGGCTTAGCCTCCTCAGTACTTCACCATGTGACTGTTTGGAGATGGAACCTTTAATTGTTTGTAGATGGAGCCTTTAAAGAGGTGATTAATTTAAAATGAGGCTGTTAGGATGGGACCTAATCCAATCTGACTGGTGTCTTTATAAGAAGAGGAAATCTAGTCACACAAGAGAGACACCAGTGGCACATGTACACAGAGAAATGACCATCTGAAGAGAAGGAAGAGGGTGGCCGTCTGCAAGACAAGGAGAGAGGCCTCAGAAGAAAGAAGCAGGAAGCAGGACTGGACTCTGGAGGTGGGGCTTACACATCAGACCAGATTGAGGACTAATTAAAATGGGGGTGGAGAGTGAGAAGGAAGCCTCCTTTAATACCCTTCAATCAGACACACCCACCAGTGTGCTACGTCAATTTACCATTGTCATGACAACACCCAGGAGTGACTGCCCCTTTCCATGGCAGTGACCCAATGACCCAAAATTTACTACCCCTTCCCTAAAAACCACTGCATAAATCACACCTTAATCTGTATCCACTTACGAGTAGATGTAAATATGACTGCAAAACTGCCCCGAGGTACTAGTCTCTGCCTTCGGGGTAGCCCTGAGTCACAAAGCTGTAACACTGCCTTTTCAATAAATCTGTTTCCTTCTACCTCTGTCTTTCCCTTGAATTCTCTCCTAGGTAAAGCCAAGAACCCTCACAGGTAACCCACACTTTTGGGCTCACCTGCCCTAAATCAAAACCAACCTTGATGGCACTGTGATCTGAGACTTGTAGCTCTCAGAAACACATTTCTGTTGTTTAAGCCGCGCAGTCTGATATTTTGTTATAGCAGCCCAGGCAAACTAGCAGACCTCCTCAAATAATTTTTCATATGACATGAGGTAACATTTATAGAACAAGTAGCCTCTTTAAAATTTTTTCATTTTTAATCAGGAAGCTAGCAAACTCCATTGTTAACCATGGTTTAAATGTGTCACAAACCAATTGTTCAGTAGCAGACCCCATACAGCCTACATATCCTTCATATCCTTCTGGCTAAGCTGTCTCTTGTAGGCATGTGCTGTTTACAAAGCCCTGCGAGGCGCTTCCTCATTGCTTAGGTGGCCAGTAGTCTCTGTGATGAGACAGGTGTTCAATATAAGGTGCTGCTGTTTCCTCATTGTCCAAAAGTTGCTGCTGTTTTGCAGGTGTCAGAGCAGGAGTGGGTTCTGTGCAGAGGTGGAGATAATGGCCCCCTCCTCAAATCTGTGCCACACTGTGTCATCTTGACCCCAAATCAGCACTGTTATGTTCAGAGGCCACCAACGTCTCTTAAGACACTGACAACAGCTTCTGGTGTTCACTGCCAGCTCTGGAGGCTCAAATTCAATCCAAGGGGCCGGCTGGTGGTGGTGGTTGTGGGAGGTAAATGCTAGCTCATTTCTTCTCTTTCTTCCTTTGCACTCAGACTTCCAGCTAAACTTTTTCTTCCTCCTCCCATTAAAAATGAACCTTCCCCAAATAATAGTGCTCAGCTGAGTTTCAGCACAGCCAGTCTTTCTGCCCCATCACTTTTATAATCAATGTAAGTCGCTGAAAGGTGGTTGTTCGTGTGGGAAGGTGGGAATGAGATTTCATTTTTAACTTATCTTCAAGGGCATGGATACATTTGAGATTAATTTTTTGTGTTGTTTTTAATAATGCTCTTTAAATATGCTTGAAATAATGTCAAACTTTAGAAGAGCTTCAAGGGTAGTACAAACAACTCCCATATACCCTTTACTCAGATACATCAACTGTAAAAACATTCTACCACATGTGTTTCATTACTTCCTATCTATCTATCAATCATATATCTGCATGTATATGCATATTTTTGCTGAATCTTTTGAGATTTAGTTGCAGAAATCATACTTATTTACCCTCAAATGCTTCAACATCTATTTCCTAAGACCAGGACTATTCTCTTACAGAATTATCAAATGCAGAAAGTTTAACATTGACAAAATACTGTTACCTAACACATGGTCCAAATTTAAAACCTGCCAGTTGTCCCAGTGATGCCAAAATGTCCTTTATGGCAAGCTCTCCCTCCCCTTCTGATCTCCAGGATCCAGTCGAAGATCACGTATTGCACTGAACTGTCATGCCACTTAAATCTCCTTTAACCTTGGTCTTTCATGACATCTACATATTTGAAGATGCCAGTTTTGCAAATGTTCCTCAATTTGAGGGGCTTTTTTTTTTGATGACTAGATTCAGGTTATGTGTTTTGGGCATGATTAGAACTTTAAACTTACAATATTTTTATTGTAATTCCTGCCTAAAAGCAAAAGAAAAAAAAAACGTGCATTAAAGAGTTCTTACATCCTTCCCACAGTCTCCCATTGCTTCCAAAAGAGCTAGTTGATAGGAACTCATTTGAGAAACGAATTCACTTGGAGGTATTCGTGATTCCACGTTATCCTTCTAATTTGATAAACCTGCTAGGAATCTCTGTATTATAAAAGCAACTTTATTAATCCAAAGGAATGATACAACATTTTCTAAGTCACAAAAGCATATATTTCCCCCCCCAAATAAGCCTTTTGCACTCTTAGGTCTATACTTTTAATTGCAGGTGTGGGCTGCTTTTCATACTCTCTGCATGTTTCCGGGTGAGGAATAATGCACTTTTACCTAGAGTTATGTTGAAAGGCCCTTACTCTGAAACATTGTAGGAGTAGCCTGCCTGCTAGATTAGATGCAGTGATTAATACATTGAAGCTATTCATGTGTCATTAGTTTGTCTTAGTTTACCTGAGGCTTACATATTACCTAGCAAGGCCTTCAAGGACTAGATTTCACTACAGTTAAGCTTTGAATTGGAAATGTTCCAACATTTGGGAAGAGAAAGTCTGGTCAAAGGTAGGTTAGTTTTTGGCAGTTGCTGGCACTATGAGGACACCAAGTATCTAGGTGAGCATGCCAGAATAAAGGAGGAGAGTCAGAAGGGGAGACGGGTTTCAAATGCAAACATTTATCTGTCTTCAAGTTTGCTGGAAGCTGGCCCTTTTCTGGTATGTCCCCATTAACCAAAAAAAGAGAGCAGGTAGGGTTTATTTTAAATTATAGTTTTGTTTTGTTTTTCTGATGAGGTTTTCAAATATATATATTTTTTGAAACCTGTAAATTGGAAGCAAAAATCTGTTCTTAAAATGAATATTTTCTAGAAAGTGAATGAAATAAATAGCTTCTTTTCTTTTTTAAAAATCATTTTAATAAACCAAAGAAACATAACATGATGATTTTATCTCTCTTTCCTTTTCCAGGGCAACCATTCCCAAAGTTCTGTCATGTCTTGGTACTAATTTTTTTCCTTTCTGTTTCTGTAGCAGCAGTAGCAACAGAAACTTTTGCATATAGTTCTTGGGAGGAACAAGGCAAGCTGCTGCCCACATGTGTGGAATCAAAGTTCGTATGTTACAGGCAAGATGAGTGGCATAAACAGGGAGCTGTGATTTACAGAGGGGCCAAAACAAATAACCAATGAATGCAATCTGTGGGATTTGTTTCTCATATTGCATCCTGAGAATACAAGTTTCCGAGGTTGAGTGAACTTATGTCTGTAGAGTTCTAGAGTTGCCAGAATATTCTTGAAGCTGTTTAACCAGGCTTTTTGAACCTGGAATCATGTTAAAAGTTTGAGAAGAAGTATATCATTTTAGCCAGCATCTATCTAATGATAACAGGGGAAACAGTGAGAAACTTATCAAATTAATTCACACCAGTTGTTTAAGAAGTCAACATTAAAGTAAATTTAGATACTATACTTTAAAAGTAATTATTTGGGGCTGGGGGCAGTGGCTCACACTGTAATCCCAGCACTTTGGGAGGCTGAGGCGGGTGGATCACCTGAGGTCAGGAGTTTGAGACTATTCTGGCCAACATGGTGAAACCCTGTCTCTACTAAAAATACAAACAATTAGTCAGGTGTGGTAGCAGGCGCCTATAATCCCAGCTACTCAGGAGTCTGAGGCAGGAGAATTGCTTGAACCTGGGAGGCAGAGGTTGCAGTGAGCCGAGATCATGCCACTGCACTCCAGCCTGGGCAACAAGAGAGAAACTCTGTTTCAAAGGAAAAAAAATTATTTAGGTTACATAAGTCAGTTTATATTTTCAAAGTATTATCTACAATCAGACTCCCCATAACTTTTTAATTGCTTTAAGCTTTATCATTTCTTTTAAAGTTTATTTTGTAAATGCACCTTGCTCTGTACATTTTCCAATGAATATAAAAATGATGTCATTAGTGTCTTTGTGAGTTTTATAATGATCTCAATTTATTTAAATGCTGTTTAATTTAGAGGAGGAGATGGATTCTTTCAGCATCTCAGTATGGATAGGAATTACTGGAGCTACCCATTTTAAGGTTTTATTTGCATAAATATTCTTGACCATAAGTTGAGGATAAAAATATATTGTTCAATTTTGCAAACATCAGTAACCTGTGGTCCAATATCTTCACTCCTGACAAAGAGAACAGTTTCTAGTCAGTGGTGTTTAGGAGACTTAATCTTCAAATCTGGTAGTTTTAGTTTGGAAAGATAAAACAGAAATCTTTTTGTTGCTTTTTCTGAAGGATTGGCTTTTTCTTTTCTTTTTTTTTCCTTCAGTATGTTTGGGTTTCTCTTCTCTCTCAGATTTCCTCAGATGAGCTTCCTCTTTGGAGTCTTCTTCTGAGGAAATACCTACCGGGAGTAAGGCGACGGTGTGGCCAATAAAATGGCTGGAATGGAAAACGGTAGTTACACCTTGAAGGGAGGAAAGGTCTGTTTGGAAACCGAAAATGGACTCTGGGCCTTTGTGGAAATCTTCGTGGAAAAAAAAGGAAGGGACACCTGGGGGTCTTTGTGACGGGCTGGGCCCTTGTTACGGGACTCCTCGTGACAGGTGGAGGGGTGAGTGTAAAGACCTGGCAGTCGGTATGGTCTGCATTATTTTCTGAGTCTCCACGGGGAGTAAATACCTCTTCTTGTCCTGCAGAGAGGAAAACACAAGTTAGGAAACAGGTCTGGTAACAGAAGCAGACGGGTGATGGATACTTTAGAGTAGTGGCAGAGGAGAAAGATGGGAAGAGATAATTTGAGAAGTCTCAATGTATATTTGAAAGAACTGCCCATGTTCAATAAAATGAAACACAAGGCAAGGCGTGGTGGCTCACACTTGTAAAACCAGCACTTTGGAAGGTCGAGGCGGGCGTATCACGAGGTCAGGAGTTTGAGAACAGCCTGGCCAATACAGTGAAACCCTGTCTCTACTAAAAATACAAAAATTAGCCAAGCATGGTGGCATGCACCTGTAATCCCAGCTACTCTGGAGGCTGAAGCAGGAGAATCGCTTGAACCTGAGAGGCAGAGGTTACAGTGAGCTGAGAATGCACCACTGCACTCCAGCTTGGGCGACAGAGCAAGACTCTGTCTCAAAAAAAGAAAAAAAAAAAGAAAGAAAGAAAACAAAACAAAAAAAAAAAGAAACACAGACACACCTGATGACCCAGCATTTCCACGGTGGGGAATTTACCCAAGAGAAATGAATGTTTATGTCTACAAAAAGACTAGTTCAGGGGTGTTCACAGTAACCTTATTCATAATAGCCTAAATGGAAACAATCTAAGTGTCCATCACAGAAGAATGCATTAAAAAACTGTATATTCATACAATGAAATAGTACTCAGCAATGAAAAGGAAGAACTACTAATACCCAGAGCAACATGGATAATGTTGAGCAATAGAATTTAGACACAAAACTGTACATACTGTACAACTACTCCCTTTATATGAAGTTCAAGAACAAGCAAAATTATAGTTTAAAAAAGTCAAAATAATAATTCAGCTTAGGGCACAGATAGGTGTTTTTTAGCAGAAAGTGTAGCCAGGGAACTCTTTAGAAATGTTTTATGTCTTGATCTGGGTGGTTGTTACACAGACAGGGTTATCTATATATCTCTAGGTATACACACACAGGTGTACACACACGTATATACATTTGTGTGTACACATATATGTTTATACACATACACACATTTATATGTAGGCATATGTAAAATGTGATCAAGCTGTACCTTTAAGATGTATGGATTTTATTGCATGTAAATTGTAACTGAATAAAGAAAATTCCGTTAAAAAAAGAACTTAATTAATGTTAAGAAAATAAAAATAACTACCCCCAAGGGCCATTAATTCAAAAGTTCTGCTTCAACTACACAAGCAGTGAAATAATTCCCTAGAGGAAGGGAGGGGCCATCTACAAGCAGCTGAAGAAAGAGCACCGAGAACCAAGATGCAATTATTTTTGAGAAGAAATTTAAATCAAACTCAAGTGTCATAGTCTTCTTTGGTTGTATCACTGAATCAAATTGGCTACGAAAAAGTAATCTTTCCATTAGAAAATCGTTCCTTCACTCCCTTAGAGGCTTACATACACATCCTGGAAAGGGCTGCCGGCGTAAATGATGATAAAAGGAACTTCCCACAGGAAGTTGAGAGTACTGAGGCACTTATAAAGGACTCGATTCCCCTCTCCTTCAGGACAGTCGAATTCAGTTTTCTTGGTTGTGTTGAATGGCTTGTTATTTGCCTATGTTCATGGTCCCTCCTACATATTCTGTTTCATCCATGAACCCTGGAAAGGTTAGTCCTACACACCTCCTGGCTATGGCTGATTGGACCTCTGATAGACGCTCAATTCATTCATTGGCTGGTCAGTGACCAATCAGATTCTCACTGGAGAACTGAGCCACCACGTGGAAGACGGCAGGGCAAGGTATAGGGCAGGAGGCTTGAGTGTCTGGTTTTGGCCCGCGGAACTTCGAGAATGCAGAGAAGTCAGTCTGCACATAGAAGCAGCAAAACCGGGAAGACCTGTCTCTGGGGAGAGAAGAGACTAGAGGCCTTGTGCTAACAGGATGATGTTGGGAGCAACAGCCTTGGTGTTTGTTTTTGTTTTGTTTTGGTTTTTTTTGGACCTACTCTTGCTCTGTCGCCCAGCCTAGAGTGCAAATGTGTGATCTCACTGCCTGGAGTGCAAATGTGTGATCTCACTGCAACCTCTGCCTCCCGGGTTCAAGCGATTCTCCTGCCTCAGCCTCCCGCGTAGCTCACACCCATAACTGGCGTGCGCCACCATGCCCTGCTAATTTTTGTACTTTTAGTAGAGACAGGTTTCACCATGTTAACCAGGTTGGTCTTGAACTTCGAACTTCAATCTGCCCGCTTCGGCCTCCAAAAGAGTTGGAATTACGGGCGTGAGCCACTGCGCCCGGCCAGCCTTGGTGGTTTTGTTTATTTGCTTTTGAGATGGAGTCTTGATTTGTTGCCCAGGCTGGAGTGCAGTGGTACATTCTCGGCTCACTGCAACCTCCACATCCTGGGTTCAAGCTATTCTCCTGCCTCAGCCTCCTGAGTAGCTGGAATTACAGGTGCCCTCCCCCACACCCAGTTATTTTTGTATTTTTAGTAGATATGGGGTTTCACCATGCTGGCCAGGCTGGCCTCAAACTCCTGACTTCAAGTGATCCACTTGCCTCGGGTCTCTCAAAGTGCTGGGATTAGAGGCATGAGCCACCATGCACCACCAGTCTTTGGCTTTTCAGGGAGCCCTAGCTATAGTTAAGTATCTTGGAGATATCCTTATAATAATCAGTACACTTCCAGCTCTGCTTGTCTCTAAAGCTAGCTTGAATGGGTGTCTGTTCCTTGAACAAAATACCAACCTCTTCTCCCATATCTACTCAGAGTACATTGAAATTCTATGACTGAAACTAGATTGAGACACTTTAAACTACAGAAAATGACCAAATCCCACATTCGTCATTTTTTTCTGGTAAGTTCTGAACCTTACAGGAAAACATTCTGCCAAGAAGCTAGTCGCTAGGAAAGAAGCTAGCTTCTGTTTTAAGCCCCATTTTGGCATTTTGCTGTCAGCTCAGGCTTAGTGAGGCCTTGAGCTGTGCCACCAGTTTAACTGTGCTCCAGCTGTTAAAAACCACCCACCCACCGCCTCTTGTGCTCATCTCATTTCTAGAAACCTGAAGCTACTCTCTAAATCCTCTTCTAACAATTGGGTGTTAGAGCCTGCAAGGCAGATTTCCTCTGACTCTGGGATGTCCAGTAGTGTTGAGTGCTCTCTTTTTCTGGGAATTTTCAAGGGTGTAAGATCAAGGTATAAGCTTGCTTCAATCACTTACCCAGAAATGTGGGCAGGACCACATAAAACCACATTCTTCCAAGCAAACTAGACCTAGTTAGCTAGTGCAAGTGTCCTAAAATGTGGGAGCAATAGTGATTGGTTTGGGAACCTGTCACATCTTACAAAGTTAGGGCCACACATCTGAGAAAGTGGGCTGATGCCATTTATGGTCTCTAACTTCAGCTGATCTAACACTGCTCACTAATTCTTTTGTTTATTCTCTCTTCCTCATCTTCAAAACCTTGGCTATCTCCTCAAATTTCCCTCAAAATGTTTCTTCTTCATTCATCTGAATAATTTTCTTTGAAGCTCTCTTTACCTTTCTAAGTTGATTAATTAGCTTCATATTCCAGAGAGAAAGCTGAGGTAATCTGCCATGAACTTCTTTGGTTCCTATTCCTCTCTCTTTAAAGTCTGTACACCTTCTGATTCTGCTTCTCCCCCTATTTAATCCTTTGGAATCTGACCCTGCCTCCTCCACTCTACAAAAGCTACTTTGGAAAAAGTCATTAATTGTCCTGGGCTTCTGAGAAGGTGGTTGCAGATGCGGAGAGCACCATTCTCTGTCCTCTTTGCCTGGCAAACTCCTATCTGATTTCAAGTCTCTTTCTCCACCCTCCGCCCCCCTTCTTTTTTTTTTTTTTTTTTTTTTTGGTCAGGGAGGCCTTTCCTACCCAGAGGCTGGGCTTTCATAGCACCCTGTGAGTCCACTTTCATCATACTCATCGGCTGTGTGATTATTATTCAGTGGTTATATTCCTGCTCCACTGAAAGATCTACGTGACTGTCTTGTAGACTGCTGCCTCCTCGTCCCTAGCACAGTGCCTACAGTACAATTGAATTGACTGAGAGAAATCTCAGTTTCTATAATTGTAAATTTAACAAGTTCCTCCCTCTCAGGAGTAGTGTGTTGAATAATAAGCAAATATTTCCCCTTATGTAACATATTGACATGCTATCAAAGGCACTGGATGTCAAAGACAAGAGCTCTTCTGCAAGCTTAATAAGACCAAAGTAGGTCAAATATTTAAATGCAGATTAAAAACATTTTGAAGGGCAGAATAGCAAAGTGTTTAAAAGGATAGGCTCTAGAGCCAGGCTCTCTGGGCTCTGCCATTTAATAATTGGGTGAACACAGATAGATTCCTTAACCTCTTTGAGTCTCATCTTCCTTCTTTGTAAAATGAAGAAAATAATACTACCCATCTCATCATCCCTTTACGAGTGTTATTGGAAATAAAATGTGTAAAGTGCTGAGAACATTGCTGGACATACATTCCACCCTTAATAAGTATCAGCTACTGTTACTAATCTTGAATGTTATGAAAACATTGTTAGCCTGAGCCCCATTTTCTTAGGCCCATAAAATTTGTGCATTAAAGATGGGGCTACTGGGGCACATGTTATTAGAATAGGACCTCCCAATGACGGAGACTGTTGACTCTTGGTCACTGTCTATGTCTCCAGCACTTAGAATAGTTCCTGGCTTATAGTGATGCTCAGTGAATACTTGATGAATTGAATGGTCAGGCAGACCTTGAATGTTTCTCTCTGTATATATTTATGGAGTTCAGTGAGTCTTTCAGTCCCAGAAAATCTGTAATAATAATTTATATTAAAAATTGGCCAGGTGTGGTGGCTCACACACTGTAATTCCAGTACTTTGGGAGGCCAAGGCAGGTGGATCATTTGAGGCCAGGAGTTTGAGACCTGCCTGGCCAACATGGTGAAACCCTGTCTCTACTAAAAACACAAAAATTAGCTGGGTATGGTGGCAGATGCTTGTAATCCCAGCTACTCGGGAGGCTGAGTCAGAATTGCTTGAGCCTGGGAGGCGGGGGTTGCAGTGAGCCGAGATGGTGCCACTGCACTCTAGCCTGGGCAACAGAGGGACACTCCATCTCAAAAAAAAAAAAAAAAAATTAGAGTATAATAGAGGAAGGCAAAATATTGCTTGGAATTTGAATGTCAGTTTTAAGGTGGTTTATTATAGTCTAGACATGAAATTCATAGCATACAAACAACTACTTTAAAAACAAGTACTTTTTAAAAAAAAGATAATGATGAAAGACCTTTTCTTATAATTACCTATACTCTGTGGTTATTTGGGCAGACAAAGCTGGCTTGCAGTGAACTACACTGATTTGAAGGGAAGTAAGCTTTATACTTGAAGTTTAAGTGTGCAAGGCTTCCCTTACGTGGCACATGGAGTCTTAGAAAAATTCTCATGTGCTTTCAGACTTGAGCCAGAAAGAAAAGTAAGTTCTATGATTGATTGACTCACAGTAACTGCAAAACTCAATTTATTTTGTAGACTCACAGAATGACTATCTTGGTCAAATCTCTAATTTCACAGATGAGAAATCAGAGCCTAGAAAGTATCACATGGGCCTCTTTCAATTCTATGCTGTGAGTCAAGTCATTTCAACATGTCTAGGTTACTACATTAGGGGCTATGGCAAATGCAGAGATGATTGAGACTAAGAGCCTGAGCTCAAGGAACAGGCAGATGCTATGAAGACGGGGATCTGCAGTGCAGAGCAGATGCCATATGTGCCGTAGGTGATGCACAAATAGCTGTCAGAATTCAAAGGTTTCAGAAACAGAGATTGCAATTTTAAAATTATGTCTTAACAAAGACTTTGTAAAGGCAAAATCAGTGGCACTTAAATATTGTGTCTTAAAGCAGAAATGCAACAAACAGAGGTGAAAGCAAGAGGAGGGAGCAGCTGTGGTTGCTGCCATGCAGGAGCGAGAAGAGGGTGAGTTTGGAGATCCACACATAACCTTGTCAGGCAGACCCAGGGTGTGTGTGAATGAATGACGAACTGGAAGCAGGGCTGCTGGGAGAGAATGAAGCTACATATGAAGGACTTTGAGGGATTGCGGGGGAAAAGTGAACCAAATTCGGAAATCAAATCTGATATTTCAATGGGTGTTTTTTGTTGTTGTTGATATGGAAGTGTTGCTCTTCTTGCCCAAGCTGGAGTGCAATGGCACCATCTCAGCTCACTGCAACCTCTGCCTCTGGGGTTCAAGCAATTCTCCTGCCTCAGCCTCCTGAGTAGCTGGATTGTAGGTATGCACCACCATGTCTGGCTAATTTTGTATTTTTAGTAGAGACAGGGTTTCTCCATGTTGGTCACGCTGGTCTTGATCTCCCGACCTCAGGTGATCCACCTGCTTCAGCCTCCCAAAGTGCTGGAATTACCGACATGAGCCACTGTGCCCTGTCTCAATGGGTGTTCTTAAGATGTGAATAAAAGAAATCGCTAATCTTCTAACTTGTTTAGCTACATGTTTACAAAGCCCCCTGAAGAGCGGATCACTTTCTGCAGAGAAGGTGGCAGGTGGCTAATTCTGTTTTATGACACTGCTTTTAGATGTCACTTTTAGCAAGTGAGGCTTGGGGGCCTTGTCCTGGGATTTGGAGAGCAGGTTTTGCTCATAATCTGTGCCCTGTCCCCTGATTGCCAGAGTGTGTGCAGAAGTTGGACTGGGGGGGTCTCTGAGTGTTTCACAACCAGCTCTGATGTCTCTCCCCCTCTCCTGTCTATTGTGAGCTCTAAGGAATGTGAACAGGGAATCTGCCCAGGCATGAGCAGGGTTTGGTTGATCCCCTGCAAAACCCCCTCCCCAAGACATGTGAAAGGGGCAAAGGGCTCTGTCTGACTCCTAGGTCCCTCTTCCCTAAACAGCATCTAATTTTGGAATCAAAATTAACTGTGAAAAAAAGGTTAGATCTAGGCTCTCCAAGATTTCCTCCTCTTTTCTTTCCCTCTTTTCCTCCCTTCCCCAGCTTTTTCTTTCCTTTCCCTAGGGATTTGCAAACCAATTCTAAGGCTCAGGACACATTTTGTAGTGGGAGCAAAGAGAGAGAATAGGAAGAGTTGAGAAATTTAATCTAATATAATCCTAAAGAAAGAAACCTGTGCCCACTTCTGTGGCACCAAAATGCAGCTCAATAGATGTGATTAAAGCAACGAACAAAGACTAAATAGCCACCATGTGCAAGTTAATATACTGCTGGAGATAGAAGTGGACAGTGCTGTAATTCAGGGTGGAATGATTAGCTTTGTAACCATAATAACTAGTGTTTGTATAGTGTTTTTAGCTTGAAGAGTTTTTCACAGATGATAGCTCATTGGATCCTTGCAAACCCCACAACAATGGATATTATTAATATCGTCACTTCACATATGAGGAGTCTGATGCTCAGAGATGTTAAGCGTGTCTAAAGTCACAGAGCTAGCGCTGAGACGAGGACCAAGGTCTTTAGATGACAAAATCTAACCTCCTTCTTTTTAACCACTCAAGCTGATGGAAGCTGAGGTAAATATTTTCAGCTTCTGGGAATGTGCAATCATGGAGCCAATTTTGTCTTTTCGTACAGCTTATTAATTAGTGGACCCACAGTAGAACAAAAGCAAAACCCTTACCTTCTGCCACAGTTACCACCAACCAGCAGACCAGTAACCAGTAGGAGAAGCAGTGTCTGCGAGCCATGGCTTCTACGCTGAGCAGTCACTGCCTTGAACCTGATGTTGCTTTAAAGGGGAGTGGGTGAGTCACCAGCAGCCTGATTCAGGTAATTTGCATTAGCAGGGAGGCCCACAGCAATCAGGTGTGGTCCACTCCGCAAATGCAAATTACCTGAATCAGGTTACTGGTGACTGATTCCCTGCGGTGTGAGGGTAAGAAATCAGCAAGGAAATACCAGACAGTTTTTGTCAACCAGAAGCTTCTTGTAATGACGGCCAGATATCAATCATCTCTCCCCAGAGGGGGATTTTGGACAACCATGCTTTCACCATCCTTCTAATCCCGTAAATCTTCTCCCATGTTAGTGCCTTTTAGTTGTGTATATGGGTCTTCCTCTGCAAGAGAAATAAACAACAGTCCAGAAATACGCAACAGTGCTTCGCTCTGTGCAGCTTACCTACTTAAAAAGCGAACAAGATGGGGAGGGCATTATTCGGAGGCTTCCGTACCCCTGCGGTTTGCAGTGACCAGGTGGGGACTGTTCTTTGGTGCCCAACCAGGGTTTATGCAGCTTCTGTGCTCTGCTTTTGTCCAGGAGGCAAGGGCAGAAGAATCAGGAAACGATCTTCCCTAGTGATCCTGATGGGCACTGTCTAAGCAAACATAAACATTTGGGAGAGTAACTTAGTGAGTCGTCCTTTCATGGCTCCTCCTGATTCACCATATTGCCTATAAGATGGACGTGATATGTCTACGTCCAGTTTGTCTGGAGAGAGAAAGACTCCATCAGCTGCTGGATATATGAGAGGGGATTGCCACAGGTGATTAAGATCATGGACCTTGGAGCTGGGAAAAATTCCGGTCTTTGTTCCTTTTCTTGCTAGCTGGGTGACTGTGGTGAGTCCCTGAGACTTGCTGAAGCCTCAGGGGTCTCATCTGTAAAATGGGACTTGAAGTACTATCCTCAGAGGAATGTTATGAATGAAGGAGATGCTTTCTTTTTTTTTTGGAAGTTTTAAAAATTTTAATGTATTTTTGGATACAAGTGGTTTTTATGGATTCTATAGTGGTGAATTCTGAGATTTTAGTGCGCCCGTCACCTGAGCAGTATACGCTGCGCCCAGTATGTAGTCTTTTATTCCTACCTCCTCCCAGCCTCCCCACCCCTAGCCTCTAAAGTCCGTTATATCATTCTGTATGTCTTTGTGTCCTCATAGCTCAGCTCTCACTTACAAGTGAGAACATATGGTATTTGGTTTTCCATTTCTGAGTTACTTAACTTGGAATAACGGCCTCCAACTCCATCCAAGTTGCTACAAAAGACATTAATTTATTTCTCTTTATGGCTGAGTGGTATTCCATGGTGTATATATACAATGTTTTCTTTATCCACTCATTGGTCGATGGGCACTTAAGTTGGTTTCATATCAAGGGGATAATTGACATACAGTTCCAACCACAGTGCCTGGCCTGTCAAAGGGAGTGTTTGTGATTATCATTAAATTATAATAACCCCAACTGATAATTTATTCTCTTAGGAGGCTGTACTTGGCAAACCATTTAATCACTGAAAAGACCCCCACTTTGGGGAGAACATTTTTCTGGATATCATATGAACAACAAAAAAAGAACAAATTAAACATGGTCCCAGTCTTTGAAGGGCTGACAATTTAACAAGAGAGGCTGTGAAAACTAAGAATCCAAATGAATAAGGATGCAAACACTCACAGATAGAAAATGGAAAGTTCTGCTGGCTTGATGTTAGTCTTAGGCAAACTTCCAGAACAGATAATCAGACGGATAATTTGTCAGCAGTTTGAAAAGGAACCAGGAAACATCAAGAACAAGTTGAGTTCCTTAGACTACCCACTCATTTAACAACTCTGTATTGACTTTTATTTTTTCAGAGTCAGACACTGGTCTAAGTGCTGGGGCTAAAGATGAGATTCCTGCTCTCATGAAGCTTATAGTCTAGTCTGGCAGAGACATTAAATATTAACTCAGTAATAACAGTAAAGTGTTTTGAATGCTAAGAGAGAGGAAGAACTGAAGGCTATGGGAGAACGAAGCAGAGAAACACAGTCTATAATTTTACATCAGTGGGTCAGTATCACACATGCTACTTTGTCCCCTGCATTGGAGATACACTACATACACTACAATGCCAATAAAATTAGATTCACATAATCACTTTAGGCACTGCCGGGTGTTTCGTTTTATAGATTTACTGTAATTTATTTAACCAAACTTTTAACTGATGGACATTTGTATTATTTCTTCTGATTCTCTTTCGTTTTTGTTTTGGAGTGCTAATGAGTTTTCATCTTAAATGTTGATGAAAATAAATAACGAAAGCAAAATAACTTATTTTTTCATTTAAATCAATTGTTCTGAAATTTATAAAATAAAGGAACAAAATTTTCAAAGAACACTTTTTTTTTTTTTTTTTTTTGAGATGGAGTCTCACTCTGTTGCCAGGCTGGAGTGCAGTGGTGCAATCTCAGCTCACAGCAACTTCTGCTTCCTCGGCTCAAGTAATTCTTGTGGGTCAGCCTCCTGAGTAGCTGGGATTACAGAGCTACTTCGGAGGCTGAGGCACAAGGGTGTGTCACCACACCCAACTATTTTTTTTTGTATTTTTGGTAGAGATGGGATTTTGCCATGTTGGCCAGGCTGGTCTTGAACATCTGACCTCGGATGATCTGCCCACTTTGACCTCCCCAAACGCTGGGATTACAGGTGTGAGCCACTGTACCTGGTCAAGGAACAAAATTCTAAAAATTTTTTACCAAATTCCTATCCCGCAGAAAATTGTAACTTTTTAAATTATTAATGTATAGTATAACTAAGTCTTGCCATATCTTATTTCTTTGTATATTATATATAGAGTGGAGCCAAGTGTTACATAACATATAAAATCAGTGAAACTGGTGTGAAACTATCAGATTGATTTGCAAAAGTCCTTACACCTTAAACATAAGAAAATATTTCTGAAAGCTTATTTCGAATGCAGCAATTTTGGTAAAAATATCTTTTTAGTCAAATACTTTAATTATCCACAAATCACTTAATTGCAGACTGATCAATGAGAATCTAATGTCTATGTTTCCCAACGTCAAGAAGGGTATCAATGGCTTTGAGTCACAGTTGTTAATCCAGTGTGTTAAGGGGAAGGACCCATGTATGTAGGCCAGATTGTGTTAGGTCTTCACATTTCTTTCCTCAAGACTAAAAGGCAGTAAGTGGTAAGATTGAGATTCAGAACTGAGATTTTTCTGATTGCTTGAGCCACATGGCAAAACTCCATCTTAAAGAAAAATAAAATAAACAAAAATTAGCCAAGTGTGGTGGCACCTGTAGTCTCAGCTACTTGGGAGGCTGAGGTGGGAGGATTGCTTGAGACTGTGGACGTCAAGGCTACAGTGAGCTGTGATCGTGCCACCACACTCCAGTCTGGGTGACTGAGTGAGACCCTGTCCCCCCTGACCTCCAAAAAAGTCTGTGGAAGGATGGCTAAGGGGTGAGTGTTGTGGAATGTCAGCCCTGGAGAAGTGCGATATCCACATCTGGGCATGAAGGCCTGGTTGGCAGCGTGCCAGGAGCCCTGTGTCCAGAGCAGCTTTGTTGGGGGAGAAAAGATGAGGTGAGCGGATGAGCCAGTGAGTGAGGTGCAGTTTCTGCTGACCCACATGGGCTCTGCCTTCTCTGGCTTACCCTGTTTCACCACCTCCTGTGTAGCAGGCCCTTGAATAACGAGGTTTTGTTATTAAGTTGATGAGGAGGGAAACAAAGTTATTTCTGGCTCAGGCCACTGTGTGTGTGGAGTCTGAGTGTTCTCCCCAGGTCTGCATGGGTCTTCCCTGGATGCTCTGGTTGCCTCCCACTTTCCACAGCTGAGCAGGTCAGGTGAACCGGCATGTTCACACGGTCCCAGTGTGAGTGAGTGCAGCTGTGTAAATGAGCATGCCCTGTAATGGGATGGTGTCCTGGCCAGGGCTGGTTCCCGCCTTGAACCTTGACCCGTAATCTTGAACTGGAATCACTGGGTGAATAAATCATCTTACTTGCTTTTATTAACCTTTCTTTTTTTTTTTTTTTTTGAAACGGAGTTTCGCTCTTGTTACGCAGGCTGGAGCGCAATGGCGGGATCTCGGCTCACCGCCACCTCCGCCTCCTGGGTTCAGGCAATTCTCCTGCCTCAGCCTCCTGAGGCATGTGCCACCATGCCCAGCTAATTTTTTTTTTTTTTTTTTGGTAGAGACGAGGTTTCACCATGTTGACCAGGATGGTCTCGATCTCTTGACCTCGTGATCCACCCACCTCGGCCTCCCAAAGTGCTGGGATTACAGGCGTGAGCCACCGTGCCCGGCTTATTAACCTTTCTTAAGTGTATTTAGAGCTCACATTTATTTCAATGTTTAATATTAGAAGTGTTTTGGTAAGTGTTTGGTGTTTATTACTTTATGTAGTACGGTTTGGTGGTATTTTTGTGACCAGAAATATGCAGTAGAAATTTAACTCCTGTTTCTATCCATTAGCTTATGGTAAAATTGGTTTATTTATAGTCATTTTGCTTAAAGTCGCAGTTTCCAAGAACCTATCAACGCTGATAGGACTTAGACTGAAATTGTGATTTGTGTGTGTCCTCCCTCTCTGGACGTTGAGACCCTTGATGGCAAGAATGGAGTCTTTTAATTTTTTTTTTTTAAATTTTAAATTGTGGTAAAATATACGTAACATAAAATTGACCATTTTAAGTGTACAGAAGAACCCAGTCTTGATTAGTTTTAGCCTCAGGGCTTGGCATGGTGACACTCAGTAAACAGCTGTGAAAAGCACGGAGGAGGAGGAAGGGGAGAAGTGTCGGCACCTGTACCTGCGTGTTCACGCACCTAGTTGTCCAGCAAGTGTGCATCAGGGAACGGCTTGAGGGCAGGAGGGGTTTTTAACCAAGGGGTCTCTAGCGCTCTGTTGTGGCCTGCTGTCTGGATTCGTGCTCAGGGCAATTTCATCTATTCTTTTTTTTCTCCTGCGATGATTAATTTGATGTGCCAACTTGGCTGGGTCAAACATTATTCTGGATGTTTCTGGGAGGGTGCTTTGGGATGAGGTTTATATTGAAATCAGTGGGCTGTGAGTAAACAGATGGTCCTCTGTAATGTGGGTGGGCCTCATCTGATCAGTTGAAGGCCTGAATGGAATAAAAGACTGAGCTCCCCTGAGTAAAAGGGAATTGTGCAGTGGACAGCTTTTGGACTGGAACTGCAGCGTAGGCTCTTCTCTGGGTCTTCAGCCTGCCTGGCCTACCCTGCAGATTTTGGACTTTCCAGCCTGCGTAACGGCATGAAGCACTTCCTTAAACTAAACCCCTCCTCTCTATATACACATCCTATTGGTTCTGTTTCTTGGGGGAATCCTAACACATGCCCATATTCTTTGTCATGAATAAATGTGCTGCTTCACAGGTTGAGTGGATAAATGCATAGGAAAAGATTTGATAAATCAGTTGCTTCTAAATAAGAGCTTGGGTGTTTATGGACAATGAAGGGGCATGGCCAGTGCTCCTTGACTGGAGATGTGTGGGAGGACTAAGAATTTAGGCTGGTGTGTGAGCACTGAACTGCCTCTAACACAGACACTGCAGACAGGTGCTGGTGAAGAGAGCACCCCCTCTGTCTCGGGAGGGAATGTCCTTCATCCAGAGGCTGAACATTGGGATTTTGGGGAGAATCTCATAGTGACTTTCCTGCTTCAGTCTCCCTCTTCTCAGTCTCTCTTTCCCTCTTTCCTGGTGGTTTAAACACGTGTTTGGAATTTCAGGGAGATCAAACTGAAGACACTGGGTTTGGATACAATGGTTTTTGGTAAATAATTTATTTCAGATGCTTCAATTGAGGCAATGGAAACCATACTTTTGTATCAATTGAGATGGAAGCTGGTAACCAATGATGAAACTTCTTGGGCCAGCAATGTCAGAAAGGGTAGGCTGCCCTAGCTGTTCACATGCGGCCCTAGGGCGGGCAGGCAGAGCTGCCTTTCACACCCTCAAGCGTCCATTGGGAGGTCTGCCTGAGCCGGATCAGCTCCACTGGCTTCTTTTATTGCTCAATTTCCGCTCAGAGAAAGGCCCTGTCCTGCTGCTGGGCCTTGGGGAAGCCAAGGTGAGCTGTCGGTAAGTCCGATTAGGCTAGTCTCCTGTCTGTGGTCACAACTGCGGATGCTGCCTGGGAGAGGTGTTCTTCTCACGGCGCTGCAGTGAGTAATCCAGGGAAACTGCCATTCGGGCTGCCTCAGTCAGGATTATGTGTGTCAGGGAGGATAGGGAGTGGTGGGAACCCCTGAGTCAGGTTGAGAGAGGCCTATGGCTGCTCGGGGTTCTCTGTCTGAAGCACCACAAAGGGACAGGTGCTCTTTTGGGGGATCTAAAAGTTCTGTGGTTGGTGCTGATTTGAAGGTGACCTGGATGACTTACCTGCAAGGCTTGCTTGGGCATCTTCTGCTGGGATTTTTCCTAAAAGGGGCTCAGGCACTATACTTCCTATTCCCTCATTTTGCAGAGCAGGGGCCTGAGGCCTGGAGAAGGTTCCTAACCTCATCCCAGTGATTAGCAACAGACTGGCAGTAACATCCCAGTGAGGGGCAGAGTGATACCCATGTCACTGAGCGTCTGCATTCATCAATGGTTTGAAACTGAGTATTAAACCAGTGGGGGGAATCTGTGCTCTGCTCTCTGCCCTGCCATCGTTTAGCTGCGAGCCTTGGACCAGTCAGCTTCCTTGCCTCTCAATTTCCTCATCGATGTTGTCATTTACTATATTCTAAGCATCACTGTTGTAAGAATTGGACATACATTAAGTCATTTAATTCTTAAAAACAACCCAATGAGGTAGCTACTATTGTCATCCCTATTATAAAGATGAGAAAACTGAGGCACAGAGAGGTTGTTATGTGGCTAAAAAGAAGCAGAGCCATGCTATGAACCCGGGCAATTAGGCTCCAGAATTCTTGCTTTTAATTTCTATACTAGGTATGCTCTGAATGAAATAACTGGGGAAATATGAACACTGGCTGAATATTTGATGATATGAAGAGATTACTGTTAAATTTTTTTTTAGGTGAAATCATGATATATACCTTTATCTAAAAAAATAAAGAGTCCTAGGCCAGATGTGGTGGCTCATGCCTATAATCCCAGCACTTTGGGAGGCCGAGGTAGAGGGATCACTTGAAGACAGGAGTTCGAGATCAGACTGACCAGCATGGTGAAACCCCATCTCTACCAAAAAATACAGAAATTAGCCAGGCATGGTGGTGCACTCCTGTAGTCCCAGCTGATCAAGAGGCTGAAGCATGAGAGTTGCTTGAACCTGGGAAGCAGAGATTGCAGTGAGCTGGGATTGCGCTACTGCACTCCAGCCTGGGTGATGGAGTGAGACTCTGTCTCTAAAAAACAAACAAAAATTAAAAAAAATAGAGTCCTCATCGTTTAGAGATACATGCTGAAATAGCTACAGATTATATGTTGTTGGGATGTGCTTCAGAATAATCAGAGGAGGGGAGAGAGTGAGGGTACGGACACAACAAGACCATCCGTGTTTCGTAACTGCTGAAGCTGGGTGATGGGTGCATTAGAGGATATTATACTCTCAACTTTTGTTTGGAACTTTCCATTATAAGAAGTGTTTTAAAAAATCACCCTATATAACTGTTTGCTTTATTATCTCTGAGGAATGTCAAAAGCACATGGACCTACCTCATGGACAGTGAAAGAGTAATAGTCCACAGCGGGGGAGTGGCCGGGACACTGCTAAGAAGAATCAGCTTCCAAGAGTGTAATTTATTGGGGGTGACCCATAGTGCGTATATTGTCTACCATGGTCATAACACTTCTACGCTGTTCCCCTTGTTCTGGTAAACAAATGTACACGAAGAGATTTCCTAACAAAACATCTTTACTCTGCACCTATGCTCCACCACTACAGAGCCAGCCCGCTCTCCGCTCCATTGCCAGTATTTTGGCTTGCCCAGCATAGTGTCTATCCAGTTCTTCTGATGACTTAACCCTGAATTCCCTCTGGAAAACAATCATTTCTCTACTCTCTTGGTTCCAGGACTTGGCTGTAATCTATGACTGCCAATCATAGCATAGCATTCCTATGGCCACAGATATTTATTTTTTTAGGGTTGAGTATTTTACTCAAGCCAATTCAGTCAGACCCAGTCCAAACTAGTCCTGGGACTGCTATGAGTGACTAGAAAAGAGACACACATTTTCTCTTTGGATTTGAAGTTGTGAGGAACCTACCTAAATGAAGGAAGATGCTGCTTGATAAAGCAGAGTGGAGAGACTCCAGATTCTGATAATATCATTTGAACTCCTAGATCCAGCTGTACCTGAAGCCATACACAGTATGCCACAAGTGGTTTGCTAAAACTGGTTCTGAAATATTACTAATATACTATAGTAGCAAATTGTATAGAGAATGAAAATTCTTAAGCCTAGTATTAAAAAGTAGAAAGAAGAGCTATTAATTTTTATGCTCTTGTATTTGATTATAGACTAGAGATGCAGACCTGGAGTAAAAAAATGTGTCAGTTTCAGTGGTTGAGTAAAGCATTAACAGAGATCAGGACCAATCTTTTATCATTCCATGCATTCTTTCAGAGAGCCGAGAGAAACCAGGTGACTAGACAGACTCCTGTGCTGGTGAAACCTGTGGATGTTTGAATGTTTTGCCTGTGTATGTGGTAAGGTGACGTCATCCTGAGTGTGCACCTGCCCTGTCTATGCTTGGCAGTAGCATCAGACAGATCCAGATTGTGGTAATGAGTAACTACTGGCTCTCCTCAGCCTCAGACACAGGATGAGTTCACATTTTATCCTTCAGCCTCTAAATGCCCCGACTGGAGCTTCTGAATGGATCGACTGAAGTCTGGCCTTGAAGATGTTGTGGATGTTGAGCAATAATTCAATAATGAGAGAATCAAAGTCTCTGGGTCTCCCAGAAGAAATTTAAAAAAGACAAAACAAAACAAGAGTCTCTGGGTCTGGCATTGTACATCAGAACCGACAACAACGTGACTTCATATAATGATAGGAAGACATCATTGTTCCAGCTGTGAAACCTTGGGTGAATTACCTAGCTTTTTCACTGTTTAATTTCCTCATTGGTAAAATAAGAATAACAATAGTACCTACGTTATAGGGTAGTTATGACGTTAAATGAGTTAATAAAGTTTAAGCACTTTGAATAAAGATTGGCACCTTGTAAATGTTAGCTATGATGATAACTGAGAAATAATTTTTTGCCTTGAATAAACATTTCCTCTTGATTACAGATATCTGAAACAAGACACAGGCAGAAATATGAAGATTTATGAAAATTGTGATCAGCTCTATGAGAGTGTGGAATACTTCGAAGTCACAATCTTTAGTTTTCTGAGGTATCTGGTCAGTTAAAAAGCTGTATTTTAAGTTTCTCAGCAGGGGATGGAGGTGTTCTGCTAGAGACCAGTCACAGGCAAGCTAATTAAAATCTTGAAAACACACCTACCCAGATAACGGTTTCTTTAAATCTCAAATAGGGCTGGCAGGGGCTTGGAAGATTTCTTTGAAATATGTAGGTGTCACAAGAAATAATAGTAATTCAAGACTTAGATCCGCCGGGCGCGGTGGCTCAAGCCTGTAATCCCAGCACTTTGGGAGGCCGAGGCGGGTGGATCATGAGGTCAAGAGATCGAGACCATCCTGGTCAACATGGTGAAACCCCGTCTCTACGAAAAATACAAAAAAATTAGCTGGGCATGGTGGCGCGTGCCTGTAATCCCAGCTACTCAGGAAGCTGAGGCAGGAGAATTGCCTGAACCCAGGAGGCGGAGGTTGCGGTGAGCCGAGATCGCGCCATTGCACTCCAGCCTGGGTAACAAGAGCGAAACTCCGTCTCAAAGAAAAAAAAAAAAAAAAAAAAAGACTTAGATCCAACTTTAGCCAATCTCCCAGGGAGATGATGAAGGTAATTATAACAAGTAATGCTTCATTTTTCAGAGACGAAACGGTTTTGATTTTTTTTCTTTTTTTTTTTTTTGAGACTGAGTTTCACTCTGTTGCCCAGGCTGGAGCACAGTGGTGCAATCTTGGCTCACTGAAACCTCCACCTCCTGGGCTCAAGCAATTCTCCTGCCTCAGCCTCCTGAGTAGCTGGGATTACAGGTGGCTACCACTGCGCCCAGCTAATTTTTATATTTTTAGTAGAGACGGGGCTTTGCATGTTGGCCAGGCTGGTCTTGAACTCCTGACCTCAAGTGATCCTCCCACCTCGGCCTCCCAAAGTGCTAGGATTACAGGCATGAGCCACCGCACCTGGCTGGTTTTGATTTAAATTTGTAGAATGCTGTTATTCTAATTTTCTTTTCCTCCCTTCCTTTTTTGTTTTTCTTTCCTCCCTCCCTTTATCTCTCTCTCTTTCGTGTGCACTCTCTCTCTATTCCTAGGAAGTATATAACCCTTTCTCTAGAAGTAAACACCTTTAACAGTTTGACATATATCTTTTTTCTTTTTTGTATACTTACACATACACACACACACTTATAAATTGTTTTGTAGGTGGGTTTTCAAAACATTTTATATAAATGAGATACTCTTTTGAGTTGCCCTTTATGTTGTTTTTTTCCACATTAAGGTCTTGTCTTCCCATGGTGATAAACATGGATGATGTCTTTTTGAATTGCTGCATACTGTTTCATTCATGGGCATGCCACAGTTTTATTTATCCATTTACTGCTTGATGGATAGTTTGCCTTCCATTTTCTGCTTTCACAAACAATCCTCACATAGCTCTCATGTGGCACATACAGAGTCCCTTTGCTGTCCCTCTCCATGGGGCAGCCCTCATCTAACAACTGATGATACAAAGGTATAAAGACATAGCTTCTGATATGGTTTGGCTAGGTGTCCCCACTCAAATCTCATCTTGTAGCTCCCATAATTCCCATGTGTTGTGGGAGGGATCCAGTGGGATATGATCGAATCATGGGGGCAAGTCTTTTTTGCGGCATTCTCTCACGATAATGAATGGGTCTCATGATTTATCTGATGGTTTTTAAAAAAACAAGAGTTTCTCTGCACAAGCTCTTTTTGCCTGCCACCATCCACATAAGATGTGACTTGCTCCTCCTTGCCTTCCACCGTGATTGTGAGGCCTTCCATGCCACGTGAAACTGTAAATCCACTAAACTTCTTTCTTTTGTAAATTGCCCAGTCTTGTCAGTGGTTTTCATGGCAGCCCCTTCCATCACAGGTCTGGAAGCTTAGGAGGAAAATATGGTCTCCCTGTCTCCAGTCTGTCTCCAGAGGAGTTTTTCTAGATTTGACTGCTCTGCTGGATTTTGGACTTTATCAGCATCAAGAAAATGGACTAATATAGTAAATTGGTACTGAGAGTGGGGTGCTGCTGAAAAGATACCTGAAAAGGAAGCAACTTTGGAACTGGTAACAGGCAGAGATTGGAACAGTTTAGAGGGCTCAGAAAAAGAGGAAAATGTGGGAAAGTTTGGAACTCCCTAGACACTTGCTGAATGGCTTTGACCAAAATGCTGGTAGTAATATGGACAGTGAAATCCAGGCTGAGGTATTCTCAGATGGTGATGAGAAACTTGTTGGGAACTGGAGCAAAAGTGACTCTTGTTTTGTTTTAGTAAAGAGATTGGTGGCATTTTGCCCCTGCCCTAGAGATTTGTGGAACTTTGAACTTCAGAGAGATGATTTAGGGTATCTGGTGGAAGCAATTTCTAAGCAGCAAAGCATTCGAGAGGTGACTTGGGTACTGTTAAAGGGATTCAGGTTTATATGGAAATGAGAGCATAAAAGTTCAGAAAATTTGCAGCCCAACAATGCAATAGAAAAGAAAATCCCATTTTCTGAGAAATTCAAGCTGGCTGCAGAAATTTGCATAAGTAATGAGGAGCTGAGTGTTAATCCTCAAGACATGGGGAAAATGTCTCCAGGGCATGCCAGCAATCTTCATGGTAGCTCCATCCATCATAGATCTGGAGGCCTAGGAGGAAAATATGGTTTTGTGGGCCATGCTTAGGATCCCTGTGTTATGTGCAGCCTAGGGACTTGATACCCTGTGTCCTGGCCACTCCAGCTGTGGCTGAAAGGGACCAACATGGAGCTTGGGTCTTGGCTTCAGAGGGTTCAAGCCTCAAGCCTTGGCAACTTCCAAATGGTGTTGAGCCTTCAAGTGCACAGAAGTCAAGAACTAAGGTTTGGGCACCTCCGCCTCGATTTCAGATGTACAGAAATGCCTGGATGCCCAGGCAGAAGTTTATTGTAAGGGTGGGGACCTCATGGAGAACCTCTGCTAGGGCAGTGTAGAAGGGAAATGTGGGGTTGGAACCCCCACAGATTCTCTACTGGGGTATCACCTAGTGGAGCTGTGAGAAGAGGGCCACTGTCCTCCAGACCCTAGAATGGTAGGTCCACTGGCAGCTTGCACTGTGTGCTTAGAAAACTGCAGACATTCAATGCCAGCCTGTAAAGGCAGCCAGGAGGGAGGCTTTACCCTGCAAAGCCACAGGGATGGAGCTGTCCAAGACTATAGGAATCTACTTCTTACCTCAGCATGACCTGAATGTGAGGCATGGAGTCAAAGGAGATAATTCTGAAGCTTTAAGATTTGACTGCCCTGCTGGATTTTGGACTTGCATGGGGCCTGTAGCCCCTTCGTTTTGGCCAATTTCTCCTATTTGAATGGCTATATTTACCTAATGCCTGTACCTTACTGTATCTAAGAAGTAACTAACTTGGTTTTGATTTTACAGGCTCATACATGGAAGGGAATTGCCCTGTCTTGGATTAGACTTTGGACTGTGGACTTTTGAGTTAATGCTGAAATGAATTAATACCTTGGGGGACTGTTGGGAAGGCATGATTGGTTTTGAAATGTGATGATATGAGATTTAGGAGGGGCCAGGGATGAAATATGATTTGGCTGTGTGTCCCCACTCAAATCTCATCTTGTAGCTCCCATAATTCCCATGTGTTGTGGGAGGGACCCAGTGGGAGATGACTGAACCATGGGGGCAGGTCTTTCCTGTGCCATTCTGGTGATAGTGAATGGGTCTCATGAGATTTGATGGTTAAAAAAAAAAAATGGGAGTTTTTCTGCAGAAGCTCTTTTTGCCTGCCACCATTTCACCTAAGATGTGACTTGCTCCTCCTTGTCTTCTGCCATTATTGTGAGGCCTCCCCAGCTATGTGGAACTGTAAGTCCATTAAACGTCTTTCTTTTGTAAATTGCCCAGTCTAGGGTATGTCTTTATCAGCAGTGTGAAAACGGACTAAGGCTTCTTTGTCCTAACTCAGGACAAATTTGAAAGGTCATCTGTGTTGAGGTCCCCAAGAGCACCCACAAGTTTGATGATTCACTAGAAGGACTCACAGAATTCAGTATATAGTTGTACTAAAGGCTATGATTATAGCAAAAGGATACAAAGAAGCAAAATCAGCTACGGCAAAAGGCACATGGTACAAAGTCTAGAGGAAACCAGGTGTAGTTTCTGAGTTCTTCTTCAGTGTAATCACACAGGACACATTTAAGTCTTATAGCACTGAACTGTGACAATACGGAAGCTCATTAAAGATTCAATGTCCAAGGTTTTATTTGGGGCTGGTCGAACAGGCCTGTTTACGTGACACATTGTCAATTCCAGACTCCCAGAAGGAAAGCAGGTATTCAGCCTAAACCACATTGTCTGTACAAACAGTCTGGCACAGTGAGCTACTCTTATCAGTTAGGGAATGGTGGGAGCCCTCCCCAAATCCAAGTTCCCAAATGCCACTCAAGAACTAACCTTGCAACCTTACAGGCCTTTCCGAGGATAGCAGTCACATGCCTATGTTAACTCATTTTTGTGTACTACCCCAGTTTCAGAGTTTCCTGTGGGGCTTACTAAGGTGCTACCTTTACAGACCTATAAGACAGACATGAGTGGCGGCCTCCACCATCTCTTTTCTTTTAATTCACCATCTGGTCCCTGCAAAATTTAGACAGATCCTGCAAGATGACAGACTAAGGAAAATTCAACCGACCAGTAGCCCTTATTATGGCTGCTGTGCCAGATGTGGCATCTTTGTTAGAAGAGATTAACATGGCTATGGGTAGATGCCATACAACCACTGATCTGGTGGGTGCCTCCTTTTCCGTACCTGTTAAAGGATCAGAAACAGCTCACAATCACATGAAAAAACAAACAAACAAACAAAAAAAACAGTAAACATGAGGTCTTGTTCCCAAGGCAATGTTAATGATCTTGCTTCTGTTACAATTGAAATAATCCAGACCAGACAGACATTCTATAGAAAATCACTTAGTTCACTTTACTGATGGATTATGTTAATCCAATGAGATGACTAGTTAATTGGAGGGCTTGATAAAGCATATGTGCTCCAGAGGGTGAGATAAAACTCATGAAATTCGGGGACCTATAACATCAGTAAAATTTGCAGGGAGAAGTGTCCAGTGATTTGGGGCATGCTAAGACATCTCCTCTCAAGTAAGAGACAAATTATTACAATTTGCATGTTCCACTATGAATAAGAAAGCACAATGCTTGACAGGCCTTTTTGAGTTCTAAAGGCAGTATACTTCACACCCGGGATACTGCTTTCCTTTATATACTGGGTATATAAAGTGACGGCCAAAGTAGAAAAGGGCTCTATGGTAGGTCCATATTGTGCTGAAAGCTGGCCTGCTATGTGGGCCATCTGAACTTGCAGACCCCGTATTACAGTTACATTGGTGGAGGGTGGAGGGAAAAGATGTGGAAGAAATTAGAGCAAAACCTCTATGCATATACTCTTCATATTTCTCTGCTCTTTTTATTGAATAATTCAATGTATAAAACCACATAACACATTACTGGAGAAAATGTTTTATTTTTCAAATAAATAATGGAAAATAATGGATTTTCTCTCTCTCAATTATTTCTGTAATAATTTTATCTTTTTATTAAAACTAAACATATATTTAAGACATTTCACCTTTTCTCAAATTACAGACTATGGTATAACTATAATTATCACTAGCAACCAAAGTCTATTTCCAGAAATTTACACTTGATACAGAGAAAAATTCCACATATCAAGTGTTTCGTACCTGACTTGGTGCTGAGGTTGAACTGTTGTACTGTGTTCCTGGCTCTAGAGGCCATGCCCAGCTTTTAAAGCAAAGTGGAATGAACCCTTAGCTCAGCCTTGGCTGCCAGAGGAACTTCTGGAGGGGGAAGGCTTGGGTTTTGCTTTATACAGGACAGTTCTTTCCTGGGCTAGGCTGGAATCTCTGACAACAGAGGACTGAGATACATACTATGTTTAGGCATTTGTTTGGAGCAGCAGGGAGGACCCTATTTTTAATCTCAGATTTCTATCAGTAATTGTTTTCTTTTCAGAATAAAGAGAAAATGGGCAGCTCTGGGTCCTTAATGATACTAATATTTTGCCCGTGGTTATTTACTTCTCAGTTATACTAGGTCCAGTGAAAAAGAAGACAAGGGCTGTGTATACTATGAATATAAGTAGTAAAAGTGACTGTGGCAATTTTGATAGTGGCAGACAGGGATTGTACTCTTGGAAATGTCTTCTAGGCTTGGTGTCTTCTAAACAGCCAGTAGACTTCTAGAATTCAGACATACTGTGTTTGGATCTACCCTCTTACTTTTCTCCATTGTCCACTGACTTACTTTAATTTATATACTCACAATAGGATGAGGGAAAAATAATCTCTATTCAAAACATTTCCATAAAACCTAAGATCATACCCAAACTTTCCATTAGGGGGTCCACTTATGAAGTCAAAATTAAGTAACTAAAATAAATAATGAGTAATTAATGAGAGTTTTTTTTTTTTTTTTTTAAGATGGAGTCTTGTTCTGTTTCCCAGGCTGGAGTGCAGTGGCATGAGCTTGGCTTACTGCAACCTCTGCCTCCTGGGTTCAAGCAATTCTCTTGCCCCAGCTCCTGAGTAGCTGGGATTACAGTTATGTGCCACCATTCCCTGGGTAATTTTTTTTGTATTTTTAGTAGAGATGGGGTTTCACCATGTTGGCCAGGCTGGTTTTGAACTCCTGACCTCAAGTGATCGCATGCCTCAGCCTTCCAAAGTGCCAGGATTACAGGCATGAGCCACTATGCCTGGTCAGGGTTTAAAAAATTTTTTTTCTAGGTAGGAAAAAGATATGGCCTCAGTGATTTCCTCTTAGCATAATGCTTATCTTGCAGATGTAAGTTAAATCCCATTTAGAGGGAAGGTTTGGAATCCTACATAAAAATATAACATACATTAAAACAGAAAATTCTTAAATACAAAAAATTCAAGTGACCATATCTTAACTAATATTAATGTAACACAAAATTACAATAAACAAGCACAAAATGCATTTCAATTTTTGTTACTACGATGAAACAACTGATACTCACATTCTAACTGCTACAGCATGGACTTCTGAATGAGTTAATGTATGTATACGTGCTTCTAAGTAGAGTGTGGCTTTGGCAAATCGTTTTTATTCTAACCCATGGTATTTATGACTATAATTTCAGTTGTCTTTGGTAAGGAATTATGAGACAAGCTAAATTTATGACACTTGGATCAATTAGGAAATAACAAGGAATTATTCTTTTGCATATTCGGTAAGAAGCTATTCTAAAGCTGCTGTTTTAATAACCTATTTTTCTAAATAAAATCCCTTGGACAATAATCTACTCCCCTAATTAAAATATTGTAATCCTTTATCTCCAATTCCTATTTCAACTGCAAGAGCCACAATTACTATTTTTAGTGGTTTCTTTTATATTTTGTATTTTTAAAAAATGTCAGCAATACTACTTTAGATATAAAACATAAAGCGGCATTGAAAGTATAGAGCTAGTGCTGGCATTCAGATTTTTAGATATACCTTTATGATGAAATAGTCATGAAGCAAAGTGTTCAGACCTGTCAGAGCAACTAACCATTTACAGATCAGATTTATGACATTTTTTGTCTCTTAAAGCTATTCTGGTTTACATCAAAGTGCTCCTAGTGAGGAGGAATGATGTACTGTACTGAAAACTGAGACTTCACGAGGGGTCTTCTTAAATTGGCTCTGAACAATTCTAAAAGCCAATAGATCTTCACCATGTGTTATTCCCAGAGTCAATACCACAGGAAGCCTTGTAAAAAGATCCTTTGGTATTACTGATAGCTAAAGCACCCTGGATTGAATCTAAGATGGATATGTATTGTAAATGAATTGTGCTTTGTAGTAAAATGCATTTAAAGTAAAATTCAATGAATTTACCATAAAGCACATGTAAGTAAAGGTACTCCTTTGAAGCCAAAAATCTGATGTTGCTGGAGAAGTGTCAAATTTCTTCTACTATAGTTTAATGTGACTAATTTGACATCATTTCTTTAGCTCTGTGACATTTTCTTGAGAGTTTAACATCTTACAATAGTGACCTGGCACTAGTATAGGTCTATAAAAACATAATTGTCACAAGTCACACAAATACATAATTACTACAAATTTCTGTATACTTTCAAAAAAGTCTTTGGATAACAACTATAATACATAATGCTCCAGAGAATCCAAAGCAGGACTTTAAATGATAGATATTATTTACTGATGGTAAATGAGATTTTCTAAAATTCTGTACCAATGACAATTTTAGGTAGAATGTGAAATTATTTCATGAAATATAGTCCCGTTCTATGCTCTCCTGACAACACTCCCAACAGAAAGCATCCAGTCTATTTGCTGTTTCTTGGCTGATCAGACATTCATCCTTTAATTCCCTAATTGTCTTCCTCAATGATTTCTGAAAACGTTTTTCTCGGTCTAAAACATTCCGTAGACTTTCCTTTGTATCCTCTAGCTCGGTGATCACATGATCTAATTTATGCTTAAGTTTCTTTGGACTGTCCATTACACTGTAGCTATGTTCCTAAAAACATAAACACCAAGTTATTAAATCAGACAGACATGTAGTTGGAAAAAAAGCTCATAACTAAGCCTAAGCTGTTTCTTCATTTATAATGCTTAGAGAACATCTTTAAGTTGGTGATATTTAGAGGTTTAAGGAACGTAGGAAGAAGACGGAGCAGAAGCAAAATTTAGGGTGTAAGTGCCTCCTTTTACTAAGGCCAGGCAAACACAAGGTCTACAGAATATTACGGATGGGAAACACGTAATCTCTACGAACATCATGACACTTGCAATGTGCCCTATAGCTTTTTTGCTTTTTTTTTTTTTTTTTGAGATGGAGTTTCACTCTTGTTACCCAGGCTGGAGTGCAATGGCACGATCTCGGCTCACTGCAACCTCCGCCTCCTGGGTTCAGGCAATTCTCCTGCCTCAGCCTCCTGAGTAGCTGGGATTACAGGCATGCGCCACCATGCCCAGCTAGTTTTTTGTATTTTTAGTAGGGACGGGGTTTCACCATGTTGACCAGGATGGTCTCAATCTCTTGACCTCATGATCCACCTGCCTCAGCCTCCCAAAGTGCTGGGATTACAGGCGTGAGCCACTATGCCCGGCGTTTGCCCTATAGCTTTTGTTCCTTCAATGTGGTGCTGGTAAGTTTAATTTTTACCTATCAGACAAATTTAAATTAAGTTTTTAACTGGATTACTTTATTGGATGGCTATTTCGTTTTATAAGGTATGACAGGAAAAGAGTACTGCAGCAGGTTCTCAGGCCAGGTGCTGGGGATTTAGAGAGGACTCTGGTCTTGGAATTTTTCAGAGACAACTCCTCTCAGTATTTATTACGGTTATGCTTAAATTTGCTAGACATGCTTTTTTTTCCTTCTTTATTTGAAAATAGGAAAAATAACGCTGACATATTTTAGAAAGGTACCATAAAATAATGTTGAAAAGCTGTTATTTAATATTAAAATTAGTAACAGAGACTGGATTGACCCCTCCCTCAAAGAACCAACACAAGGCTTAAAAGACAGAAAAAAATCGCTTTAGGATAATGGATTTGGCAAGGATGGCAGCTATTGTGGACAGATGGGAAACAAAGAGGTGAGACCTAAGACTGCCCTAGCTGACTACTTGAGAGTTTCTAGGCCTCAGGGCAAGGAGGGGAAACCCCTGCAGAGCTTAGCAGACTGAGTTAAGGAGGTAGTGCAAAACATCCAGGGAGACCAAGGTGGCTACAGTTCACAGGACAAAGTACTAGACAGATGAGAGCTGCACAGAAAAAAACTTGAGATCTTCAGAGGCTCCCCCTTGATGCCCCTGAGTATTTCACGTGCAGCATATGCACGTGAAAAACTACTCAAGGCTTGAGGAAAGAACAACCAGAGATTAAGAGTGCCCTGTGCTCACAGAGCATAGGCACTATCCCCACTAGCCAGACTTGAAAATGTCAAGATTCACGGACAGTAAGTATACAAAAGGGTTTTGCCTGCATAGTGAATAATAAATAGCCCTATCTGTTCTAGTTCTGTCAAACAAAGTAAAACCTGAAAGGGTCAAAGAGTTTCTAACTAACTGTACCCCAGAATAACGCTCAACAAAACAGGATACAAAAATATCATGGCATGCAAAATTTACCAGGCATGCAAATAAGCAGGAAAGCATTAGTCATACTGAGATACATCAATCAATGGAAACCAAGCTGAAACTGATACAAATGTTAGAATTAGCAGACAATTAATAAAGTTATTAAAGTTGCACTTCATATATTCAAAAAGTTAAGTACATGAAAGATAAAAAAATACTCTACTAGAATATCTACAGATAACTACAATGTGTGAAGTAAAAAATATACTGGTGAGAATGGCAATGTATTTTTTGAAATTTGACACTTCAGAAGAAAAGATTAATGAATGTACATTTACAATAATAGGAACTATCCAGTATGGACTACAGAGAGAAAGGAGATGGAAAAAAAACAAAGCGTCAGCAACCTGTTACACAATTTCAGACAGCCTAATATATATGTAACTAGAATTCCTATGGGAGAGGAAAAATTGGGATAGAAAGAAATATTTGAAGAAATCATGGCAAAAATCTTTCCAAGTTTGACAAAAACTATAAACTGCTAAATAAAAAAGCTCAACAAAAAAAATTTTTTTTTGAGAAGGACTTTCACTCTTGCTACCCAGGCTGGAGTGCAATGGCACGATCTTGACTCACTGCAATTTCTGCCTCCTGGGTTCAAGCGATTCTCCTGCCTCAGGCTCCCTACTAGCTGGGATTACAGGTGCCTGTCACCATGCCCAGCTAATTTTGTATTTTTAATAGAGATGGGGTTTCTCCATGTTGGTCAGTCTGGTCTTGAACTCCAAACCTCAGGTGATCTGCCCACGTTGGCCTCCCAAAGTGCTGGGATTACAGGCATGAACCACCATGCCTGGCTAAAAGCTCAACAAATCTTATCTTAAGCATAAGAAACATGAAGAAAATGAAACCAAGGCATATCTTCATCAGATCAGGCAAAAGCAGTAGGAAGAAAAAAATTCTTGTCCAGCACGGTGGCTCATGCCTGGCCCAGCACTTTGGAAGGCTGAGGCAGGGGGACTGCCTGAGCTTAGGAGTTTGAGACCAGCCTGGGCAACATGGGGAAATCTAGTCTCTACAAAAACATACAAAAATTAGCCTGGTATGGTGGCAGATGCTGGTAAGTTCCAGCTACTCAGTAGGCTGAGGTGGGAGGACTGCTTGAGCCTGGGAGGTTGAGGCTGCAGTGAGTTGTGAATGTGCAGCTGCCTCCAGCCCGGGTGATGGAATAAAACCTTGTCTCCAAAAATAAATAAATAAATAAATAAATAAAAAGTTTTAAAAAAGAGAAAAACTCTTAAAAGCCAAGAAAAAAAAGTATTAGGTACAGAGAATAAATCTGACAATTAAATTTTTCATCAGAAACAGTGCGTTTAAGAATACAGTAGGGCAACATTTTCAAAAGTACCAAAACCAACTGCCCCTCCCCCAAAACTGTTAACCTAGAATTTGATACCTAGTGAAAATGTCTTTCAAAAGTGAAGAGCAAACTTTTTAAGAAATAGAAACGTTGAAAGAATTCATCACTATAAGAAATTAACATTTTTATGGTTGCACTGTAGGAAATGTTAAAGTAAGTCATGTAGGCAAAATGATACCAGGTGGAAATATGGACTGACAAAAAGGAATGAAAAGCCTTGGAAATAGCACCTACATGGATAATATCAGATTTTTTTTCTTATTATCCAAATCTTTTTAAAGAATAACTTACTGTTTAAACAAAAATAATAATATGGTGTGGAGTCTACAGCACATGTAAAAGTGAAATGCATGACAGCAATAGCACAAAGGAAAAATGAAAGTATATGACCATAAGATTTTTGCATATGTAGTGGAATAATATCACTTTAACATAGTCTATAATAAGTTAAAGATGCCATAAACCTAAACACAGGCACACAGGCCAATGGACCAGAAAAGAGAACCCAGAAACAAATCCACAAACCTATAGTGAACTCATTTTCGACAAAGGTGCCAAGAACATGAACTAGGGAGAAGACAGTCTCTTCAATAAATGGTGCTGGATATCCAAATGCGGAAAAATGAAACTAGACTCCTACTTCTTACAATATACAAAAATCAAATCAAAATGGATTAAAGAATTAAATCTAAGACCTCAAACTATGAAACGACTATAAGAAAACACTGGAGAAACTCTCCAGAACACTGGTCAGGGCAAATATTTTTTTTTTCTTTTTTGAGACAGGTTCTCACTTTGTTGCCCAAGCTGGAGTACAGGGGTGTGATCGAGCCCACTGCAGGCTTGACCTCCTGGGCTCAAGCGATCCTCCCACTCAGCCTCCTGAGTAGCTGGGACTATAGGCATATGCCACCACCCCAGCTCATTTTTTTTGTATTTTTGGTAAAGATGGGGTTTCACTATGTTTCCCAGGCTGGTCTCAAACTCCTGAGCTCAAGTGATCTACCCACCCTGGCCTCCCAAAGTGCTGGGATTACAGGAATGAACCACTATGCCTGGCCTAAAGATTTCTTCAGTAATACCCCACAATTACAGGCAACCAAAGCAAAAATGGACAAATGGTATCACGTCAAGATAAAAAGCTTCCATACAGCAAAGAAAACAATCAACAAAGTGAAGAGGGAACTCAGAGAATGGGACAAAATGTTTGCAAACTATCTATCCATCTGATGATGGATTGATAACCAGAATATATAAGGGGCTCAAAAAACTCAAAAGGAAAGAAATCTAAAAATTTGATTAAACACTTGGCAAAACATCTGAATACACATTTCTCAAAATAAGACATACGAATGGCAAACAGGCATATGAAAAGGTACTCAACATCACTGATCATCAGAGAAATGCAAATCAAGTCTACAATGAGAAAATATCTCATTGGATAAAATGGCTTTTATCCCTAAAACAGGCAACAACAAATGCTGGCAAGGATGTGAAGAAAAAGGAACCCTGTACACTGTTGGGGTAAATTAGTACAACCACTATGGAGAACAGTTTGGAGGTTTCTCAGAAAACTAAAATAGAGCTACTGTATGATCCAGCAATCCCACTGCTGGGTGTATACCCAAAAGAAAGGACATCATTATATCAAAGGGGTATCTGCACTCCCATGTTTGGTGCAGCTCTTTCACAACAGCTGATATTTGGAAGCAACCTAAGTGTCCATCAACAGATGAATGGATAATGAAAATGCAGCACTTAAGCACCATAGAGCACTACTGAGCCATGAAAAAAATGAAATTCAGACATTTGCAACAACATGGATGGAACTGGAGGACATCATTATGTTAAGTAAAATAAGCCAGACACCGAAAGACAAACATTACATCTTCTCACTTATTTTCAGGATCTAAAAATCAAAACGAATTGAACCCACAGAGATAGGAGAGTAAAATGATGGTAATGAGAGGTTGGTAAGCATGGTGGGGTGGAGGGAAGTGGGGGATGGTTAACGGGTACAGAAAATTAGTTAAGCAGACTGAATAAAATCTAGTATTTGATAGTACAACAGGGTGACTATAGCCAACAATAATTTATTATATATTTAAATATAACTAAAAGTAGAATTGGATTTTTTTTGTAACATAAAGGATAAATCCTTAATGTGACAGATACCCTATTTACCCTGATGTGGTTATTATTCATTGTATACCTAAATATGTCTAATGTATCCTATAAATATACATACCTACTATGTACTCACAAAAATAAAAAAAAAGATTATTCTAAAGCTATATTAATCAAGGTAGTAAAAGAGATCTACATTCCATGCTTGCCTCTAACATGAACAAGCAATGAGATGAATAAATAAATGCAAGCTTGAATACTCTGTATGTGTATGACTGAGAAAACTTAAAAAGAAATAGCTATTTTTTATTACATATTTCATATAGAAATTATAGCAGTTAAAGGGAAGAATTAATTATTTTCTTGGTAGAAATATCCTTGCAGAAGCTTTCTTCAATTAATTATATTATGTAACCAAAGGATTAACTACCTCTATTTTGCTGTTGCATATATATAAATTACAATGACCCTAGGAAGCAATATTATTTGTAGATATTACACATTAACCCCTAGATTTTGCTAGGATTCTGAAAAATTTGATTCTAATGGAGATGACATATTCATCTTAAAAGTATTAACACGAGCTCAGTAAGTCATTTACTTACAAAAATGAACTGGGATTGGAATTCTTCAACACATGAGGAAGAACCAACAAGATGGTGATTGCAGTTAGTGGCTGGAAGGGTTTTGAGGCTGAAGTTTTTTCTACAATGAAGCTTTTCTCTTTTCCCCTGTTAAGAATAGTTAATAACAATCATTGAGATATTTTTGTCCTTTCTTACATTTTTTATCCTTCTTAACTTTTATACTGAAGTTAATACCACATTTCTTTTCATGGAAATTGCTTTTAAAAATCAGTAAATTCTACCAGATAATTTTAAAAGAACTTCCTGAAAACAACTCTAAGCTTCATCTAAAAACACAAATTCTCCTAAAAAGGAAGAGTGTAGGAGGTTACACACTACAAGCTATTAACACAGTAACAATAATTAAAATAGTATGCTCCTTTCTTAGGACTAGACAGAAAAACCTAGAAATAGATCATCAAGCAGATAGATGCCTTTAGGATAACGGTGGCATTCTAAATAAGTAGGGTAAGGCCACAAATCATGTAAAAATCAACTAATTAAGAAAAGCAGTTATATCCTTTAATATAATAAAGCACAATGAAATTCCATGTACTGAAAATTTATGTAAAAAAGAAAACCACGAGGAGGTAGAAAAAATATAGAGTATTTATATAATTTTAAGGTGAGGAAGCTAATCTCATGTAACAAGAGAAAATACAGAATTGACTACATTTAAAAAAGCCTGAATTTCAAAGAATATAACAGAATAAACCCATGCCATAACTAGCACTGAAGAAAAACGATAAAAAAATAACCAGGAAGGAATGTAGGAGAAAGGGGAGAGAAAAAAGGAACTGCAGCGTAGATGGCAGTTAAATGATTCCTATCCTCAACAGCCAGTGTTTTTACAAAACAGTGTAGAAAAAGATAATAGAAGGGGACCCGAATAAGTAACTCACAAAAGAATACAAATATCCAACAAACTGATGAAAAAACGAAGACATGCATGAGTATTCATAAATAGGTTAAAACATTAGGATGCCATTTTGCCCATCAATTTCAGCAGAGTTTACAAATGCAACTTACACCAAGGATTATACCAAGGGTAGGTAGACAATGTTATGCATAGCTAGTAGAGGGAGTAGACTGGTGCAAGCTTTCTAATGAGACTTTCTCTAATGAGACTTTGGAAGATCTTTATCAAAAGCAAATCTTTAAAAATGTATATAATCTTTGATCCAACCATTTTATTTGCAGGATTTAGTTCAATGAAATAAGGATATGAGCCAGCTAGAACAGGATTTAGTTCAAGGAAATAAGGATATGAGCCAGCCAGTTCATTTTAGTGCTGTTTAAAATAAGGAAAGATGACAGCCTATACACATTATTAAAGATTGATTATATATACTATTATTTATATGTAGGATCAACTGCTATATCGTCAGTAAAAATGGTCTATAAAATTAACACCACTAATTACTGTTAAGGTTATGGAATGAAAGGAACTCTTACATGCTTGCTGATAGTGGGACTATACATTTGCAAAAGCACTCTGGAAAACTATGGCAATATATGCTCAAGCTGAACATCCACATTGCCAGGACCTAGTAATTCCCACTTATAATTGAAGCGTATATATACCCTACAGAAATGTGTATATAATTGCACCAAAAGATATGCTCCAAAATGTTCAGAACTGCACAATAGCCCTAATGTGAAAAACCACACCAACATTTATCAATAGTAGCATGAAGAAATTAGTTTATTTGTACAATGGAATACTATACAGCAAAGAAAATAAATGGACCAGTATCTCATGCTACAATGTGGATGACTCACACAAGATGTTGAGCTAAAGAAGCCAGAGTACATAATATAGACAGGACTCTATTTATATAATTGACAGTGATACAAGTCAAGACAGTAGTTACTTTTGGGGGTTAGTGACTGGGAAAGCATGTGAGGGAGGCTTCTGGGGCACTTATATTGTTTTATATCTTGGTTTGGGGGGAGTGACATGATTGTACTCACTTTTTGAAAACTCACTGATTTGTACACTTATAAATAAGTTTCTATAAATATGTTTTACTTCAATATAAAGTTTAGTTAAAAAAAGTGACAGTCTATATAGGCTTCTCTTAAATACGTGATCCATAGATCTGCAGCACAGAGTGGGATGCTTGTTAGAAAGTACACACCAACTTACTGAATCAAACTCTCTGGAAGAGGTAAGAGTCTGTATTTTAAACAAACTCGCTGGATAATCTTTATGTAGACTAAAGCTTGAAAGCTATGGTTGTAGGAAAATATTTAATGTCATGGAGAGTTGTAGTTAATAGTGAACGCCAAAGCCAAAATGCCTGGGATCAAATCTAGTCTCTGTCACTTAATAGAGGTGTGACCCTGGGGAAGGCATTCTAGCTCTCTGGGCCTCAGTGTTTTCAAGTGATAAAATAAAAATAATAATAGTACTTACCTCACATGGTTCTTTCAAAGATTGAGTTAATAGATATGTAAAGTACTTGTAATAACACCTGGCATACAGTATACATTATATTAAAAAACCCAATAAAGCAAATAAAGGAAAAGATATAGAGTGTAATTCTATTTCCAGAAGGTTATCTATATAAATACGGATGAATTTATATAAAGCATATATACAAATCATTACAAAGATACAGATCAAAGTGTTCAGAGTATTATCTATGGATTATGTGATTATTATCTTTATTTTATTTTTGCTCCTATCTTATTTTCTAAAATGAAAAACTTGTTATAAGGAAATCAGTATTTTTTGAAAGTAAGTTATGGCTTATTTGATTTATTATACCCAGATTTCTTAAGTTAATGTCCTCTTAACATTATAGCTAGATGACACCTTGGTAGTAGGGAAAAAACAGAAGCCCTAGAGCAACTTTCCCAAGATACTGTATATTTATTAGTATAAAAGAAAGTGAGGCATTCTCTACTTGATCACTCAGGTTCTACAAAATGACCAACTGCAGAAAGTGAGCAGGACTGCATGAGAGTGGGTATACTTCTGGCTACTTCTCTTGTTTTTAGCTACCAGGAAGGAGATCCCTTTCAATGGAGGCTCTCCTTGAATTTTCCACCTTGAATAAATCAATCAGTCTATAGGTTCTAGAAATTCACTTTCAGGTATATAAAGTCAAGAGAACTACTGGGGGTGAGGCAGACAACCCATGGGAGTATTACTGAGAAAAAACACAGAATTCAATTAGCGTTTACTTATCCAACTGCTCTACTTTCTTTTCCTGACCTTTTATTCTCCTGTTCTTATCTCTCTTTTTTGGTTTTCTTCCTTTTGATCCTACCTAGACTTTAAGCTTGCATGTATGTGGCTCTTACAAGTACTTTAGTCCTGTTAGTGGTTCTGCTCTTGACTTCTGTCCGAGTGTTAAGGACTGCCAACTTGGAACGTCAGTTTTACATTCTTATGTTAACTTCCATTTTTAGACAAAAATCTTGAGTTATGCTAATTCCTGAAGTCAGTCCACTTCACCAAACCTGAGTAATGTACAAATATTTATGAGTGGTTACTGGTAAAATACTCCTACTACGCATCACAAAAGTTGAAGATGCAGTCTACGAATTTAAAAACTTCAAGAATGGGCTTCAAATGAATAAGCAGACAATAAAAATGTTAGCAAGAGTGGTGAAGGTTCTTCAATAGTATAAAAAGTGAGCAATGATGTTAAGTAGTAAACAAACCTGTAGGTGACATGGAGAATCAAAGATAGAAGGTATGACTCCAGGTTTCAGTTTAATGTTTGGAGCACTTCTGTCAAAATCTGTCTTCTTAAAGTGCCTCGAACACAACACATCTCCTTTTTTAGGCTCCCAAATGCCGGCTGCATTCACATCAAGTCTTTTCATTGCTAATACCCATTTCCTTTTGATGTTTTCATCTGTGGGGAATCTAGAAAAAAAAAACACAAAAAATATTTTAAAATCAAATGCTATTAATAAATAATTGAATTAAAGCTGTTATACAATTGTAACTAAATTGATTTGTTAACTTTTTTTCTTTTGAGACACAGTCTCACTCTGTCACCCAGGCTGGAGTGCAGTGGCTTGATCTTGGCTCACTGCAACCTCTACCTCCCAGGTTCAAGCAATTCTCCTGGCTCAGCCTCCCAAATGTATACTACCATGACTATTACCATCAAATCCCAAGTAGCTGGGATTACAGGCGCAGGCCACCACAACCAGCTAGTTTTTGTATTTTTAGTAGAGGTGGGGCTTTACTGTTTTGGCCAGGCTGGTCTTGAACTTCTGACCTCAAGTGATCCACCTGCTTCGGCCTCCCAAAGTGCTGGTATTATAGGTATGAGCCACTGTTATTAGTCTTGAGAATTACAATATTTAGGAAACTGTAATTCATGCTTTTGTAACTTTCAGTTTTTTTTTTTTTTTTTTAGACGGAGTTTCGCTCTTGTTACCCAGGCTGGAGTGCAATGGCACGATCTCGGCTCACCGCAACCTCCGCCTCCTGGGTTCAGGCAATTCTCCTGCCTCAGCCTCCTGAGTAGCTGGGATTATAGGCACGCGCCACCATGCCCAGCTAATTTTTTGTATTTTTAGTAGAGACGGGGTTTCACCATGTTGACCAGGTTGGTCTCGATCTCTCGACCTTGTGATCCACCCGCCTCGGCCTCCCAAAGTGCTGGGATTACAGGCTTGAGCCACCGCGCCCGGCCTAACTTTCAGTTTTAATATTCGGATTTTTGTGCCAATCATGCTGCAGATACATGGCCCTCATTTCAATTTTTCTCATATTATAAGAAAGAAAAGTTTCAGTGGATATTAGCCTCTTACAGTAAGAGCCACAGTTGAAGGTATTTATTCATTTATAGATGATAAAAGAATTATCACTTAGGACTTTTCCTATCTGAAATAATACCCAGAATTCGATAAAAAGGGCCCATTGTCATTCCATTCCTCTGTCAGCACCAGAAAATTGCTTGGTAAAGCATACACAGCAGGTCTATAGATGCCCAGTCAAAGAATGCAGAGAATAGCTGCAGAACATGGAGTTCTGCAGACCAGAGTTATTTTGAGAGATTTGAAGGCCAATAGCCATATCTTACTCAATTTTCAAGCTGATTCAAATTTTTCTGAAATAAAGTAGGTAATATATGCTCATTTTTGATTTCCTTATACCTAACAAAGTAGCTAGGAGATCTTTCTCTAACACATAGCACAGTGCCTGGCACAAACGCAGCAAAATAAACATTTAGCAAGTGAACGATTATTAGATCTTATTACTCCTTCACTTAATCTTTCATGGCTTTCAGGAGAATGGCTAAAATATGAAACTAAAACCATCTTGATTTGCAACACAGATAAAGATCCCTTGGTCTGAACTTGTAATTTATGTTTTTTCCTACAACCTATGCTTGATCTATTTCTAATTAGAAATAGCAATATATCTTAGCAAAGCTCCTTCATTCACACTGTAAACTCCATGAAAACAACATTAAATTTCTTTGGCTGTATGAAAAAATACAAAGTAATAATATTAGCAAAAGTGAGCCTTATGGTATTTTTTTGTAAACCAGTCTCTGATACCTTGGCAGGTCTCTTAAAACGTTTAAACTAAATTATAAACATGTAGAAGTTATCACAATGTCACTTCAAATTTAACATAAAGGGTACTTAAAAAGGATTTGGGAACTAAAGTTCAAAACTGAAGACTTAAGTAGAATTGTCTTTTGCTTTTTACAACACGGCCAAAGTATTTGGCTTAACTACAGCAAAACCTTACACGTGAAATGTCAGTCCTTTTAACTTCGAATTTGGCAAACAGCGAGAAGCACATCCAATGGCGGAGCAGCATTTCACCATTTTAGCAACTCATAACAGAACTGAAAGAAAATTAGAATGTTAAGAGTCAGTAACTGGAAAGCTGAAGGGGACATTTTCCCTTTCCCAGCGTTTTAGGAAACATGAAATCTGGTTAGAAAGCCAAAGACAAATAGCTTCTTCTAACACCTGCAGCTTTGCTTAGAACATTTTCCAGCGTCTTGGCTCCTTAACAAGGTGAAACATATTTAGCTATGTACCCTGAGGCATCTAATTTCCATTTTGTCGGCCTGTACACTTCTCTTCTACCTTCTAATGGGTACCATGTTCTCTGTGCCACAAAGCCTTTTGCACACTAACTCCTACTCATCTTTCAGCCCTCAGCTTGCATCGCTTCCCCAAGGAAACCTTCCCTGACTCTTGACCCCCAGATTAAGTCAGAGCTCCTCTAATATTAGCTCTCACATGACACACATTTCTTCTTCCTAGCACTTTTCCAAATTGTAACTACATTTATTGCAGTGATTGCTTTTATTAATGTCTTCCTCCTCCAGCAGTCTTGTTAGTTCCATGAGGGCATGGTGGAGTGTGTCTATTTTTTTTCACTTTTTGTCCTCACGGTTTAGCTGCTGACTGGCAATAGTGAATGTTAGTACATACTTTGAATGAACAGCAAGTAAACGGGAAAGGGAGTGAAGCAAGGGGCACTTCGAGGTGCCAGCGAGTGCCCTGGCGTCCAAGAGCGGCGCGCGGGACCGGTAGAGCCCAGGGCCCCGGCCGAGCTCCGCCCCTTTCTCCAGGCTCCCCGCCGCCCGGGAGAGAGGGAGGGGCCGCCCTGTCACAGGTAACGATGCGCCCCGAGAGCGTCCATTCCTCAGGGGTCAACCAGCGTCTCCGCGCCGCTGCACCCCACCTCGCGCCGAACCACGCCCTGAGATTTCGGCGGGTAGCGATGGGGGGAAAAGAAGAGGCAACCTAAGAGTTATTACCGTTAGCAGCGAAGCCTGCGACTAACGTCAACGACGGAGACTGCGTCTACCCTCGCTTCCGCCTCGTAGTCCCGAGAACCGGAAATCCGTCTGCCCCGGGTCACGTGCTTAGGAGCCATATTAGCGCTGGTGACCGCTGCGGCTGGGAGGGGGTGTGCTAGAGCAGCGCAGCTTCACTGGGCGTGGTTTTCATCCTGTGGGAAGCCTCGGTGGAATGTGAGGGGAGGTGGAGAGATGGCGGCGACAGCGCGGGAAGATGGCGCGAGCGGTGAAGAGCGAGGGCAGCGGGGCTGCGAGCACTATGACAGAGGATGTCTCCTAAAGGTGACGCGTTCAATGGGCTCTTCCCCGACGAGCTTCCGCTGGGCTGGGCTGGGCTGGGGCGGCCTGGGCAGGCGGTTAGGCTTGGATTTGTTTGAGGTTAAGCTGTTTTTCAGGGTACCTTTTCCACTTGGAATTGGGTTCTTCTTGAGGAGAACGTTTTTGGCAAGGCGATAAGCCCCACCTTTCCTACCTGCTTCGTACCTTGAAAGCAAAACCTTCTTTCTTGGGAATTGATTAGGCGTGCACGGTGGTCTCTTTGCATGTGGGTTTATTCGTCTTTTGCTGTTCAAGTAGACTGAGGCAGCCCCGGCCTGTACTGGGCTTTTCCTTTCAGGTGCGTGGTGAAATAATGAAAGTCAAGATGGAAATAAGCAAGTGGAGAAATAGAATACAATTTCAGCTCCTGTAGTCAAGTTTTATAGCCTGCCAGCTTCATTTTAGAGGCAATGCATATGTTTAGACCTACGTAGGAGAAAACATGTCCGAGAAAAGAAGACAATCATGTAATTGCCATTAAGTAGGAAATTATGTATGGGAAACTGCCTAGTGAGTATGTATCGTTACTTTGAGAAAACTTCTTAAGCTATATATTTTTTAAATTGGCATGTATTCAATTGAAGTTTCCTGGTTTTCCTTACAAGAAGCAGTACAAAAATTTTGCTTAGAATACTTGAGCTTTGGAATCTCAACCGCTATGTATCCAAATCTTTGCTCTTTTCTTTAATAACTGTGATTTTAGCTAGCTCCTCTTTACCCCATACGTGAAGTGGGGATGATAGTCCCTGTTTCATTAAAGTGTATGAGGAGTATATATACTAAAGGGCATGTATAGTGTTTAACAGGGTGCATTCCCTGAAGTAAATGAGTAGTAAATGTATACCACCATGACTATTACCATCATCATCAATCTGATTATTATTTTTTGTCCTTTCACTCACAAGTCAGCCTTGCTGGTCACTGTCTCATTATTAGAAGCAAGTTCTAATCTCAGGTCTGTAAGTGGATCCTAAACTCTTTCTGTAAGTCATGGTTTGGTGAACAGTGGTCCACTACACAGAAGAAGCTCCTTAAAAAAGTTGGTCATTCACCAAGTGTTTTGTAAGGAAATTGAATGCCATAGATATGATTGCATTTCTACTGAGATGTATTATTACTCTTTCAGACTTGAGGTCAAAAACTGATTTTAATATCTTTTCACCCCCCATAAACTACACAACTACGTCTGTGTATCATAGCACTAAGATAGTTAGCCCTGGGTGTCAAACAGTTTTTGCCTTCCCTCTCTCTCCCTCTTAAATACCAGAGGCCAAGTGAAGCATTTCAAAGAGGAAATGGTCAACTAGGTCAAATGCAGTTGTTTGAGTAAGATAACTGAGAATTGCCCTTTGGATTTGGCAAGGAAGAGGTCACTGTTGAACTTGACAAGAGGAGTTCCAGTGGAGAGGTCAGGATTCGGGTGGATTTAAGAGAGAATGGGAGGAGTGGAATTGAAAATAGCACTTACAGATAATTCTTGGGGTTTTGCTATAAAGGGAAGCAAAAAATAAGGTATGGTTGCTGGCAGGTGTGGCACCATGATATTTTTTACTCTTTGAGAGAGAGGAAGTATTGCAGCATGTCTGTATATTCTAGGAAATGATCCAATAGAGTGAGAGCATTTTATAATGCAAGAGAGAGAGGGAAAACTGTAGGGGCATTGTCCTTGAGTAGCCAAAGGGGATGAAATCCAGTGCACAAGTGAAGGAGTTGACCTTAGAAGCATAGACGTCAGTTCTTCGTAAGGGAAGGCAGAGGACGCGGTATATTTGCAAGTAAGTTAATAGAGATGATAGGAGGATGTTCTGTTTTGATTACTATTTTTTTCAGGCCTGTTAGCAGGAAGTATAGTTACTGTTTTTGTAGTGAACACTTATCAGCAGAGTGTTAAGGAGGGAGAAAGAGGTGTTAGAGTTTTAAAGCCAGAGAAGATGTGAAATGATCATTTAAATCTTAGATCTTAGACTCTAGAAGAATGAGAGAATGAACCAGCAAGGATGGGGATGTTTTTTCTCTAACCATATTCAGCTGCTTCTGATACAAGTCTAATAGGATTTAACCTGGGTTGGGATTGTGATCTGTGAGTGTAGGGGAAGAGAGAAGGGAACGACGGTGTATTCAAGGGAAGACTTGGAGTAAGTTAGAGAGGAGATCGTGGTTAGAGAATTTGATGCTTGGAATTGAGATGCAGAGAGGGTGCAGGTGTTCTGTAGCAGTGATTTTCAGAGTGTGGTGAATGGACCCCTGGGGATCTCTGAGGTCCGTTTGGGGGTCTGCAAGGCCAAAACTACTTTCTTTGAATACTAAGGGTTTGTTTTGTTTTGTTTTGTTTTTCAGTCTGTTGACACTTGCACTGATGGTGGAAAAGTGCTACTTAATACTGCTAGTACCTTAGCTTGAATCAAGACAGTGGCACTGAACTATACTATACCTATAGTTTTTTTAAAAAGCCAGTTTCACTTAAAAATGTTGATAAAGCAGTAAAATCATTAATTTTCATCAAATCTCAACCCTTGAGTTTATGTCTTTTTAATATGCAGTGACATGGGAAGTTTTCATCAAACACTTATGCAAACCTAAATTAAAGGGTTATCTTGAGGAAAAACTTTTGTGCAATTGGATTGTAAAGTGAACTAGTTGCTTTTTTTCACTGAACAGCATTTTTTACTTGAAAGAACTACAGTCATTCACATTTGAGTATTTGGCAGACATTTTCTCAAAAAGGAAAAAAGTGAGACTCACTACCAATGAAAATGACAGTATTTGTTGCCAGTAATAAAATTCAAGCTTTCACACAAAAATTAGAATTTTGGAAAACTTTTATTAGCTTTTGTAAGGTTGGAAGCTTTTTAAAAGACTTTTTTTGGTGAGGTTTTCTTCAATACCTAAAGACTTTTAATGAATATGATATTTTTTGATATTACATGTTCAATGTGTGAATATGCAGGAGATGTAAGTAACTCACTGAACTAGTATTTTCCAGATGACCAGTGCATGAGTAAAACATCCATTTGAAGTGCAAGGTAGAGCAATGGATTTTAATGTAACAGAGGAAGAAAAGTTCACTGTTACGATTTCAGATTTCATGTTGCAACTGTCCTTTAAGAGTTGTTGTTTTACCGTAATAGCAGAGAATAATATCCATAATTCTCTGAAAAGGCAATTAAAATACTCCTTTCTTTTCCAGTGCACATATTTGTGTGAGGCCAGAGTTTCTTCTTGTACTTTAGCCACAACTGTTTGAATGCATAAGCAGATACAAGAATTCAGCTATTTGGGGGGAAAATACAGTTATTTTTCATTAAATTATGTTATTTATGTTAACAAGTAATGAGTTTGTTGCTTTTAAAAAGAAGTAATATTTTTAAAATGTATCCTTTTTAATTTATGGTATGGTATGTATCAATAGATAAAATCCACGTAAACCAAAGTTCTTTGGGATTCTCAGTAATTTTAAAAAGTGTGAAGGATTGCTGAGACCAAACCATTTGAGAATGACTGTTCTACCCTGTAACTATGAGAATATGTGGGTTGGAGGACAAGGTTATTGGAAGTGAGAAAGTAAAGGAACTGAGAGTAACAGAGAAAGGAAGCCACTTAAGTGTTAAAATCTTTAAGGGATGAACTACATTATGGTAAGTCGTGGCATAGGAAGCCTTCAGAAATGAGTGATCTGCAAGGTCACAATGTACTGGAAAGTATTGGGTTAGCTCACTGGCCTGGAAATCTCTTGATATACTTGTAATGATAAAGTTGCTGTAATGAAAAAACCCAAACAATGATGTAGATTAAAGAATAAAGGTTTTATTTCTTCCCATTTAACAATTCCAAGGTGAGTGATGCAGATTAGGGATGAGGCTTTCTTCTACACGGTCACTAGAGGGACAGTATTTTTCTCTTGTCATTTTGTCATGTTTTAGGGCATATGGCCATCTGTGTGGTGTAGCTGGACAATTGTGCCCAGGAAGGAGAGGATGGATTTTGGTTGACAACTGGCAGTCTTTGCCATGCTTGAAAACAAGGGTTATCTCTTACATTTGTGGCATTTTCTGCAATATTAGATATGAGATTGATGATTCTTAAAAACAGATAAAATAAGAATATAATCTTTATTATGTAAATGAATTTATCTGGAAGTGTCTGAGAAGAGGTTTCCTGTCTGCTGTTTAGGCTCAGAATGAAATTAGGGTGTTGTATTAGTCTATTGTCACACTGCTGGTAAAGACATACCCAAGACTGGGAAGAAAAAGAGGTTTAATTGGACTTGGAGTTCCACCTGGCTGGGGAGGCCTTAATCATGGTGGGAGGCGAAAGGCGCTTTGTACATGGTGGTGGCAATAGAAAATGAGGAAAAAGTAAAAGTGGAAACTCTTGATAAACCCATCAGATTTTGTGAGATTTTATTCAGTATCACAGGAATATCATGGGAAAGACTAGCCCCTGTGATTCAGTTACTTCCTTCTGGGTCCCTCCTACAACAGGTGGGAATTCTTGGACATACAACTCAAGTTGAGATATGAGTGAGGACATAGCCAAACCATATCAGATGTTGTGGGATTAGTGTTTCAATTTAGGGATTTCCTTCACATTTCTTTTGTTTTAAAGTTGGGTTAAACTTCATATAGACATAGTGATGTGAAGGGAAGAATTAACATAAAATATGTGAAGAAACCAGTGAAATGTTATGTTTAGGATCAGTTTAGCATCTGATCTACTGGGTGTAATCTTTGAGTTCCAGGAGGAGGAGGAAAAAATTTTCTTTTTGCATTGTACACTTGGTTTCCCTTCCTTCTTACTGTATCTCTTTTTCTCCCATGGGGGTTAGGCACCTTGCTGTGACAAGCTTTATACTTGCCGCTTGTGTCATGATAACAATGAAGATCATCAACTAGATCGCTTTAAAGTGAAGGAAGTGCAGTGCATAAACTGTGAAAAAATTCAACATGTAAGATTTTATGACATTTCTATTTTCTTTTTAAAAGCTGTATTAAGGTGATTTGAAAAAATTTAATCAAAAGTATTATAAATAAGACTTTTTTTAATTTCTAGAATAAGCAGTATCTTTGGTTTAGGTGTTTCAGAACTTGTAAAAATAAATTGCATATGCTTTAACAAAAGTTCCTTAAATAGTAACTCAAAATGTTTTGGTTAGTTTGTTGCATTTTTTAATTATGTGTCTTTTTTAGGCCCAACAGACTTGTGAAGAATGTAGCACATTGTTTGGAGAATATTATTGTGATATATGCCATTTGTTTGACAAAGATAAGAAACAGTATCACTGTGAAAACTGTGGAATTTGTAGGTACTGTATGTAACATGTTCTTATCTAATTGATTCTAATGTATATGCAATAATAGTTTTTAAAATCAACTTTATTAAGATGTAATTTACATCTGATTAAATACATACATTTTAAGTGTCCAATTCAGTGAGCTTTGATAAATACATATATCTCTGTTACCATCAGCACAGTCAAGCTATAGAACATACACATTCTAAGAACTTTCTTCATGCCTCATTAATAATTTAATTTACCCATTAATTATTGTATAGTTATTTAGAATTGTACCTTTGGAATATAAAATATGTTTTATTTAAAGTGTTTTCTAGGCAACTGAGGTAGAGAATTGGGATAAATTTTTCCTTTTTAAAAATTAGTATTTAAAAAGTTATCAAATATATAGTGATTTTGTAAAAATTGGAAAAACAGAAAAGTAGAAATAATAAAAATGACCTACAGTCTAATTGCAGACAAGCTACTATTGATATGTCAGTGTATAAGGAATTATTTTTTTCTTAAAAAACTCAAGTAATAGCTGGGCGCGGTGGCTCACGCCTGTAATCCCAGCACTTTGGGAGGCCGAGGCGGGTGGATCACGAGGTCGAGTGATCGAGACCATCCTGGTCAACATGGTGAAACCCCATCTCTACTTAAAATACAAAAAACTAGCTGGGCATGGTGGCACGTGCCTGTAATTCCAGCTACTCAGGAGGCTGAGGCAGGAGAATTGCCTGAACCCAGTAGGTAGAGGTTGCGGTGAGCCGAGATCGCGCCATTGCACTCTAGCCTGGGTAACAAGAGCGAAACTCCGTCTCAAAAAAAAAAAAAAAAAAAAACAAAACTCAAGTATTTCAGATATATGTTAACATATGTATGTAAGGTGTGTATAAAGTGCAATACAGTGAACAAGCCACCCAGTTTAGGAAATGAATGTTACCCATAGTGTCAAAGTCCAAGGTGTTCCATGTTCAGTCCTTTCTTCTTGTCCCTGCTGTAGGTAATAACAGTCTTGAATATTTTTTTCTTTTTTTTGAGACAGAGTTTTGCTCTTGTTGCCCAGGCTGGAGTGCAATGGCACGATCTTGGCGTACTGCAACCTCTGCCTCCTGGGTTCAACCGATTCTCCTGCCTCAGCCTCCCAAGTAGCTGCAATTACAGGCATGTGCCACCATGCCCGGCTAATTTTGTATTTTTATAGAGATGGGGTTTCTCCATGTTGGTTAGGCTGGTCTCAAACTCGTGACCTCAGGTGATCTGTCCACTTTGGCCTCCCAAAGTGCTTGGATTACAGGTATGAACCACTGCATCCAGCTGATCTTGAATATTTTTAAATCACTTTGTTGCTTTTTTTTTTTTTTTTTTTTAAGTATAGGTTGTGTTTAAGGAAGGATAACTAACCTACCAAAAGATACGGAAATTATAAGCGAATGACTTTATGAATTTCAACAAGTGAACATACCTTTGTAACCACTACCCAGATTAGGAAACATAACATTCATAGCACCTTCATAGCTTCCTGTGTGCCCCTCCAAATTAATACACTTCCCCAAAGATAACCATTATGCTGACTTTTGGAAGTTTTAAATAAATGGAATCATATAGTATATGCTCTTTTGTTTTATGTGTTTTAAGGCCATGTCATTCAGTGCTCATATACTTAAAATTATTACATTTTCTTGTATGATTGATTCATTTATTATGACATAATGTGTCTGTTTATCTTTAGTAATGTTTCCTGCCTTAGGATCTACTGTTTCTGTTTTGGCTTTTTTTAATTTTAATTTTTTATTTTTACCTAACATTCTTGGAGTATATGTATTGGCTTTCTTTTGATGAGTTTTTGCATGATATCCTTTTCCATTTAGACATTTTTGCATACTTACATTTAAGGCATGTGTCTTGTAGAACAGTATATAGTTGAGTTTTAATTTTTCAATCCAGTTTGATAAAACTGTCTTTTAATTGGAGTTTTTAGTTCGTTTATTATTAATGTAGTTAGGATATATTTGTATTTCAATCTACAATTTTGATATTTTCTATTGCCTTAGTATTTGTCTTTTTTTCCTCTCATTTTTTGCCTTCTTTGGATTAATCCATTGTTTTTCAATTCCGTTTTTATTCTCTCATTGTACATTCTTCCATTATTCTCTTAGTGATTATCCTAGGAATTATACATCCTTGGCTTACTAGAATAATATGTTTATCACTTTGTGGACAATGTTAGGGCCTTAAGCACTAAAAGTCTTTATATGCTATTGTCATGTTTACCATTTCTATTGCCCTTCTTTCCTTTAAGTTTCTAGCATTATCTTTGGAGTTACTTTTCTTCTGCTTGAAGAATACTCTTTAGTATTTCTTTTAGTGAGGTCCTGCTGATGATAAATTCTCTCTCTCTCTTTTTAGTCTCTGAAAATATCATTTTTGAATATTTTTGCTGGGTGTAGAATTCTAAGTTGACAGGTGTCAGTTCTCCTTCACCTCCTAACACTAAAGATATTCTGGTTCCATAGTTTCTGTTTAAAAATATCACCTCTCAGGATTATTACTGCTTTTTGGACGAAAATTTGTTTTTTATCCTCTTCTCGCTGTAAGTCATTGGTTTTTAGCAGTTTTTCTGTAATGTGTCCAGGTTTGTTGAGTGTAATATTTATCTGGCTTGGGGTTTTTGGCATTTCTTGAATCTGTGGCTTGATGTCTTCTGTCAATTTTGAAATATTTTTGGCCAGTTTCTCTTCAGATAATGTTTCTGTATGATTTCCCACCTCTTTTGAGACTGCATTCTATAGATTTTTTTGCTACATCTCATCTCTCTCTTTCTCTCTCTCTTTTTTTAATATTTCTCCTACTTTAATTTTCTTTATGCTTAAATTGGATAGTTTCGACTGATTATCAGTAGGTCTCTCTCCTGTTTTGTTGACTCTGCTGTTAAACCTACCCAGTTATTTATTTACTTAAGTTATAAAATTTATGTTTAATCTTCATTCTTGTTATTTTCCAGTTGTCAGGTGAAATTATCTTTTTTTCTTTGAATATATTGATCACAGATAATTTAAAGGGCTCTGCCTGATAACTAATATCTTGATTACCTATGGGTAAGTTTTTTTTTTTTTAATTTAATTTTATTTAATTGCATTTTAGGTTTTGGGGTACATCTGAAGAACATGCAAGACTGTTGCATAGGTACACACGTGGCAGTGTGATTTGCAGCCTTCCTCCCCATCATCTAGATCTGGCATTTCTCCCCATTCTATCTCTCCCCAACTCCCCACCCCCCGCTGTCCCTCCCCTGTTTCCCCCCAACAGACCCCAGTGTGTAGTGCTCCCCTCCCTGTGTCCATGTGTTCTCATTGTTCAACACCTGCCTATGAATGAGACCATGCGGTGTTTGATTTTCTGTTCTTGTGTCAGTTTGCTGAGAATGATGGTTTGCAGGTTCATCCATGTCCCTACAAAGGACACGAACTCATCGTTCTTGATGGCTGCATAATATTCCATGTTGTATATGTGCCACATTTTCCCTCTCCAGTCTGTCATCGATGGGCATTTGGGTTGGTTCCAGATCTTTGCTATTGTAAACAGTGCTGCAATGAACATTCGTGTGCCTGTGTCCTTATAGTAGAATGATTTATAATCCTTTGGGTATATACCCAGTAATGGGATTGCTGGGTCAAATGGAATTTCTGTTTCTAGGTCCTTGAGGAATCGCCACACTGTCTTCCACAATGGTTGAACTAATTTACACTCCCACCAACAGTGTAAAAGTGTTCCTATTTCTCCACATCCTCTCCAGCATCTGTTGTCTCCAGATTTTTTAATGATCGCCATTCAAACTGGCATGAGATGGTATCTCAATGTAGTTTTGATTTGCATTTCCCTGATGACCAGTGATGATGAGCATTTTTTCATTTGTTTGTTGGCCTCCTGTATGTCTTCTTTTGTAAAGTATCTGTTCATATCCTTTGCCCACTTTTGAATGGGCTTGTTTGTTTTTTTCTTGTAAATCTGTTTCAGTTCTTTGTAAATTCTGGATATCAGCCCTTTGTCAGATGGGTAAACTGCAAAATTTTTTTCCTATTCTGTTGGTTGCCGATACACTCTAATGACTGTTTCTTTTGCCGTGCAGAAGCTGTGGAGTTTGATTAGGTCCCATTTGTCTATTTTGGCTTTTGTTGCCAATGCTTTTGGTGTTTTGGTCATGAAGTCCTTGCCTACGCCTATGTCCTGAATGGTTTTGCCTAGGTTTTCTTCTAGGGTTTTTATGGTGTTAGGTCTGATGTTTAAGTCTTTAATCCATCTGGAGTTAGTTTTAATGTAAGGTGTCAGGAAGGGGTCCAGTTTCTGCTTTCTGCACATGGCTAGCCAGTTTTCACAACACCATTTATTAAACAAGGAATCTCTTCCCCATTGCTTGTTTTTGTCAGGTTTGTCAAAGATCGGATGTTCGTGGATAAGTTGTGTTGCCTCTGAGGCCTCTGTTGTGTTTCATTGATCTATATCTCTGTTTTGGTACCGGTACCATGCTGTTTTGATTACTGTAGCCTTGTAGTATAGTTTGAAGTCCAGTAGTTTGATGTCTCCCGCTTTGTTCTTTTTGCTTAGAATTGACTTGGCTATGCGAGCTCTCTTGGTTCCATATGAAGTTTAAGTTGTTTTTTTTTCCAGTTCTGTGGAGAAGGTCGTTGGTAGCTTGATGGGGATAGTGTTGAATCTGTAAATTACTTTGGGCAGTATGGCCATTTTCACAATACAGATTCTTCCTAACCATGAACATGGAATGTTTCTCCATCTGTTTGTGTCCTCTCTTATTTCATTGAGCAGTGGCTTGTAGTTCTCCTTGAAGAGGTCCTTTACGTTCCTTGTTAGTTGTATTCCTAGGTATTTTGTTCTCTTTGTGGCAATTGTGAATGGCAGTTCGTTCTTGATTTGGCTCTCTTTACGTCTGTTATTGGTGTACAGGAATGCTTGTGATTTTTGCACATTGATTTTGTATCCTGAGACTTGCTGAAGTTGCTTATCAGTTTCAGGAGATTTTGGGCAGAAACGATGGGGTCTTCTAGATACAATCATGTCATCTGCAAATAGAGACAATTTTACTTCCTCCTTTCCTATTTGAATACCCTTTATTTCTTTTTCTTGCCTGATTGCTCCGGCTAGAACTTCCAGTACTATATTGAATAGGACTGTTGAGAGAGGGCATCCTTGTCTAGTGCCAGATTTCAAAAGGAATGCTTCCGGTTTTTGCCCATTCAGTATGATGTTGGCTGTTGGTTTGTTATAATAGCTTTTATTATTTTCAGATGCATTCCATCAATACCTAGTTTATTGAGGGTTTTTAGCATAAAGGGCTGTTGGATTTTGTCAAAGGCCTTCTCTGCATCAATTGAGATAATCATGTGGTTTTTGTCTTTGGTTCTGTTTATATGGTGAATTGCCTTTATAGACTTGCATATGTTGAACCAGCCTTGCATCCCCGGGATGAAGCCTATTTGATCATGGTGGATAAGCTTTTCGATGTGCTGTTGTAGTCGGCTTGCCAGTATTTTATTGAAGATTTTTGCATCTATGTTCATCATGGATATTGGCCTGAAGTTTTCTTTTCTTGTTGAATCTCTGCCGGGTTTTAGTATCAGGATGATGTTGGTCTCATAAAATGATTTGGGAAGGATTCTCTCTTTTTGGATTATTTGGAATAGTTTCAGAAGGAATGGTACCAGTTCCTCTTTGTATGTTTGGTAGAATTCGGCCGTGAACCCGTCTGGACCTGGGTTTTTTTTGGGTGGTAGGCTCTTAATTGCTGCCTCGACTTCAGACCTTATTATGGGTCTGTTCAGGGTTTCACCTTCTTCCTGGTTTAGGATTGGGAGGATCCAAGTGTCCAGGAATTTATCCATTTCTTCCAGGTTTACTAGTTTATGTGCATAGAGTTGTTTGTAATAATCTCTGATGATGGTTTGGATTTCTGTGGAATCTGTGGTGATATTGCCTTTATAATTTTTTCTTGCATCTATTTGGTTATGCTCCCTTTTCTTTTTTATTAATCTGGCTAATGGTCTGTCTATTTTGTTGATCTTTTCGAAAAACCAAGTCCTGGATTTATTGATTTTTTTGAAGGTTTTTTTTGTGTCTCTATCTCCTTTAGTTCTGCTCTGATCTTAGCTATTTCTTGTCTTCTGCTAGGTTTTGAGTTTTTTTGATCTTGCTCCTCTAGCTCTTACAGTTTTGACGACAGGGTGTCAATTTTAGATCTCTCCTTGCTTCTCATGTGGGCACTTATTGCTATACATTTTCCTCTAGAGACTGCTTTAAATGTGTCCCAGAGTTTCTGATGTGTTGTGTCTTCATTCTCATTGGTTTCGAAGAACATCTTTATTTCTGCCTTCATTTCATTGTTTATCCAGTTAACATTCAAGAGCAAGTTGTTCAGTTTCCATGAAGGTGTGCGGTTCTGAGTTAGTTTTTGAGTTCTGAGTTCTAACTTGATTGCACTGTGATCTGAGAGACTGTTTGTTATGATTTCCATTCTTTTGCATTTGCTGTGGAGTGATTTACTTCCAGTTTTGTGGTTAATTTTAGATTAGGTGTGATGTGGTACCGAGAAGAATGTATATTCTGTGGATTTGGGATGGAGAGTTCTGTAAATGTCTATTAGGTTTGCTTGGTCCAGGTCTGAGTTCAAGTCCTGGATATCCTTGTTAATTTTCTGTCTGGTTGATCTGTCTAATATTGACAATGGGGTGTTAAAGTCTCCCACAATTATTGTGTGGGAGTCTAAGTGTCTTTGTAAGTCATTAAGAACTTGCCTTATGTATCTGGGTGCGCCTATATTGGGTGCGTATATATTTAGGATCGTTAGCTCTTCTTGTTGCGGTGATCCTTTTACCATTATGTAATGTCCTTCTTGTCTCTTTTGATCTTTGTTAGTTTAAAGTCTATTTTATCAGAGATGAGAATTGCAACTCCTGCTTTTTCTTGCTTTCCATTTGCTTGGTAAATCTTCCTCTATCCCTTTATTTTGAGCCTTTTTGTATCCTTGCATGTGAGATGGGTTTCCTGGATACAACACACTGATTGGTTTTGGCTTTTTATCCAATTTGCCAGTCTGTGTCTTTTGATTGGGGCATGTAGTCCATTTACATTTAGGGTTAATATTGTTATGTGTGAATTTGTTACTGCCATTTTGGTGCTAGCTGGCTGTTTAGCCCATTAGTTGATGCAGATTATTCATTGTGTGGTGCTTTTTACCATTTTGTATGTTTTTGGAGTGTCCGGTACTGGTTGCTCCTTCTCTATCTGTAGAGCCTCTTTCAGGAGCTCTTGTAAAGCAGGCCTGGTGGTGATGAAATCTCTGAGTACTTGCTTGTTCGCAAAGGATTTTATTTTTCCTTCACTTATGAAGCTTAGTTTGGCTGGATATGAGATTCTGGGTTGAAAGTTCTTTTCTTTAAGGATGTTGAATATGGCCCTCACTCTCTTCTGGCTTGTAGGGTTTCTGCTGAGAGATCAGCTGTGAGTCTGATGTGCTTCCCTTTGTGGCTAGCCTTAGGTTTCTCTCTGGCTGCCCTTAGCATTTTCTCCTTCATTTCAACCCTGGTGAATCTGACGATTATATGCCTTGGGGTTGCTCTTTGTGAGGAATATCTTTGTGGTGTTCTCTGTATTTCCTGGACTTGAATATTGGCCTGCCTGGCTATGTTGGGGAAGTTTTCCTGGATAATATCCTGAAGAGTATTTTCCAGCTTGGATTGATTCTCTTCTTTGCATTCAGGTACACCTATCAAACGTAGATTAGGTCTTTTCACATAGTCCCACATTTCTTGGAGACTTTGTTCATTCCTTTTTACCCTTTTTTTTCTAATCATGGCTTCTTGTTTTATTTCATTGAGTTGATGTTGGACCTCTGATATCCTTTCTTCTGCTTGATCAATTCGGCTGTTGAAACTTGTGCATGCTTCGTGAAGTTCTCGTGTTGTATTTTTCAGCTCCATCAATTCACTTATATTCCTCTCTAACTTGTCTATTCTCGTTAGCATTTCGTCAAATATTTTTTCTAGGTTCTTAGTTTCTCTGCATTGGGTTAGAACATGTTCATTTAGCTCACAGAAGTTTCTTACTTCCCACCTTCTGAAGTCTGATTCTTTCATTTCATCACACTCATTCTCCATCCAACCTTATTCCCTTGCCAGTGAAGATTGCGATCCCTTGTAGGAGGAGAGGTATTCTGGTTTTGGGTGTTTTCATCCTTTTTGTGCTAGTTTCTTCCCATATTTATGGATTTATCTACCTGTCGTCCTTGTACTTGCTGACTTTCAGATTGGGTCTCTGAGTGGATGCTCTGTTTGTTGATGATGAAGTTATTTCTGTTTCTTAGTTTTCCTTCTACCAGTCTGCCCCTTCTGCTGTATGACTGCTGAGGACCACTCCAGGTCCTGCTTGCTTGGGGATCACCTGCAGCACTTGCACAACAGTAAGGGTTGCTACCAGTTTCTTCTTCTGCTATCTTTGTCCCAGAAGGATACCCACCAAATGTCAGTCTGAGCTCTCCTTTATGAGGTGACTCTTTGGATATACAGGGGTCAGGGAGCTGCTTGAGGAGACCGTCTGTCCTTTTTAGGAGCTCAAGGGCTGAGCTGTGAGCTCCATTGTTCATTCAGAGCTGCTGGGCAGGTACGTTTAGGTCTGCTGCAGCAGAACTCATAAACCGCCTTTTGTTCCCAGGTGCTCTGTCCCAGGGAGTTAGGGCTTTATTTATGAATTTCTGTTGTGCTGCTGCCTTTTTTTTTTTTTTTTTTTTCAGGGCTGCCCTGCCCAGCAAGGAGGCAGCCTAGTCACTGTCTACCTGTAGAGGCTTTGCTGAGCTGCTGTGGGCTCTGCCTAGCTGCCGTGTGAACTTCCCTGTAGTCCTGTTTATATGGGTTTAGTTAGAACTGCCTCGGCAATGGTGGCCCACCTCTGTATTGGCGTACTCTGTCTGTAATGACAGGTTGCCTTGGCAACGGTGGGTTGCCTTGGCAACGACAGGCAGCCTCAGCAATGGCGGGTTGCCTTGGCAACTGCAGGCAGCCTCAGCAATCGTGGGTTGCCTTGGCAACGGCAGGCTGCCTCAGCAATGGCGGACTACCTCCCTAGGGGTGGAGTGCCTTGGTAATGGCGGACCCCCCTTCCCCACAGAGCTGGACCGTCCCGGTTTCAGCTGGGCTTGCTGTGAAACTCTCAATCTAGAGAGTTTCTGATTGCTGTTCTTTTGTGGGGGTGGGACCAGCTGAGCCTGATCACCTGGCTCCCTGCCTCAGAGCCTTTTTTTTCTGTTTAATTTGAACAGTTGAATCTATCCCAGGTATTCTAGTCGCCCTCTGCGCTTCACTGGGAGCTGCAACTCCGAGCTGTTCCTAAACCGCCATCTTCAGGATCGTTTCAGTTTTGTTTTTGTTTTTTTTCCCCCTTGGTATTTGGTTCTGCCTTTTTACATGCTTGATATTTGTTTTTAGTTGATTGTTGGATATAATACGTAAAAAATTAAGCTCTGGCTGGCATTTTTTTTCCAAAGAGAATTTATTTTTCTTTTGGTAGGCAGTTAATGTAGGGATAGATAGCATTGATATGATTAGAGGCGAATTTTTGTTTTTTTGTATGTTCTGTTCTATTTTGTTCTCCCCCCACCCCCTGCATCTTTATTCTTATGCTTCTAGGATATGGTCCCTTGGAGATCTTGACTTAGAGCTAGGATTGCTTACCAGTCTCATCTCTTTTGTGGTGGGACCTGGACTCTAAATTTTAGCCCCCTAGCATAGGAATACTTTCAGAGGATTTACTTAGTTCCTTAGGCTCCTACCTGCTGCTATCTGTTTAGTTTCTTAGCTTGTCACAGCACAGTTTAGGGTCTAAAAATCTCTCAAGGAAGAAAGAAGCAGAGATATTGACTTTGCCGCATTATATTTCCTTTCTCGCCAAGATCTTTGCCTTCAAGCATTTAGTTGCTTTTTACTACTTTTAAACAGCTTGTTTTCTTTAAATTCAGTTTTTCTAGTTTTCAGTGGGAGTTTTAGTCCTATACCAGCTACATCTTCATTGTGGAAGTAGAGGTACAGTATGTGCTTCATTTTGCTTATTTTAAAAATCATATATATGGCCTTTTTTCTTTCTTTTATTTTTTTTACTGAGCTGTGTTTCTAAGATTCATCCTATTTGATTCACTAACTCCAATTTATTTTCACTGTTATGGTTTTATTTTGTATATCATATCTGCATATAGCTTTTAATTACCATACACAACCAATAAAATTACACACTATTTTATTAGTTGATTTATTGACATTCAAGTTATTGTGACTACAAAGTACACATCTCATGCTACATGGTAAGTATTAAACTTCATGAGATCATGTTGTTTTCATATTTTACATTTCTATACCCGAGAGTGCCTTGTAGTAGAGTGCCCAATGCATGGGAGCACAGATACTGGTCAGTGGCCTATTAGGAACTGAGCTACACAGCAGGAAGTGAGTGGTGGGTGATCGAGTATTATTGTCTGCGCTCTGCCACCTGTCAGATCAGTGGTGGCATTAGATTCTCATAGAAGCACAAACCCTATTGTGAACTGTGCATGCAAGGGATCTAGTTTGCATACTCCTTATGAGAATTTAATGCCTGATGATCTGAGGTAGAACAGTTTCATCCTGAAACCATCCCCCAACTTCATTCCATGGAAAAATTGTCTTCCATGAAACCAGTCCCTGTGCCAAAAACGTTGGTGACCACTGCCTTATATACAGTAGGTGCACAGTAATGTGTATGCAGTATATCGTTGGCAGTGTTTCAGTATTATGATGACCCTGAATGTACTAGAAAAATTAGTCATCACCATTTACCATTTAAGTATAATGGATTATTTGACAGTGTTTTCAGTATTATGATAACCTTGAATATACTAGAAAAATTAATCTTCACCATTTACCATTTAAGTATAGTGGATTTTTATTTTTAAAAATATTTTAAAGTCCTTTTATGAATAATGTGCTGGAGAAAGAATAAAGGGTAGTGAAAAACAACTTTATTGGAAATTTTACTAGTAATTTGAACACTGCGAACCCAAATTTTAATTCCATGTATTCCAAGTTGAAGACGTGTGCTCAAATATGTCAGTGTTCTTTATAACTGCAGTTGACCCTTGAACGATGTTGGGGTTAAGGGCACCAACTGCCTGCTCAATTGAAAATCTGGGTAGAACTTTCAACTCCCCACATTTTAACTACCAATAGCCTGGTACTGACTGGAAGTCTTACCAATAACACAGTCATTAATACATATTTTGTAATGTTATATATATTATATACTATATTTTTATGATAAACTAGAGAAATATGTTAACTGTTCATTAAGTGGAAATGGATCATCATAAAGGTCTTCCTCCTTGTCTTAATGTTGAGTAGGCTGAAAAGAGGGAGGAATAAGAGAGATTGGTTTTGCTATTTTGGGGTAGCAGAGGTAGAAGAAAATCTACTTATAAATAGACCTGTGTACTTTAAATTCATGTTGTTCAAGGGTCAACTGTATTTACTTGTCAGTTTTCATGCTTGAATATGGTACATGTGCATACTGATTCTAGATTTTAGACACATTTCTAGTAGGTTCTAGCTTGTAGTTACTTCTGGTTCTTGTATTTGCATCATCAAAATGTAATACTAAGTCCAGATCTCAAATACACCACTAATAAGTCTTGGCTTATCATTACTTCTGTACATGCATTGCCAAATTCAAATAAATTTGAGAACTTTGAGAGTCATGATTTGGTTGAAGAAAAGATGACTGTCTTTGCTCCGTAATTGTAAAACATATTAATAAATTATTTTCATTTTTACATCATCTGTTTCCTTCTAAGTACTTTTACATATGTATCTGCCTTCAACATTTGTCCACTTATGAACCGTATTAAGTACATTTTGGTGTACAAACATCATAAAAGATGGAAGAATTTTATCACACATCCTTTTAGCAAAATGGGATGGTCCAGGTTTTTGTCATGACATGATGTAATTTGAAGTCCTTCCTAATAAATGACCAAGTGAGGATACCATATTTTCTTTTCGTTCTTAGAAGTATATTGTTCATTCCTTTTTTTTCAGTGAGACTGTTCATCTAGCACATCATCTGAAAATCATAATCTGGTTTATTGCTTATAGGGTTGATTTCACCATCATTATAATTAGAGTCCAGAGCACTGGTTCTCATCTGGGGACAGTTTTTTCCCATTAGATTCTTCTATGAGAATCTAATGCCACCACTGATCTGACAGGTGGCAGAGCGCAGTCTGGTAATGCCTGGAGACACTTTCAGCTGTTGTAACCAGGGGGTGAGGGGAAGTGGAGTCTAATGGCATCTACTCGATAGAGACCAGGGATGCAACTAAACATCCTATAATGTACAAGACACTTCCCTGCCACAAAGAATTATCTGTTTCAAAATGTTAATACTGCCTAGGTGGAGAACCTTCAGTCTAGAGTGGTTATCTATCTTTTTGCAGTTATCTTCTACTTTGTCTAAATTTTCCTTTTTTTTTTTCTATTTGTAAAAAATGAAAAATTCAGATTTTTCGACTGCATTCAAGAAAAACTACAAAGAAGTTATCTGCAGACTCTTTAATGCTTTCATGAAAGATGATGCAATACTTGGAGCAATACAGAAAGAAAACCGAAGGATTATGCATTAGTGATTATTTTATACTATATCATTCTTTCATGTTTCTACATGAAAGGTCTTTCTACTGTGCTTTGCATTTTAGTCTTTTTGTTAGGATAGTTGGGAACAATTGATAATTAATGTGAAAGGATTCCTGGGCTACTGATATACCAAAATTAGGAAAAATAAGATTATTAAGATTCCATAATATATTAGATTTATAAAAGGGTTCAATGGACCCATATGGTAATTGCAAACAGAATAGAATGAGTTTATTCTATTAAAGAAAAAGTAGATTTTCTTCTTTAGAAGACTTCTAAGAAATAATAAATGTTATAACATATTCATCTTTAAAACAGAATTGATTAAAAAGGAACTAGATCTGTGTACAGAGTGGGTATTGTATAAAAAGGCTTTTGCACTCATAGAGGTTTGTTAAATGCTGAATCTAGTGAAAATCCCTTCTCAGAAACTTTTTTTTTAAATTGAGATTAAGTTTCGCTCTTGTTGCCCAAGCTAGAGTGCAATGGTGTGATCGTGGCTCACTGCAACTTCTGCCTCCTGGGTTCAAGTGATTTTCCTGTCTCAGCCTCCTGAGTAGCTGGGATTACAGGCATGTGCCACAATGCCCAGCTAAATTTGTATTTTTAGTAGTGACAAGGTTTCTCTATCTTGGTCAGGCTGGTCTTGAACTCTCAACCTCAGGTGATCGCCCACCTCAGCCTCCCAGAGGACTGGGATTACAGGCATAAGCCACCATGTCTAGCCTGCTCAGAACTTCTAACTTGTTCATTGTACAGTGGAAATATCCAAGTATATTGAATTTCTAATACAGTATTTGATTATAGAATCCTTTTCATGTTCAGTGAAACATAATTAGGAGACGTTTAATTTATAGAATAACAGGCATTACAAATAGAAAAGTTATTTTATGTTATTGAGTATTGTAAGGTTAAGTGACTCAAGTTATAGACAAATAGTTTTGTTCATTTCAGGTAGGTATTTTAGGAGGCATTATATCTTTTGTCATTGTTCAAAAATATTTGAAATATTTATTTCTGCAGTTGCTTTTTTTTTTTTTTGAGATGATGTCTCATTCTGTTGCCCAAGCTGGAGGTCAGTGGCACGATCTTGGCTCACTGCAACCTTCATCTCCTGGGTTCAGACGATTCTCCTACCTCAGCCTCCTGAGTAGCTGGGACTACAGGCATGTGCCACCATGCCTAGGTAAGTTTTTTTGTATTTTTTAGTGGAGATGGGGTTTCACTGTGTTGGCCAGGCTGGTCTTGAACTCCTGACCTCCTGATCCACCTGCCTCGGCCTCCCAAAGTGCTGAGATTACAGGCATGAGCCAGCATGCCCAGCCTGCTGTTGCTTTTAATGAGTGCATGTGGCATACTGAAAACTTACTCTCGAGGATTTTTGAGCTCTTTTGGTTTTTAAAAAATTTGCCAAAAGATATTGGGAGCAAAATCTATTAAGATTGACAAATACTGTCTTTAGTCAAATGACATGTGATCATCAATAATGACTATTGTTTTCTAGAGAATAAAAATATTGAAAGAGTTGGTCGTGGTGGCTCATGCCTATAATCTCAGCACTCTGGGAGGCTGAAGCAGGCGGATCACCTGAGGTTGGGAGTTTGAGACCAGCCTGACTAACATGGATAAACCCTATCTCTATTAAAAACGTAAAATTAGCTGGTTGTCATGGTACATGTCTATAATCCCAGCTACTCGGGAGGCTGAGGCAAGAGAATCGCTTGAACCTGGGTGGTGGAGGTTGTGGTGAGCCGAGATTACACCGTTGTACTCCAGCCTGGGCAATGAGCAAAACTCCATCTGAAACACACACACACACACACACACACACAAAGATAGGTTAAAAATGTCTGTGCAATAGAGCATTGTTGGAAACTCTTTATCCTTTCATGATAACTTTAAAAAAAATCATGTCATTTGAATGTATTAATTCCTGTATTTTTGTTTGAAGATCAGTCTTCTTACTTTGGAACTGTACATTCTTGATAGTCTTTTACACCAAGTCCTGTTTGGGAATTAAACATTTTTGTCTGAGGTATGTTAGGAAGGTTTGTCATTGCTTTTAGTTCATTAAATAAATCCATAAGGCAAGGATGAACAGGTCTTCTTGGCATAGCTCTCCTACTGATATTTCTGCTCTTGACCCTTTTGCTACATCTGTGGTATTGCTGACTCTCATCCGGAGGTGTGGGCTTGAAAAATTGCTGTTCATCCTTAGGCAATAATCATTGTAAGCAAATCAAGTGCTTCTTACAGAGTTTAATCCTGATTTGCATTTTAAAATAGCTGGATTATAGTTATAGATTATCTTTTGACCAAGGCTATATTTGTCAAAGACTGATGTGCCCTAAAGATAGGGCATCAATTTTTGGTAAATATGGGCAAACATCTGGTCTTAATTTTTTGGTAATGGCCATTACTGGAATGTGCAAGAATGAGCTTTTTAAAAAGTGAGGAAATACCAGTTTCTCATTGTTACTAAGTAAGCACCAGAGTTCATTATAAGACAGCATTGTATAGCAGAAGTGGTTGCTGTGTTCTGATTCCTTGTTTTTATTGACATGTATTAGATGTACATCTTTTTGGACTACATTTCATAATTTGATGCATTCATATAATCAAATCAGGATAATTGGTAAATTTATCACCTTAAATATTTATTGTTTTTTGAGAAGGGGTCTTGCTCTGTTGCCTAGGCTAGAGTGCAATGGCACGATCACAGCTCTCTGCAGCCTCAACCTCCGAGGTTTATGTGATCCTCCCCCTCAGTCTCCTGGGTACCTGGGAGTATAGGCATGTGCCACCACGCCTAGCTAATTTTTTGTGGAGATAGGGTTTCTCCATGTTGTCCAGGCTTAAATACTTATGCTGGAAACATTTGAATTAATTCTCTTTTAGCTAGTTTAAGATGTATAATCAATTAATGTTAATGGTAGTCACCCTACTGATCTATCAAACACCAGGGCTTATTTCTTCTAAGTGTATATTTTTGCCCATTAATCAACCTTTCTTCATCCCCTCCCCTGCCTGATCCTCACTACGCTTGTTGGCTTCTGGTATCTTCCAGCCTATTCTCTATCTTCATGACATCCAGTTTTTAGTTCCCACATATGATTGAGAACATATGATATTTGTCTTTCTATGGTTGGCTTGCTTCACTTAACATAATGACCTTCATCCCATCCATGTTGCTGTAAATGACAGGATTTCATTCTTTTTAATGGCTGAATAATATTCCATAGTGTACACATACCACATTTTGTTTATTCATTCTTCACTGATGGACACTTAGGTTGATTCTATATCTTGGCCATTGTGAATAGTGCTGCAGTAAACATGGGAGTGCAGATAACCTTTGATATACTGATTTCTCTCTAGAATCAGACTTGTAGTGGACTTGTTGTATCATATGGTAGCTCTATTAGTTTTTTTGAGAAATCTCCATACAGTTCTCCACAGTGGCTGTATTAATTTATATTTCCACAAATAGTATACAAGGGTTCCACTTTCTCTATATCCTCACCAGCATCTGTTATTCCCTGTCTTTTTTGATATAAGCCATTCTAACTGGGATGTGATGATACCTCATTGTGGTTTTGATTTCCATTTCTCTGATAAGTAGTGATGTTGAGTATTTTCTGATTTACCTGTTGGCCAGGCCATTTGTTTGTCTTTTGAGAAATGACTGTACAGGTCTTTGAACTATTTTTAATTCAGATTTTTTTTGTTGTTATTAAGTTGTTTGAGCTGTTTGTATATTTTGATTATTAATTCCTTGTCAGGTGGATAGTTTGCAAATAGTTTCTCTCATTCTGTGGGTTGTCTCTTCACTTTGTTGTTTGTTTCCTGAGCTCTGCAGAAGCTTTTTAGCTTGATGTAATTCTGTCTGTCCATTTTTGTTTCAGTCGTGTGTGCTTTTGAGATCTTACACAGAAAGTCTTTGCCAATACTAGTATCCTGGAGAGTTTCCCCAGTGTTTTCCTTTAGTAGTTTATAGTTTCAGGTCTTAGGTTTAAGTCTTTAATCCATTTTTATTTGATTTCTGTGTCTGATGAGAGATAAGCATCTAGTTTAATTCTTCTGCATGTGGTTATCCTATTTTTTTCTGCACCATTTATTGAAGAGATTATCTTTTTTCCATTGTACATTTTTGGCACCTTTCTTGAATATGAGTTAGCTGTAAATGCATACATTTATATGTGGGTTTCTCTGTTCTGCATAATTGGTCTATTTGTCTCTTTTTATGCCAGTACCATGCTGATTTGGTTATAGTAGCTTTGTAGTATATTTTGAAGTTAGGTAGTATGAAGCCTCTCCAGTTTTGTTCTTTTTGCTCAGAATTGCTTTGACTATTTAGGTGTGGGAATTCACTCAGGATAGTGGCAAAAGTATTAAGAGAAACGTAGTAGAGAAAAGTTATAAAAAATAGTCTCAAATCCTTTTGGAAGGCCTAAGGGTGTTTTCACGGTTTCAGTAGAAGTTTTGGCTGAAGGCAGCCTAAATCCCCCTTACATTTAGTTTATAAGTGAAGCAAATAGCTAGGGTATGTGGGGGAGTTTACCTAACTAACTCGTTTATTCCTGTGGTCTTAAAACTAACTTTTGAACCAGATGGTCCTCTTGGGGGAGGTTGGCCAGGGATATTATCCACTAATGGTGTTTGCTTTGGGCATTGGAACCTGAGCCTTTGATCTTTCTCTGCAAGTGTGTTGACTCAAGTATTTTGTCAATTAAGCTTTGCTAAATAAATGTGAGTCTCACTGGCTGGGGAGGGCTGGCGGCTGCAACTGTTTACAGCACTTTCCAGGGAGTCTGTAAGAAGCCGCAGGGACCCTCAGCGGAATCTTACAAATCATAGTATCTGTGTGTCAGTGTACTTTCTTCACCTGTCGTTGAGTCAGGGTGATCTGCAGGTGGTGATCCTGACAGTGGCATACAACAGGGGGTGACTGTGACATTCAGGGTCTTCGCTCCATGTAAATTTTAGGATTTATTTTCTTTCTCTTCCTTCCTTTCTTTAAGTGTTTACTATAATTCAGCAGTGAAGCTATCAGCAGTATGGGTTTTTCCTTGGTGCAAAACTTTTTGTTATGGCTTCAATCTCATTACTTGTTACTGGCTTATTGAGGTTTTCTGTTTCTTCGTGGTTGAAGCTTAGAAGATTGGATGTGTCCAGGAATTTATCTATTCTAGGTTTTCCAATTTGTTGTCATATAGTTGTTGTTAATAGTATCTATCTTTGTATTTCTGTGGTCTGAGTTCTTGTGTCTTCTCTGTTTTCTTTTTTTTCCATAATCTATCTAAGTATTTTTTTTGATTTTTTATCTTTCCAAAAACACCAGCTTTTGTTTTATTGGTCTTTTGCATGGTGTTTTTAGTCTCACTTTCATTTTTTTCTACTATGCTCTTTATTATTTCTTTCCTTTTACCAATTTTGGGTTTGTGAAGTCTTTCCCAAGGGTAATCAAGTCATCTTCATCTTTCTCCTGTGCACGTCTTTTTTTGTGTGTGTGGCTCCTTTTAAGATTTTTTGTTTGTTTGATTCTAGTTTTGACAATTGGATTATGACATTCTATTGTATAGTTTTCCTCATGTTGCTTGTCCTTAAGGTTTGTTGAGCTTTTTGAGTCCATTGATTTATAGTTTTTTTTTCATTAATTTCAGGAAAGTTTTGGCTATTAATATTTCAGATGTTTTTCCAGTCCTCCCCTTCCCCTGCTTCCCACCTTAGGGATCTCCAGTTGCATGTGTTAAAAGAAAAACTTAAGACAAATTAAACTTAACAGAGTTTAATTGAGCAAAAAATGATTTGCAAATTGGGTAGCCCCAAATGAAAATAGATTCAGAGCAACCTTGGCTCTGCCATGTGGTCAGAGAGGATTTATGGACAGAAAAAGGAAAGTGACAGAAAATGGGTGAGGTACGGAAAAAGCTGGTTTGGTTACAGCTCAGCATTTCCCTTTATTTGAACACAGTTTGAACAGAGGACTGCCTGCGATTGGCTGAAACTTGGTGATTAGTACGAGAGTAGGTTACTGTCTGTATACACATCCAGTTAGGTTACAGTTAACTGCACAGCAAAGCCTTTAGGACAAACTTAAAATATGTAAGAGGCAGCGTTAAGCTCAACTGAACACATGTATATTAGATTGATTGAAGTTGTCTCACAGCTTACTCATGCTCTGTCATTTTTAAAAAATTCCTTTTTCTTCCTGTTTCATTTCAGACAGTTTCTGTTACTGTGCCTTCAAGTTGACTAACCTTTTTGTTAGCAATATCAAACTTGCCATTAATCCATTAGTGTATTTCTAAATCTCAGACATTGTAGTTTTTATCTCTAGAAGTTCAATTTGGCTCTTTAAACATATTTTCCATATTTTTACTACTTTTTGAATATAATGGTATACAGTTATAACAACTTTTAATGCCCTCTATTCTATCTATGTCAATTCTGGGTTGATTTGATTGATTATTATTCTCATTTTATGTTGTGTTTTTCTGCCTCTTTGCATGCCTGGTTATTGTTGATTGGATATCACATGTGTTTTTTTTTGTTGTTGTTGTTTTTCTTAACCATGTTTAGTGCTGGCTATTTTTGTAGTCCTATAAATCTTCTTGAGCTTTGTTTTGGGATGTAGTTAAGTTACTTGGTAACAGTTTGAACTTTCTGATATTTACTTTTCTAATTTGTTAGGTAGATCTACAGAAGGGCTTATTCTAGGGCTAATTATTCTCCACCATTGAGACAATGTCTTTCTTAACTACTCTACCCAGAGCCTGTGAATTATGAGTTTCCCCAGTCTGCTTGGTGGGATCAGGCACTGTTCCTAACCATGTGTGAATAGTCTGTTCCTTCTCATTCTTTAGAAGTTGTTTCCCTGGCCCTGTGTAGTTTCCTTACATCCATGTGCTGCAATGTATCCTACTAAATATTTCAGGGGTTTCAGCTGCTCTGTGCAGCTCTCTCCTATCTGATGCTCTATCCTATGAATCTAACTGTCTTGGTTTCTCTACCATCTCAGCTCATTTCAATCATGAAGTCTTCCGGGGTCACCCTTAGTTCTTCTAACCTGTCTTGGCCTGAAAACTCTCTTGGCAATAAACGAGCAATTTTAGAGCTCGCTTACTTTGTTTCTTGTCTCTCACAGTTCACTCTGTTTTGTTGCCCGATGTTCAGTGAAACCACCATTTCATAGATTCTGTCTTTTGCCATTGTTGTTTCAGATGGGACAGTAGATCTGATCTTGGTTATTCTATCTTCGGCAGTAGTGGAAGCTTCCTGCAGGATTTTACTTACGGAGTTTGACAGGCTATTCTAAAGTTCATTTGTAAGAGAAAATTCACAATAGCTGAGTAGATTTTGAAGGAAGAACAATGAAGAGTGGATTGCCATTCCACGTAACAAAACATGATAAAGCTATATAGTTCAAATAGTTTACTGTTTGTGCAGGAATAGATGAATAGATAAATGACCAAACGTAGAGTGTGTTTGTGTATACACAGACAAACATGAATTTATGGCAAATGTGACATTTCAAATCAGGAAGGGGTAGTATTAGGATAATTGATTATCCATTCAGAAACCAAAAATTGACTCTTAAAACTGTATTCATTAGAATATGGATTTAGCATCTTGTGACAGAAACTCAAAGTAATAGTTCACGAAAGGCAGAAGTTCATTTCACATGGAAGAGTCTGAATTGTGTAGCTAAATGGGAACTCAGGTTCCTCTTGTTTTTTGCCTTTTCATCCATAAGGTATTTTCCTGTCTCTGTAGTCTAAAATGCCTCATATTCTGACCTGTGGAAAGGGGGAAGTTAAGGGGCCGGGCACAGTGGCTCACGCCTGTAATCCCAGCACTTTGGGAGGCCGAGGCAGGTGGATCACGAGGTCAAGAGATCGAGACCATCCTGGTCAACATGGTGAAACCCCGTCTCTACTAAAAATACAAAAAATTAGCTGGGCATGGTGGCTCATGCCTGTAATCCCAGCTACTCAGGAGGCTGAGGCAGGAGAATTGCCTGAACCCTGGAGGCGGAGGTTGTGGTGAGCCGAGATCGCGCCATTGCACTCCAGCCTGGGTAACAAGAGCGAAACTCCGTATCAAAAAAAAAAAAAAGAAAAAAAGAAAAGAAAGGGGGAAGTTAGGTGAAGGGAAGGCATATTTTTCCTCCTGAGGGCACAATGCAAAATTTTCTTGTATCTCTTCTGTTCCCAACCTCCAGGTATGTTGGAAAATAGTCTTTATTCAGGACAGTTTTGAATAGCTCAGTGTCTAGCTAAATGTCCTATTAATGTAGAAGAAGTGGAGAACAGATATATAGGGATAAGTAGCAATCTAACCTTTGCCATACCTAACAAATTTCAAATGGATTACAGAAAAATATAAAAATGCAAAGCTGTAAGTACTAGAAATATACATAGAGGAGTCTGTTTATGATCTATAGGTTACAAAAGTCTTCCCTAAACAAGAGACAGAAAACATAAGCTATACAGGATGATATTGATGGCTTTTTATTACATGATAATTAAAAATGGCTATATGACAAAGTTAAGATAAATCACAGAAAAGTAAATATATGCAAATGAAAAATTATATTCATGATATATAAATATACATGCAAGTAAAAACATTAATATTCATTATATATATGAAAAAAGTAATATTCATGTTATTTTTTTTACCTGTAAATTGGTTAAAAACAAATACCCCAGTAGAAAAATGGACACAGCATATGAATAATCCACAGAGAAATCCAAGTAGTTCATAAACATTAATGTACATTCCCTGTCTCATAATTTGAGAAATGCAAATAAAAATGATATCTTTTGTTTGTCTATAATACCAGTAACCATTGTTAGCCAAAGTATGTGGAACATGGTTACTGTCTTGCAGTGATGGTGGAAATATAAATTTTTACAGTCTATTTGGAGGTCAGTTTGGCAGTATCACAATTAATGTTGCAAAATTTTCTGACTCAGTAGTTTAACTTCTAGGAATCTTGTAAAAAATAATCAACATGTGAACTAAGTGATGTCTGGACAAGGATGTTAATTGTATCATTGTAGCAACTAAAGATCATAAATTATATCAATGAGGAAATATTTTTAAAAATTATTATACATCCATGCAATTAATGTAGCTGTTAAGAAGAATGAAGTGGTTCTGTGTAGATAGACATAAAATCTTCAGAATATGTTAAGTGAAAAAAAGTCGCAGAATGGCATATGTAGAAAGAATCCATTAACATAAGAAATCAAACCCGAAGTGTGTGTGTCTCTTTCTTTTTGCAATTTTATAGAAAAAGCCCTAGAAGGGTAGATACCACTCTGTATAGTGCTTACATTTAGAGAGGGATGTTGGGGAGATAGCGGTTTATCCCATATTCTCCAATGTGGCTGGAAATTTTCTTAATAGAGACTCATATTTCTGTATTGAACAAATCATGACTGTTACAAAAAATAATCTAATCTTTTGGCTTTCATATGTTTTGCTAGGATTGGTCCAAAGGAAGATTTTTTCCATTGTTTGAAATGTAACTTATGCCTAGCTATGAATCTTCAAGGAAGACACAAGGTATATAATTTAGTTTGTATAATTTTTTTTTTTTTTAATTTTTTTATTGCATTTTAGGTTTTGGGGTACATGTGATGAACATGCAAGATTGTTGCATAGGTACACACTTGGCAGTGTGGTTTGCTGCCTTCTGTCCCCTCACCTGTATCTGTCATTTCTCCCCATGCTATCTCTTCCCACCTCCCCACCCCCCCCGCCCCTCCCCCATTTCCCCCCAACGGACCCCAGTGTGTAGTGCTCCCCTCCCTGTGTCCATGTGTTCTCATTGTTCAACACCCACCTATGAGTGAGAATATACGGTGTTTGATTTTCTGTTCTTGTGTCAGTTTGCTGAGAATTATGGTTTCCAGGTTCATCCATGTCCCTACAAAGGACGTGAACTCATCATTTTTGATGGCTGCGTAATATTCCATGGTATATATGTACCACCTTTTCCCTATCCAGTCTATCATCGTTGGGCATTTGGGTTGGTTCCAGGTTTTTGCTATTGTAAACAGTGCTGCAATGAACATTCGTGTACACGTGTCCTTGTAGTAGAATGATTTATAATCCTTTGGATATATACCCAGTAATGGGATTGCTGGGTCAAATGGGATTTCTATTTTTAGGTCCTTGAGGAATCGCCACACAGTCTTCCACAATGGTTGAATTAATTTACATTCCCACCAACAGTGTAAAAGTGTTCCTATTTCTCCACATCCTCTCCAGCATCTGTTGTTTCCCGATTTTTTAATGATCGCCATTCTAATTGGTGTGAGATGGTATCTCAATGTGGTTTTGATTTGCATTTCTCTGATGACCAGTGATGATTAGCATTTTTTCATATGTTTGTTGGCCTCCTGTATGTCTTCTTTTGTAAAGTATCTGTTCATATCCTTCGCCCATTTTTGAATAGGCTTGTTTGTTTTTTTCTTGTAGATCTGCTTTAGTTCTTTGTAAATTCTGGATATCAGCCCCTTGTCAGATGGGTAGGCTGCAAAAATTTTTTCCCATTCTGTTGGTTGCCAATTCACTCTACTGACTGTTTCTTTTGCCGTGCAGAAGCTGTGGAGTTTGATTAGGTCCCATTTGTCTATTTTGGCTTTTGTTGCCATTGCTTTTGGCGTTTTGGTCATGAAGTCCTTGCCTACACCTATGTCCTGAATGGTTTTGCCTAGATTTTCTTCTAGGGTTTTTATGGTGTTAGATCTTATGTTTAAGTCTTTAATCCATCTGGAATTAATTTTGGTGTAAGGTGTCAGGAAGGGGTCCTGTTTCTGCTTTCTGCACATGGCTAGCCAGTTTTCCCAACACCACTTATTAAACAGGGAATCCTTTTCTCATTGCTTTTTTTTGTCAGGTTTGTCAAAGATCAGGTGGTTGTAGATGTGTGGTGTTGGCTCCGAGGCCTCTGTTCTGTTCCATTGGTCTATATCTCTGTTTTGGTACCAGTACCATGCTGTTTTGATTACTGTAGCCTTGTAGTATAGTTTGAAGTCTGGTAGTGTGATGCCTCCTGCTTTGTTCTTTTTGCTTAGAATTGACTTGGTTATGCGGGCTCTCTTTTGGTTCCATATGAAGTTTAAGGTGTTTTTTTCCAGTTCTGTGAAGAAGGTCATTGGTAGCTTGATGGGAATAGCGTTGAATCTGTAAATTACTTTGGGCAGTATGGCCATTTTCACGATGTTGATTCTTCCTAACCATGAGCATGGAATGTTTCTCCATCTGTTTGTATCCTCTCTTATTTCATTGAGCAATGGCTTGTAGTTCTCCTTGAAGAGGTCCTTTACGTTCCTTGTTAGTTGTATTCCTAGGTACTTTATTCTCTTTGTAGCAATTGTGAATGGCAGTTCATTCTTGATTTGGCTCTCTTGAAGTCTATTACTGGTGTATAGGAATGCTTGTGATTTTTGCACGTTGATTTTGTATCCTGAGACTTTGCTGAAGTTGTTTATCAGTTTCAGGAGATTTTGGGCTGAGATGATGGGGTCTTCCAGATATACAATCATGTCATCTGCAAATAGAGACAATTTGATTTCCTCCTTTCCAATTTGGATACCCTTTATTTCTCTTTCTTGCCTGATTGCTCTGGCTAGAACTTACAGTACTATATTGAATAGGAGTGGTGAGAGAGGGCACCCTTGTCTAGTGCCAGATTTCAAAGGGAATGCTTCCAGTTTTTGCCCATTCCGCATGATATTGGCTGTTGGTTTGTGGTAAATAGCTTTTATTGTTTTGAGATACGTTCCGTCAATACCTAGTTTATTGAGGGTTTTTAGCATAAAGCGTTGTTGAATTTTGTCAAAAGGCTTCTCTGCATCAATTGAGATAATCATGTGGTTTTTGTCTTTGGTTCTGTTTATGTGGTGAATTACGTTTATGGACTTGCGTATGTTGAACCAACCTTGCATCCCCGGGATGAATCCTACTTGATCATGGTGGATGAGCTTTTTGATATGCTGTTGCAATCGGTTTGCCAGTATTTTATTGAAGATTTTTGCATCTATGTTCATCATGGATATTGGCCTGAAATTTTCTTTTCTTGTTGAGTCTCTGCCGGGTTTTGGTATCAGGATGATGTTTGTCTCGTAAAATGATTTGGGAAGGATTCCCTCTTTTTGGATTGTCTGGAATAGTTTCAGAAGGAATGGTATCAGCTCCTCTTTGTATGTCTGGTAGAATTCAGCTGTGAACCCATCTGGACCTGGGCTTTTTTTGGGTGGTAGGCTCTTTATTGCTGCCTCGACTTCAGACCATGTTATTGGTCTATTCAGGGTTTCGGCTTCTTCCAGGTTTAGGCTTGGGAGGGTGCAGGTGTCCAGGAATTTATCCATTTCTTCCAGGTTTACTAGTTTATGTGCATAGAGTTGTTTGTAATATCTCTGATGATGGTTTGGATTTCTGTGGAATCTGTGGTGATATCCCCTTTATCGTTTTTTATTGCATCAATTTGGTTATTCTCTCTTTTCTTTTTTATTAATCTGGCTAGTGGTCTGTCTATTTTGTTGATCTTTTCAAAAAACCAGCTCCTGGATTTATTGATTTTTTGAAGAGTTTTTTGTGTCTCTATTTCCTTCAGTTCTGCTCTGATATTAGTTATTTCCTGTCTTCTGCTAGGTTTTGAGTTTTTTTGATCTCGCTCCTCTAGCTCTTTCAATTTTGATGATAGGGTGTCAATTTTAGATCTCTCCTTTCTTCTCATGTGGGCACTCATTGCTATATATTTTCCTCTAGAGACTGCTTTAAATGTGTCCCAGAGATTCTGGTATGTTGTGTCTTCATTCTCATTGGTTTCGAAGAACATCTTTATTTCTGCCTTCATTTCATTGTTTATCCAGTTAACATTCAAGAGCAAGTTGTTCAGTTTCCATGAAGCTGTGCGGTTCTGAGTTAGTTTCTGCATTCTGAGTTCTAACTCGATTGCACTGTGGTCTGAGAGACTGTTTGTTATGATTTCTGTTCTTTTGCATTTGCTGAGGAGTGATTTATTGCCTATTATGTGGTCAATTTTAGAGTAGGTGTGATGTGGTGCTGAGAAGAATGTATATTCTGTGGATTTGGGGTGGAGAGTTCTGTAAATGTCTATTAGGTTTGCTTGTTCCAGGTCTGTATTCAGGTCCTGGATATCCTTGTTGATTTTCTGTCTGGATGATCTGTCTAATATTGACAATGGGGTGTTAAAGTCTCCCACTACTATTGTGTGGGAGTCTAAGTCTCTTTGTAAGTCATTAAGAACTTGCCTTATGTATCTGGGTGCTCCTGTATTGGGTGCGTATATATTTAGGATTGTTAGCTCTTCTTGTTGCAGTGATCCTTTTACCATTATGTAATGTCCTTCTTTGTCTCTTTTGATCTTTGTTGCTTTAAAGTCTATTTTATCAGAGATGAGAGTTGCAACTCCTGCCTTTTTTTGCTCTCCATTTGCTTGGTAGATCTTCCTCCATCCCTTTATTTTGAGCCTTTGTGTATCCTTGCATGTAAGATGGGTTTCCTGGATACAGCACACTGATGGGTTTTGGCTTTTTATCAAATTTGCCAGTCTGTGTCTTTTGATTGGGGCATTTAGTCCATTGACATTTAGGGATAGTATTGTTATATGTGAATTTGATATTGTCATTTTCATGCTACCTGGCTGTTTTGTTGGTTAGTTGATGCAGATTCTTGATTGTGTTGATGCTCTTTTACCATGTGGTGTGTTTTTGGAGTGGCTGGTACTGGTTGTTCCTTTATATGTGTAGAGCCTCTTTCAGGAGTTCTTGTAGAGCAGGTTTGGTGGTGATGAAATCTCTGAGTGCTTGCTTATTCACAAAGGATTTTATTTTTCCTTCACTTATGAAGCTTAGTTTGGCTGGATAGGAGATTCTGGGTTGAAAGTTCTTTTCTTTAAGGATGTTGAATATTGGCCCCCAATCTCTTCTGGCTTGTAGGGTTTCTGCTGAGAGATCTGCTGTGAGTCTAATGGGCTTCCCTTTGTGGGTAACCCGACCTTTCTCTGTGGCTGCCCTTAACATTTTCTCTTTCATTTCAACCCTGGTGAATCTGACGATTATGTGCCTTGGGGTTGCTCTTCTTGAGGAATATCTTTGTGGTGTTCTCTGTATTTCCTGGATTTGAATATTGGTCTGCCTTGCTAGGTTGGGGAAGTTTTCCTGGATAATATCCTGAAGAGTATTTTCCAGCTTGGATTCATTCTCTTCATCACATTCAGGTACACCTATCAGACGTAGATTAGGTCTTTTCACATAGTCCCACATTTCTTGAAGATTTTGTTCATTCCTTTTTGTGCTTTTTTCTTTGTTCTTGCCTTCTCTTTTTATTTCATTGAGTTGATCTTCGACCTCTGATATCCTTTCTTCTGCTTGGTCAATTCGGCTGTTGAAGCTTGTGCATGCTTCACAAAGTTCTCGTGTTGCGTTTTTCAGCTCCATCAATTCACTTATACTCCTCTCTATGCTGTCCATTCTCGTCAGCAGTTCGTCCAATCTTTTTTCAAGGTTCCTATTTTCTTTGCTTTGGGTTAGAACATGTTCTTTTAGTTCATTGTAGTTTCTTACTACCCACGTTCTGAAGTCTGATTCTGTCATTTCATCACCCTCCTTCTCCATCCGGTCTGGTTCCCTTGCTGGTGAAGAGTTGTGATCCCTTTTAGGAGGAGAGGTGTTCTGGTTTCGGGAGTTTTCATCCTTTTTACGCTGGTTTCTTCCCATTTTTGTGGGTTTGTCCACCTGTTGTCTGTCTCTGTCCCAGGGAGTTGGAGCTTTATGAGTTTCCGTTGCACTACTGCCTTTTTTGATTTTTCTTTCAGGTCTGACCCGCCCAGCTAGCAGCATGCCTAGCCACTGCCTGCCCGCAGGGGCTTTGCTGAGCTGCTGTGGGCTCCGCCCAGCTGCCCTGAGCTCTTCCCTGTAGTCCTTTTTATATGGGCGTAGTTAGAACTCTAGTTTGTATAATTTTTAAAGTATTACAGTGTTTTCGAAAACGAGCTTAAATTCTAATGTTTTGTAAGCATGCTAATTTTCATATATTTCCAACTAAAACTATATTGCTTTTTTGAAAAGCAGTATTAACAAGTAGGTATTTAAAAATATATACTGTGGAATATCTGATTTACAACTCCTTTTCTTTTCTATAGTGTAAGAACGCTTATATCACTTATTAGCATAATGTTGACAACTTCCAGGTTGGTTTATGGATTCTTATCACTGGCACTGCTTTTAAGAATAACTTTAAAACAAGAGAAATACTGAGTGGTATAACCTTATTAACATCACATTCTAAGAAAATTCAGAAAATATTTTAATATTTCTTTTTATAATTAAATTATACATATTTTAAATCTGGACATAGGAATTATGTTACAATCCTAGACCCTTTTTCGTCATTTAAAAAAAATCCAGTAAAGTATTACATTTATAGTACTCCTTCTACGTACTACAGTATAAGAGTTTAGAGAATGTAGGATTGGTGTAAAGTGAAGTGTAAATGATAATTGTTCAAGTAGAGGAAATTCCGGATAAGGGAGAACAGTGTAAGTAGCAACATTGTAGCTGTTGAGAGAGAGAGAGAGATAGGCATTAATTGGAAAGAGGCTGTTTGAAATCATTTACTTAGCACTATAGTAGGTTCCATAGAAGATGAGGATAAGAAGTTATTGCAGAAATATATTATTAACTAGAACTTGGTCTAAATAGTAAAGTGGTGAGGAAAATTGAGATGAATAGTGAACATATATGATCAGGTAATGGTATTAAGGAAAAAGAATGAGACTGAGTAAAGATGACTCTGAAGATTTTCAGCCTCAGCTTAAGGTACTTGATTAGTAGATAGTAAATTTTTTGGAGATAAAAGATTGAGTTTGGTTTTTAAACTTGAGTTTGGGGTGATGGCAAGCTATGCTAGTGGAGTCAGTAGTATCTTATGGATTATATTTCTTTTTTTTTTAAATTTATTTTTTATTTATTTATTTATTTTTTATTTTATTTTTTTTATTGTATTTTAGGTTTGGGGGTACATGTGAAGAACATGCAAGATTGTTGCATAGGTACACACATGGTGGTGTGGTTTGCTGCCTTCCTTCCCCTCACCTTTATCTGTCATTTCTCCCCATGCTACCTCTTCCCACCTCCCCACCTCCCCGTCCCTCCCCCATTTCCCCCCAACGGACCCCAGTGTGTAGTGCTCCCCTCCCTGTGTCCATGTGTTCTCATTGTTCAACACCCACCTATGAGTGAGAACATGCGGATTATATTTCTATGATGTTCTGGTTTCCAAAGCATGTGTAGTGTGTGTGTGAGTGTACGCATACTAATTCATTGCATCCTTACCTCGGCATTTGCATTCAATCAACTCAAAGATGCTGTTGATGATCAGATATATTGTGATTGTGGAGATGTTAAAATGTATGTGTGAAGTTCACTTTAGAATCAAATGAAATATGTATTAGTTTTATAAATAAGAAACATAAGAGTAAAGAAGTGGTGGCTAGTTCAAAATCTCAAGGGCTAGTAAATAGCAGAGCTAGGATTACAATTTAGTTTTTTAAACTTAGTATTAATCTTATTATTTTGAGGGTTTTTCTCCCCACTATACTGTCAGCTTTCAAAAACTTGTATTTATTTTTTGTTACGGTTTTTGTTTTGTTTTGTTGTTTTTCAGTAATCTTTTATTGTCTGTATTACTAAGTGGTCTTACCATTTATTAGTGCTTCCATTAAAAACCTGGGAGCCTTCCATGGCACTCTTACCTCCCTCATTTAATCAGACATTAAATCTTGTCAAATTAAGAACTCGGACTCTGAAGTCAGCCTGCTGGAGCTCCAGTTTAATTCTGCCTCTTATTAATGTGTGACTTTGGAAGTTACTTAGCTTTTCTAGGCCTCCAATGCTTTAACTGTACAATGGTATAACAATCATAGCCTATTTCATCTAGGATTGTGAGATTTAATTGATCTTATACAGGTACTGTGCTGAGCATGGCATGTAGTAAATTTTAATAATATGAACTATTACTATTACCAATATTATTAGTAAGTTGTTGAGCTTACTAATTTAGGCATTGGGGCAAAACATACATAATATGCAAAGGTTTCAAATCTTATTATCTTTGGATCTTGGGTAAATGTCTTGAATTCCTAAGTCACTTTCCTTATCTGTGAAATGAAGGTAATCTCAGTAGTGTTTATTGAGCATTTTCATTGTATCAGGCAATGTGTCAAGCCTGAAATAGTGTGAGAATTAAATAACTATTAACTATTTTCTGACATATAAGAAGCATGTATTAATGTTAGCTTTTATTTTTAGTAAGTTGGTTTTGTTAGTTTTTATTATTAATACTATTATACCTGATATTTTCATCTAGTTAAACTTTTGCTAATGTGAATTTCTCTTTTAAACAGTGTATTGAAAATGTGTCCCGACAGAATTGTCCAATATGTTTGGAGGTAGGCTTAAAATTTTTTTTTACTTTGGAAGTCTCAGCTCTTGAATTTAAAATACTTGGATATTTATATTGTCTTCATACAAGCACTGAAATTTATTTCCTTGACAGGACATTCACACATCTCGTGTTGTTGCTCATGTCTTGCCATGTGGACATCTTTTACATAGGTAAAGTAACATTTTTTTCTCAATGATGTTTGAAAATAGTGGAGATAGGTTTTGTTTTACTAAAATAATCGTTTATTTTCTTTCAGAACGTGTTATGAAGAAATGTTGAAAGAGTGAGTGTTTGGGATTTTAAAAATAATTGTAAGATGTTTGATTTTTTTTTATGTGTGTGGGGTGGGGAGCTGGACAAACATTGTTACTTATACTGTACTGGGCATAGCAGATATTTATATTGAATGGGTAGCATAGATGAATAGTGTTAAAACTGGACAAAGCGTCTTGGATATAGAACTACATGATTTGTCCATATGTTCCTCTTAAGCCTTGTCTCCTCCCACTTGGAGATAGATACCTCTTTTTTTTCTGGCCATGTATACCAGGAAGCACAGTCTATGCCAGATGCAGTTATGTTGTAAACATGTAAAGAATATTGCTAAAATTTGTTAGGTTGTTATACTGGCCAAGTATAATGGACTACAAAGAAAGTATGTGAAGTGATCATCTAGAGCTAACACTTTATTAATGGAACGGATATTAAAATTATATGAAAATAATTGAAAACAGGAGACTGGGTTTTGGTCCTACAAATTGATGAGCAAAAATTTGAAGAGTGAGATAGAGGTGATTTTTTTTTTTTTTTTTTCAAAATTTTAGAAAGGAAATAATATGATCTGGATAATTTTAACAAATACAGTTTCTTTGCATGAGTATATTAAGAAATTAAGATTGTTTAGCTAAGGAGTAGCTTAGTTTGTAAAAATATATGAAGTGTGTTCTACAAAGAATATGGACTACTACTTCTCCATTTTACAGGACTGAGAGAAAAGACTTAGTTTTAAGTAAGTATACAGGAATTAATTTAAAAGTTTTATAGTGTGAAAGTTCCTAGGTTCCTAAGCAATTATGTTGAAATAGAGGACAATGTCTATCTTGAATGGTTCATGTGCCAATTAGCTTGCATCTTCTTGTATACCTGAGTTAATATATTCTTTGTTTAATGTTTAGAAAATAACCTTTCCATCTCTGTTAGAGGCTACAGATGTCCATTATGTATGCACTCTGCGTTAGATATGACCAGGTATTGGAGACAGCTGGATGACGAAGTAGCACAGACTCCTATGCCATCAGAATATCAGAATATGACTGTGGATGTGAGTAGAATCAGTACTTAAAACTTCATAGATTCCTTGTTGACACTCTTCTTTATTTTTGCCCTCCTGCTTAAACTTGCCAAAAGAAACTATTGGTTTGACACAGATGCTAATGTGATGATTAATGATTTTTAAATTTTAGTTAAATAACTAGCTCAGATCAGGAAAAATGTCCTAAGAATACCTTTATGTAGTTTTTCCCAACACTAGATGGCAGGCAAAAACTTTATTCTGAATTGTTTGCATATTACTTGCCAGTCAGTCAGTAATATAAATGGCTAGGGTTGGATCACTGATGGGACATTTTAAGTATGTTTTATTTTTAATTCTTTTACATTTTCTTTTAGGAGAACATATTTGCTGATTTTTGAGATGACGTTTTGGTTTTTAGTGTTTATTACCCTTTTTATTCCATCCGAGACTTATTTTTTTTCGAGTGCACACAGGAGACCCCTTTTTCACTTCTGTTGTTCACAGGATCGTAAGCAAGTAACAAATTGAGAGAGAAGAGTCTCATAATTACAGAGAAGTCTTGATCCATGATCTTGGGGGAAAAACTGTCCACACTATGATGCTGCTTGCTTCTAGGGAGAAACTTTCCTAGTTAACTTTATCTTAAGGTCTCTAATGGGTGTCCAGTTCCAAGAGTGTGGAGAGTCCCTTCTGAATTGTCAGATAATGAACCTAAGGTTCAAAGTCCAGAAGCTTTATTGCAGTGTAGGTTGGAAAGGCAGTCTTTTCTCTGATGTTGTTCTCAGAAGACCCAATCTCCAGATTCTAGACTGTGAAGAGTTTGATTGTTCCTAGTCGTTGGTTCATCAAAATTTTCTTTACCTGGTGAAAATATATGTTGGCATAATGCATAAAAGTCTTGCAGCATTTAGTCATATCAGAGTTTAGTAGTGGAAGATACATGAGGTTCTGTTATTAGGTGCATAGGCTTTCCAGTGATGATTTTGTAAGGGGTCAACTTATGTTTTCCACTCGGATCTGATTTTCATCAATCTGCAATACCTTTGACTAAGGCAATCCAGTCAATTCAGTTAGTTTTGCCTAATGCTACTGTATCTGTAATACCTTATTTAACTATTTTACAACTTGTCCAGTGAAATAAGTACCTCTGTCACTGGAAATTTCTCCAGGAATGTCCCATGAGAGAAACACATTTTATAATAACCTTTTAGCCTCTGTAATAGCATTAATCCTCTTGCATGGGATACCTTCTATACAACCAAAAAACATGCACTGAAAATGACAATTGAATATAATCACTCTATAAATACTTAAACAGCCCATCAAGTAGCAGAAATGTGTACTTGAAGTTTTGATTATCTTCCCAGGATTATGGTTTCAACAAAGCAAACAGTCATAAATTATCTTAGCAATTTAGCAACATATATAAATTTTGTATATACATATAAAACTTGGATTAATTTATCTTTTCCATGATAAGCCATGGAATGCAGAACTTTTAATCACGGAAGCTTTAAGGATTTATGAAGGGCCAGGTGGCTGTCCAGGTTCTCTGTGAGTCCATGCTTAACATTGGATTTGTGTCCTCTTAAATACCAGTTTAGGTGCCTACCACTGATAACTGAAGGGTTATTATAGATAATTTGACTTGGATTGTGGAGTTGATTGAAATCTAAACAATTTCAATACTGGCTGATTTAATATGAAAAGCTGGCCAACTATTTTCTTGGTATTCAATTAATTTTTATCCTGCTTGGGTTAGCAGTTTTATAAACCAGTCTCTCCATTAGAGTTCAAGGAATTGTTATACAATCCAAGTCCTAAAATTATCAGAAATTTGTATTTCAGAGTGCTTGTCAGGGTCCTTTTCATCCTTTCATGAACCTTCTTGAAGACACAGTACTCTAGGATTTTGCTTGCTTGTGAACTTTTCAGAGAAGCTGCATCAGAATTAAGCATTTAACTGTGGAAACAACTTAAAATGGTTATTGTTAAAGATGTGATTAACAAAGACATTGGTTATTTCTGTGGCCTGTAATAACACAATAACCATAATTAAGACTGATAGCACATACCCAGACATAAAGAATTTTAGAATCTCATATAATCTTGGAATAAATTTTAATAAAAATATAACACAAAGGTTAAATACCATTTTTTATTTGACAATGCTTTCTATGTAATTTAACAGATCAAATAATCCTTTTTCCTCTCTTTTGGATGCTACAGGGATGCTTTGTAGCATGCCAAAGTTAGCAGTTAAAAAAAAAAAGGACTTGCTGGGCGCGGTGGCTCAAGCCTGTAATCCCAGCACTTTGGGAGGCCGAGGCGGGTGGATCACGAGGTCAAGAGATCGAGACCATCCTGGTCAACATGGTGAAACCCCGTCTCTACTAAAAAAAATACTAAAAATTAGCTGGGCATGGTGGCGTGTGCCTGTAATCCCAGCTACTCAGGAGGCTGAGGCAGGAGAATTGCCTGAACCCAGGAGGCGGAGGTTGTGGTGAGCCGAGATCATGCCATTGCACTCCAGCCTGGGCAACAAGAGCGAAACTCCGTCTCAAAAAAAAAAAAAAAAAAAAAAAAAGACTTAATTTTTTTTTCTTTTTAATTGTACTTTGGGGTGCATGTGCATATCCTGCATCCTGCAGGATTGTTGCATAGGTACATAGATGCCATGGTGGTTTGCTGTCTCCATCCTCGGCCCCTGTCACCTACATCAGGTATTATCCTCCTGGTTAACATGCATTCCTCCTGTTATCCTCATGCATTTCTCCTGGTGTTATCCCTCCCCATCCTCCCCAAGCCCCCGTTGTCCCTCCCCTCTCCTCCACCCACCCTCCCCTAGCTCAGTGAGTGTTGTTCCCTTCCTTGTGCCCAATTGTTCTCATTGTTCATCACCTGCCTATGAGTGAAAACATTAGGTGTGTGTTTTTCTGTTCTTGTGTCGGTTTGCTGAGAATGATGGTTTCCAGATTCATCCATGTCTCTACAAAGGACACGAACTCGTCTTTTTTTATGGCTGCATAGTATTCTGTGTTTTCTTTGTTCAGTCTATCATTGATGGGCATTTGGGTTGGTTCCAGGGAAAAGACCTAATTTTTAAGTTGAAATTTGATTTTGGGAAGCTTGTCAAGTATGTTGAAGATTTAAAACACTTGACCAAAATAGGATCACAAGTCACTGTAAAATCATAGTTATGTGTATAGCCAATATAAGCATTAATAGGTTTTAAAAAGCAATTACTTGTACTCTTTGAAACTCAGTTTTCTAAACAATCAAAAGTCCTAAGACAGTATGTGACAAAATCTGTCTGCCCTTGTCTTCTCTTTTTATTATTTGCAGTTTATTCAAAAAAGTACACAAAAGTATTTTACTGTCTTATTAATACTATATGAAATCTTTGTTTGAAAGAGAAAACCAGATTTTACCTTTGTAGTATCAGGACTAAAGCTAATTTTAATAAAACCTTATAAACAAATCTATCCAATCTGTCAGTTTTTGACCACAGAAGATTTCCACAAACTTTTATATTTCCTTATAAATTTTTAAAATTCTTTCTTTTGAATGTTCTATATTTTAGTCTACGTCTTTTTTATTCCTCAAATTTGAAACAACCTTTAAGTAACTTCAAGCTAGACCAAAAAATTTTTTAAGCACATCTTTGCAACTTTTCTCACCAAAAGTATGTCTTACTTATTTATTTATTTTATTTATTTATTTATTTATTTATTTATCTGAAATCTCTGCAACCTCTGCCTCCTGAGGTCAAGTGATTCTCCTGCCTGAGCCTCCTGAGTAGTTGGGATTATAGGTGCCTGCTCCCACGTCTAGCTAGTTTTTGTATTTTTTAGTAGAGATGGGATTTTGCCATGTTGGCCAGGCTGGTCTCAAACTCCTGACCTCAGGTGAACCACCCGCCTCGGCCTCCCAAAGTGCTGAGATTGCAGGCGTGAACCACCCAGACAGGTGGCTTGTTTTTACACTGTGTAGGGAATTGTTTTTCTTAAATCTAGTAGTTTTAATTACCTATATAAACTACAGTTTTAACTCTTAGTAATCCTAATTTCCAGTGAAAACCCTAAGAAGTAATTTTGAACTGGTTTGTATCAGTATTTGTAGATGGAAACCATTTTAATTTTTTGAAAGGATGTTTCCTTAAATGATTAATTATTAAGAGATCTAAATATATTTAGCTTTTCTATGCTATATAAAAATAAGATGCCAAAGTGTATAAACTTAAACTTATAATTAATGTTTTGGCATTTTAACTTACAAATTACTTAAAAGTTTTATGATTATTTACTTAAACATATGACTCTAAGATTTTAAATTACTGAAAATAAATTTTAAATTTTAAATTACTGAAAATAAATTACTGAAAATAAATTTTAAATTATGACACAGGTGGTAGGGAAGAAGCCCTAGTAGGCTTGATTGTGTCTTGTAGCCACAGGTCTAGGCACTGAGAAAATGTACCCAGGCCTCACCTAGCCATACTTAATAATATAGAGGTTCAAAACATAAGCTCACAGTCAAATCAATCAAGTGTTGAATTATATTCAACAGACACCTTTGAAGCCACTCCTATTTTACTAACAATATAAAAACTGGCTTTATTTACCAAGTGTTATCACATACACATTAACACTTAGAGGAATACAGACATAGGCAGAAGCAGAACTTAGAGCTTTTCCTAAAGGATTCACATTTGCTGGCTTTTAAATAGTTTTTCTATTCCCCATTCAGACTATCAGTTTTCCAATTACCTGTTTCACTTCCCTAAGTGGTTGTTAGCTAGGCAGCCCTAAATATGCATTTCTAAAGGGCCAACTCTTAGGTTAAACAAGGTAGAAAATTTGTATCTCAAAAGCACAGAACTAAGACTTTACACATAAATATTTATCATCATTTGCTCAAACCAAGGAAAAAATGGTGTAAGTAAAAGTTAAGAAACAAAGATATGACTTATTATGTAAATTTAAAACAGTGCTAAGAGTTCCTAGTGTACACAGACAGGCACCTTTACAAATGGAAATTTCTTTTATACATACAAATTTATTCTACCAAAAGGGTTTCAGGATAGCCTTCAGTCTAGTGTAGCCAGTTAAATGCCAGGAAGATATTTTAGTTCCATAGATGGTTTTTAAAAATTTAACTGCTTTTCTTATCTAAAATTACTGAGTTCAGGGTGGAGCCCACTAAGAGAGTAGGGGAAAGAAAACACTGTTTTTTACTGTTTGCAGTTTACCAGAAAAATTAAAATAATTTACTGTCCATCTCTGTCTGGACTCAGCATGGATAGATCTGAAAAAGAAGCAAGTCTGCTTTACCTAAAGGCCTATGTTTTATAAACATTAAATAGGGAAATGTTTGTAAGAGTTTTAACTGGCTTTCTTCTAGCCTTCTTTTAGCTTTTTTTTTAGCCTAACATGCTAGCTTTCTTTTGGCCTTCAGAGCAGTATACTAACTAAGCCAAAAGGCTCATAGATTAATTTCTCTTATCAGTTAGTTAAGCTTTTTATTTGCTTCTTAAACTCTGAAAACATCTTTTTTTTTTTTTTTTTTTTTTTAAGGCAGTACAAATACTGAAATTTAATTTTAGAAACTTCACTCAACAGGTATTCTTAGATGAGTCTAATTTGGGAGCCCTCATTTTCAAATGCACTTATTTTTTGGTTTTGTTTTGTTTGTTTGTTTGTTTTAACAATTCCTTATGGCCATTGTGAAATGCACTTCTTAAACTGTAGTTTTAGGTGTTCATTTGGAACGTTCCATTATAATTTTAAATTACCTTTAGTAAAATTTTGCCATTTCTGTAAGCAAATGGCATTTTATCCTTCTATAAAATGTTTAAAAAGTGTTTGCTGCTTCTGAGGCCTAATACTTAACATTTGTAAATGTAGGCAGAGCCAGTAGATTGCTCAGTTCGTCAGAAATTAAGGATCTCATTTTCACCTTGAAACTTGGCTTTGGCTCTCATATTTCCTTGGTACACTTAACCAGCGATTTGCCCTACTTAAGCATGCAAGAAAAAGAGTCAAAGAGTGCAGGACACAAAAAACCCTGTGAATTTATTTCCAAAAGCCAAGTTTGCATGCCCTGCTGTTTTGCCATTTTCCTGTTCTTCTGCCTGACCCAGTCGGACATAGGAGGGCTTAAGCTAGATCCAAGGTAATTGGATCCTGGACCTAGTCCAGTTTTTGTTGCGAATTCTGAATCCAATTCAGATAAAAAACGTGTTCAAAAAAACTTGGATAGCTCAAAACACAAATCCGTGGACCTTTAGACACAAATCCGCAGAGCTTTAGAATCTAAGAGAGAACTTACCATGATTCCTAATTGCTGTGAGAGAGCAGTGGACTCCCAACGGGTACCTTACTGGGTCCCTTGGTGCTACTGGGGGTCACTGAAAGCTCTATTTCAAATCCCACTTCTGATGCCAGCTGTTTGAAGAAAAACCTTATTCAAATTAAATTTAACAGACCTTAATTGAGAAGCAATTTGTGTTCAGGCAGCCCCGAACTAGAATAGATTCAGAGGGTCTTGACTTTCTTTATTTGAAAAAGGTTGTTTCTGTGCCTTTTGTCTTATGGAGAGTGATTATCTTTTTCCCTTTAATTGCGATGTGTTGCTGTCCCTTCTCAGCCATAGTAGTGAGTTGTAGGTAAGAATGGGAAAGCCTAGATTGTTTTCTGGCTAGATAATTTTTGGTTATATTACACATTTTCTGAACATCTTCAAATACTTCAGCATACGAGGATAAAAACCACTTAGCAAAGCCAAATGAAATTTATTTTTTGTTTTATTTACACTGAAGTGTTTTATAATTCATGTGGATAATTAAATTGTCAGGGCAATGCAAAGTCACTTTTGGGATACTAACCGATAATCATGTGATGTTTGACTAGAGGCCGAAGTGTGCTATGTTCCATGTAGATAATTTTTTGAAATAATGGCTTCTTTAAGATGCAGTTCACATATCATACAACTCATTCATTTAAATTGTACAGTTTGGTGCTTTTAAAAATATTCATGTAGTTATGCAAACCCCACAATTTTAGAACATTTTTATCATTCCAAAAAAGAAATGCTCCTACCCATTAGGAGTCATTCCCTAATGCCCGAGGCCTAGGCAACCACTAGTCCACTTTCTTCATTTAGATCATATTTTTTAAAGAATTATTTTCCAAATTACAATTTAGAGCAAATTTGGAAAATTTCTGCTTATTGTAGTGTGACTATTCAAAAGCTAGAGTTCTTCTTGCATAGTATGTATTGATTTTCGGGTTAACACCTTTGCTATTTTTCAGGTTCTTAGCATTAGAAGAAATTAATTGCTAAACAGCATCTTCTTGTTATTGTAGGGATGAGTGAAGAGCCTCTCTCTCTATTTAGTCGATTTTAGGAACTACTGTTTTTGGAATTTAATTCATTCCTGAGGCAGAGAAGACAAGGAACTTAGTATACTAAACCTAAAAAATAAGCAAAAATATTATTTTTAATGCTAAAATATATAAAATATATATTTTTATAAATATATACAAAGTAAAAATTTTGGTTTTATTAACTGAGATACATTTCTGACTGAAAAATAATGAAATTGTGTATGTTATTTTGAATTGTAAGTATCAGATATTGATTTGATTATGCCTAGGTTAATTTTCTTGCTTGTACTATTTATACTATTTTATATTTGGAAACTATTTTAAAATAAACTTTTTTGTTTTTCTCAAATCTGCCTTTTCACTTTCTGAATTCAGAGCCACCTCAATGGCCTTTTAGAGTTTTCAGTGAAAAAAATAAAAAGAAATTTCTACTTTTGGACATGTTTAGACTTATATATGTATTTTCACATCTTTAATATGATTTTCAAGGAATTATTATGAGCAGACAATGCAACTTGTATTCATAAGGTTAAAATATTTCATTTGAATTCATCTCTTTTCAGATTCTCTGCAATGACTGTAATGGACGATCCACTGTTCAGTTCCATATATTAGGCATGAAATGTAAGATTTGTGAATCCTACAATACTGCTCAAGCTGGAGGACGTAGAATTTCACTGGATCAGCAATGACCAGCCTATGCAGTACTGGAGAACTTGGCATTTTCTGATATAGAAAAAGGCTTTCTTTGGTATCCTATTATCATGTGTCATAATCTATGCATTAGAGTTGATGTGTTTTGTGCTAGTGTCACAGCATAAAATCATGTTACAAGTAATTAAGGATTCAGGGTCTCTTGATAGAATTTTCATAGCTCTATATTGAGTGAAAGCCATGTGCTTGTGTTTGGATTGGAAATTCCTTTAGTGTCAGTTTTTTGGAAGCCAATGATGTTTGCCACTGATATATTCATAGAATTGTATTATATTTTCATGAAACTTTGCTTTAAGTGACACTTTGCACGCAGTTCATTTCTAGTTCTTGGTAGAACTGCACTTAATTCTCAGTAGTATTCTTGACTTTTTAAGGGCTGTGCTGTAGCAAGTTCTCCCCTACTGTTAAAACCTAATTAAATATGCTTTAGAATTTTCTAAGACATTCCTCTGGATCCTCTAAATGTGAATTTTAATGTAATAAATGCTAATAAAATTATATTAAAACAATGTTTTATAGAAAGTTTTTTCCAAAGTTTTCTATGTTTGGCTCAATTAGGTCAGTATCATCGGTTCTATAATGTAAAATAAATTTTCTTTCTTTTGAGGTATTCTGTAAGAGTAGTTGGGGAAAGTATTATGTAAAATACTAAGAGTCTTCCAAAACCTTAATCAAAACATTAACATTAAAAAAAAATTTCTTTAGGTTGCCCCAAATTATTTCTTCAAAGAGTCATTCATTTATCTAGAGAATATTTATTGAGCAACTGCTATGTGGCAGATATGTTTCTAGATGCTGTAGAGACAACAGTGAACAATAAAGACAAAGTCTCTGTCTTCATAGCAGTGCATGCTAGTGTTCATATTTAATCAATTATTTTTCTTTATGCAAGGAGTGGATGTCTTTATTGTAAATAAATGGAATATTTCTTCTTTAAGCATGTGAAAGTAGGGGATGGATAAGTGGGAAGGGCATGGGATATTCCTGGCAAGATCTCTGATTTCATAATACTTTTTGGGTTTATATAATGGAATTAAATATACCTCTTAATTCAGGAACAAAGTTAACAAATATGTTTGATGATCCTGCCGACTTTGACAGTAGTGTCTCCATAGTAGCTTACCATTAGGCTAGGAAGTAAAATATACACATAGCAATTGATAAGTACTTACTGAGCACCAGTTGTTATTTCCAACTTTGATCTATTTGAATCTTTTGTGAATAAGAAAGATAGCCTTTTAACTAGAAAGCCTAAGAGTTTTGGTACATTTGTTTCTTCTTTTGTTGAAATTTATTTACCTGGATAAAGGCAGCAGTTTGGGACTCAGATCTTTATTCTATCCTACCTTCTTGTCTGCTGTATTCTGCTCTTCATGTTCTTTCCCTTCATCTGTTTCCTTGGCCTGGGCAGAGCAGCAGTGCTGATCTTGATTTGAGAAAGCATGTTTCAGGTATTGCCAGTTAGTATACAGATACAGAAAGGCTGGTTTTCCAGATCTAATACTTTTTTTTTTTTTTAAACGGTTTTGCTCTGTCATTTAGGCTAGAGTGCAGTGAAGTGATCATAGCTTACTGCCGCCTTGACTTTCTGGGCTGAACTGATCCTTCCACCTCAGCCTCCAGAGTAACTGGGTCTACAGGTGTGTGCCACAATGCCCAGCAGATTTTTACTTTTTTCGTAGAAACAGGGTCTCAGTGTGTTGCCAGGCTGGTCTCGAACTCCTGGGCTCAAGCAGTTCTCTTACCTCGGCCTCACAAGGGCTGGGATTACAAGCATGAGCCACTGTGCTTGATTCAGCTGTTTGTTATTATTCTGCTAAACCAATTTAAATCATGTTATTGCTTTTAATCATTCAATCATTGGCTCCTTAAATAGGAGTGAGAATAATTGGGCTTTTCTGTTTTCAATGTCTATGTGCTAGGGTCATGTATTAGCATTAATTACTACGGTGATTCTGTGGGGGTAAGTGGTGTCTTCATATTATAGACAAGAAAGCTGAGGTTTAGAGGTTAAAATGACATGTTGGGGGTAAGTAACAGACACTATATGTCGAGTTGGGAATCAGATCCAAGACTGTGACTACAAACCCACTTTACTGTATTGCCTTTCACCTAAACTTCTTTTGCTAAAATACACCTCGCAGCTAGTCATCTATCATTGAAGAGCTCATGATTTGATAGATCGACCTATCATTTTTAGGTGACTCTAGTTAGGAAGATTTATTTCACAATCTGATTGTTTCTTTAACTCAGGATCCAAATGTGTCCAAAATAATGCAGAATACATGTGCAATCACTTGTTTATGCTATCCAGTCATGTACTCGAAGCAATTTTCAAATGCGCTCAAAGTCTCTAGGCTACAGTACCCAGGATTGCTTCAAGTATTTGTTCATGAGATGTCAACTTGATGATTAAAATCCTTCAGCAAATCTCAGTCATAATCAGAATAAAATCTAAGTTCCTTAACATTCAGTATGCAATATTTAAAAGATATTATCTTACCCTTAAATATGTTTTCTTTTTCTGACTTCAAAACATAGGTTGTACCTCTGGGAGAAAGAAGGTAAAAAACTGAACAATCCTATCTTCCAGAGAGAACTACTATTAACATTTTAATAGATAACTTCATCTTTCTTTTCCTGTTCTTTTTTATAAAGCTTACAGGAATGCTAAATATTTAGCCAGATCTTAAGTACACTAGAATTATCTGTCCCTGAAATAAGTCAGGTTGCCCTGCCGCACAATTTGTATCTATAGTTTACTTGTATTATTTTTGAAAAAAGTAAAATACCTTTATGAATTTCTTGGTGCATAGCATCTCATCAGCTTCTTTTATCATTAAAGATTTATGTATCAAAAAAATAAGTGTATATCAGATTGTTCATTTCTTAGTGGGGTCGTCTTAACCAGTACATAGAGCTCTGTATGAATTAACTTTAGCTTATGTTTGAAGTAGTAGTTTGTTTATGATGTCATAGATTTTAAAGTCAAACTCAGTTTTTATTTCTTTACTAAAACCTATTTTCATATTATATACATGTTTAATTTCCCTTTTATTTTCATCATGCATCAAAATAAATTTACTAAATACTAAAGAGCCAACTTATTTTATTAAGTGCCTGGCACTTAATAGGTATTCACTAAGTTGAATAGTTTAATTTGCAATGAATTAATTTTAAATGATAGTTCAAAACGATGCCACTTTATTCTTTTTCCTTCGTGGTGTTAAAATTTTAATTGATGATTGTATATATTATATATATGGAGTTCAATGTGATGTTTCGATATATGTTTACATTGTAGAATGATTAAATCAACTTAAATTTATTGCCTTGTACCATTTTTTTTGTGGTAAAAAAAATCAATACTTAAAATCTCTTTTAGTATTGTTGAAATGTACAATGCTTTATTTGTTATACTCACCATTCTCTATAATAGATCAGTAAAGTTTATTCCTCCTGTCTAACCGAAATTTTGTACCCTTTGATCAGTATCTCCCCTTTTCCTATCCACCCCTCTTTCCCCAGTCTCTGGTAACCACCATTCTACCTCTACCAGTTTACCTTTTTTCGATTGCACAGAATAACTGAGATAACATAGTATTTACCTTTTTGTGCCTGGCTTATTTAATTTAGTATAATGTCTTCCAGGTTCATCCATGTTGTCATAAATGACAGGATTTCTTTCTTTTATAGAGCTAACTAGTATTCTGTTGAGTATATATGCCACTTTTTGGTTTTCATTCATATGATGATGGACATTAAGGTTGCTTCCATATCTTAGCTGTTGTGAATAATGCGGCAGTAGACACAGTGGTACAGATACCTCTTTGACATACTGACTTCAGTTCCTTTAGCTATATACCCAGAAGTGGGATTGTTGGATCATATGGTAATTCTCTTTTTAGTCTTCTGTTTCTGTACTGATTTTAATACTGGCTGTTTTAATTTACATCCCCATCAACAGTGCGCAAGGATTCCCTTTTCTCTACAACGTGTCAGTGCTTTTATCTATTTGATAATAGTCATTCTAATAGGTGTAAGGTGATATCTCATGTTAATTTGCATTTTTCTGATTGGTAATGATGAGCTTCTTTTTGTTGGCCATTTGTATCTTTTAAGGAATGTTTGTTTACATCCTTTGCTCATTATTTAATTGAGTTCATTTTCTTATTATGTATTTTGGATATTAGCCCATTGTCAGATGTATGATTTATATATTTTCTTTGAATTCATAGGTTGTCGCTTCATTCTGTTATTCCCTTTGCTATCCAGAAGCTTTTTAGTTTGACGCCACCCCATGTATTTTTTGTTGTCTGTGTTCTTGGGTTTATATGGAAGAAGTCTTTGCCCAGACCAGTGTTGTAAAGCATTTCCCCTATGTTTTGTTCCAGTAGTTTTATAGTTTGAGGTCTTAGTTTAAGTCTTTAAACTATTTTGAGTTGATTTTTATATGTGGTGTGAAATAAGGATCCAATTTCATTTTTTCTGCATATGTATATTAAGTTTTCCCAACACCATTTATTGAAGAGACTGGCTTCATTGTGTGGTGCTGGCATATTTATTGAAAGCCAATTGCCTATAGGTGTGTTGGTTTATTTCTGGGCTTTTCTGTTCCACTGGTCAACATATCTTTTTATGCCAGTACCATGCTGTTTTGGTTACTATTGTTTTATAATAGATTTTTGAAGTCAGGTAGTGTGATGCCACAAACTTTGTTCTTTTTGTTCAAGATTGATTTGGCTATTCAGGTCTTCTGTGGTACCATACAAATTACAGTATTGTTATTTCTGTTTTTGTGAAAAGTGACTGAAATTTTGTTAGGGGTTGTTATGAGAAAAACCTGGCACTATAATGTCCCAACTCAAAGTGGGAAGGAGCCAAGAGACCAAAGAATGACTGGGACAAGTTCAGCTTGAGGAACAGATGAGTTTATTAGGATTTAAATATGGGGCAGTCTTGGATGGCAGCACGACACCTCTAGAGCTCTGTGCTATCTCTCATCTCTAAACTGCTTCTAAGCTAATTTTTTGACTCTTTGGCTATTGTGTTTGAGCAATGAGACTGTTTTTCTTGGTATGTTCTCAGTTACTCTCTACAATGTTTAGATTCTCAGGGACACCTGCTCCTTGCCTGGACACCATGGTGTTGACTCATCGCCCAGCCTTCAGGATTTGGGCAGTGGACATACACTCTTAAGCAACCTTGTGGGGGACCTGTCACATTATAGGGGATGCACTGAATCTGTAGATTGGTGTGGCTACTATGGACATTTTAACTATGGCTATGGTTCAGATCTGTGTCCCCACTCAAATTTCATGTTCTATTGTAACCCTCGGTGTGGAGGTTGGGCCTGGTGGGAGGTGATTGGATAATGGGGGCAGATTTCTCCCTTTGGTGCTGTTCTGGTGATAGAGTTCTCCTGAGATCTGGTCATTTGAAAGCGTGTGGCTCCTCCCAACCCTGCTTCCTTCTGCTCTAGCCGTGTAAAGTGGACCTGCTTCCCCTTGATTTCCTGCTATGATGGAAAGTTTCCTGAGGCTTCCCAGGTTTCCTGACCTCCTGCTATAATTGAAAGTTTTCTGAAGCCACCCCTCTTCCTAAAGTTCCCTTCTGCTGTAGCCATGTAAGATGTACCTGCTTCCCCTTGACCTCCTGCTATGATTGAATGGCCAGCATCGTATTTCGTTTGCAACCTGTAGAACCATAAGCCAATTAAATCTCTTTTATTTATAAATTACCCAGTTCCAGGTATTTCTTTTTAGTAATGCAAGAAGGGACTAATAGAACAATATTCTTCCAATCCATGAACACAGGCTACCTTTTCATCTATTTGTGTTGTCTACTATTTTTTTCATCAGTGTTGTATAGTTTTCAGTATACAGATATTTCACTTATTTGATTAAACTTACTCCTAAATATTTTTTTGATGCTATTGAGAATTAGATTGATTTCTTTTTCAGTAGTTCACTGTTAGTGTAAAGAAATGCTACTAATTTTATATTCTGCAATACTGAAATACTGAATTTGTTGACCAGTTCTAACAGCTTTTTGGTGGAGTCTTTAGGGTTTTCTATATATAAGATCATGTCATTGGCAAACAGTTTCACTTCTTTTCTTATTTGGATGCCTTTTATTTATTTTTCTGATGTAATTGCTCTGGCTAGAACTTCCAGTACTATGTTGAATAGAAGTGGTTAGAGTGGGCATCTTTGTCTTGCTCCTGATCTTAGAAGACAAGCTTTCAGCTTTTCACTATTGAGCATGAGGTTAGCTGTAGGCTTTTCATATACGGCCTTAATTGTGTTATGGTACATTCCCTTTATGCCTGAATATTTGAGTGTTTTTACCATAAAATGATGTTGAATTTTTCAAATGGTTTTTCTGCATCTATTTAAATGATTAAATGTTTTTTGTGCTGCACTCTGTTAATATGGTATATCATATTTATTGATTTGCATATATTGACACATTCTTGCATCCCAGGGATAAATCCCACTTGATCATGGTGAATGGTCTAATATGCTGTTGAATTTAGTTTGCTGGTGTTTTGTTGAAGATTTTTGCATCGATGTGTATCAAGGATATTGGCCTGTAACTTTTCTTTTTTTGTAGTGTCCTTGTTTGGTTTTTAAAAAAATTTATTATTTTTTATTGCATTTTAGGTTTGGGGGTACATGTAAAGAACATACAAGATTGTTGCATAGGTACAGATGTGGCAGCGTGATTTGCTGCCTTTCTCCACTTCACCTATATCTGGCATTTCGCCCCATGCTATCTCTCCCCAACTCCCTACTCCCCGTTGTCCCTCCCCTATTTCCCCCCAACAGACCCCAGTGTGTAGTGCTCCCCTCCCTGTGTCATGTGTTCTTATTGTTCAACATCCGCCTGTGAGTGAGAACATGCGGTGTTTGATTTTCTGTTCTTGTGTCAGTTTGCTGAGAATGATGGTTTCCAGGTTCATCCATGTCCCTACAAAGGACACAAACTCATCGTTTTTGATGGCTGCATAATATTCCATGGTGTATATGTGCCATATTTTCCCTGTCCAGTCTGTCATCGATGGGCATTTGGGTTGGTTCCAGGTCTTTGCTATTGTAAACAGTGCTGCAATGAACATTCGTGTGCATGTGTCCTTACAGTATAATGATTTATAATCCTTTGGATATATACCCAGTAATGGGATTGCTGGGTCAAATGGAATTTCTATTTCTAGGTCCTTGAGGAATCGCCACACTGTCTTCCACAATGGTTGAACTAATTTACACTCCCACCAACAGTGTAAAAGTGTTCCTATTTCTCCACATCCTCTCCAGCATCTGTTGTCTCCAGATTTTTTAATGATTGCCATTCTAACTGGCGTGAGATGGTATCTCACTGTAGTTTTGATTTGCATTTCTCTAATGACCAGCGATGAGCATTTTTTTATGTTTGTTGGCCTCATGTATGTCTTCTTTTGTAAAGTGTCTGTTCATATCCTTAGCCCACTTTTGAATGGGCTTGTTTGTTTTTTTCTTGTAAATCTGTTTTAGTTCTTTTTATATTGTGGATATCAGCCCTTTGTCAGATGGGTAAATTGCAAAAATTTTTTTCCCATTCTGTTGGTTGCTGATTCACTCTAATGACTGTTTCTTTTGCCGTGCAGAAGCTGTGGAATTTGATTAGGTCCCATTTGTCTATTTTGGCTTTTATTGCCAATGCTTTTGGTGTTTTGGTCATGAAGTCCTTGCCTACGCCTATGTCCTGAATGGTTTTGCCTAGATTTTCATGTAGGATTTTTTTGGTGTTAGGTCTTATGTTTAAGTCTTTAATCCATCTGGAGTTAATTTTAGTGTAAGGTGTCAGGAAGGGGTCCAGTTTCTGCTTTCTGCACATGGCTAGCAGTTTTCACAACACCATTTATTAAACAGGGAATCCTTTCCCCATTGCTTGTTTTTGTCAGGTTTGTCAAAGATTGGATGGTTGTAGATATGTCGTGATGCCTCTGAGGTCTCCGTTATGTTCCATTGGTCTATATCTCTGTTTTGGGACCAGTACCATGCTGTTTTGATTACTGTAGCCTTGTAGTATAGTTTGAAGTCCAGTAGTATGATGCCTCCCACTTTGTTCTTTTTGCTTAGAATTGACATGTCTCTATGGGCTCTCTTTTGGTTCCATATGAAGTTTAAGGTGTTTTTTTCCAGTTCTGTGAAGAAGGTCATTGGTAGCTTGATGGGAATAGCATTGAATCTGTAAATTACTTTGGGCAGTATGACCATTTTCACAACATTGATTCTTCCTAACCATGAATATGGAATGTTTTTCCATCTGTTTGTGTCCTCTCTTATTTCATTGAGCAGTGGTTTGTAGTTCTTGAAGAGGTCCTTTATGTTCCTTGTTAGTTGTATTCCTAGGTATTTTATTCTCTTTGTGGCAATTGTGAATTGCAGTTCGTTCTTGATTTGGCTCTCTTTAAGTCTGTTATTGGTGTATCGGAATGCTTGTGATTTTTGCACATTGATTTTGTATCCTGAGACTTTGCTGAAGTTGCTTTTCAGTTTCAGGAGATTTTGGGCTGAGACAATGGGGTCTTCTAGATATACAATCATGTCATCTGCAAATAGAGACAATTTGACTTGCTCCTTTCCTACTTGAATACCCTTTATTTCTTTTTCTTGCATGATTGCTCTGGCCAGAACTTCCAGTACTATATTGAATAGGAGTGGTGAGAGAGGCCATCCTTGTCTAGTGCCAGATTTCAAAGGGAATGCTTCCAGTTCTTGCCCATTCAGTATGATGTTGGCTGTTGGTTTGTCGTAAATAGCTTATTATTTTGAGATACGTTGTGTCAATACCTAGTTTATTGAGGGTTTTTTTATCATGAAACACTGTTGAATTTCATCAAAGGCTTTCTCTGCCTCAATTGAGCTAATCATGTGCTTTTTGTCTTTGGTTCTGTTTATGTGGTGAATTATGTTTATAGACTTGCATATGTTGAACCAGCCTTGCATCCCTGGGATGAATCCTACTTGATCATGGTGGATAAGTTTTTGATGTGCTGTTGCAGTTGGCTTGCCAGTATTTTATTGAAGATTTTTGCATCTATGTTCATCATGGATATTGGCCTGAAGTTTTCTTTTCTTGTTGAGTCTATGCCGGGTTTTGGTCCCAGGATGATGTTGGTCTCATAAAATGATTTGGGAAGGAGTCCCTCATTTTGGATTATTTGGAATAGCTTCAGAAGGAATGGTACCAGCTCCTCTTTGTATGTCTGGTAGAATTCGGCTGTGAACCCATCTGGACCTGGGCTTTTTTTTGGGTGGTAGGCTCTTAATTGCTTCCTCAACTTCAGACCTTGTTATTGGTCTATTCAGTGTTTCTACTTCTTTCTGGTTTAGGCTTGGGATGGTGCAATTGTCCAGGAATTTATCCGTTTCTTCCAGGTTTACTAGTTTATGTGCATAGAGTTTTTGGTAATAATCTCTGATGATGGTTTGAATTTCTGTGGACTCTGTGGTGATATCCTCTTTATCATTTTTTATTGCATCTATTTGGTTATTCTCTCTATTCTTTTTTATTAATCTGGCTAATGGTCTGTCTATTTTGCTGATCTTTTCGAAAAACCAGCTTCTGGATTTATTGATTTTTTGAAGGGTTTTTTGTGTCTCTATCTCCTTCAGTTCTGCTCTGATCTTAGCTATTTCTTGTCTTCTGCTAGGTTTTGAGTTTTTTTGATCTTGCTCCTCTAGCTCTTTCAATTTTGACGACAGGGTGTCAATTTTAGATCTCTCCTTGCTTCTCATGTGGGCACTTACTGCTATATATTTTCCTCTAGAGACTGCTTTAATTGTGTCCCAGAGATTCTGATATGTTGTGTCTTCATTCTCATTGGTTTCAAAGAACATCTTTATTTCTGCCTTCATTTCATTGTTTATCCAGTCAACTGAGCAAGTTGTTCAGTTTCCATGAAGCTGTGCAGTTCTGAGTTAGTTTCTGAATTCTGATTTCTAACTTGATTGCGCTGTGGTCTAAGAGACTGTTTGTTATGATTTCTGTTCTTTTGCATTTGCGGAGTAGTGATTTACTTACAATTATGTGGCCAATTTTAGATTAGGTGTGATGTGGTACTGAGAAGAATGTATATTGTGTAGATTTGGGGTGGAGAGTTCTGTAAATGTCTATTAGGTTTGCTTGGTCCAGGTCTGAGCTCAAATCTTAGATATCCTTGTTAATTTTCTGTCTTGATCTAATATTGACAATGGGATGTTAAAGTCTCCCACTGTTATTGTGTGGGAGTCTAAGTCTCTATGTAAGTCATTAGGAACTTGCTTTATGTATCTGGGTGCTCCTGTATTCGGTGCATATATATTTAGGATCGTTAGCTCTTCTTGTTGCAGTGATCCTTTTACCATTATGTAATGTCCTTCTTTGTCTCTTTTGATCTTTGTTGCTTTAAAGTCTGTTTTATCAGAGACGAGAATTACAACTCCTGTTTTTTCTTGCTCTTCATTTGCTTGGTAAATCTTCCTCCATCCCTTTACTTGGAGCCTTTGTGTATCCTTGCATGTGAGATGGGTTTCCTGGATACAGCACACCGATGGATTTTGGCTTTTTATCCAATTTGCCAGTCTGTGTCTTTTGATTGGGGCATTTAGTCCATTTACATTTAGGGTTAGTATTGTTATGTGTGAGTTTGATCCTGCCATTTTGATGCTAGCTGGCTGTTTTGCCTGTTAGTTGATGCAGATTCTTCATTGTATTGATGCTCTTTACCATTTGGTTATGTTTTTTGAGTGGCTGGTACTGGTTGTTCCTTTCTATGTGTAGAGCCTCTTTCAGGAGCTCTTGTAAAGCAGGCCTGGTGGCGACGAAATCTCTGAGTACTTGCTTGTTTGGAAAGGATTTTATTTTTCCTTCACTTATGAAGCTTAGTTTGGCTGGATAGGCGATTCTGGGTTGAAAGTTCTTTTCTTTAAGGATGTTAAATATTGGCCCCAACTCTCTTCTGGCTTGTAGGGTTTCTGCTGAGAGATCTGCTGTAAGTCTGATGTGCTTCCCTTTATGGGTAGCCTTAGGTTTCTCTCTGGCTGCCCTTAGCATTTTCTCCTTCATTTCAACCCTGGTAAATCTGACGATTATATGTCTTGGGGTTGCTCTTCTTGAGGAATATCTTTGTGGTGTTCTCTGTATTTCCTGGACTTGAATATTGGCCTGCCTTGCTAGGTTGGGGAAGTTTTCCTGGATAATATCCTGAAGAGTATTTTCCAGCTTGAATTGATTCTCTTAGTCACATTCAGGTACATCTATGAAATGTAAATTAGGTCTTTTCACATAGTCCCCCATTTTTTTGTAGGCCTTGTTCATTCCTTTTTACTCTTTTTTCTCTAATCTTGCCTTCTTGTTTCATTTCACTGAATTGATCTTCAACCTCTGATATGCTTTCTTCTGCTTGATCAATTCCACTGTTGAAACTTGTGCATGCTTCGTGAAGTTCTTGTTTTTTTTTTTTTTTTTTTCCAGCTACATCAATTCACTTATATTCCTAAGTTGTCCATTCTCATTAGCATTTTGTCAAATGTTTTTTCAAGCTTCTTAGTTTCTTTGCATTGGGTTAGAGCATGTTCTTTTAGCTCACAGAAATTTCTTATTATCCACCTTCTGAAGCCTGATTCTGTCATTACATCACACTCATTCTCCATCCAGTGGTGTTCCCTTGCTGGTGAGGAGTTGTGATCCTTTGTAGGAGGAGAGGTGTTCTGATTTCTGGTGTTTTCATCTGTTTTGAGCTGGTTTCTTCCCACCTTTGTAGATTTATCCACCTGTTGTCTTTGTGGTTGCTGACTTTCAGATTGGGTCTCTGAGTGGACGTCCAATTTGTTGATGATGAAGTTATTTCTGTTTCTTAGTTTTCCTTCTTACAATCTGGCCCCTCTGCTGTATGACTGCTGAGGTCCGCTCCAGGCCCTGCTTCCCTGGGGATCACCTGCAGCAGCTGCTGAACTGTAAGGGTTGCTACCAGTTTCTTCTTCTGCTATCTTTGTCCCAGAAGGATACCTGCCGAATGTCAGTCTGATCTCTCCTTTATGAGGTAACTCTTTGGATATATGGGGATCAGGGAGCTGCTTGAGGAGACAGTCTGTCCTTTATAGGAGTTCAAGGGCTGAGCTGTGAGCTCCACTGTTGATTCAGAGCTGCCAGGCAGGTACCTTTAAGTCTGTTGCAGCAGAACTCATAAACCCCCTTTTTTACCCCAGGTGCTTTGTCCCAGGGAATTAGGGCTTTATGAATTTCCATCGTGCTGCTACCTTTTCTTTCAGGGCTGCCCTGCCCAGCAAGGAAGCAGCCTAGTTACTGTCTGCCTGCAGAGGCTTTGCTGAGCTGCTGTGGGCTCTGCCCAGCTGCCATGTGAATTTCCCTGTAGTCCTGTTTATATGGGTGTAGTTAGAACTGTCTTGGCAATGGTGGCCCACCTATGTAATGGTGGACTCTCTTTGTAATGGCAGGTTGCCTTGGCAACGGCTGGCTGCCTCAGCAATAGTTGACTACCTTCATAGTGTTGGAGTGCCTCGATAATGGCGGATGCCCCTCCCCCACAGAGCTGCACCCTCCCAGGTTCAGCTGTGCTTGCTGTGAAACTCTCAACCCAGAGTGTTTCCAATTGCTGGTGTGTGTGTGTGTGTGTGTGTGTGTGTGTGTGTGTGTGTGTGTTAGTGGGATCAGCCGAGCCTGATCACCTGGCTCCCTGCCTCATGGACTTTTTTTTTTAGTTGAACAGTCGACTCTCTCCCAGATGTTCCAGTTGCCTGTTGAAAAATTGCCATGATCTGTGTGATTTCCCGTGTGATGACTCACTGCCTTGCCTGAAACAGTGGCGCTGAGAATCCTGGCACTTTTTTTGCCCAGGAATCTCCTGGCCTGGCTCCGTGTTTACGTCCTTTTTTTAAATCAGATGAATGGGCGACTCTGCCTTCCCGGGGCTCCAATTGCCAGCTAAAAGGGCACCTGTATCAGTGTGTTTTGTATGGAGAACCACTGCACTGGGGCACTGGCAAAGCAGCCATGCCGGCCAAAACAGCCACGTTGGCCAAGACAGCTGCACCGGCAACCCATTGGGCTCCTCTGCCTGGGAATCTCCTGGACTGTGGGCAATAAAAATTCGTCTGGAAATGTGGTGTCCACTCACCCTCTGAGCTTTCACTGGGAGCTGCAATTCTAAGCTGTTCCTACATGATCATCTTGGATCTTCTCCCTGCTTGTTTGATTTTTGTATCAAGGTAATTCTGGTCTCATAAAATGAGTTTGGAAGTATTCCTCCTTCAAAATTTTGAAAGAGTTTGAGAAGGATTGGTATTAGTTCCTCTTTACGTTTTGGGAGAATTCTGCCATGCAGCCATCTGATCTTTGGCTTTTCTTTGATGGGAGATTTTTAAAATTATTCATTCTATCTTCTTTGTTTAGGTTTTCTGTATCTTCTGGATTCAGTCTTGGTAGGTTGTTTGTTTCTAGGAATTTATCCCTTATCTTCTAAGTTAACCAACTTGTAGATGTATAATTTTTAATAATAGTCTCTTATGATCATTAGTATTTTTGTGGTATCAGTTGTTGTGTCTCCATTTTCATTTCTGATTTTACTTATTTTAACTTTCTTTTTTTTCTTAGTCTGGATAAAGTTTTATCAATTTTGTTTATTTTTCAAAGTACCCTATGCCACTTTAAATGCAGTCGACCTGTGGTACCTGTGGGGATTAGTTCTAGAACCCTCTGAGGATACCAGAATCTGTGAATGCTCAAGTCTCTTATATAAAATGGTGTGTTTGCCTATAACCTGTGGACATTCTCCTGCATACTTGAAATAATCTCTAGATTACTTATACTACCTAATACAGTACTACGTATCACTTCATTTTTGTGGATTTACCATAGTATCACCACATGGTGAATTCAGGTTTTGCTTTTTGACACTTTGTGGATTTGTTGTTATTTTTTTATCCATGGTTGGTTGAATCCAAAGATGTGGAACCCTTGGATACAGAGGGGCTACTGTAACCATCTCTGCTTAAATTCATTTAAAATGTTTGCTGTTTGCATTGTGTTCATCTGAATTTATTTCTTGCTAACAAAACTTTTTTCCTATGGTTATTTTCATGTGGATTTTTCCTCATGTTCAGTTAATACATTGACAGGTCTACTTTCTGTCCTTTGTTTGTTCTTACATATCTGTTTTTGTTCTCATACTAACCTAGTCTTCTTACATTCAGTTTCACTTTCTGCCTCCCTTGTTATCCTTCCCGCAAAATTACTTTTCCTAAGCTTAAATGTGTTACAGTTTTGGTCAAAATAATGCACAAGTTCCCTGATGTGTATTTGACTAAGCCTAGATTCTTCATTTTGAAGCCTTTACAAATATTGTTCCAATCTTTTCAGTTTTATTTTTTGTTTTCTTATGTGAATTTCTTAAACAAACCTCCTCTTAATTTTTGCACCTTTCCTTGACACATATGCTTCCCTCATGGAGCAACCTTTCTTAAAGAAATGGAGTTGTCAGAAACCTGCCTATTCTTCATGGTCCAGCTCAAGGTTTACTTTCCTTACTATCAACTACTACTAACAACAGCTATATGCCTACAAATTGGATAACTTAGAAGAAATGGATACATTCCTAGAAACATAAAACCTACCAAGTCTTGATTCAAGACTGAATCAAGAAGAAATAGAAGATCTGAGCAGACAAACAATTAAGGACGTAGAATCTAATTAGTTTCCCATCAAAGAAAAGCCAAGGGCCAGATGACTTCATAGTGGAATTCTACCAAACATTTAAAGAAGACCTAATACCAATCCTCAAACTCTGCCCAAAAATTGAAGAGGAAATACTTCCAAACTCATGAGGCCAGCATTACCCTGATAATCAAAGCCAGGCAAGGGCACTATAAGAAAAGAAAATTACAGGCCTATATTCCTGATTGTGAAAGGAGATTGTGGCTTGGAATGTTAAATGTTAATGAATGTTAATAAATAACCACATTCTCTTGTAACGTCTCTCTTTTCTAAACTCTATAGCACTTTGTTCCAGTCTTAGAGGACTTAACTATTTCCTTTTTTTACTGTGATTCAGTTTTTGCCATTCTCCTCCTCATTTAAACAACGTATAAAACAATGTATATAAAGCTTACCATTGGATAAAACTGCAAGGTGGAGCTTCAATTGTGACCCTGAAAGCCCTCTGGCAGTTGGCTTGTGGAGGACAAACACAGAAGGTAACTGATGAGAGCTAAGGTGGGTTGTGGAAGGACCCTAATCCAGTAGGGGTGAGGATGAGAAAAAGAGCCTATTACTTTTCGAGGACAGTGGTGGAGTCTTTATCTCTTATAGTGCCTTGCTTTATTAATACTGGTAAGAATTTGTTGAATTGCTAGTGAGATATAAAGCATAACGTGTTCCAAGTTTTCACCATATGTAAGGATGTGATTAGAATAGTGAGTGTATGTACACACATGTGCGAAAATTCAGAAATGTTTAATACTAGAACATATTGATTGTATCGCACTTTTCTCAAACTAGGAGACATTGGGTTTAATTAAGTCATTCTGGAATCTGGTTGATTGGTTCCCTTATTTCATGTAGCAAACATTTATTTTGCACCAATTATGTACAGAGCTGGGTTATTCAAATATGAGTGAGATAAAATGAGTTACCTCAAGATTTTTTCCCTGCAATAGGAGAGGTGAATGTGTCTTATAGAAAGGGCTATAGGAGTGCATTGACTGATTTCTAACATCCATGTTAAGTGGCTCAATAAGTAAGGGGTTTTTAGAAATAGTCTCTTTAGGATAACTTTTTGCCTTGGTTCTACCACGTAGATACCACAAAGGTATAGTCTTTGGGAGGTGTGTAAACCTGTGACTTACATATTCTCTATTTTAGAATAAGTAGTCAAGCTTAAATTTTTGTAGATGTCAATTACCAAAGAGGCCGAGTCTGTGATGGGTGATACACAAGATCCCTAGTGTAATGCCTGCTATTTCCAGTTCATTAAGAATTGATCTTGACCAGATTTTGTCTTTTAGGCATGCCACATATTTAATCTTGTAAACCTCCGATCAGGATCAAAGTATCAGGCTGGTTGCACTTTTATTTTTCCTGAGGCAAACGACGTATGTTCAAATAGGAGTCAAAACTTCTTGTAATCACCCATCTGCTTCCCTCATCTTACACATTTTATTTTTCTAGAGTTAGAGAATTCAGAATGAGATAAGAATAGCCAAAGCCTGTTTAGCCTGTCTAGAGGCTGCTTTAATTCCAACCTTTGCCAGTAATGGGCTTAGGTGGGGCTTGGCCATTGACTTCATAGCCTACAAATGTGTGGTGACACTGAGGAGCGGAGCCTGCCTGAGCCTGCAGAATCTTGGCAGGAAGGTACAGTTCTGGGTCTTCTCTCAGGGCCTGGTTACAACAGCAAAAGATTCCTTTTGGAAACCTGATTGTCCTGGACTATTGTTCCCCATCCCCTCACCCCACCTCCCACTTGGCATCCCAAGAGCATTTGCTTGAATTTCTGATGGGCATGTATTACTTTCTGCCTTGCTTAGATTATTTGCACACTAATCTCCTCTGTTGAATTGTGAATTCCTTTAGCACACTTAGTACAGTGCCTGATAATTGAACTCAATATGATCAGTAACTTCTCTTAAAGTTTTAAAGGGGTATAATTCTCCTCTGGAGTTCTGAAGCAAGTTCTGAATCAATCATGAAGTAGATATGAGACTCATATTGATGATAAAGCTGGAAAGGAGATTGTGGCTTGGAACCAAGGCCAAATTGAGTTTGCTCTTCCTTGCTCGAAATTGAACATACGCATATAGTCATTGACTGCAGACCTTCCTCTAGAGGGTAGGATCTACCCTGGGGAAGGGAGGGGTGAGTCTAAGCACTGCAGCTGCCTGGGGAAAGGCTAGATGCTAGAAAGGGGCCTAGACCATGCATATGCAATGCCTTCTCCCCAAATCTTGCTAAGTTACTCCCTTGTCTGCTGGGGTGAGATGAATGGTGGAGCCATGAAGGAGGGAGGATTTCTTTCCAATACTTCTAAAGGGGAAAGACTTTTCCATTCAATTAACTGAATCAAGAAAATGGAGAAGTCCCTGAGACAGCCCTAGTATTGCCCTGGCACCCTATAGAAGGTACTCAGAGCTGCTGGGCCAAAGGTAACTTGTGGAGCATGAGATAAATAACCTCTTTCTGGTATAGATTCTAAAACTGACCTGACCTCCAGGCAAGGCCTGCCTTCCACTCTGTCATCTCAAGAATGAAGTAATACCCACCAGTGTAAATCTCAGCACTTAAAAAAAAAACACCACACTGATGTCCTAGGCACAGAGCAGTATTTGTCAAAATTAATCTATCTCTTTTGACCTCTTTATGAGTTGATGTATCTATTAAGGTTATTTTATTGTGTAGATTAGTGGATTTAATTAAAAATAATAGAATTACAGACTCTAAAGGTGGAAGGGAATTAGAGGTCATGTAGTCCAACTCACTCTGGTTTTGCTTGGTCAAACTGAAGCCTGGCAGACTTCAATTTACTTACCTGAGCTTTCTTAGAAGGTCTGCAAAGGAAGAGTTTCTCATTATTTTTTGTATCATCCTTTAAGGTTCTGTATATGAATACATTGGAGGCTGGTATAAATAGGGTGACCCTCTTTGAGAAACACCTACTCAAAACATACAGCTAAAGACAGATGGTCTGGGATTGGAACAGGAAAATGGAATATGAGAGAAGAACAGAACACTTGGAATGAAAAGGACAGGTATCCTTCTTTTTTTTTTTTTTTTTTTTTGAGACGGAGTTTCGCTCTTGTTACCCAGGCTGGAGTGCAATGGCGCGATCTCGGCTCACCGCAACCTCCGCCTCCTGGGTTCAGGCAATTCTCCTGCCTCAGCCTCCTGAGTAGCTGGGATTACAGGCACGCGCCACCATGCCCAGCTAATTTTTTGTATTTTTAGTAGAGACGGGGTTTCACCGTGTTGACCAGGATGGTCTCGATCTCTTGACGTCGTGATCCACCCGCCTCGGCCTCCCAAAGTGCTGGGATTACAGGCGTGAGCCACCGCGCCCGGCCAGGTATCCTTCTTAAGCTATACTTCATAGTGGTTACAGTAGCATCACAATCTATGTGCATTTGTATATCCAAACATTTGGCTTCTAGGCCAGTCTAAAATTTCAGGGGAGGAGTCAGAAACAGCTATCATAGTTGCCCAGTGTCATTAATTGTTGCATAGGCAATTCGATATAATAGAAATGGCTTTGACTATGGAAACAGAGAAAGACAGAGGTTCAAATTTTGACCATCTAACACATACTGCTGTGTGACTTTGGATCAGTTCTTAATTTCTTAGACACTTTCCTCTGTGCGAAATAGAGATAGTGGTCACAGCTTCATGGGGTTTTTGCTGTGAGGTTTAAATTAGGGAAAGTCTGAAACATTAGTGACTGTGCCTGCAGTGTACTGGACTGTCAATAGATATTAGGGCTCATGCCCTTCCTATTTGTAACACTGAGGTGATTTCCAGCGTGTTCTTCTAGTGCATGGTACCAATTCCACCATGTCTCCAGCAACTGGAACAGAGTCTAGGCCCTACTGTTATCACCTGGTTTCTGAGCAAGGAGGACTTAGAGGTCCAACCAGGGACAGATTGCCTTGAGTGGATTTGGCCTTGCTCCTTGCTCTGCCTGCAGGGTCTCACTGAACATGATGTTCTTCTAGCGCCATACCAGGAATTTTGTCCTGCTTCTTTCAGTCTGCAACCCAGAGCTCTCCAACCTTTTGAGCATTCCTATCATTCTTACACAGACCTGTTTGGCTCATTATTCCATGGAAGAAGATGAGAACTAGTTGCTTTGTCCTTCATTAGGAAAGGCTTCCTACTCCACTATAGGTTTCACTGGGTTAGTGAACCAGTCTTTGTGAAGCAGTCATTGGATTTGGAACATCCTGAGTGACTGCTCAGTTGACAGGTTGATTGGTGGACTAAACAATTAGGCTGTGCAAGCTTTGAGCCTGATATAGGAGGGATCCATTCTCTGTAAAAGCAGCTGACAGATTTTAGTGAACTTGTGATGTGAGACATTACTTTTGAGTTTAGCGAAATACATTCTGATTTCTCCAAAGAGCAAATTGTTTCTAAATTTAGAAGAGAGAGTAATCCTTTCTTTAAAAATTTTTATTTATTTATTTATTTTGAGACTGAGTTTCACTCTTGTTGCCCAAGCTGGGGTGCAATGGCACAATCTCGGCTCACTGCAACCTCCTCCTTCCAGGTTCAAGCTATTCTCCTCTCTCAGCCCTCAAGCAGCTGGGATTACAAAAACGTGCCACCACACTGGGCTAATTTTTTGTAGTTTTACTAGAGATTTTTCTCACCATGTTAGCAAGGCTAGTCTCAAACTCCAGACCGCAGATGGTCTACCTGCCTCTGCCTCCCAAAGTGCTGGGATTACAGGCGTGAAGCCACTGGGCTGGGCCTGTCATCTTAAACTTCAGAATAGCTTATTGTGAATGGGATACTTGGATTACCTTTTCTCTGCTTTATGTGGGGCAAGAAATTTTCCTGGCAGTCAATATTCTTTTAGGTAATGGCAATAATATCTAATAGTAGTCCTTGATATACTTAAGGAAGTTTTTCTGTTTTTTTTTTTTTTTTTTTAAACCCATTAATAGGCAGTAGAGTAGAGTGGTTAAAAATACTACAGCCTCTAGGTTCAGATTGCTGGGGTTTGTATCTTGGTTCTGCCATTTACTTGCTGTGTGACCTTGGGCTATATTTAACCTTTCTGTGTTTCATGGACAATTTGTCAAGATTACTTTTGTAAAGGCCTTAGATAAGGATAGCTATATTACGTTTTTGATATTGGCTACCTTTTGAGATTCTATACATAGCTTATTTTCCTCTTTCAGACTTATTTCCATTGAACTACACACACTGATGGGTTTTTGTTTTTTACCTTTACCTTTATATCTTGCCTGCTTTAAGCCTTGCTTTTCTTTTCTTCTCCAAATTATGCTTTAACATCTGAATAAGATGATTGGCAGCCTATGGGAACAGGATGCTGAAGAATCCTGCAGGGAAAGTGAACACAGGGTACCTTTAAACTTTGTTTCCTGACAGCAGAGGGTGCCATAATGTTTCTGGTGATAGGGATCTTCTATGTAGAATGATTTTTTTTTTTCTACCTGCTACTTAAAAGTAAGAGCTTTTCCAGGCCACTGACATTGAGCAGTTTTATTGCCCATTATATAATAATGACACGAACCAAGTATTAAGAATGCAAAGTCATTGACTAGTTTTAAAATTTAATTAAGCATGTTTATTATCACTGTATTTCATACCTGCCTGTTTGTATTTCTTGGGTCAGGTTTGTAAAGGTAGGGTATTTCCAAGAGTATACGACCAATGTTGTTTTCTACTGTTATGTCCTTATACATTTTGGAGCAGAAAAGACATAATGGAGGAGGAATAGAGGGGGTTAACAGGTAAAGGCAGAAGTCTGTGGGCAAGCAGTTCCAGTGCTAGAATGATGTGCAAGCTGAGCAGGATCAGATAGATGATAGTTCTAAGCAGAAGAAGTGCTGTTTGGCTTGCTAATAATTGGAAACTAGTCAGAGCCAGAGAAAAAAAATGTGCAGACCAAGGGGGATCCAAAGTATGGCAGATGGAACTTTCCTTGATGGCTGCAACAAGATTTCTATTGCACACACTCATCTTCCAGTGTGATATTGGCACTCCTTCCATCAAGAGGTGGGACCAATGTTTTCTACCCTTGAATGCTGGTGGCTTGGTGACTACAATTGGAGTGATATCTTCTAGGCTGTGGTATAAAGGTGATAGACTTATTACCTGGGATACTATTGGGATGCAAACTCTTGAAACCTAGCCACCATACGGTGAGGAGGCCCATGTCACATGGAAAACCCATGTATGGGTGTTCCGGGTGACAGCCTCAGCTGAAATCCCAACCAACAGCTGGCTTTGGCTGACAGATGAATGAGTGAGGAAGCCTTTGGATGTCTCTAGTCTCAGTCACCTCCTGATTGTAACTACATGACAAACTCCTAGTGAGAAATGCCCAGCTCAACCTAGTCAACCCCCAGAATCAGAAGACATAATAATAAAATGATTAGTGTTTTCATTCACCAAGTTTTGGGGAAATTTGTTATCAACAATAATAAACAGAAAGTTAAGGTCCATCAGCCAGACAGAAGGTCTGGGGTAAGACAATTAGGTCAAGGATGCATTTCTAAAGTAAAAGCTAAATAACAGAAAGGAGGTTGAGTGCAGAAGAAGGGTTTGAAATCAGGGATGGAGTAGCCTATAAGGAGTTTACGGTGATGCACACTAGGTCTGGTGTCTGTTGCTGTGGCAGACTATTTATCATCTTGCTCTTAGTTCTTAAAAGTATGCCCACAGTTGTAGCCTCGCCCACTTCCAACTTTTTATCATGGAAAATGTCAAACATAGGCAAAAGTGGAGAGTCTAATACAGTAAATTTCATCATATTCATTTCCACATGACCAACTCATGCCTATTGGAGGGTTGTGGGCAAGGGGACGGAGAGCATTAGGACAAATACCTAATGCCTGCAGGGCTGAAAACTTAGCTGATGGGTTGATAGGTGCAGCAAACCACAATGGCACATGTATACCTATGTAACAAACCTGCACGTTCTGCACCTGTATCCCAGAACTTAAAAAAAAAAAGGAATAAAGATGGGCAGGAATGATTTCCTTCTTATTTTTAAAGAAAGAGCTTTACCTTCTCTCTCTTCTTGCTTTTAAATTGAGGATATGCTTTTGCTTTTTAAACATCTGTGCTAGCTGCTCATCTGCAGGGACATAAATTCTGTTGACATGCCCAAGGGAAAGTGTGGCTCAGATGTGAAAGCAGAGCAGGAACTCAGGGCAGCCTGTCCTCATCAGCCTGCTGTTTCCAGACACTTAGCACGTTTTTTTTTTTCCTTCAAATGCTCTGGAGTACATTTTCATAGAATATGTTGAAATAATCAGATTCCCTCTTTTCCCTCTGGCTGCTGTTCAGTCTTACTTTACCCTTACAGCTCACCTTGGAAGCCACTTTCCTGTTTGCAATGAAGTGGGAGGTTAGAAAAGATACTATGCTTCTCAGTGATCATTTTGTTAAGTGTTTTCTATTCAAATGTTTAAAAATGCTCTCTCTGCTCTGAAAGCATACAGTAGCTCTGGTTAGAGGGCCAGGTATAGGTTTCCTTTTCTCTATGTGGATGAGTACACTTGTAGGTTCACATCTGCTCTTGTCAGGAATAATTTTCCACTACGTTTTTTTTTTTTTTTTAATTGCTGAAGCATGATTCTTGGTTCTGACCCTGGCCTTGAGATGGATCCTTGGACTACCTCCGTGGAGATATTCTTGATTTTGTCGAGGGAGGCATGAACTTGCTGTCAACTACCCATCTCTCATCCCTTTCTACCCCACAAACCCTCATTTCTCATCCATCCATTTATTTGCTCCGTAAGCATTTGTTGTTTGTCCACTGCATGCGGAACACTATACTCAAGGCTTCGGGGATTCCACAAAAAGAAAGAAAGGAAGACAGAAAGTAATTTCTCTCTAGTTAAAGAATTAAAATGTGTAAGTAAAAATTATGTAGCAAATTACTAATGTCTTAAAACAGTTTTCTTGCTTACAATTATGTAGTCAATTTTACACTGCTATAAAGATACTACCTGAGACTGGGTAATTTATAATTAAAAGAGGTTTAGTTGACTCACAGTTCTACGTGGCTGGGGAGGCCTCAGGAGATTTACAATCATGGCAGAAGACGAAGGGGAAGCAAGGCACATCTTACATGGTGTCAGGAGAGAGTAAGAATGAGGTGGTAACTGCCAAACACTTTTAAACCATCAGATCTCATGAGAACTTCCTCACTATCACTAGAACAGTATGAAGGAATCCACTCCCAAGATCCAATCGCCTTCCATCAGTTCTTTCCCTCAACACATGGGGATTACAATTAGAGATGAGATTTGGGTGGGGACATAGAGCCAAACCGTATTAACTTACAACACTTATAAAATATTCTATCTTTGTAATTTTCCATTTAGAAATCTCCCATCCTTTATTCTAATTCTTCCCTTTATTCAAATCCCCCTCTATGAGAAGCAAGCTTATTTTGAAGCTTTTTTACCCTTTCCCCACCCTAACTCATGCCCAACACATGCAAGTCTGTTTCTCTTCCTTTTTCCCTTTTTTCCCTCCCTCCCTTCCTCCCCACCTACTTTCTTCTCTCCTTCCCTCGCTCTCTACCTTCCTCCCTTCCTCTTAGTATTTGGATTGTGGTAAAGACTTTATAGAAACTATACATATACTTAGAGTTACTCTTTTCAGACTTATCAGACCAGAAATACTTCACAGTGGCTTCCAGTTGCTTCCTGGAGTGGGATGGAGAAGCAGATGAGCCTGAAGACATAAGTCAACACCAGATGATGTAGTACTTGATTTCCATGATAAGAAGGTTTGGATTGTATCCAGAAAGTAATGGTAATTAATGCATCACATCTGTTTATTGAACATTTACTATGGACAAACACTGTTCAAGGCATGAGGATATAGCAGTGATTAGGTCAGATGAGGTCCCCTACCTTTATTAAGGGACTTATATTTTAGTAGGAGGAGATAGATAATAAACACATAAATAAGGCAGTGATAAGTTCCATAAAGAAGATAGAGTATTGTGAAGGAGAAGGCCTGCCTGGGGACATTTGCTTTAGATAGGGCAGTTTTTCAGGAATTTCTGAGGTGAGAACTGAAAATGGGGAGGAGAGAAGCATGCTGTCATGGGAGATGGGGTAGGCTGGGGAGCCTACAGCATGCCAAGCACAAAGAACAGCAGACCAGAGCACCCGAGATGAAAACAAACGTGGCTTCTTTAGGGAGAAAGAAAGAGGCCAGAGTGGTTGGAGCATGATGCTGGGTGCAAGTAGAACAAAATGTGCTGAAGAGTTTAAAAGGTGTTTCATTCATGTAGATCTTGGAATGCTGTGTCAAAAGGTGTAGATGTTTAATCTGGTCATTGGGAAGCTCTGGACAGTTCTCAGAAAGACAGTTAATCTGATTTTACCTTTAAAAATCATTTTGGTAGTTGCCACAACAGGTTTTCTTACACAGTTGACACAACCCTATTCTCCTCTGGTCACCAAAATCCTCCAGCAGACACCAGCTGGGTGTCTTCCAATTCAATTTTGATGCTACCTGGAGTTACAGTCACATCCCATAAGTCAGTCCCACAAGACTGCCCCCAAACTAAACATACCAAGTGGCAAGTAGTAGATTGTCATTTATAATTCTGGCTGACTGGCTGTACATTTAATTTCTCATTACCCCCTTTTCGGGTTTGATTAATTTGCTAGGATGGCTCACAGAACACAGGAAACACATTTACCAGCATTTACCAGTTTATTATAAAGGATATTATAAAGCCTACAGATGAATGATCAGCTGAAGAGGTGCATAGGGTGAGGAATGGTGTGGAGTGTCCACGTCCGTCTGAGTACACTACCTTGCATGTACCACCACATGTTCAGCAACCTGGAAGCTCTCTGAGCTCTCCTCTGTGGTTTTTATGGCGGCTTCATTACCTAGGCATGACTAATTTCACTGGCAATTGACGATCAACTCAACCTTCAGCCTCTCTTTCCTTCTAGGGTGGGGTGTGTAGGGGATAGGAGATGGAGGTTCCAACTCTCTTATCACACGATTGGTTCCCTTGGAAACCAGCCCCATCCTGAAGCTATCCAGGAGTCACCTTGTTAGTGCAAAAAATGCTGCTATTGCACAGAAAATTTCAAGTGATTTAGGAACTCTATGTCTCTTATCACTCAGGAAACTACACAGGCCTTAGGAGTTCTGTGTCAGTAACTGTGGTCAAACACCAAATGCTAGAACAAAAGATTCTTGTGGCACCCCATCTACCATGGTTTTAGGAGCTCTACATCAGGAACTGGAGGTGGAGACCAAAATATATATTTCTAATTTCACACCTGGAGAAGAGCCTATAGTGAGGCAAAAAACAGAAGAACCAGGGCAGGAGTAGTAGCTCACGTCTGTAATCCAGCATTTTGGGAGGCCGAGGCTGGCGGATCACTTGAGGTCAAGAGTTCCAGAGCAGCCTGGTCAACATAGTGAAACCCTGTTCCTACTTAAAATACAAAAATTATCCAGGGGTGGTGGTGGGCACCTGTAATCCCAGCTACTGAGGAAACTGAGGCAGGAGAATCACTTGAACCAGGAGGTGGAGGTTGCAGTGAGCCGGGATCGCAGCATTGCACTCCAACCTGGGCGACGGAGTGAGACTCTAACTCAAACAAAACAAAAGAAAACAACAACAAGAAATTAGGAGAACCAGTTAAGATGCTGTTGCAGTCCAGGGACAAGATTAGAGTGACTCTATCTGGGGTTGTAGCAGACAGTCACGTGGCTAGGAAGTGGTAGACAGAAACTCACTGTGTCTTACCCATGCCCCTGACTAGTCTGGAGCAGCAACCTAATGCCATGCAGGAACACAGACTAATGAAGAAGAACAGTATTTACAACTAAGAGAGAAGCTGCTGAGTTTCTGAGGCTGATTCTCATCTTATTTCACTGTATTTACTTATTAATTCATCATTACGCAGGATTTTGTGTCTCACACTGCTGTTAAGCACGCCACAAAATGGAAGAAACAAAACTAGGGTAATAGGAGGCTTTGCTAAGTGTGCTACTGTAAATGTTTTCTGAGATGTCAAGTGAAGCCATCAGGCTCTTTGAGAGTATTTGATATGTGGACAGAGGAGAAAATTGCCAATATTCTGTTTTTATCATACTTATTCCTCCCAAATGTTGGCCAAACTTCCTTCACCCCATCTTCTCTCTCTGCCTCCCTCCTTCCTTACAAGGCCCTATGTGATCTGGCCCCATTACCTGGCTCCTACTTTCCCCCTTGTTATTTCTCCCAGCCACATTGGCCTCTTCATGGCTTCTAGAACATGCTTGGCAGTGTTGGTATTTGCTGTTTCTTTGGCACTCATGCTCTTCTTTGCAGTCGGCTGCATGACTTGATTTTCCAGGTTCTCTCGTCTTGGTTTAATTTTCACCAATCCCTCTCTCTAAAATTGTAAACACCTCCCCTTCTACCAAGGAGAACATAATGATACAGAAAGACTTCAGTCATCCTTTTAAATTGGACAGATTTAGTGCGCAAATGAAGCAAGAACAAAGAGGGGCTGAACGATACTTTCAATACATTTAATGTAGTTGGCATTTATAGAAGCTTATAGTCTCTGAATGGAGAACATTCATTTTTCCATTTGCAGTTGCCTAATTTATAAAAATTGATAATGCACTTGACCTCAAAGAAAACCTTAAATTTTAAAGGATAGCGATTTTACAGGTCACATTCTAGGATTATATTTCAGTAAAAATAGAAACAGAATGTGACCCAAAATGTTTTTTTAAACCAGGATTATAATAAGCACTACATGCATAGATAATCTCTAGATAAAAGAATCAAAAGGAAAGTTTCAAACTTTCTAGGAAGCCATAAAAAAAGAGAGCACTTTAAGTCAAGTACGGTGGCCTGCGCCTGTAGTTCCAGCTACTTCAGAAGCTGAGGCAGGATTGCTTGAACCCAGGAGTTAAGTCAAGCTTGGGCAGAACGTCAAAGACCTTGCCTTTAAATAAAAATTTTAAAAGGAGAGTAGCGTATACGAAAATCACTGGACGCTGCAAAATATGTGCCCAAAGACAAATTTATAGCTTTAAATATGTTCATTATTTAAGAAAGGCATTCTTTGAGGCCCCCCCCCCCATTCAAATTCAAGTTCACAATTGGCGACCACAGCAGCTTTAACTGTGTGCAATTCTTTCCTGATGGGAACAGATTTGCCACAGCCAGTGCTGACGGCCAGATATACATGTATGACGGGAAGGCTGGGGAGAAGGTATGAATGCTGGGCGGAAGCAAGGCCCACGACAGCGGGATTTACGTCATTAGTTTGGAGTCCGGACAGCACCCATTGCTTTCTGCTTGTGGGGACAAAACTTCCAAGATTTGGGATGCCAACGTGAACTTGGTGGTCAGCACATTTCCCACGGGCTCCACGGTCGGGACCAGCAGCTGGGCTGCCTGTGGAAGAAGGGCCATCTGCTCAGCGTCTCCCCGTTCGGGTACATCAACTATTTGGACAGAAACAACCCCAGCAAGCCCCTGCGCATCATCAAGGACCACAGTAAATCGATCCAGTGTCTGACGGTGCATAAAAACGGAGGCAAGTCCTACATTTACTACCGGAGCCACGACGGACACATTAATTCCTGGGATTCGGAGACAGGGGAGAAGGACTCTTTCGCTGGGAAGGGCCACACGAACCAGTTGTCCAGATGGACCATGGCGGAGTTGGGGCGGCTCATCAGCTGCTGCATAGACTACGCCGTGCGGTACACCAGCCTCACGCCGCGGGACTACAGCCGGCGAAGAGTGGTGAAACTGGAGGTTCAGCCAAAGTGCGCAGCCGTAGGCCCCGGGGCATACGCCGTGGTCGGGTGCATCCCGCGGAGCGTACTGCCGGAGAATCAGAGGAAGTGCTTCAGCATTCACAACCCCGGGTATCCCCGGAGCTGCGGCCCCGCCCGCCGGCGGTGGGGGCGCGCACGCACTTCCGCTGTGGCCCCGCCCCCCGGCAGTGGGGGCGCGCACGCACTTCCGCCGGTACTCCATCTTGGGCACCAGGCTGAAGGACGAGGGCGAGCTACGAGTGGTCAAGGGCCCGGTGACCGAGGTGTCCTCCTCCCACGACGGCGCCTTCCTCGCGGTGTGCGACGCCAGCAAGCTGGTCACGGTGTTCAACGTTGCCGGCGGCTACTTGAGAACAGTGTTTTTGATGGACACCATGCAAAAATCGTCTGCCTGAACTGGTCCCCAGACGGTGAACACTTTGGCTCCAGTGGCATGGACAGGATGGTGTACATCTGGACCCTGAGTGACCCGGAAACCAGAGTCAAGATCCAAGGCACACATCGGCTGCACCGTATCAGCAGCCTGGCCTGGCCTGGCTGGATGAGCGCAGGCTGGGCGCGACCTCCCACGACGCCTCTGTTAAGGAGTGGACAATCACCTCCTGAGGAGCCCCACCCCTGCCTCTGGACGGGCCGAATCAGGGACGAGAGTTGAACTGCAGCCGAACATGTCATTTCTCTATTTCTGTGACGTGCCTCTTTGCCCCCGCACACCAAGAGGCAGGAGGGCCCCGTCATGATCCTTGTCTCTGCAGGGTGTCTGTACACGTTCTTCTGAAAGCTTTAGACAGAAACGAATCGCACATGAAAAATAAAGCGAGCCCTTAAACAATGTATGGAGCGTTGCTAAACCGAAAGCCCAACCAAACCTTGAGAATGTGGAACATTCCAGAGGCAGTAGCCTCCAAAGCACACAGAGACCCGGGCCCCGCCGTGGCTCTCACTGTCAGCGAGCGTTGTATAGGTGAATGAACCGGGGCTCTCACGTTCTTACCTGCAGAACATTTCTGTACTAGTGAGAAGAGGGAGTACGCGATGCAGTTCAGCAAAGCGGGAATCCTCTGTTGAGATGTCTGTCTCTTCCTAGCATGTGACTCACACCGTGTGGCTGCCTTCCAGATCAGGTGGGGACACACAAACCCTTGGGTATGTTTTATTGTCAGATTTTGTGCTTGATTTTAATATTTTATCTTAACGGTTGCCTGTCAAGTGTTTACAAACTAGTGTGCTGTCAGCACCGTGTCCAGGTTTTTTTTAGAACCTGTTAGCCAGAACTGGTCATGGTTTCACCATTATGCTTTGACGTTCTCCTGTCTTTCTCTTCCTCTTCTGCTCCCAGGAGCAAAGGTTAATTTAAGGGCAACGATAAAGTCACTGTTGCCATCGTTTTAATCTTCCTTTACTTTTTCAGTGCAGAAATTAAAAGTAAGTATAAAACACCATGATTGGTAGTGTTTTCGCATGTGTCAGAACCACTGGTTTATGTTGACTGAGAAAAATCCCTCCCCTTGCACTGTGAAAACACTGAGCAATTTAATAAGAGATTAGCCTAAGAAATAATTAAATATCTTTTCTCTCTCTCTCTAAGGAAAAGAAAGTTTACAAAAAAGAACTTAGTATTCATATTAAGAAATTAGAGGCCGGGCACGGTGGCTCAATCCTGTAATCCCAGCACTTTGGGAGGTGGAGGCGGGTGGATCACGAGGTCAAGAGATCGAGACCATCCTGGTCAATATGGTGAAACCCCGTCTCTACTAAAAATACAAAAAATCAGCAGGGCATGGTGGCGCGTGCCTGTAATCCCAGCTACTCAGGAGGCTGAGGCAGGAGAATTGCCTGAACCCAGGAGGCGGAGGTTGCAGTGAGCCGAGATCGTGCCATTGCACTCCAGCCTGGGTGACAAGAGCGAAACTCCGTCTCAAAAAAAAAAAAAAAAAAAAAAAAAAAATTAGAAAAACAACTACTTATAGAAAAAAATTAATAGAGATAAAATCTATAATGAGTGGGATTACAAACAGTTTATAATTTAAAAGCTGCTTTTTTAAATTAAAAAATTGTTTTAGAGATAGGGTCTTGCTATGTTGCTCAGGCTAGTCTCGAACTCCTAGCCTCAAGTTGTTCTCTCACCTTAGCCTCCTAAAGCATTGGGATCATAGGTGTGAGCCATCATGCTGGGCCCTCCTTCTTAAAATGACCAATAAGCCGCTTATTGAGTCTAAGGAGAAAAGAAGAAAAAGTATATGAAGATTAGGAAAAAGAAAGGAGAAAGAAACAGGTATTGAGGAAATTAAGAGTTCTCAGAGGTATTGCATGCAATTTCTTTATAGCCAATTTGAAAAACTAGAGGGAATGTTTTATTTCAAAGAAAAATATAAGTAATTAAAAATGAACAAAATAGAAATGGAAAACTACTAATGACAAGAATGAAAAGGTAAAGATCCATTAAAAAAAAAAAAACAGGAATAGATGGATTTACAACAATTACCTAATCTTTTTTTTTTTTTTTCAAAGTTTTTAGTTTATTAAGCTTCTCGTGAAAAATCCACAACGGCCATAGATAACATCACTGCAGCATCTTTACTCCTTCAGCTGTGATCCAATCTCCAGCTCACTTTTTGCCAGCACCAACATTGGCCTTTGCAGTCCCCCTGATTTTCTTCAGTCTGTTCTTGCGTTCCTTTCGTTGCTGTCTTGAGGGCTTTTTCTTCTCATACAGGCCATGTCTTGCAAGTCTACGTTTGGGTTCATTTTTCTTTGCATAATCCAGGGAATCATAAATCATGCCAAAGCCAGTTGTCTTGCCACCACCAAAATGAGTTCTGAATCCAAATACAAAGAAGACATCGGTGTGGTCTTGTACATTTGGGCTAGTTTTTCCCGAATTTCTGTCTTAGGCACTGTTGCCTTCCCGGGGTGAAGGACATCAATGACCATTTGTTTCCTCTGAAGCAGTCGGTTGGTCATGAACTTTCTAGTGTGAATAGTTACTGTGTCGTTCATGATGGCGGCCTATCCTTACAAAGCTGGGAAGGAAAAAGCCCATTACCTAATCTTTAAAGAATGAATAAATTCATTGTTTTTCAAATGATTCCAAACCATGTAAAAAGATAGATCTCTCTCTAAATGATTTTATAAAGTCATCATAACTTTAATACTGAAAAAAATATGAATATTCACTTATGAATATAGGTGCAATAAAAGATAAGGAAAAAATATGAATATTCACTTATGAATATAGATGCAAAAATTATCAATTAGCAAAATTAATCTGGTAATAAATCTAAGAATAATACATTTTTAGAAATGTAAACATAGGTTGGGTACTGTGGCTCAAGCCTGTAATCTCAGCACTTTGGGAGACCGAGGCATGTGGATCATGAGATCAGGAGTTCAAGATCAGCCTGACCAAGATGGTGAAACCTCTTATCTACTAAAAATACAAAAATTAGCTGGGCGAGGTGGCAGATGCCTGTAATCCCAGCTACTCAGGATGCTGAAGCAGGAGAATTGCTTGAACCTGGGAGGCAGAGGTTGCAGTGAGCTGAGATCCTGCCACTGCACTCCAGTCTGGGCAAATATCTAAATGAGACTCCATCTAAAAAAAAAAAAAAAATTGGAAAAAAAAATTGAAAAAAATTGTAAGCATAGATGAATAGCAGGAAATCTAGCAATATACTTTATTATATTAGCAAATCATATGTTATTTCAATAAATAAGGAAGAGCATTTGATAAAGTTAACATCCGTTCCTAATTAAACTATAATTAAGATAGGAAAAGAAGGAAATTCTTTGTGGTAGTTCATTTTAGCTAACAACCATTATTTGTCCTATTATTTTAAAAATTCTTACTGCAATGGACTGTTTATGTCTCTTACCCCCATATTCACATTAAAATATTCATCCCCAAGGTGATGTATTAGAAGAGGGGCTTTTGGGAGACGATTAGGTCGTGAGGGTGGAGCCTTCATGAATGAGCTAACTGCCCTTATAAAAGAAACTCCCGAGATTCCTCATCCTTTCCATCATGTGAGGATGCAACAAATAATGTTGTCTGTGGACCAAGAAGCTTGCCTTCACCAGACACAGAATCTACCAGTGCCTTGATCTTGGATTTTCCCGCCTTTCCTATATTTATTTATAATAATTTATTTTACACAAACTTCTATTGTTTGTAAGTCACCTGGTTTATGGTATTTTGTTATAGTAGCCTGAATGGACTAAAACATTTACCTTTATGATAAAATAGATTATTTTGAACTTGCTAATCATCTGACTGCAAATAGCTAGACAAATAATCACATACATTTTCAGAGTACTAGTCAAACAAGTTTTGCTTTTTAAAGTTAGCCACCAAACTTCTTTATGTTACAAAATGCTCATGAAAATTTCCTGATTCTTGTGATATGAGATATTATGACCTCAGTTATTTGTCTGACAGCAGAAAACTGTGCCTTGTTCAAACTGAACGAGGCATGCATGCAGTTTAACCTGATGATTGACTCACTCACGTAGTCTTATATCTGTGTTTACACACTAATTACCAGTGGCCGGTTATTTCCAGTTCCATTAGACAATTAAATAACATATAGGCTATGTGTCAAAATCTGATAGTGAATATTATCCTAAAATCAAATCATAAAAATGATTTCTATTAAAATAGAAAACCCATCAGGTTTATTATCACCACTGTTATTTACTACTGATTGGGAGGTCCTAGGGATGTAATGAGACAGTAAAATAATATAATTAATATAAACATTGGAAAAGAAGAGAGAAAACAATCACTTTTTTTTTTTTTGAGACGGAGTTTCCCTCTTGTTACCCAGGCTGGAGTGCAATGGCTCAATCTCGGCTCACTGCAACCTCCGCCTCCTGGGTTCAAGCAATTCTCCTGCCTCAGCCTCCCGAGTAGCTGGGACTACAGGTGCGCACCACCATGCTCAGCTAATTTTTGTGTTTTTAGTAAAGATGGAGTTTCACCGTGTTGACCAGGATCGTTTCAATCTCTTGACCTTGTGATCCACCCGCCTCAGCCTCCCAAAGTGCTGGGATTATAGGTGTGAGCCACTGTGCCTGGCCAACAATCACTTTTTGCTGATGATACAATTTTATACTTAGAAAACCAAAGGCACAAGTAAATAAAAGCACACAATTATTAATGAGAAACATTGGTTAGGTGACTAATACAAGACTCAAACAAGAATTAGTCATTATTTTAATAACAAGTACTGAGTAAAATAAATGGAAAATAGCATTTATATAAATGACAGAAACTATAAAATACTTAGAAGTAAGTTTTAAAAGAAAAGCACAGAAACTGTTTTTCTTTTAAACCTTATATGACATCAAACAAGACTTGAACAAATAAGATAATGTATTTAAGTGAGAAGACAGTATAATAAGTGTCAGTTACCCCTGAATTAACATAAACTTGATGAAATTGAGATTAGAATACCAATAGGAAGACATTTAAAAAGTCTCTTTGGGACTGGGTAAAATTATCTTAAAGTTTAGGAGTGAGAATAGATGCCTAATAATAGCCAAGAAAAATCTGAATACATAGACTAGCAAAGGAGGGACTTTCTTGTCAGATATTAGAACATACTATTAGATAAAGCCATTCAAATCAATTCGATATGGCAGTGGCCATAGGAATAGATAAACAGACAAATAGATCAAAATAGAAAATACAGAAATATGTCTTAGCATGCAATAGAGTTAAAGAGGCAAGAAACTGGTACTTTAATATGTTGAGTTGGGGCATGATGCTCATGCCTGTAATCTCAGCACTTTGGGAGGCTGAGGCAGATGGATTGCTTGAGCCCAGGAGTTTGAGACAAACCTGGGCAACATGGCAAAACCCTGTCTCTACAAGAAATAAAAAATTATCTGGGTGTGGTGGTGCATGCCTGTAGTCCCAGCTACTAGGGATACTGAGGCTGCAGTGAGCCATGATTGTGCCACTGCACTCCAGACTGGGTGATAGAGTGAGATTTTGTCTCAAAAAACCCCCCACAAAACAAAACAAAACAACATGTTTGGAGAAGGGTAGGGTTATTTAATAAACACTAAATCTAGAAGACAATCTATAAGTAAATAAAATTTCACCCTTGTATCATATATAAATATAATTTCAAGATTAATAATGTAAATAAAGAAAACAAACCATAATGAAAGTTCTGCAAGAAAATTTTGGAAAAAAATCTATACTCTGTGGATAGAAAACACCTCAAGCAGGACTGAACTCCCAGAAATTGTATTGTATATGTATGTGTATGTGTAAATTTATTTCCCAAATGACAGTGATCATATGAAAGATAGTTGAACTAACTAGCATTCAAGAGATGCAAATGAAAGTAACAGTGACTGGAAAAGAATTAAAGTCCATAACACCTATTGCTGACAGGGATCCAGGGAAAGAAGTAGTATTATATATTGTGTATTTCTAATAAATAAGCATATTCTCCTACATAACCACAATACAGCCATCTAATTCATGAAAATAACTGATATATTACTACAATTCAATCTAAAGACTTCATTTAAGTTTTCTAAATTGTCCCAATAATGTCCTTCATAACAAAAAGCTCCAGTTCACAATCATGTGCTGCATTTGATTATCATGTCTTTTCAGTCTAGAAGAGTTTCTTAGTTTTTCCTTGACTTTCCCATGCTTTGTACTTTTAAAGATTACAGGCTAGTCTCTTTGTAGAATGCCTTTACATTTTGATTTATCCGATGATGTTTCTTCACAATTAGATCCAGGTAATTCATCTTAGGCAGTAACACCACTAGAGTGGTCTGTGTTCTTACTGTGTCCTACCAGGTGATACATGCATGATACTTGTACCATTACTAATGATGTAAACATTGATTGCTTGACTTACATGGTATCTGGCAATATTCTCCACTGTGAAGTTTTTTTTTTCCTGTTGTATTTGATAAGTATTTTATGGGAGGCACTTTGAAATATGTAAACCGTTCATTTCTCATCAAACTTTCAATTTATTTCTTTCTATATTGTTTATATTGTTTATATTAGTATGGACTTATGTTGCCTATTTTATTCAATGAGCTGTAATTTGTCTCTATAATTATTTATGTTGATGGTCAAAATACAGCCAATTTGTTAGTATAGACTCTGTAGATAGTGTACATATTCTTTTAACATGACCCATTGTTGTTTGAGTGTATCCTTGCTTTCTGGCACAACAATACATGCTAGGGTCATCTTTGTATTTACCTTGTTTCAGTTTGGAATCAGCCATTTCTCCAAGAAGTCCTGGTTCTTGTAATGGAGAATGATATTATCTGAGTGTTATGTATGCCTATTTATTTTGGGGTGACACTGCTTCCTGTCCCAGTTAGTGGATAGTGTTAGGGAATATTTCTTTCTCTCTCCCCGACCCTGCCTCTATTTATTTTTTACTTACAAGTTGAAAACCATGATTTTGTACTGATGTAACTTTCAGTTTAACATTATGGGTATAATCAAGTTTCTTTTCCTTTCTATCGTTATTTGGAATTTAGTTTTCTTTTTTCTCTAATCTTGTCTTCATACTTTATTTCATTATTTTGATCTTCAATTTCTGATATCCTTTCTTCTGCTTGATTGATTTAGCTATTGATACTTGTGTTTCCCTTACAAAGTTCTCATGCTGTGTTTTTCAGCTCCATTAGGTCATTTATGTTCTTCTTTAACTAGTTATTGTAGTTAGAAGTTCCTGTAACATTTTATCAGGGTCCTTACATTCTTTGCATTGGGTTAGAACATGTTCCTTTAGCTCAGAGGAGTTTGTTATTACTCATCTTCTGAAGCCTACTTCTGTCCTTTTGTCATTCTCATTCTCCATCCAGTTTTGTGCACTTGCTGGAGAGAAGTTGCGATCATTTGTAGAAGAGGTACCCTGGTTTTTAGAATTTTCAGCATTTTTGCACTGTTTTTCCCTCTTCTTTGTGGATTTATCTACCTTTGATCTTTGATGCTGATGGCCTTTGGATGGGGCTTTTCTGTGGGTGTCCTTCTTATTGATGTTGATGTTATTGCTTTCTGTTTGTTAGTTTCCTTCTAAATGTCAGGCCCCTCTTCTTCAATCTGCTGGAGTTTGCTGGAGGTCCACTCCAGACCTTGTTTGCCTGGGTATCACGAGCAGAGGCTGCAGAACAGCAAAGACTGCTGCCTGTTCTTTCCTCTGGAAGGCTGCCTGATGCCAGTCAGAGCTCTCTTGTATGAGGTGTCTGTCAACTTCTGCTGGGAGGTGTCTCCCAGTCAGGAGGTATGGAGGTCAGGGACCAACTTGAGGAGGCAGTCTGTTACTTAGCAGAGCTGAAGTGGTGTGCTGGGAGATCCGCTGCTCTCTTTAGAGCCAGCAGGCAGGAACGTTTAAATCTGCTGAAGCTGCGCCCACAGCTGCGCGTTCCCCAGGTGCTATGTCCCAAGGAGATGAGTTTTATATATAAGCCCTTGACTGGGGCTGCTGCCTTTCTTTCAGAAATGCCCTGACCAGAGAGGAGGAATCTAGAGAGACAGTCTGGCCCCAAGAGCTTTGCTGCACTGTGGTGAGTTCTGCACAGTCAAAGTTAACACTCTGAGGGGAAAACTGCCTACTCAAGCCTCAGTAATGGCAGACACCCTTCCCCCTACCAAGCGCAATCATCCCAGGTTAACTTCAGACTGCTGTGCTAGCAGTGAGAATTTCAAGCCCATGGTTCTTAGCTTGCTGGGTTCTGTGGGAGTGGAACCCACTGAGTGAGATGACTTGGCTCCCTGGCTTCAGTCCCCTTTCCAGGGAACGAAACAGTTGTCTTGCTGGGGTTCCAGGTGCCACTGGCGTATGAAAAGAAAACTCCTACAGCTAGCTCGGTGTCTGCCCAAATAGCCACCCAGTTTTCTGCTTGAAACCCAGGTCCCTGGTGGTGTAGGCACATGAGGGAATCTCCTGGGTTGCAAAAAACCATGGGAAAGCATAGTGTCTGGGCCGGATAGTACAGTTTCTCATGGCACAGTCCCTCAGGGTTTCCCTTGGCTAGGGGAGGGAGTTTGCCAGACCCTTGCACTTTCTGGGTGAGGCAACACACCACCCTGCTTCTGCTCACCCTCTGTGGGGTGCACCCACTCTCTCACCAGTCGCAATGAGATGAACCAGGTACCTCAGTTGGAAATGCAGAAATCAGCTGTCTTCTGCATTGGTCTCATTGGGAGCTGCAGACTTGAGCTGTTCCTATTCAGAGATCTTTGGCTTTGTTTGTTAATGGCCTCTACCCTGAGCTCAGTGGTCCAGTTGAAAAATGGTGACTAAATTAGAAGCTACCTATGTAAATGAAATTTGTTTCCATCTAAAATCCTGTCATAAATGTCTTTAATCTTGTGACCTTGGCATTCATTTTTACTTTTCCTCCAACATACCTAAACTTTAAAAAGATTAAATTCTCACTCTGCTTTGAGATGCCAATTTGCTGCCCTGTTTTCTCTAAAATTTGGTAAGGGCTTTGGTCACGTGGGACAGATAAACTTTAACTTGTTCCATTTACAAAGTTTGAATCCAAATGTCATTTTAAACTAGTGAATTTTACCTGTCTTTATGGCTAAACTTTAAAAATCAAAGCTACAAAATCTTTGTCTCTGTTTTTATGCACACTTGTGTAATGTCTGTTTATATGTTGTCTACGTGCTACAAAATTGACTTATAAATAAATCAGCACTCATAAATTAAGAAGTGTAAATATTTTCCAAGTTCTTAATTAATCTTTGTTAAATAAAACTAGTTTTAAAATTGTTAGTAAAGTAAAATAGAAATATCTTCAGAATTGTAAGTATTAAATAGAATTCAGATATTTTCACCTAGATCTACCTGTTAGACACATTTATCTTTGCTAGATGTTTTAAGGTCATAAAATAGTTGCTTCTGTGATATTTTTGATACTTGGCTTGTCTGTGAACTTATGTTTTAGAGTCATTAGGTGCTGAGCTCTAAACAAATGGTCATGGTGAAGCTTGGGAACATATGCAAAATTCTCCCTGGTCCAGCTGTGCCTTCTGGCAATGTTGGGAGGGTTAGACATTATCTTCACAGCTCCATATCTCTCCTGAGCTCTACACTGTGTGTTTAAGTTCTGAATCCAGATGGGTCCTGTCCTTCATAGCTGTTCTTGGGGGCCACATGTATACTTTGAACTGAGGACAACTAGAGGATACATCATAGTTTCAAAATTATTTTCAGTAATTTGAAATTAAAAGTCTTATTGTGTTACTTTAAGTAATAGATAATAATAAAATATCTTAGTTGTTTGTTTCTAACATGGCTGAATAGAAGTTTCTCAAGCATATCTTATCCACTTAGAAGAACCAAAATAGTATGTAGAAAGTAATCCTTGAATATATTATCTAAGAGGGAACACAAGAGTTCAACAGAAAAGGAAAAAGAAACACCAGAATTTCTAGATTACTCCTTTCTAATGAGAAGAAAAACAGGCAGTGTGCATGGCTAGGAAGTGTACACTGTGAGCATGACTATACAATATGGAAGAAGGTGTGAATGTCTTTCTGTGATCCACTTCTCCACTGGAGAATCAGACAATCTTGGCCATGGGAGAGCAGCCTGATCCTCCCAGGGAATGACCAGAAGACTGTGAGAAGGAAGGAAGGGAACACCTCTTAGTTTCGCATCCTTCCTGAGCCCTAAGCAGCTGTGGCAAGATGTCATTCTCAATCCTAGCTCTTAATAGACTGTGCGTGGTCCTCAAAATCGTTGGTGCTCATCCTAGGCATTGGGGACACTTGGGCTGCTGCTTGTGGAACAGGGCCATGAGCAGTGGGAAGTGGATGATCACTTCCAACACTGGTAGATGCAGCCTACACTATGCTTACCTCCCAGTGCTCCAGTTCAATTCAACCAGGACTGGGAGGTAAGCATGGTGTAGGCCGCATCTACCAGTGATGGAAGTGGGCACTTTTTCTCAGGACCTGAGCAGGATGAGAGTTGCTGCAGAGGCTTGGTCTTCAGCTGAACAAAAGTTCCTACAGTTAAGAACTAGGTCGTGGGCTAGGCACAGACTGAAAATTCTGACCAAACAGCTGGGTTACCTGTGATATCTGGGATGAGAGGAGGGAGCCCTTCAAAGACTGGGTTGTGGGAGGGATGCAAGATCCCCACCTGCTGGTCAAGGCTGTGGCTACTGGGACTGAAGTCCCTGTGGCAAGACCTTAGCACAGCAGTGTTGTCCCTCATACAAGCACTTTTCCAGCTGCCTTAATATCACCCACTTTACCCCTCCTATCATGGCTGGGCATAAACTTTTCATTGGGGCATAAACTTGACTGATCTGGCACCACCTGGCTTTGCAACCTCCCTTGCTGCTTCTGAGAAAGAGTACAGAATACAGAGTCCTGAGTGTGTGTGTGTGTGGGGGGGAGTTCCAAAACTCAGTCAACCACTTAGGTCACAGAAGCACTTCTCCCAGACGGCAGAGGGTTAGGCATAAACATCCTATTGCTACCATCTCAGCTAGCTTCTACCTGCAAGTGCTCCTACTGGTCTAGAGGCCAGCCCACACAGCCCATTTTAACTACTGTCAACACAAATATACAGTGCTTGGATGCAAAACAATTATCAACAAATTAAAAAAAAATCAGAATTATATTAGACCACAGGGGAATAAAACTAGAAATCAATATGAAGAGTAACTTTGGAAACTATTAATATATGAATACATGGAAATTAAACAATATGCTTCTGAATAACTATTGGACAAATAAAGACATTAAAATAGCAGCTAAAATTTTTTTTGCAACAAATGAAAATGGAAGCACAACACACCAAAACCTGTGGAATAAAGCAAAAGCAGTGCTAAAAGGGAAGTTCATAGCATTAAATGCCTACATCAAAGATGTAACAAGATTACAAATTAACAATCTAATGACATACTTCAAGGAATTAGAAAAGTAAGAATAAACTAAATTCAACCTTATCAGAAGAAAAGAAATAATAAAGATTAAAGCAGAACTAAATGAAATAGTAGTCATAAAAATTGATACAAAGGATCAACAACATCAAAAGTTGGTTCTTCAAAAAGTTAAAAAAATTGATAAACTGATAGCTAGACTAACCAACAAAAGGAGTGAAGACCCAAATAAACAAAATAAGAAATGAAAATGGAGACATTAGAACTGAAACCACAGAAATTAAAAAAGGATAGATAACCAGAGACTGTTATGAACATTTTTGCATTAACAAGCTAAAAACTTGGAGGAAATGGATAAATTCCTGGAAACATACAACCTTCTGTGATTGAACCAGAAAGAAATAGAAAACTTGAGCAAATCAGTAATGAGTAGCAAGATTTAATCGGTAATAAAAAAATCTTTAAACAAAGAAAAGCCCAGAACCAGATGGATTCACAGCCAAATTTTACCAGATGTACAAAGAACAAATACCAACCCTCCTGAAACTAATCCAAAAAATTGAGGAGGAGGAAATTGTCTCTAAATCATTATACAAGATCAGAATCACCCTGTTACTGAAACCAGATGAGGACACAACAAAAAAGAAAACTAGTGACCGATATCCCTGATGAAGATAGATGCAAAAATACTCAACAAAATACTAGCAAACCAAATTCAACAACATACCAAAAAGATAATACATCATGATTAAATGGGATTTATGTGAGGAATGCAAGGATGGTTTCACAAACACAAATCAATAAATATAATACATTATGTCAAGAGAATGAAAGTCAAAAACCATGTAATCTTAGTAGGTGCAAAAAAAGCATTTGGTAAAATTTAGCACTCCTTCATGATAAAAATCTTCAACAAACTAGGCATAGAAGAACGTACCTCAAAATAGTAAGGGCCATATACAACAAACCAACAACCAATATCATAAGGAGTGAGGAAAAGTTGAAAGCCTTTCCTCTGGAACAAGGCAAGAATACTCACTTCCATCATTCCTATTCAACATAGTACTGAAAGTCCTAGCCAGAACAATCAGGCAAGAGAAAGAAATAAAAGGCATCTGAATTTGAAAAGAAGTCAAATTATCCCTGTTTGCTGAGGATATAATTTTATAGTTAGAAAAACCAAAAGACTTCACCAAAAAGCTCTTACATTTAATAATATGAATTTAGTAAAGTGATGGGATACAAAATCAACATTCAAAAATCAATAGCATTTCTATACACCAGCTTCAGCTGAGCAATAAATAAAAAAGGCAATTTCATTTCCAGTAGCTACACAAAAAATAAAATACCTAGGAATAAATTTAACCAAGAATGTGAAAGTTCTCTAAACTTTAGAGAAAACTTCAAAACACAGATGAAGGAAATTGATGATGGCACAAACCTATGGAAAGACATCCAATGCTCATGGATCAGAAGAATTAATATTATCAAAATGACCATACTGCCCATAGCAACCTACAGATTGAATGAAATTCCTATGAAAATACCAACATCATTTTTCAGAGAATTAGATAAAATAATCCTAACATTCATGTGGAACAAAACAAATAAACAAAAAACAAACCTATTGAGGATGTGGAAAAAGGGAGCCCTTGTACACTATTGGGAATATAAATTAGTACAACCACTATGGAGATCAGGTTAGAGGCTCTTCAAAAAGCTAAGAACAGAGCTACTATATCATCCAGCGATCTCACTGCTAGGTATACATCAAAAGAGAGAAAATAAATATATCAAAGAGATATTTGCACTCCCATATTTATTACAGTACTATTCACAATACCCATGATTTGGAAGTAACCTATGTGTCTGTCCACTAACAGATGAGAGGATAAAAATTTGGTACTTATACACAATGGAATACTATTCAGTTGTAAAAAGAATGAGGTCCTGTCATTAGCAAAAACATGTATGGAACTAGAGGTCATTATGTTAACTGAAATAAGCCAGGAACAGAAAGACAAACTTCATATGTTTTCACTTACTTGTGGGAGCTAAAAATGAAAACAATTGAACTTTTGGAGATAGAGAGTAGAATGACAGTTACCAGATACTGGGAGGAATGGGGAAGAGGGGAAGTGTGGATGGTTAATGGTTACAAAAATATGCTTAGAGAGAATGAATAAGATCTAGCATTTGATAGCATAACAGGTGACTACAGTCAATAATAATTTATTGTACGTTTAAAAATAACCACAAGAGTATAATCAGATTGTTTATAACTCAAAGAAAGGATAAATGCTTAGGGTGATGGATACTGTATTTACACTGATATAGTTATTACTTACTGTATGCCTGTATCAAAATATCTCGTTACCCCATAGATATATATTCCTACTATGTAACCACAAAAATTAAAAATTAAAAAAGCCAGAATAACCATAGCAATGCTAATCAAAAAGAACAAAGCTGGAGACATCACATTGCCTGACTTCAAATTATATTACAAGGCTATGGTAACCCAAACCAGTGGTACTGGGATAGAAATGGACATATAGGTTGTTGGAACAGAATAGAGAACCCAGAAATAAATCCATATATTTACAGCCAACTGATCTTTGACAAAGCCAACAAAACATACATTGGCGAAAGGACATCTTTTTCAATAAATGGTGCTGGGAAAATTGAATTCCCATAGAAGAATGATACTGGACCCCTACCTCTCACCATATTAAAAAAATCAACTTTATATGGATTAAAGATGGAAATGTGGGAACCCAAACTGTAAGATACTAGAAGAAAACCTGAGGAAAACGCTTCTGGACGTTGGTCTAGACAAATAAATAATTACTAAGACCTTAAAAGTGCAGGCAACAAAAGAAAAGTAGAAAAATGGAACTTAACTAAACTAACAAGCTTCTGCACAACAAGGAAATAATCAACAGTGTGAACAGACAACCTGCAGAATGGGAGAAAATATTTGCAAACTATTCATCTGACATATGACTAATATCTGGACTGTACAAGGAACTCAAACAACTCAACCTAAAAATCCCCGAAAACTCCATTAAAAAGAGGGCAAAGGACATGAGTAGTCATTTTTCAAAAGAAGACATATAAATGGCCACCAAGTACATAAAAAAATGCTGGACATCACTAATCATCAGAGAAATGCAAATTAAAACTGCCAAGAGATAACATCTTACTGTAGTCAGAATGGCTATTATTAAAAAGTGAAAAATAACAGATATTTGTGAGGATACACAGAAAAGGGAACTCTTAAACCATTTGTGGGAACGTAAATTACTACAATTTTTATGGAAAGTGGTATAAAGGTTTTTCAAAGAATTAAAAACAAAAGCAGCATTTGATCCCACAGTCCCACTACTAGATATCTATCTGAAGGAAAAGAAAGCAATATATCAAAAAGATACTTGTACTTCTATGTTTATTGCAGCACTATTTCAGTTGCAAATATATGGACTCAGCTAAGTGTCCATCAATGAATGATTCAACAAAGAAAAAGTGCTATATATACAAAATGGAATACTATCTAGCCACAAGAAAGAATGAAATAATTTCTTTATTTTTAATTTTTACTTACTGCTTTATTAATTCTATTTTATTTAAGTTTTGGGATACAGGATGGCAAGACGTGCAGGTTTGTTACATAGGTAAATGTGTGCCATGGTGGTTTGCTGCACCTATCAACCCATCACCTAGGTATTAAGCCCCACAGTCACTAGTTATTTATCCTGATGCTCTCCCTCCTCCCACCCCTGTGACAGACCCCAGTGTGTGTCGTTTCCCTCCCTAGGTCCAGAAATAATTTCTTTTGCAATGAGGTGGTTGGAACTGAGGGTTATTATCTTAAGTGGTCAATCCAGAAACAGAAAGACAAATAGCACATGTTGTCACTCACAAGTGGAAGCTAACAAATGTGTGCAGACGATTGCAGCGAAGGGAAAGATAGACAACAGAGACTTGGAAGGGTGAGGAGGTGGGTGAGAGTGAGGTGGATGACGAGAAATTTCTTAATGGGTACAATGTACATTATTTAGGGGATGGTTACCCTAAAAACCCAGACTGACTGACCACTGTACAGTCTCTGCAATGTAACACAATTGCACTTGTACCTTGTAAATGTATAGAAATTTAAAAAAGGCAAATCTAAGTAAACTTCTCTAAAATAATGTCTGAGTCACCTCTAGGGAAGTTAAAGATACTGAAACATAAAATATTAAATATAAATTTAAATTAAAATACTCTATCATCTTATCTTTATATGTTATATACAAGCTAAATATATTTAGATCTGTTAGTAAACAAACATGTTGAGGAAATATCTTTCTAAAACATTATGAAATAATTTTAATCTACAAATACTGACAGAAAACAGCGCATAATTACTTACTTTCTAGGCTTTTCATTGGAAATTAGAGATACTAGGAGTTAAAAGTGTAGTTAATATATGTAATAAAATTACTAGATATAAGAGATACAATTGTATATACAGAGTGCATAAAGAAAGGATATGTTTTTGGTGAATAAGGTAAGAAAGACAGGAGGATGTGGTTTTTGCTGAAGAAAAAGTAATTTTGCCTAATTCAGATATTATTAAAGGTTGTTTCAAAATGAAGGAAAAGTGATATTGATAAGACTAAATGAACCTAAAAAGTTAGAGAGAGAAAAAACATAGAAAAGATTGTAGTAAGTTATAAAAGGTTTATATAAATCTTATCTTGTGTGGTCAAAATTGATTGAGATTAGATAGATCTATTTATAAGGTTTTATTAGTATGATAATTTATATATATAAAAGTAAAATTTGGTTTTCTTCTTTGAGTAAGAATTTCATGTAGTTTTAATAAGGGATAGTAAAAGCTTTTTATTCACCTTTTGATTAAAATGCAATTTTATAAAGGAGTGGGAGAGAGGGAGAGATAATGTCATGCGGTTTTTACTAAGTCTTTTGATTGTTTGAAAAATGGAGTCTCTTCCCTATTGAAGAGTAAAGGTTTTTGCTTTTTGAAATCTTTGAATTATCACTTTGGCTAAATGAATGACTATTATTTTTACAGTGGCCTGTGATCCTATTTTAATTGTTTTAATCCCTTGATATTTGAGATACTTCCTCAAATCAAATTTCAAATTCTAAAATTAAATTTTTTAACCCAAACTGACTTGTACATACAAACACGGCCCCTGAAAGGCCAAAAGAGACATATTTGGCTTCTTTAGTATGTTAAAATTTTATGGTCATATATGAAATAATATTTAACTTCCTTGAGTTATATTTGTAAGACTGTTATTAATATAGATTCTAAAATTATGAAAGTCCTAAAGTCTTATATGTCTTGGTATATGCAGTAAATTGTTTTATTCCGATGCTTTTTTCTAAACGCTTTTTGCAAATTCTAGAGTGTTTGGTCTTCAAAAAAATTGGTGGAAAGGACTCTGACAACTAATCATGAATATAGGTTTTGGGGATATCAGAGATTATACCATTGGACTAAGTAAAAACTTCCAGAATTCTAATAAAAAATCGATGTGTTCATGAAATTGCTAACTCGGCATCATGCAGAACAAAAATTACTTGGGACTGAAGTGATGAAAGACTAAAATGATTTTTTTTTTTTTTTAGATGGAATCTTGTTTTGTCACCAGGCTGGAGTGCAGTGGTGCAACCAGTTGCTCACTGCAACCTCCGCCTCCCGGGTTCAAGCTATTCTTCTGCCTCAGCCTCCCGAGTAGCTGGGACTACAGGTGCGTGCTACTATGCCTGGCTAATTTTTGTATTTTTAGTAGAGACCGGGTTTCACCATGTTGGCCAGGATGGTCTCGATCTCTTGACCTTGTGATCTGCCTGCCTCGGCCTCCCAAGTGCTGGGCTTACAGGTGTGAGTCACCATGCCTGGCCTAAAATGATTTTTAAAAAATGACTTTTTGTTTGAAACATTGTTGATTCTTTTTATATATTGTTTTCCAGAGTCAAGAAAACTTTATGGCTGGGCATGGTGGCTAACACCTGTAATCCCAGCACTTTGGAATGCTGAGGTAGGTGGATTGCTTAAACTCAGAAATTGGAGGCCAGCCTGGGCAACATGGCAAAAACCCATCACTACAAAAAATACAAAAATTAGCTGGGTGTGGTGGCATGAACCTGTAATCCTAGCAACTCAGGAGACTAAGGCAGGAGAATTGCTTGAACCCAGGAGGTAGAGGTTGCAGTGAGCCAAGATTAGCCATTGCACTCCAGACTGGGCAACAAAAGTGAAACCCCATCTCAAAACAAAACAAAACAAAACAAAACAAACAAACAAAAAACAATAATAAGAAAATAAAATTTGCTTACAGTTAAAAAAATACTTACAGAAATTGGGTAAATTATACTTTTGTGAGCAAAACAGAAGCATTTACCTTTCTCTGTACCAAATTCCTCCAAAATTTGTGAACTATTCAAGAGTATTATTATTTTTATAGCAATATAGTTATTTGCATAACCTCAATAGAATGTTTTCTTGCATAACAGGACACATTGGAAACACTAATAATTTTCAGATATGACCAAACTATTTTGAGGAATTGAGGTTGATTTTCCAGTCAATAAAAAGCCCCTTGGAAAGACTGGCCTGATACTTGTCGATATACTTCACTGACAAGATTTCTGACCTTGTGGTAAGTAAAGAATGTTAACTTTCTGACAGGCGCTTGAAACTCAAGATACTTTGGGGCCTTGAGAAGAAAGGAATTCAGACAATTTATACAGGCATTACAGGATGGCAAATCCTTGGCTTGGCTTCTAACTAGAGGCTTTTAAAAGTTTAATCTCAAAATCCTTATTAAACAGTTCCAGCAAAGGCAAATTTAAAGGAGCCTATATGGCCAATTGCTTTTTTTGCTGCACTTTATGCAAATAATCAGGTCAAGTATAATAAGTCTAAACTTATTTTGCAAATAAATTGGTCTTGCTATTTCTTTTTGGTAGAGAAGGGGGACTGAAGAGAGGAAAATTATGTTTCAGAACAAAACTATAGCACACCTGCTTATTAGATTCTATCCCTGAGCATTATTTTTAAGTTTTTATTATTTGTCTACAATTTGGATTAAATCTTGTATTATTTCCTGGCTGCAAGTCTCTATAGAAGATAACTGAGTTTTAATTTTCTTCATGATGTTTTCAGTTGGCTCCCTAATGGAATAAAGTTTTCTTTCTTTCTATTCTGACATATAATTTCTCTCTCTGATTGTAATCCTTGTGTGCATTTTATTTCTACTATCCACATTACTAATGTTATGTATCTCTCATTGTTTTTCTTCTTCCAAGGAAACCAGGACCATGGTATTCCAAAGACTAGAGATGATTCTACAAAGCATGTGAATCTCCCTTGTTTGGAGTCCTGCTGAGCCTGATCTGTTTTCCATTGCCAATGCACCACTACTATACAACACGAAGCACCCTCCCTCTTGGTGCAGAAACTGTTGTGAAAGAGACAGGTATGTGAGATTGTAAGGGCCAGTGTTAAGGGGTGAAGTGTAGGAAAAAAGCCTGTTGCACGGCAAGAATGACACTATATTGAATAGAAACTGCCATGGTGACTGATGTTTGACCCCTCTATGTCAACATATTCTGCAGCAAGAACTTTAAACAGTAGATAACCCCTTGTAAGATGCTTATCTAATCTCCTTAGCAGTCACAAGTTTTACAAGAAAGTCAGACATAGTCAGCTGCACATGCATGTCTTTATTCTGAAAGCTTGCTATATAAAGGATATTTTCTGGAGGGCAGATGGGGGAATTCACCACTTGATGGTCACTTGAGACCTCACTTCTGTTCATAAGTCCCTATTAAACATTTTTTTTCTGAGAAACTGGATTTGTCAACCTACTTCTTTGGCCTCTCAACTCCCTCAGTGTTTAGAGTTAGGTTTGCATAGACTACTCTCTTCACTCAGGCTTTGACATACTGAACCATGGGGATGGAGGAAACCTCCACTTCCTTATCCTACTTGGCTAAGTTGGGCCCCTCCTCCACATGGTTGCCCTTCTTATCCTTCTGACTCCAACTCTATGCTCTGGGCCACCATGGCTCACTGTCTCCCCATTCCTATGATGTGGATGCCTACTTCTGTTGGGGTCATCTAATACATTAAGGGCTGAATTATTTGAGAAGAGAAGAAAGAAAACAGATTCGAAGAGAGGGAAAGAAATAATTTGATTTTAATCATCCTTGAATATATTCAAAGATCTAAATTTCCCTCTAAGTACTACTTAGATAAATCTTACAGGCTTTGATATATAATATATATCATTGTTACTCAGTTCTAAGTAGCTGATATTTTCCACATGATATTTTGTTTAACCCATGTGTTATTCATTTATTTAAATAAGAAAATATTTTCAATCAGGCTCTGTGAAAAGTAGAAATCTAAAAGTCATCTTACTTGTCTTTGCTAGGCATGTTATGTGCCAGTGATCTCTTTCTGGTTTAACAAAGAAAGTCAACAAGTATTTATATCTTTAAGATGCCAATTTAAATATTATCACCAGGGCAACACATAATTAGACAACCAATCAGAATTATAAGCTTCTTAGAGATGAGAAACTATTTCCCCAGGATATAACAACAGTCTCTGAAGTCTGAGTGTCTTAAAAATCTTTGCTTGATTAATGTTAGGCTAGTTTTATGATGCAGAATATTCTTTGCTTCTAGCAGCTTCAGCAGGAAGTAGGAATATTTGCTCCTTACCTTGCAAAGGCTTTATACCAGAGTTAGAAGAGCATCTAGTTTTTCAGAACTAAACGTTAAAATGTATGAAAAGAAAGAGGCAGCTCTGAGAAAGCCTAAACTGCAGTTTGGAATGGGTTGTATAATTTGCACACCTATGCTTAATAATATTTTTTAGTTTCAGACATTAGGTATTTTGATTACTATCCTTGTATAATCAGTGTGATCATATAATAGTATTAGAATTTCTAAATGCTTATTTTTTGTTTATGTATGGGTTTACTAGATAGGCTGTGCTATAGGCAATTTTGGTGTATATATTCTGAGTGTGGGATAACATTCTGCAGATTTCTTAGCTTGAGTTTATATGTTCAGTAATTTGAGATTAAAATAGTCTATGTTTTTTTCCCCTCCTGTACTTGGGCTATTGGTTTCTGAGAATGGTGCTGTGATCTGAATGTTTGTGTCCCCTTAAAATTTGTATGTTGAAACCTAATCCTGAGTGTGATAGTATTAAGAGGTGAGGCTTTTGGGAAGTTATTAAGTCATGAGGGTAGAGTCCTCATGAGTGAGATTAGTGCCCTAAGAAAAAAAGCCACAGAAAGCTGCCATGCCTCTTCTAGCATGTGAATATGAAGTGAGAAAGTGCAGTCTGTGAGGAATGAGTCTTCACCAGACACCAAATCTATTGAGTTATCTTGATCTTGGACTTCCTGGCCTCCAGAACTGTGAGGAATAAATGTTGCAAAAGCCACCCAGTTTATAGTACTTTTGTTAGAGTGCCTGAATGGGCTAAGATAAAATGTGAGTTAAGAACTCTCCAAGTAGATTTTCAGAGGTAGTTATAGCAGAAATGTATGTATTAAAATATCATCCAGTACCCCATGAATATGTACAATTATTATTTGTCAATCAAAAGTAAATAAAGTTTAAAAAAATCTTCAAAAAAGAAGAAATCAGAGCAATGCTTGCCTCTGGAGGGGAAAGGAAATGAGAATTGGCAGAAAAAAGACACAAAGAAACTTTCTGAGACAACAAAGTTTATATTTCAGTTATGGAGATCATGTGGATATATAGTCATCTGTCAATACCCACCTAACTATTAAGACTTAAAAAAATCTGTGGATTTTTTTGCATGAAAATTGTACCTCAATTAAAAAATTCTCTAGAATTCTCTAGTCATTATTGTAAAAAGAAATTACCATTAAGCCAACAAATTAACAATCACAAATCTCCCAGTAGAATGACTAATTTTTATTTCTCCCTATTGTTCTATCAGTTATTGTTCCAAATATATTTAAGCCTGCATGGTTCGCTGCATATTGGTTCATGACCATTAAGTCTTCTTGGTCCATTGTTTCTAATATTAGCATATAGTACCCTATTCATGTCATTTGATGTTTCATTTCTTAATTGTTCTTTTTTAATCTATTCTTAAAATTGCTGACGACTTGGCAGGTTCCCACCTGGAAGCACCGATCAAAGCGCCTGAGGACGAACAACATGGTGTAGCTGGGGAATAAGGCAGCTGTTGTGCTGTGTATGGATGTGAGCCTTACCATGAATAACTCCTTTGCTGGTGAAGAATCCCCAATTTTAACAATCAAAGAAGGTAATAACCATGTTTGTCCAGCGACAGGTGTTTGCTGAGAATAAGAATGAGATTGCTTTAGTCCTGTTTGGTACTGATGGCACTGACAATCCCCATTCTGGTGACGATCAGTATCAGCACATCACAGTGCACAGACATCTGATGCTACGGAAGTTTGATTTGCTGGAGGACATTGAAAGCAAAATCGAACCAGTTTCTCAACAGGCTCACTTCCTGGATACACTAATCATGAGCATAGATGTGATTCAACATGAAACTATAGGAAAGAAGTTTGAAAAGAGGCATATCGAAATATTCACTGACTTCAGCAGCCAATTCAGCAAAAGTCAGCTGGATATTATAATGCATAGCTTGAAGAAATGTGACATCTCCCTGCAATTCTTGCCTTTCTCAGTTGGCAAGGAAGATGGAAGTGGGGACAGAGGAGGTGGAAACTTTCACTTGGGTGGCCATGGGCCCTCCTTTCCACTAAAAGGAATTGCTGAACAGCAAAAAGGTCTTGAGATAGTGAGAATGGTGATGATATTTTTAGAAGGTGAGGATGGGTTGGATGAAATTTATTCCTGCAGTGAGAGTCTGAGAAAACTGTGTGTCTTCAAGAAAATTGAGAGGCATTCCATTCACTGGCCCTACCTACTGACCATTGGCTCCAATTTTTCTATAAGGATTGCAACCTATAAATTGATTCTACAGGAGAGAGTTAAAAGGACTTGGACAGTTGTGGATGCAAAAACCCTAAAAAAAGAAGATACATAAAATAAAACAGTTTATTGCTTAAATGATGATGATGAAACCAAAGTTTTAAAAAAGGGTATTATTTAAGGGTTCCACTATGAACGTGATACACCTTTCTTTAAAGTGGATGAGGAACAAGTGAAATATAAATCGGAGGGAAGTGCTTCTGTTTTGGGATTTTGTAAATCTTCTCAGGTTCAGAGAAAATTCTTCATGGGAAATCAAGTTCTAAAGGTTTTTGCAGCAAGAGACGATGAGGCAGCAGCAGTTGCATTTTCCTCCCTGATTCATGTTTTGGATGAGTTAGACATGGTGGCCATAGTTCACTATGCTTATGACAAAAGAGCTAATCCTCAAGTCAGGGTGGCTTTTCCTCATATCAAGCATAACCATGAGTGTTTAGTGTATGTGCAGCTGCCTTTCATGGAAGACTTGCAGCAATACATGTTTTTATCTCTGAAAAACAGTAAGAACTATGCTCTCACTGAGGCATAGTTGAATGCTGTTGATGCTTTGATTGACTCCATGAGCTTAGTAAAGAAAGATGAGAAGACAGACATCCTTGAAGACTTGTTTCCAACCACCCAAATCCCATATTCTCTATTTCAGAAATTATTTCAGTGTCTGCTGCATAGAGCTTTACATTTCTGGGAGCCTCTACCCCCAATTCAGCAGCGTATTTGGAATATGCTGAATCCTCCTACTGAAGTGACAGTGAAATGTCAGATTCCTTTCTCTAAAATAAAGATCCTTTTTCTTCTGATTGAAGCCAAGAAAAAGGATCAAGTAAATGCTCAGGACATTTTCCAAGACAACCATGAAGATGGACTCACCACTAAAAGACTGAGAAAGGCGGGGGAGCCCACTTTCGCGTCTCCAGCCTGGCTGAAGGCAGTGTCACCTCTGCTGGAAGTGTGAATCCTGCTGAAAATTTCCATGTTCTAGTGAAACAGAAGAACGCCAACTTTGAGGAAGCGAGTGACCAGCTCATAAATCACATTAAACAGTTTTTGGTTACTAATGAAATACCGTCTTTTACGAAGAGTGTGGACCGCATCAGAGCCTTCCAGGAAGAAGCTGTTAAGTTTTCAGATCAGTGCTTTAACAACTTTCTGAAAGCCCTTTGAAAGAAAGTGGAAATTAAACAATTAAATCATTTCTGGGAAATTGTTGTTCAGGATGGAATTACTCTGATCACCAAAGAGGAAGCCTCTGGAAGATCTGTCACAGCTGAGGAAGCCAAAAACTTTCTGGCTCCTAAAGAAAAACCAAATGAAGACACAGCAGCCATATTTGAAGAAGGTGGTGATGTGGACGATTTACTGGACATGATATAGGTCGTGGATATGTGGGGAATCTAAGAGAGCTGCCATCTCTGTGATGCTGGGAGTTCAAACAAAACAAGTTGGAGGCAGCCATTTAAGGGGAGCCAGAAGCTCTGGAGAATTCCCAGTAGGTTACCCGGAGGTGGATCACCTAATTCTCTGTGGAATGAATACACACATATATATTATAAGGGATAATTTAGACCCCATACAAGTTTATAAAGAGTCATTGTTAAAAAATTGCTATACTTGATTTCTTCTGTTTCATATCTAGCTAGTTTACCTGTTTACGTTTTTTCATTCCTTTCTTTCACAGCTTTTCTTTTAAATTTTAACTCACCATCTGACTCAAGAACTAAAACAATAACAATTACATCTACCTAAGAACTATCTTCACCCTATTCCCCTGGCTGCCTTTGGAAATAATAGCTGTCCTAAATTTTATGTTTGCCTTGCTTTGAAAAATAGTTCATACACACACATATGCACACACATATACACACCCATACATACATCTATGTGTATATATGTATGCTTAAACAATGCATTATTATTAACTGTCTTTAAACTTCAAAGAGTCATGTAGACTTGCTTTTATCATTTAGCATTTGTTATTCAGATTTATCCATACTGTAATAGCTGCAGTTCTTTCACTTTTTACTGCTATAAAGTATTTAACCATTTGAATATCTTACCAAAAGGAGTTTTTTGCTGTTACAAACAGTGCTGCTATGAACATTCCAGCACACATCTCTTAGTGTTCATGGGCAAGAGTTGCTTTTGCAGGTACACTTAGTTATAGAATGCTAAGTCATATGTTATGCAAATGTTCAAATTGAGTAAATTTTGTTTTGCCCTTCATTGTCTATTATCTATCTATCAATTATCTATCTATCTATCTATCTATCTATCTATCTATCTATCTATCTATCTGTCTATCATCTATCTATCTGTTTTTATTGCATACAAAAGTCTATATGCAATTGAAGGTAGACAAAAAGGATTTGATTTTTGTCCACAGTTCTGGCACACAGTTTCTAAAACCTTAGAATCTCAGGAATGATAAGAGTATCTTTTGTCTTTGAATAAAATGACTGGTGGCTAGAGGCCCCTGGATAGCTTCAGATTGAGGACTGATTGCCAGAAAGCCCATGGCATGTTTGGATTGTTGGAACTTTAAGCCCTACCCTCAATCTTTTGGGAGGGAAATGAAGGTGAAGATTGAATTAAGTATCAACAGCCAGTGATTTAATTAACCATGTTTAAGTAACGAAACTTCCATAAAATCCCAAACAATGGAGTTTGGAGACCTTTGGGTTGGTGAACACATCAAGGTGCTGTGGGAGGATGCTCTTGAGAAGTCATGTGACCTCTGTCCCCCTGCTTACTCATACTTTATGAGTCTCTTCCATTTGGCTGCTCTTGCTTTGTATCCTTTATAATAAACCAGTAAACATGTGTAAACTGCTGTCCTGAGTTTTGTGAGCTCTTCTACAAATTACTAAACCTGTGGGGGAGGGAAATGTGAGACTCCCAATTTGAAGTTAAGTTGAACAGAAATATGGGTTACCATACTCATCATTGGCCTCTGAAGTAAGGGTAGTCTTGTGGACTGAACCACACTGCAAATAAAATTAAAACTGAAAATAAATTGCAGAAATTAAAAATAAAGTTATAATTACTGAGCTGTTTTTACTAATAACACTTCTAACTCCAAATATGTGGACTTTTTCCTCACATCAACCAGTTTAATGATCCTCTGTGGTTCTTGTAAACAACACATTGTTGGATTTTATTTTTTCTTCTTATCACTCAAAGAGTATAATTTACATTTGTTATACCTATGATTATTTAGAACTCATTCTTCTCATTTTATTTCATGTTTTCACTATTTTTTATTTTAGCCATTCTGACATGTATAGTGATAACTCATTGTGGTTTTAATTTGTATTTTCCTAATGACTAATGATGTTGAATATCTTTGCATCTTTTTATTTGCTTTCTTTATATGTTCTTTGGTAAAATGTCTCTTCATGTCTTTTGCACGTTTTAATTAGATTTTTTAAAATGTTGAGTTTTGAGTGTTCTTTATGTATTCTATAAATTAGCCATTCATCAGATATGTTGTTTGCAGGTATTTTTTTTTTTTTTTTTTTACCAGTCTGTAGCTTACCTTTTCTTCTTAATTAGGTCTTCCTAAGAGCAAAAGTTTTAAATTTTAGTGAGGTACAATTCACTAATTTGTTCTTTTATGAATTATTCTTTTAGTTTCAAGTTGAGGAACTTGTTGCCTAGCCCTAGATTTTCAAGGATTTTCTCTTTTTGTTTTCTAAAAGTTTTATAGTTTTAGTTTTATGTCTTACATTTAAGTCAGGGTTTATTTTTTGTGTAAGATATAAGACTTAACATGAGTGGTTGCTTATGCCTTAATCTCAGTGCTTTGAGAGGCCAACGTGAGCTGATTGCTTGAGTCTAGGAGTTCAAGATCAGCTTGGGCAACATGGCAAAATTCCCTCTCTACAAACAAACAAACAAACAAACAAAAATTAGCTGGGAGTGGTAGCATGTTCCTGTAGTCTCATTTACTCAGGAGGCTGAAGTGGGAGAATCGCTTGAGCCCTGAAGGCAGAGGCTGTAGTAAGCTGGGATTGCGTGACTGCACTCTAGCCTGGGCGACAGAGTGAGACTCCATCCCTCTCCACCAAAAAAAGGTATAAGACTTATGTTGTGATTTACTTTTTGCTTATGAATGAGCAAATTGCTCCAGCACCATTTGTTGACAATGCTGTCTTTCCTTTATTGAATTGCTTTTGCACCTTTGTAAAAAGTCGGTAGTCATTATTTACTGGGATCTCTGTTCTGTTGCATTGGTCTATGTTGATCCCTCTGCCAATGCGATAAGCTCTTGATCACTATAGCTATATAATAGGTCTCAATATCAGGTAGACTGATTCCTCTCATTTTCTTTTTCAAAATTGTTTTTTTTAGCTACTCTACTTCCTTTGCCTCTCCATAAAATTTTATAATAATCTTGTCTATTTACAAAAAATTTTGCTGGGATTTTTATACAAATTATATTAACTCTGTATATTTATTTGAGGAGAATTTACTATGTTGAATCTTCCAGTTCAATAACATGGCACGTCTCCACATTTGTTTAGGTCTTTTTTACTGTGCAACTGCTCCTTAACTTATGATGGGGTTATATCCTGATAAAACCATGATAAATTGAAAATATAAGTTGAAAATGTAGTTAATACACTTAACTTACGAAACATCATACCTTAGCCTAGCTTACCTTACATTTGCTCAGAACACTATATTACCCAACAGTTGGGCATAATTATCTTACGCCAAGCCTGTAAGGAAAGCCTTTAATTTTATAATGAAGTGTTGCATATCACTAGCCCAGGCTGGAGTGCTGTGGTGCAATCACAGTTCACTGCAGCCTCAGCCTCCAAGGCTCAAGCCATCCTCTTATCTCAGTCCCCAAGTAGCTGGGACTACAGGTGTGCACCACTATGCCTAGCTAATTTTTCTGTTTTTTTGTAGAGTCAGGGTTTTGCTGTGTTGCCTGGTCTTAAACTCCCAGACTCTAAAGATCTGCCTGCTTCGGCCTCTCAAAGTGCTGAGATTACAGGCATGAGATGCTGCTTTTGGCTAGGTTTTGTTTTTGTTTGTTTTAGATTCCTTAAAACTTTTCACATAAACAAATTGTATCATCTGCAAACAGAAAGTTTTATTTTCTCCTTTCTAATGTATATGCCTTTGAGTTCCTTTTCTTGTCTCCTTGCATTGATTCGAACTTCTATCACTATGTTGAATATGAGTGTTTTTTCCCCCAGAGATGCTGATTCTGGAGTGGGGCCCAAGCATCAACAGTTTATTATTTTTTGTTATATAAGCCACCACCCCTGAGTTGAAGAAATAACTACAGTGAATCATTGTTACAGCCATTCTTTAGGAAAGGAAATTGTGCTCATGTTTCATTGTTACTCATTGAGTCCTTGAGTGTGTGCAGTTCTTTTTATTTTTTTCAATTTTTTTTCCTTTTATATATCAATTTTTAAATGTCAATAGTTTTTTTTTGGGAACAGGTGATGTTTGGTTACATGAATATGTTCTTCAGTGGGGATTTCTGAGGTTTTGGTGCACCCATCACCCAAGCAGTGTACACTGTGCCCAATGCGTAGTATTTATCCCTCACCGCCACCCCACCCTTTCCTCTGTGCCTCCAAAGTACATTGTATCTTTCTTATACCTTTGGGTCCACATAGCTTAGCTCCCACTTATGAGTGAGATCATGTGATACTTGGTTTTCCATTCCAGAGTTACTTCATTAGAATAATGGTCTTCAATTTTATCTAGATTGCTGTGAATGCCATTATTTCATTTTTAGGAATGAGTAGAATATATATATGTATATTGATGGGCATTTGGGCTGCTTCCGTATTTTTGCAATTGGGAATTTCATTTCTTTAAATATGTATGTGCAAGCATCTTTTTCATATAATGACTTCTTTTCCTCTAGGTAGATACCTAGTCGTGGGATTGCTGGATCAAATGGTAGTTCTATATTTAGTTCTTTAAGGAGTATCCACACTGTTTTCCATAGTGACTGTATTAGTTTACATCCCTACCAGGAGTATAAAAGTGTTCCCTTTTTACCACATCCATGCCAACATCTATTATTTGTTTGATTTTTTGATTATGGCTATTCTTGCAGGAGTAAGGTGGTATTGCATAGTGGTTTTGATTTGCATTTTTTTGATCATTAGTGATGTTGAGCATTTTTTCATATGTTTATTGGCCATTTGTATATCTTCTTTTAAGAATTGTCTATGCATGTCCTTGCCCACTTTTTGATGGGATTATTTGTTTTTTTTTCTTGCTGACTTGTTTGAGTTCCTTGTAAATTGGATATTAGTCCTTTGTCAGATGCATAGTTTGCAGATTTTCTTCCACTCTGCGGGTTGTCTGTTTATCTGGCGATTATTTCTTTTGCTGTGCAGCTTTTTAGTCTAAGGTCCATATATTTATCTTTGCTTTTGTTGGATTTGCTTTTGGGTTCTTGGTCATGAAGTCTTTGCCTAAGTCAATGTTTATAAGGGATTTTTTGATGTTATCTTCTAGAATTTTTATGGTTTCAGGTATCAGATTTAAGTCTTTGATTCATCTTGAGTTGATTTTTGTATAAGGTGAGTGATGAGAATCCAGTTTTATTCTCTACATTTGGCTTGCCAATTATCCCAGCATCATTTGTTGAATAGGGTATCATTTTTCCACTTTATGTTTTTGTTGGCTTTGTAAAAGATCAGTTGGCTGTAAGTATTTGCCTTTATTTCTGAGTTCTCTATCCTATGCCATTGGTTTATATGCCTATTTTTATACCAGTACCATGCTGTTTCAGTGACTATAGTCTTACAGTATAGTTTGAAGTCAAATAATGTGATGCCTCCAGATTTGTTCTTTTTGCTTAGTCTTGCTTTGGCTATGTGGGCTCTTCTTTTAGTTCCATATGAATTTTAGGATTTTTTTTTTAGTTCTGTGAAGAATGATTGTAGTATTTTGACAGGAATTGTATTGAATTTATAGATAGCTTTTGGCAGTATGTTCATTTTCACAATACTGATTCTATCCATCCATGAGCATAGGAAATGTTTTCATTTGTTTGTGTTATCTATGATTTCTTTGAGCAGTGTTTGGTAGTTTTCCTTGTAGAGATCTTTTACTTCCTTGATTAGGTATATTCCTAAATACTTTAGGGTTTTTTTGGAGCTATTATAAAAAGAGTTGATTTATTGATTTCTCAGCTTGGTCACTGTTGGTGTACAGCAGTGCTGCTAGTTTGTGTACATTGATTTTTGTATCCACAAATTTTACTGAATTCATTTGTCAGTTCTAAGAGCTTTTTGGAAGAGTCTTTAGGATATATGATCTTTAGGGTATGTAATCATATCATCAGCAAACAGTGAGAGTTTGACTTCCTCTTTACAAATTTAGATGTTCTTTATTTCTTTCTCTTGTCTGATTGCTCTGGGTAGGACTTCTAGTACTATGTTGAAGAGAAGTGATGAGAGTGAGCATCCTTGTCTTGTTCCAGTTGTCAGGGGAAAGGCTTTTAAGTTTTCCCCACTCAGTATAATGTTGGCTGTTTGTCATAGATGACTTTTATTACCTTGAGGTATGTTCCTCTTGACTATTTTGCTGAGTGTTTTAATCATAAAGAGATACTAGATTTTGTCAAATGCTTTTTCTGCATTTATTGAGATGATCATGTGATTTTTCTTCTTAATTTTGTTTGTGTGACATGTCACGTTTATTGAATTGCATATCTTAAACCATCTCTGCATCCCTGTATGAAATCTACTTGATCATTATCTTTTTTGATTTGCTGCCGAATTCAGTTATCTAGTATTTTATTGAGAATTTTTGCATTTATGTTCATCAGAGATATTGGCCTATAGTTTTCTTTTTTTGTTATGTCCTTTCCTGGTTTTGTTACTAGGGTGATACTAGCTTCATGGAATGATTTACAGAGGATTTCTTTTCTCTGTCTTATGGAATAGTGTTAGAAGGATTTATGCCAATTCTTCTTTGAATGATAGAATTCAGCTGTGAATCTATCTTGTCCTGGACTTTTTTTTTGGTTGACATTTTTTTCCCATTATTTTATTTTATTTTATTTTTTATTTTTAAATTATACTTTAAGTTCTAGGGCACATGTGGAGAATGTTCAGGTTTGCTGCATAGTTATACATGTGCCATGGTTGTCTGCTGCATCGATCACCCCATCATCTAATTTCTCCTAGTGCTATCTCTCCCTAGCCCCCTACCCCTTTCTCATTGTTCAACTCCCATTTATGAGTGAGAACATGTGGTGTTTCTTTTTTCTGTTCTTGTGTTAGTTTGCTGACAATGGTTTCCAGCTTCATCCATGTCCCTGCAAAGGACATGAACTCATCCTTTTTTATGGCTCCATGGTATTCCATGATGTATATGTGCCACATTTTCTTTATCCAATTTCTCATTGATGGACATTTGGGTTGGTTCCAAGTCTTTGCTATTGTGAACAGTGTTTGTTAGCAGTTTTAAAATTACCATTTTAATCTCACTGCTTTTTATTTGTTTGTTCAGAGTTTCTATTTTTTCCTGGTTTAATCTAGAAGGGTTGCATATTTCCCGGAATTTATTCATCTCTATAGGTTTTCTAATTTTTGTGAGTAAAGGTGTTCATAGTAGCCTGGAATAATCTTTTGTATTTCTGTGGTATTCATTTTAGTATTTCCCATTTTGTTTCTAATTGAGTTTATTTGAATTTTCTCTCTTCTTAGTTAAACTTCCTAATGGCCTATCGATTTTGTTTATCTTTTCAAAGAAAGAGCTTTTTGTTTCATTTACTTTTTCTTATTTTTATTTTTTGTTTCAACTTCAGTTAGCTCTTTCTCTGATCTTTGTTATTTCTTTTCTTCTTCTGAGTTTGGGTTTGAATTGTTTTTGTTTTTCTAGTTCCTTGAGGTGTGACCTTAAATTGTCTATTTGTGCTCTTTCAGACTTTTCGATGTAGGCATTCAATGCTATAAACTTTACTCTTACACTGCTTTTGCTGTATCCCAGAGGTTTTGATGGGATATGTCACTGTTACCATTCAGTACAAAGAATTTCTAAATTTCCACATTGATTTTATTGTTGACCCAATGATTATTTAGGAACAGGTTGCTTAGTTTCAATGTATTTGCATGGCTTTGAGAGTTACTTTTGGAGTTGCTTTTCATTTTTTTCTACTGTGGTCTGACAGAGTACTTGGTATAATTTTGATTTTTAAAAATTTATTAAGAGTTGTTTTGTGACCTATCATATGGTCTATCTTGAAGAATGTTCCATGTGCTGATGAATAAAATGTATATTCTGCAGTTGTTGGGTAGAATGTTCTGCAAATATCTAAGTCTATTTGTCTATGGTATAGTTTAAGTCTATTGTTTCTTTGTTGACTTTCTGTCTTGATGATCTGTCTAGTGCTGTCAGTGGAGTACTAAAGTCCTCTACTGTTATTGTGTTGCTGTTTATCTTTATTCTTAGGTCTAGTAATAATAGTTTTATATATTTGGGAGTTCCAGTGTTAAGCATATGTATATTTTGGATTATGGTATTTTCCTGTTGGACTAGTCCTTTTATCATTATATAATGTCCCTGTTTGTCTTTTTAAATGGTTGTTGCTTTAAAGTCTATTTTTTCTGTTATAAGAATAGCTACTCCTTGCTTTTGGTGTCCATTTCCATGGACTGTCTTTTACCTTGCCTTTACATTAATTTCATATGAGTCCTCATATGTCAGGTGAGTCTCTTGAAGGCAGTAGATACTTGGTTGGTAAATTCTTATCCATTATGCCATTCTATATGTTTTAACTGGAACATTTAGGCCATTTGCATTCAATGTTAGTATTGAGATGTGAGGTACTGTCTTAATCATTGTGCTAGTTGTTGCCTGAATACCTAATTTTTTTCCATTATGTTATTGTTTTATAGGTCCTGTGAGATTTATGCTTTAAGGAAGTTCTATTTTGGTGTTTCTCAAGGATTTGTATCAAGATTTAGAACTCCTGTAAGCAGCTATTGTAGTGCTGGCTTGGTAGTGGTGAATTCTCTCAACATTTATTTGTCTGAAAGACTGTTATCTCTCCTTCATTTATGAAGCTTAATTTCACTGAATACAATATTCTTGGCTGATAATTGTTTTGTTTAAGGAAGCTAATAATGGGACCCCAGTTTCTTCCAGCTTGTGGGATTTCTGCTGAGAAATCTGTTAATCTGACAAGTTTTCCTTTATAGTTTGCCTTATGCTTTTGCCTCATAGCTCTTAAAATTATTTCCTGTGTCTTGATTTTAGATAACTTGATGACTGTGTGCCTAGGTGATGATCTTTTTGCAATGAATTTCCTGGGTATTCTTTGAGTTTCTTGTACTTGGACGTCTAGGTTTCTAGCAAGGCTGGGGAAGTTTTCTTTGATTGTTTCCTCAAATATGTTTTCAAAATTTTTAGATTTATCATCTTTCTCAGCAATACCAATTATTCTTAGGTCTATTGGTTTAACATAATCCTGAACTTCTTGGAGGCATTCATTGTTTTAAAAATTCATTTTTCTTTGTCTTTGTCAGATTGGGTTAATTCTAAAACCTTGTCTTTGAGACCTGAAGTTCTTTCTTTTACTTCTTTTGTTCTATCACTGAGACTTTCCAGTGCATTTTGCAATTCTGTAAGTGTGTCCTTCATTTCCAGAAGTTGTGATTGTTTTTCATTTATGCTATCTATTTCACTGGAGATTTTTCCATTCATATCCTGTATCATTTTTTTGATTTCATTAAGTTGGATTTCACCTTTCTCTGGTACCTCCTTCATTAGCTTAATAATTGATCTTCTGAATTATTTTTCTGGGAGTCCAGATATTTCATCTTGGTTTGGATTCATTGCTGGGGAGATCTTTTGTGATGTTATAAAACCTTGTTTGGTGCTCACTTCGGCAGCACATATACTAAAATTGGAATGATACAGAGAAGATTAGCATGGCCCCTGTGCAAGGATGACATGCAAATTCATGAAGCATTCCATATTTTTAAATACATGGGTCTGGGCACCATTTTAGCTGGCGATTGGAGCTCCGGGAAGGCAGAGTTTCCCATTCATCTGATTAAAAAGGGGACTGAAACAGGAAGCCAGGCCAGGAGATTCCTGGGCAAAAAAATTGCTGTGAATCTCAGCGCCTCTGTTTCAGCCCGTGTAGTGGGTCACCACACGGGAAATCACACAATCCTGGTGCCTTTTCAACAGGTGACTGGAACAACTGGGAGAGAGTTGACCGTTCAACTAAAAAAAAAAGGCTCTGAGGCAGGGAGCCAGGTGATCAGGCTCAGCTGGTTCCATCCCCACAAAAAGCAATTGGAAACACTCTGGGTTGAGAGTTTAACAGCAAGCACAGCTGAACCTGGGAAGGTCCAGCCCTGTGGGAGAGGGGTGTCTGCCATTACCGAGGCACTCCACCGCTATGGAGGTAGTCTGCCATTGCTGAGGCATCCCACCATTGCCGAGGCAACCCGCCACTACAGAGAGAGTCCACCATTACAGAGGTGGGCTAGCTTTGCTGAGGCAGTTCTAACTACACCCATATAAACAGGACTGCAGGGAAGTTCACATGGCAGCTGGGCGAAGCCCACAGCAGCTCAGCAAAGCCTCTGCAGGCAGACAGTGACTAGGCTGCCTCCTTGCTGGGCAGAATAGCCCTGATAAAAAGGCAGCAGCATGATGGAAACTCATAAAGCCCTAACTACCCAGGACAGAGCACCTGGAGGGGGGAAAAAAGGGTTTATGAATTCTGCTGCAGCAGACTTAAATGTACCTGCCCATCAGCTCTAAATGAACAATGGAGATCACAGCTCAGCACTTGAGCTCCTATAAAGGACAGACTGTCTCCTCAAGCAGCTCTCTGACCCCTGTGTATCCAAAGAGTCACCACATAAAGGAGAGCTCAGACTGACATTTGGTGGATATTCTTCTGGGACAAAGATAGCAGAAGAAGAAACTGGCAGCAACCCTTACTGTTCTGCAGCTGCTGCAGGTGATCCCCAGGCAAGCAGGGCCTGGAGTGGACCTCAGCAGTCATACAGCAGAGGGGCCAGATTGTTAGAAGGAAAACTAAGAAACAGAAGGAAATAACTTCATCATCAACAAACTGGATACCCACTCAGACCCAATCTGAAAGTCAACAATTTCAAAGATGACAGGTGGATAAATCCACAAAGATGGGAAGAATCCAGTGCAAAAATTATGAAAGCACCTGAAACCAGAACACCTCTCCTACAAGGAATCACAACTCCTCACCAGCAAGGGAACAAGGCTGGGTGGAGAATGGGTGTGAAGAATTGACAGAATTAGGCTTTAGAAGGTGGGTAATAAACTTCTGTGAGCTAAAAAAACATGTTCTAACCCAATGCAAAGAAACTAAAAACGTTGAAAAAACATTTGACAAAATGCTAACGAGAATAGACAACTTAGAGAGGAATATAAGTGAATTGATGGAGGTGAAAAACACAACACAAGAACGTCGCAAAGCATGCACAAGTTTCAACAGTGGAATTGACCAAGCAGAAGAAAGGATATCAGAGGTCGAAGATCAACTCAATGAAATAAAACGAGAAGGCAAGATTAGAGAAAAAAGGGTAAAAAGGAATGAACAAAGACTCCAAGAAATATGGGACTATGTGAAAAGACCTAATCTACATTTGATAGGTGTACCTGAATGTGACACTGAGAATGAATCCAAGCTGGAAAATACTCTTCAGGATATCATGCAAGAAAACTTCCCCAACCTAGCAAGGCAGGCCAATATTCAATCACCACAAAGATATTCCTCAAGAAGAGCAACCCCAAGGCGCATAATCCTCAGATTCACCAAGGTGGAAATGAAGGAGAAAATGCTAAGGGCAGCAAGAGAGAAAGCTCAGGTTACTCACAAAGGGAAACACATCAGACTCAGCAGATCTCTCAGCAGAAACCCTACAATCCAGAAGAGAGTGGGGATCAATATTCAACATCCTTAAGGAAAAGAACTTTCAACCCAGAATTTCATATCCAGCCAAACTAAGCTTCATAAGTGAAGGAAAAATAAAATCCTTTGTGAACAAGCAAGTACTCAGAGATTTCATCACCACCAGGCCTGCTTTACAAGAGCTCCTGAAAGAGACACTAAACATAATAAGGAACAACCAGTACCAGCCACTCCAAAAACATACCAAATGGTAAAAAAGCATCGACACAATGAAGAAACTGCATCAACTATTGGGCAAAATGGCCAGCTAGCACCAAAATGGCAGGATCAAATTCACACATACAATATTAACCTTAAATGTAAATGGACTAAATGCCCCAGTCAAAAGACACAGACTGGCAAATTGGACAAAAAGCCAAAACCCATCAGTGTGCTGTATCCAGGAAACCATCACACATGCAAGGATACACAAAGGCTCAAAATAAAGGGGTGGAGGAAGATTTACCAAGGAAATGGAGAGCAAAAAAAGCAGGAGTTGCAATTCTCGTCTCTGATAAAATAGACTTTAAAGCAACAAAGATCAAAAGAGACAAAGAAGGACATTACGTAATACTAAAAGGATCACTGCAACAAGAAGAGCTAAAGATCCTAAATATATACGCACCCAATACAGGAGCACCCAGATACATAAGGCAAGGTCTTAATGACTTACAAAGAGACTTAGACTACCACAGAATAATAGTGGGAGACTTTAACACCCCATTATCAATATTAGATCAACGAGACAGAAAATTAACAAGGATATCCAGGACTTGAACTCAGACCTGGGTCAAGCAAACCTAATAGATATTTACAGAACTCTCCACTGCCAAATCCACAGAATATACATTCTTCTCAGCACCACATCGCACCTACTGTAAAACTGACACATAATTGGAAGTAAATCACTCCTCAGCAAATGCAAAAGAATGGAAATTGCAAGTCTCTCAGACCACAGTGCAATCAAGTTAGAACTCAGAATTCAGAAACTAACTAAGAACCGCACAGCTTCTTGGAAACTGAAGAACTTGCTCATGAATGTTGACTGGATAAACAATGAAATGAAGACAAAAATAAAGATGTTCTTCGAAACTAATGAGAACAAAGACACAACATACCAGAATCTCTGGAACACATTTAAAGCAGTCTCTAGAGGAAAATATATAGCAATAAATGCCCACATGAGAAGCAAGGAGAGATATAAAATTGACACCTTCAAAATTGAAAGAGCTAGAGGAGCAAGATAAAAAAACTGAAAAGCTAGCAGAAGACAAGAAATAACTAATATCAGAGCAGAACTGAAGGAGATAGAGACACAAAAAACCCTTCAAAAAATCAATAAATCCAGAAGCTGTTTTTTCGAAAAGATCAGCAAAATAGACAGATCACTAGCCAGATTAATTAAAAAAAAAAGAATAATCAAATAGATGCAATAAAAAATGATAAAGGGGATATCACCACAGATTCCACAGAAATTCAAACCATCCTCAGAGATAATTACAAAAAACTCTATGCACATAAACTAGTAAACCTGGAAGAAATGGATAGATTCCTAGACACTTGCATCCTCCTAAGCTTAAAGCAGAAAGAAGTAGAAACCCTGGATAGACCAATAACAAGGTCTGAAGTTGAGGCAGCAATTAAGATCCTACCCCCCCCCCCCCAAAAAAAAAAAGCCCAGGTCCAGATAGGTTCACAGCCGAATTCTACCAGACATACAAAGAGGAAGGAGCTGGTACCATTCCTTCTGAAACTATTCCAAATAATCCAAAAAGAGGGAATCCTTCCCAAATTATTTTATGATACCAACATCATCCTGATACCAAAACCCAGCAGAGACTCAGCAAGAAAAGAAAACTTCAGGCCAATATCCATGATGAACATAGATACGAAAATCTTCAGTAAAATACTGGCAAGCCGATTGCAATAGCACATCAAAAAGCTTATTCACCATGATCAAGTAGGATTCATCCCGGGGATGCAAGGCTGGTTCAACATATGCAAGTCTGTAAACGTAGTTCACCACATAAACAGAACCAAAGACAAAAACCACATGATTATCTCAATTGATGCAGAGAAGGCCTTTGACAAAATTCAATAGCCCTTTATGATAAAACCCTCAATAAACTAGGTATTGACAGAACGTATCTCAAAATAATAAAAGCTATTTACGACAAACCTACAGCCAATATCATACTGAATGGGCAAAAACTGGAAGCATTCCCTTTTGAAATCTGGCACTAGACAAGGATGCCCTGTCTTACCAGTCCTATTCAATATAGTACTGGAAGTTCTAGCCAGAGCAATCAGGCAAGAAAAAGAAATAAAGGGTATTCAATAGAAAAGGAGGAAGTCAAATTGTCTCTATTTGCAGATGACATGATTGTATATCTGTAAGACCCTATCATCTCAGCCCTAAATCTCTTGAAACTGATAAGCCACTTCAGCAAAGTGTCAGGATACAAAATCAATGTGCAAAAATCACAAGCATTACTATATACCAATAACAGACTTAAAGAGAGCCAAATCAAGAACAAACTGCCATTCACAGTTGCTACAAAGAGAATAAAATACCTAGGAATACAACTAACAAGGAATGTAAAGGATCTCTTCAAGGTGAAGTACAAGCCAGTGCTCAATGAAATAAGAGAGGACACAGACAGATGGAGAAACATTCCATGTTCATGGTTAGGAAGACTCAATATTGTGAAAATGGTCATACTGCCCAAAGCAATTTACAGATTCAACGCTATCCCCATCAAGCTACCAATGACCTTCTTCACAGAACTGGAAAAAAACACCTTAAACTTCATATAGAAACCAAAGAAAGCCCGCATAGCAAAGTCAATTCTAAGCAAAAAGAACAAAGCGGGAAGCATCACACTATCGGACTTCAAACTATACCACAAGGCTACAGTAATCAAAGCAGCATGGTACTGGTATGAAAACAGAGATATAGACCAATGGAACAGAATAGAGGCCTCGGAGGCAACACAACATATCTACAACCATCCGATCTTTGACAAACCTGACAAAAACAAGCAATGGGGAAAGGATTCACTGTTTAATAAATGTTGTTGGGAAAACTGGCTAGCCATGTGCAGAAAGCAGAAACTGGACCCCTTCCTGACACCTTACACTAAAATTAACTCCAGGTGGATTAAAGACTTAAACATGAGACCTAACACCATAAAAACCCTGGAGGAAAATCTAGGCACAACCATACAGGACATAGGCGTAGGCAAGGACCTCATGACCAAAACACCAAAAGCATTGGCAACAAAAAGCAAAATAGACAAATGAGACCTTATCAAACTCCACAGCTTCTGCACAGGAAGAGAAACAATCATTAGAGTAAACTGACAACCAACAGAATAGGAAATAATTTTTTCAATCTGCCCATCTGATAAAGGAGTTATATCCAAAACCTACAAAGAACTAAAATAGATTTACAAGAAAAAAACAACCTAATTCAAAAGTGGGCTAAGGATATGAACAGACACTTTACAAAAGAAGACATACATGAGGCCAACAAACATATGAAAAAATGCTCATCATCACTGGTCATCAGAGAAATGCAAATCAAAACTACATTGAGATACCATCTCATGCCCATTAGAATGGCGATCATTAAAAAATCTGGAGACAACAGATGCTGGAGAGGATGTGGAGAAATAGGAACACTTTTACACTGTTGGTGGGAGTGTAAATTAGTTCAACCATTGTGGAAGACAGTGTGGCGATTCCTCAAGGACCTAGACATAGAAATTCCATTTGACCCAGCAATCCCATTACTGGGTATATACCCAAAGGATTATAAATCGTTCTACTATAAGGACATAGGCACACGAATGTTCATTGCAGCACTGTTTACAATAGCAAAGACGTGGAATCAATCCAAATACCCATTGATGATAAACTGGACAGGGAAAATATGGCACATATATACCATGGAATATTATGCAGCCATCAAAAACGATGAGTTCGTGTTCTTTATAGGGACATGGATGAACTGGGAAACCATCATTTTCAGCAAACTGACACAAGAACAAAATCAAACACTACATGTTCTCACTCATAGGCGGGTGTTGAACAATGAGAACACATGCACACAGGGAGGGGGGCATCACACACTGGGGTCTGTTAGGGGGAAATAGGGGAGGGGCAGTTGGGGGTAGGGAGTTGAGGAGAGATAGCATGGGGAGAGATGCCAGATATAGGTGAAGGGGAGGAAGGCAGGAAATCGTGCTGCCATGTGTGTACCTATGCAACAATCTTGTATGTTCTTCACATGTACCCCAAAACCTAAAATGCAATAAAAAAATACCTTGTTTGGTCATATTACCAGAACAGTTTTTCTGGTTATTTCTCATTTGGGTGGACTACATCAGAGGGAAGATCTGGGACTTGGCTGCTGTTCATATTTTTTTAATCCTTTATGTGCTCCCTTTATGTGGTGCTCTCCCCTTCCCTCTAGGGATGTGGTATCCTCCCCTTTCCTCTAGGGATGAGGCTTCCTGAGATCTGAATTGCAGTGATTGTTATTTTTCTTCTGGGTTTATCTACCCAGTTGAGCTATTGGGCTCCAGGCTAGTACTGGAAAGTGTCTGCACAGAGTCTGGTGATGTGATCCATCTGTAGGTCTCTCAGCCATGGATACCAGCACCTGTTCTGGTTGGAGGTACCAGGGGAGTGAAGAGGACTCTGTGAGGGTTCTTGGTTGTAGTTTTCTTTAGTGTGCTCGTTTTATATTGGTTGGCCTCCAACCAGGAGGTGGTGCTTTCAAGAGAGCATCAGCTATAGTAGCATAGGGAGGATACAAGCTTACCCTAAGGTCAGCTGGATAAGTATTTGGGTTTCTTAGGTGGTGGGTGGGCCCTAGAGCTCCCAAGAGTTTATGTCTTTTGCCTTTTTCTACCAGTGTGGGTAGAGAAAGACCATCAGATGAGGGCAAGGTTTGGTGTGTCTGAGTTCAGACTCTCCTTGGGTAGGGCTTGCTGTGGTTGCTGGTGGGGATTGGGGTGTGATTATCCTGGCAATAGTATTATGCTCCCAGGGGGATTATGGTTGCCTCTGCTGTGTCATATGGGTCATCAGGGAAGTGGGCAGTTACAGGCCTCGACCAGCTTTCTTGCCACCAGAAAGGCACGTCTTACTCCTACTGTGCTCCTCCAACAGCACAGAACTTATTTTCAGGCAGCTGGTGAGCAGGGCTGAGAACTTGCCCTAGGCTACAAGCCTTCCTGATGAGAAAGCAATCGGGGCTTTCAGGTTTCATGCCTCCCTGCTTGCTGCAGCTTCTGTGCTTGTATCTGCACTCCCTGTTTGCCCCTTTCCCCAAGTTCAGTCCAGGAAACTTCACGTTCAGTTAAAATAGTTACAAAATTCATCTGAAAGTTTCCTTCTTTCTATGATCTTTCTGTAATTCCACTGGCAGCCCTCCTTAATCCTCTCGGTGAGACAAAGTCAGAAATGGCTTTCTTGGGGACCAAGAGTGCCCACAGGGCTCTTTCCATGACTTCCTATACCCCTACATTTTGTTTGGCTCTCTAAATTCATCTCAGCTCCAGGTAAGGTCAAATCCTTCATCTGTGATCTGAACCTCCAGGTTCCCCAGTGAGGATGTGTCTTCGAGGGTGAACTTTCTTCCTTTCACACTTTGGGCACTCACAGTTTTTTGGCTGTCTCACAGAGCCTGCAGCAGCAAGCTGCTTCCTTCAAAGGGTCTATGGATTCTGTTAGCTTTCCTTATATGTTTTTGCAGTAGTTATTGGAACAAAGCTTCACAATGTGAGTCTCCACACACTGCTCTGTCCATTTGAGTGAGAGCTTCAAGTTAGTGCAACCACCTATCTGCCATTTTTCTAATTTTCTACATGAGTGACATTTTTGCTTCTGAGATCTTCAGTAAAAGCATTTATTCTGTCACCGTTAAGGATAATGTTAGTGTAGGTCCTTTGTAGGTAGATGGTCTTCACCAAGTTAGGGGAATTTCCCCTCTATTTCTATTTTTTGGGAGAGTTTAAAAAAATCATGAATAGGCATTTAATTTTATCAAATTTTTATGCATGAATTGATATGATCATATGATTTTCTTCTTTAGCTTATTAATATACTGAATTACATCGGTTGAGTTTTGAATATTGGATAATTCTTGCATATCTGAAAGAAAATCCACTTAGCATAGTTTATAATTATTTTTATATATTGCCTAATTTGCTAATATTTTGTTATTATGTCTATATTATTATGTCTATATTTATGAGGAATATTGGTGTCTAGTTTTTTTTGGTGTGTGTGCTGTCTTTGTCTGGTTTTGGTATGAGGATAGTATATGCTTCCTAAAATGAATTGAGAAGTTATATTCCTCTTCTCTATACTCTAAGAAATTATGTACAACCAGTGTTAATTTTTCTTTAAACATTTTTTAGAATTATCCAGTGAAACCATATCGGCCTGGAGTAAAGGCGTGAGGCATTGTTGCTGTGGTCACTGCTGAGGAGGTAGAGGGAGAATTCACAGCCAAGTTGCCATGATCTTGTCGTTATGGAGACAGACATGCTGGGCTTCATCACAAGACTGTTTTTCTTCAGGTATGATGTTGCTGTGGAAACACAGAGCCCGAATCCTCAAAGAACACTCTGTTCTAGTCCCAGCTATCCATCTGTGTTGTGTCTCATTAGCAGAAGAGCCTAGTGAGATAGGAGATGGATCTCTGCTCATCCCAGGTCTCTAGAGAAGGGCCCTACCCCTGGACTTTTTCCTGGGTGAGTGGGAATCTTTGACTATTTTAAGGTGAGTTTTGCTAAATTGGATAGAAACAAAATCTTCCCAAGCTGCATCATTTTTCAAAATGACTTCTGGGAATTACACTTACTGCATGTTCATTTGACTCTAGGACCAAGTCGATTCACCTTAGAATCAGCCTTTCTGCCTTGTTTTCAGCCCATAGATTCTTCAGCACTAGCCTCTCTGTTCCCAGAAATGGCGAATGATCATATTACCTCATGACTAATGTCTTCTTTGGTCAAGGATGCAAGATTTTAGATAGGGTGTTTATGGGCTGAGGTATTCCTCCACAGTAATGGCACCGAGGCTGGAGTCTGAGCCCAGGTATTGATATGGCCCAAGGCTAGCTCCCCAGTGGATCAGAGTTTCTCAATGGCACTATAGTGTGGTAGATACAATCTGATAGTTAAGGGAATGGATTTTTGTGTTAGATAGTTTTTAGGTTGACTCTGCAGACAAGGGGAGAGCCATGGAAAAAGGGTCTCTTACTATAAAGAGTTATTTACTTTGCCACTTATAAACAGCAGTGACTTCTGCTTTTTCATTGTTGTTATTGTTGTTGAAATTAAACTTTGCCAATGAATTAAAATTTCTAAAGCCAATTCCTTATGTTTTACTCCCTGCATCTCTCAGAGGCATCAGATTAAGGGATTAAGGCCAATTTTCAGAGACAAGCAAGATTATTAATCAGGGTGCAATCAGAAAAACAGAAATCATTCTAGGCATTTCAAACAGAACAAGATTTAATAGGGGCACAAGGTGCCTACAGATATCACTGAGAGGGTGAAGGAGCAAAAGTCAGGAGAACAACCACAGGTAGGATTCATCTAAGGAGCCAGATACTGATGCCACTACTAATACCACTGGGAGGTTAGGGACTGATAGGAGACCGTTGCTGGCCTCATAGCTTCTCTGTGGTCCTAGCAGAGTGAATTTCAGGGGAACATGGAAGCTGTATGTGACTCCCTTCCCCTCCAAGTATCTGAAGTCCACATATCTGTTAAAGCTATCAGAGGAAGAAGGGTAATTCTACCCCTTTTCTGCCTTCTAAGTCTTGTCTGAGCATGCATATTTCATTGTTGCAAACTGAACCACATTCAGTGCCTGGCTGGCATTTGAGTATGTGACCTTAAGTTCCCAAGATTCCAGCCCTGAGGGAGAACAGAGACGGGAATGGAAGAGTGTAGAGGGCCAATAGATTATTATCTATCTGGTTATTCATTTTATGTGCCTAGTCCCCAGAACCTTAGTTTTATTTCTCAGTACTGAAAATTGTAAATTGAATTGTGATGTTTCTCAGGTGAGTGTTTCTAACTAGTGTGTTATTATCATTTTGCACTGTGTGGCTGTACATATTGAATAGAGAAATTCATGATGATATTTAAAATAGATTGAGTTTTTAAAAAGTTACTATTATACTTTAAGTTCTGATATACGTGTGCAGCATGTGCAGGGTGGTGACGTAGGTACACACATGCCATGGTGGTTTGCTGCATCCATCAGATTGTTTGATTTTGAGTCAACTAGAAGTCAGCATGTATTTAGTGAAAGCTGAGAACCCAAGACCCAGTGATTACAATGCCATTAACTATATGGGACAGCAGAATAACAATAACAGTAGCAATGACCATGATAATAATAATAATGGTGTGATAATGATAGCGATTGCTTATCTTTATTGTTAACCCCTGTTCTAAGTGCTTTGCACTTACAAACACACTTGCTCCTCACCACAATCATACAAAGCAGATACCATTACTATTTTTATTTTATAGGTAGATGAAGGCACTTAACTGTGAAGTGGGTAAATAAATTTTCCAATTTCTTATAGCTAAGTAGTGGCAGAATCAAGATTTAAATCTCAAACCAGCTCTCAACCAGCACAAAAAACTTAGAAATTCTAGCAGTCATAATGGGATTTTTATTCATTTGTTCCTTTATTCTTATTTTATTGAGTGCCACTGAAGCATGAGCTTTCCCTGACTCTCCCTTCTGCTTACTCCAGTATTCTGTGATGAAATTAGTGGTTAATATTTACTGAGGGATTTCTATGTGCCAGGCACTATGCTAAAGGATTTGCGGGTAATATATAATGCAATCCTCAAAACTACTTTATGAGGATAAGAAGTTAAATAGTCTATTCAGCGTCAGAAAATGAGGATGTTCATAACAGTACTTGGATTCAAACCCTAGAGCTACATTGGCCAGTTTGGTAATTTCTAGCTAGATGTCAAGATTGAGCATGTGGCTAGTATAAAATGCGGTTAGTCTAAATTACAATGTGCTGTAAGTATAAAATACATACTGGATTTCAGACTTTTCATGCTGTAGTGCATTTGGGAGATGCAGTGGTGACTCTAACTTAAAGACTTAAAACCAGCCTCAGTCTCTTCCCAGGAGTTCATCTAACTGTTACTGAAGCATGTTGGCTACAGGGATTGGAGAAAATGTTATTAAGTGCAAAGGACTTGAGTTGGGGGTAAGGTGGGCTAGGGTATTGGGACCTCTGGGGTCAGTGAGCAGATCAATCTTGCTGAAAGGGTGTATTACAGTCAGGGTTTATTTATTGCAAATCATCCACCCTGGCTTAAGCCAAAGGAGGAAAATTATGGAATAGGTGCATGGCTATCTCTGGCCAAACAGGCAGATAGTACAGTGGGATCTCACGTGGGACTAGAACCAAGACTTTGAAACATGCCAGCAACGAAGGAAGCCACTCTCTCTTTTCTGGAGTTGCCGATTCTAGCAACTCACTTTCCCTCTCTGATTTATTGTTCTCTCTCTGTGTTGGCCAGGTTATTTTGCTTCTCTAAGCACATGATGAAAATTGGCCCCACAGTACAAATTAAGTTAACTGTAATTGCTAGGTCCCCATTCAAAATTCTCTGGAGGCACAACTTGATTGGTGAATTTTGGTCAAATATGCTTTCTTCGTTCAATTAATGAGTCAGAATATGCAAATTAAATACAATGACTGCTATAGAAGTAACTGCCTTTAATTTTTTACCTGCTCTTGCATTATACATAGATACCTTGCTCAACTCTCTCAAAATAATTTAAAAATTTTTTGCAACTCTGTAGTTATGCCACAGCTCTTAACCTAATAATGCAATACAGTTTGAGATTGTATTTAATAATGTTCCTGATTCAGGTGTTTGGAGAAGCCCTCTTGGCTTTCGTCAATATATGTATCTTTTATTTTTCCCATCTTTTATGTGTAAAAATCAACTGCACTGTGACATCGTGGATAAACCTGGAGGACATTATGTTAAAGACAAATACCACATGATCTCATATGTGGAATCTAAAAAAACCTGAACTCATAGAAACAGAAGGTAGAGTGGTGGTTACCAGTAGCTGGGAGTTGAGAGATGAGGAATACGTTGGTCAAAGGATACAAAATTTCAGTTAGATAGTATTGAGTAAGTTCAAGAGATCTATTGTACGTTATGGTGACTACAGTTAATAACAATTTATTGTATACTTGGAAACTGCAAAGTGAGATTTTCAGTGTTCTTACCACAAAAAATAATGTATGTGAGGTAATGCATATGTTAATATGGTTGATTTAGCCATTCCACAATGTATACCTAAATCAAAACATCATACTGTACACTATAAATATAGACAGTTTTTTTAAATTAAAAAATCAATTGGAATTGACAGCTTTGTTCTCTCTCTCTTCCCCCCAATACTCCTACATTCTGCTCACATATATAGGTGTTTTATAACATTTTATCAGTTTTTTTTTTAGGTAGAGTTGGACTACAAGGTTCTGGAAGGCAAGGACTGCATCTTAATTGTCTGTATGTGCATAATATATTTTCCATAAATGTGCTAAATGAAGGAATGAACACATGAATGGCACTATATTTTCCATACAAAAAAGGAAAAGTTTTACATTTTATAATCACTTGTTCAGTCATTTTTAATCCAATATATCAGTATTGCTTTTTAAATAGTTTGTGCTTTGCACTGTCTTTCTTAGATGTGGAAAATATACATGTAAGATGATTCTTAAATACTCAAAACTCATTCATGTAAGTGATAAGACTTGTCAGCTGCATTGTGCCTTTGCTCTGGAAGGACTTTTCTCAGTAGCGATCAAACCCTACTGAAATGCTCTACAAATGGCTTCTCTGAAGGGAGCCTCTAAACCAGAGAAGATTGATTCAGTCCCCTGTAGATAGCTGCCTTCTGATAGATTTCTGAATGTTTTAGGTGACTGTTAGAAAACTGACGGTTTTGTGTAACCCTTTCTCAATATTTGTACCTGGCTAGTCTAAGCTTTCTTCTTAGCCATGTTCCTGGGCATGATTATTGCCCAGAGAAACTCAAGATGAAGTGGCCAGTTGAAATGCTGCTACAGGTTTACCTACAGAAGTTGATGTTTTTGGCTTATTTAGCTGTCTACAGCATCAGATTTCCTGGAGATTAGCCAAATCTCTGCTCCACATTATGCTACAGAACTGAAACTCAAGAGTAAAATTACACTGCTGCCAATTTTAAGGCCTTGAAACCTTGACAGTAATTCTTCAGCAGCTTAATGCCGTGAATATTAAGTCAAACCTTCAAAGGTTTCTAATATAATTTATCTTCTGTACTATCTTTGTTATTAGAGTTTAATTGATTCATTTATATAAATAAACCATTTTGAAATTGCTGTATTTTAACTTCAATGAAAAATTGGCTACTTTATCCTCAAACTAAGAAAATTTCTGTCTTGACTGCAGAGAGGGCACCAAGCCATCATGAAGGATCCACCTCCATGACCCAAATACCTCCCACTAGACCCTACTTCCAACATTGGGGGTCACATTTTAGCATGAGATTTGGAGGGGACAAACATTCAAATTATATTAACGGGTAAAGTCACAGTACTCCCAAGCATTGCAAAGTATTCTGGGGCAGCCTCCTATGTCCTCAGGAACAGGAAGAGGCCCAGCTTCCACCCTGGCTTCTTGCCATGTCTCAGCGCTGGACCTGTTCCATGTCTCAAGGTTCTACTGTCTCCATACCAGGGCTCTGTCTTTGGCATAGGATTCTTGTGAGGCTTTGCATTGAGTTTTCTTTGCAGCTCTGCTACTTTTACTGTTAAATCCTGTACCTGTTTTTCAGTACAGACTGCGGCAATTAAGGTCTTTATAAACCTTACAAGGGAAATATTCTAACTTTCACAGTTTGTCTTGAATTTTTAGTTAGCTAAACTGAGACCATTATTGTTTTTGTCAAAGTTTATAAATCTATTAGGTAGAGTTAGACAACTTCATAGCCATTATAATTATCATGGGCCCTCACGTTGTTCAAGTGTCACTGGAGCACATATTCTCCTGATTTGCCTTCCATTTGCTCCTTACATCAATCTATCATAGAGTATCTTAATAAGTGTGATGCTATGCATGTCAGGGGTCATTACCTCCCAACTTACCAACAGCTATGTGATTCTTATCCCTATCTGACCATGAGAGATCTAGTCGCAGAATCTCATCCCTAGGAACTGTTTTGTAGGGCCACTTTCAATAACAATTCTCTTGGCCTAGTTTCTCCCAGAAAATGGTGCCTGAGACAAGGGCTTATAATCAGGATGTTTATATTAGAAACCTTAAAAGTGGGGCATGGAGGAAGTCAATCCAAGAGTGCATTATGGAACATGGAGGCTTGATCCTTCCAGGAAACTTTTGAGGAGATACGTAAAATACACCTCAGAATTTATTACCTTTTGTCTCCCATTGGTCAAGGTTTGCTCCCTGGTGTTAATTCCCTTCCACTTCTAATCATTTGTGTCACCAGATTGGCTGGCCTGCACATACCTCAAATGGCTAGGCAGTGGCAGAGAAGCCCAGGGGCTGAAGGTAGGCAGCATCTTTGGGGGAGTTAACATAGAGTGCTGTCAGGCTGCATCTGAGTACAGTTGATTGCTTCAGTAATGACTGGAGTAAAAAGGTGGACTTGGAGGAGGTGAACTGGGGCACAAGAGATGTCAGATACAGTTTAATCTTGTTCTGTGGCTCTAATAAATCAATAACACAAGAGTCAAACAAAAGAATGCTTCCTAAAATCTGGGTTGGTGAGCATAAGTCACTCCACATATGGGACATTAATGACCCAGTCTTGGTTTGGGTGCTTCAGTTCCTCCTTAATTCCTTCTCATCAATCATTCACAAATCTTGGTGTATAGACTCAAGTTCACGTTATTACTCGAATGTCTTGGTGCTTTAGCTAAACTAAGGCCTAATGACATTCCTGCTGCTGGCACTCAATGTGGGTTTGTGGATATAGATATGTGTTCGGTGTAATACTCCTTGGGTTGCTGATATTTTTCAGGACTGTAGGGGTATAAAAGGTGCTCCTCTATGGGCAAGGGAATGTAGAAGTGAGCTTAATTGAACTCTAATTGAGAAAAGAATCCAAAGCAAAGATATATGGCTTTAATAATGAAGATAAATTAAATCTTCTTGGGACTAAGTCATATTTCGCACCGTGTGATATTCTTGGCCAGGGAAAACAGGAGGAGATAGAAAAGGGAGAGTAATATTGTTTGGAGGTGCTCTATAGTTGATTCTGAAACACCCTCACCCCCTTTTCTTGTAAGAATACTGAAGGGAGTAAAATTGCCCAGTGGTTAAATGGAGTTTCATGATGTTTGCATCTTTCTTGCCATACTCATCAGGTTCTTGCAGCAATATCCAAGGCTAAGAGAGGCAGCGTGGAATGAAGGGAGCTATAGAAGAAACTTCTGCAATGCAGTGATAGTATCTGATTAAGGAACAGGCAGACTACTTGCACAGATTTATGGGTTATGTCAATTTTTGGAAACCCACGGCCTCCCTGTTGGCCTCTTAGTCACATTCAGTAAAAGCATCCTTTCCTTCCATGACTAAAGGGCCTGAAACTGACTATGCTTTCTTAAACCTGAGTCTTGAGGTTGGCAACAGGCCATTTTCTACCCTGCGGATCATCTGCATGCATTGGGAGTCATGCCTGCCACTTATCCTGCCCGGGTGGCCTTCTGGGATGTTTCCCTTGGCAAGAGTATCTTACAGCTGGGCTGATTATTAGTGAGTTTCTGAATTATTTATGTCAATGCTCTCTTTCATTAGTGTGAATTGTCATGAATTAGTTGTAATCAAAGAGATTTAGGTTTGGAAAACAAAAGAATGAGGTACATTTTTTAGTTTAATGTTATATGTTGGGTTTTGTCACTGTGATTAAGCCCAACAGTAACATTGCTAGGAAACACAGTTTGGTGTCTTAGAAAGGACCCTGGACTTGGAGCCAGGAGACATGGGTTCCTGGTTCTGTTCTCCCATCCTGGGCTTGGCCTTACAGTACCTTAGTGACCACCTTGTCTAATGTCTTGATACTTCAATTGAGCAGAGGCCAGGAGCTTAGTGGTAGGACCAGAAGTAGAAGTCAGATGGCTGAATTTCCTCTTTGCTTTAGTCTATATGATCTTATTGACCTGTTGTTTATTTATTTAACTCTTTGAGGTTTCAGATTTATCATCTTTTAAAATAATTACAGCTATGGACTGAGTTATGTCCTTCTTGCAAATTCATATGTTGAAGCCCTAACTCCCAATGTGACTGTGACTGTATTTGGAAGTAGGGCCTGTAGAAGGTACTTAAGGTTAAATGAAGTCATATACCTAGGGCCATAGTCCATCAGAACTGTGGCCTTATAATGAAAAAAAGAGGAAAGGATTTGTTTTGTTCTGTCTGTCATGTGAAGACACAGAGAGAAGGGAGCCATCTGGAAACCAAGAAGTGAGCCCTCACCAGAGGCTGAGCATGCTGGCACATTGATCTTGGACTGCCAGATTCGAGAACTGTGGAGAATACATTGCTGTTGTTTAAGCCATCTAATCTGTGATATTTTGTTATAACAGCCCAAGCAGACTAAACAGGTCCTATAATGGAGCATAGAATATCAGAAATAGAAAGTAACATGTCTTAGTTTGAGTTCTTCCAAAAGGTGACCCTGAGACAGGGATTAGAATAAAAACAGTTTATCTGGCAGGTGATTCCCAGGAGCAATGTTGAGGCATATATGGGGAAGTAAGAAAAGGAAGGAGGAAGATAAGAAAACAAATAGTAAGTTATCAATATGGGCAATTGGAGCTCAGTGAAACTGAAAACTCTTTGAAAGACTGTGAAATGTCTCTCAGAATTTTCTTACTGAAGGCCAAGGAAACTGATACTAACATGCCAATTCACTGCCCAGTGAAGGTACTAAGTTTCTGGCACTTCTGGCCTGTCGGGCACACACCAGCCTAACAGGCATATGTTCATGCCATTAGACAGATTTGTGCAGCAGGGCATGCATGGGAACTGTCTCAAGTGACTTTTGGGGTGACTAAAGGGACATGAGCATATATGGACAATGTCTACCATAGCAGTAATCTCACACTTTAAGGTTGATGTGGTTCGGCTCTGTGTCACCACCCAAATCTCATGTTGTAGCTCCCATAATTCCCATGGTTTGTGGAATGTGGGAGACACCTGGTGAGAGATAATTGAATCATGGGGATGGGTCTTTCCCATGCTGTTCTTGTGATAGTGAATAAATCTCACGAGATCAGATGGTTTAAAAAATGAGAGTTTCCCTGCACAAGCTCTCTCTCTGCCATCCATGTAAGACATGACTTGCTCCTCCTTGTTTTCTACCATGATTGTGAGGCCTCCCAGCCATGTGGAATGGTAAGGCCATTAAATCCTTTTCTTTTGTAAATTGCCCAGTCTTGGGCATGTCTTTATCAGCAGTGTGAAAACAGACTAATACAGAGGTGACCACCAGATATTTTGAGATCTCATTAAAATACAGATTCTGATTTGTTAGGTCTGGAGTGGGACCTGAGATTCTGCATTTCTGAGAAGCTCCCAGTGATGCCAGTATAGCTCGTCCATGGACCAGACCTTGAGTAGCAAGGAGTTACAAACTGTCTCATGATTTCAGCTCAGTTCAACAATATTTGTTGAACGCTGGCTGTGCTGGACACTGTGGATATGCTGCACTTGACATAGGGAATAGTGAGACAGGAACACAAGGGTCAGGCATTACATTCACTTTACAGACTGTTTAGTAGTTTATCTTGTTTTGATTGTCCATGATTAAATTGTGCATAACAAAAGTATATATATGTGTTTTCTTAAAAAACAGAGGAAGGCAGGATTCTTGAGTTGTTTCTGTTTCTTAGACAGAATTTCAGCCTGTTAAAATGCCAGAAACCATCAACACAAATCTTCTTCTAGGTATGTGACCTACTCTTAGTAGCAGCTTCTCTGGGACCATGACAGGATTTTCATAAAGCCCTTGCTTACTTTAACATTTTAAAATAAAAAAAAAAAAACAACTAAAGTTGTAATAAAAATGCAACATTTTTGTAGTGCTTCACAGCTTACAAAGTGCTTTCCACCACATTATCTCATTATGTCCTTTGCAGGCTTGAGAGAAATAATCTACAAATGGCATTTTAAAATAAATGTGTTGCACATTAAGGCAGGTACATTACACAGCTGGGTACATGATATTCTAGATCTAATGATGATGAAAAATGACTATGAAGAAGTCTGCCTATAAACATATACTGTGTCCTGTAGCACTTGAATAAACTCTACATTAGCTTGAAAAAGGCAGTTAAGATTCACTGTGGTTAGTTTCTCACACTAAAATTTCCAAGTCAAGGTTGAAATGTTTCTACAAGGGTCTTACAAACACCTTTGCTCTCTGTGCAGGTCTTCATTCAACCACCTGGCTTTTTAGTCTGTTGGGAGGCTTTGGGCCATCTATAAGCCCACTCTCAGGCCAAGTGCCATGAATATAGTTCATGAACAATGGAAATGCTACACAGCTGTTAACCTCCTTTGCTGGACAACCAATAGGTTTATCCAGTCAAATGAGAAAGTATAGATGAGATGATAAAGACTGCAGACATTGTAAAATGACCTGCTATAATGACCTTTGTAAAAATTTAGTGGCATATTCCCATGAACTCTAAGCACATCTATTAGATGTTATCAGTTATGTTACACCTAATTTATAGTTATACGTAAATAAAAGTGTAGATTAAAAATAATATTAATAATTTTATTTATAATAATTTCAATAACCTTGAAATATTGAATAAAAGGGAAACAGATGGATGTTATTCATAAATATTTTATCGGTGAGGATGCTGTTTGCTCTAAGAACTGGAATATTTACTAGAGCCTAAAAACAAGAATTTATTATTTATACAACTTAAGTCTGGAAATAAGTAGATCTGAGGTTTGCTGATTCAGCAATACAGTTGATATCTGGGTTTTGGGTCAGCTTCTCTGACTCTTTCAGCTTTCATCTCATGGCTGCAAAATAGGTGCCACAGCTATGAACAATCACTCACAAAAGTGAATTGAAACAGGAAAGTGGGTGTTTGCTTTATAATTTTTCTTTTGATCATGGAGAAGAATCTTTCTGAGAAGTTCCTAGTAAGTCCCCGCAAGACCTTTTGGTTAGAAGTGAGTGATATGCCCACCTCCACACCAATCACTGGTAGAGGAAATGGGATTAACATGATCATCTTGGCTAATTATGCTTCATCCTTGGATGCGGGGTTAGGGACAAAACTTCCTGAGTACATTACCTCCTGAAATATAAACAAAGTAAGTGTTGTTAGTATGAAACAAAAGAAAAATAGCTTTTGGGTAAGCAAGCAATATTTTCTGATGCATGTGTGTTCTGTTATTGCTTTCAAGATTTTTCTGTTGCCTTCTGTGATGGTTAATTCTATGTGTTAACTTGACTAAGCTAGGGGATGCTCAGATGGCTGGCAAAACATTACTTCTAGGTGAGTCTGAGAGTGTTTCCAGAAGAGATTAGCATTTTATTCAGTAGACTAAGTAAAGACAATCAACCTCACTGATGTGGACTGTGACAGGCATCATACAATCTGGTGAGGGCCTGAATAGGACAAGAAGGCAGAAGAAGGGAAAATTCACTGTCTCTCGTTGAGTTGAGACATCCATCTTCTCCTTCCCTTGGACATCAGTGCCTCTGGTTCCCGGAACACTTTGAGCTTATACCATTGTCCCTCTCATTCTCAGGCCTTGGAATTTAGACTAAGAGCCATCTCTGGCTTTTCTGGTTCTCTAGCTTGCACGATGACACAGAGTGGGACCTTTTAGCCTCCATAACTGTGTAAGGCTATTTCTATAATAAATCTCCTTTTGCATATGTCTTTGTATCTTTTTCTTTCTCTTTCTCTGGAGAATCCAAATAATACACCTTCCTAATAAAATGGTGACAAATCCAGGGATTAGAATCAAACACTAAGATTGAAAACCTTACCTCTTACTGAATTCTAGAGAAGCGTAAAAATATTTTATGGGATAAGCTGGATTTCTTGCTGGTTTGAGTTCATTATAAAATGGAAAACCTCCTGTCCAGACAGAGCTCAGCTGTGGTATGTGTCCCCACCATATTGCTACATGCCTGGGGTCTTTAGAGGGGTAGCAGGAGAAATGGCATGAGAGTAAAAATTACTAGGGGGAGTTTTTAGGTGAAAATTTCAGGAAAATTTGGGAAGTAATATGAGGTAAAAAGTAATTTAAACTAGTGGCACTGCAAGTAGGTATCTATCCCCTTCACATATTAAAAAACACAGCTTAGAATGTGAGTTAACCTATAACTGATATCTGTTTGATATCTTGTGTCTTCTTTTACAATTGTTCTGAAAGCTGTGGCTTTAGTAGGGTCCTTAAAGGTTTTTATGTTGATCCTAATGGGTAGACATAGTATTCCCACTCCACCTTCCATTCCCAAATAAAAAGGCAATCTAGGCCTGCCTGTGGGAAGGTCTTATGGAATAAAGGATGTTGGGACCTTAGTAATCAAGGTAGTCTCAAGTCTCAAGTTGACTGCCCAAGCTTCAGCCATCACATCCATATTCCAGCATGCAGGAAGGAAGAAAATGAAATAAGAAGAGGCCAGGGGGATCCAAGATTGCCAAATAAAAACAGCTCTGGAGTGCAGTCCCCAGTTAGAACAATGCAGAGGGTGCGTGAACACTGCATTTCCAAATGAGTTATTATTGCCTACAGACCAGGAGATTCCCAGGCTGAAAAGCACCATGAGTTTCCAGCATGGCTGTTTGAGCTGGCACAGTGGATCTCCACATAAAAACTCACACAAATCTGGGCAGCCATTTCAACTGGCACCTGGAATGCCTGGGAGACAGAGCTGCCCATTCAACTGAAAAAGAAAGGTGGGGGCTGAAACAGGGAACCAGGTGATCTGGCTCAGTGTGTCCCACCCCTGCAAAGACCAGCAATCTGAAACACTCTGGATTGAGAGTTTCACAGCAAGCACAGCTGGACCTGGGACAGGCCAGCTCTGTTGGGGGAAGAGCGTCTGTCATTGCTGAGGCATTCCATCATTACTGAGGCAGACCTCCATTACCGAGGCAATTCTAACTATACCTCTAAAAACAAAACCGCAAGGAAGTTCAAACAGCAGTTGTGCAGAGCACATGGCAGCTCAGCAATGCCTCTGCTGGCAGACTGTCACTAGGCTACCTCCTTGCTGGGCAGGGCAGCTCTGAAAAAAGGCAGCAGCATATCAGTAACTTACAGATAAAGCCCCACCTTCCCAGGACAGAGCACCAGGCAAAAAAGGTGGTTATGAGTTCCATTGCAGCAGACTTAAATGTACCTGCCCAGCAGTTCTAAATAGAACAGTGGAGCTCACCGCTCAACACTTGAGCTCCTATAAGGGACAGACTGTCTCCTTAAGTGGCTCCCTAACCCCTGTGCATCCAAAGAGTCACCTCATAAAGGAGAGTTCAGGCTGACATTTGATGGGTATCCTTCTGGGATGAAGATAACAGAAGAAGAAACTGGCAGCAACCCTTACTGTCCTGCAGCCACCACAGGTGATCCCCAGGCAAGCAGGGTTGGGAGTGGACCTCCAGCAGTCCTACAGCAGAAGGGTCTCACTGTTAGAAGGAAAACTAAAAAACAGACAGAAATAACTTCATCATCAACAAAAAGGATGTCCACTCAGAGACCCCATCCAAAAGTCAGTAACTACAAAGACTGCAGGTAGATAAATCCACAAAGATGGGAAGAAACCAGTGCAAAGAAAGAAACACACACAAGGAAGAAAACACACAAAACCAGAACACCTCTCCTCCTCCAAGGGATCACAACTCATCATCAGCAAAGGAACAAAGCTGGATGAAGAATGAGTCTGATGAATTGACAGAAACAAGCTTCAGAAGGTGGGTATTAACAAAATTCTCTGAGCTAAAAGAACATGTTCTAATCAAATGCAAAGCAACTAAGAACCTTGAAAAAAGGTTTGATGAAATGCTAATGAGAATAAACAGCTTAGAGCAGAATATAAATGACTTCCTGGAGCTGAAAAACACAACATGAGAACTTTATGAAGCATACACAAATTTCAATAGCTGAATCAACCAAACAGAAGAAAGAATATCACAGACTAAAGTTCAACTCAATGAAATAAAACAAGAAGGCAAGATTTGAGAAAAAAGAGTGAAAAGAAATGAACAAAGACTCCAAGAAATATGGGATTATGTGAAAAGACCTAATCTATGTTTAATAGGTGTGCCTGAATGTGATGGAGAGAATGAATCCAAGCTGGAAAACATGCTTCAGGATATTATTCAGGAGAACTTCCCAATTCCCCAACCTAGCAAGGCAGGCCACCATTCAAGTCCTGGAAATACAGAGAACACCACAAAGATATTCCTCAAGAAGGGCAACCCCAAGGCACATAATTATCACCAGGGTTGAAATGAAGGAAAAAATGCTAAGGGCAGCCAGAAAGAAAGCTCAAGTTACCCACAAAGAGGAGCCCATCAGACTCACAGCAGATCTCTCGAAAGAAATCCTACAAGCTGGAAGAGAGTGGGGGACAATATTCAACATCCTCAAAGAAAAGAACTTTCAACCTAAAATTTCATATCAGCCAAACTGAGCTTCACAAGTGAAGGAGAAATAAAATCTTTTACAAACAAGCAAGTACTCAGAGATTTTGTCATGACCAGGCCTGCCTTACAAGAGCTCCTGAAAGAAGTACTAATCATAGCAAGGAACAGCCAGTACCAGCCACTCCAAAAACATACCAAATGGTAAAAAACATTGACACAATGAAGAAACCGCATCAACTAATGGGCAAAATAACATCAAAATGGCACAATAAATTTACACATAACAATATTAACCCTAAATATAAATGGCCTAAATGCACCAATCAAAAGATACAGAATGGCAAATTGGATAAAAAGTCAAAACCCATTGGTGTGCTGTATCCAGGAAATGCATCTCACATGTAAGGACACACATAGGTGCAAAAAAAAGGGATGAAGGAAGATTTACCAAGCAAATGGAGAACAAAAAAAAAAAAAAAAAAAAAAAAAAGGAGTTGCAATCCTAGTCTCTGATAAAATAGACTTTAAACCAACAAAGATCAAAAGAGACAAAGAAGGACATTACATAATGGTAAAAGGATCAATGCATCAAGAAGAACTAACGATCCTAAATATATATGCACACAGTGCAGGAGCACCCAGATACATAAAGCAAGTTCTTAATGACCTACAAAGAGACTTAGACTCCCGCACAATAATAGTGGGAGACTTTAATACTCCACTGTCAATATTAGACAGATCAATGAGAGAAAATTAACAAGGTTATCCAGGACTTGAACTCAGCTCTGGACCTAGCAAACCTAATAGATGTATACGGAAATCTCCACCCTGAATTCACAGAATACACATTTTTTCTCCACATCACATTGTACCTGCTCTAAAATTGACTACTTAATTGGAAGTAAATCACTCCTCAGCAAATGCAAAAGAAGGGAAATTATAACAAATGGTCTCTCAGACCACAGTGAAATCAAATTAGAACTCAGGATTAAGAAACTAACTCAAAACCACACAACTTCATGGAAACTGAACAACTTGCTCTTGAATGTTGACTGGATAAACAGTGAATTGAAGGCAGAAATAAAGATGTTCTTAAAAACCAATGAGAACAAAGACACATATCAGAATCTCTGGGACATATTTAAAGCAGTGTCTAGAGGTAAATTTATAGCAATAAATGCCCACATGAGAAGAAAGGAAAGATCTAAAATCAACACCCTGTCATGAAAATTGAAAGAGCTGGAGGAGCAAGATAAAAAAAAACTCAAAAGCTAGCAGAAGACAAGAAATAACTAAGATCAGAGCAGAACTGAAGGAGAGAGAGACACAAAAACCTTTCAAAAAAATCAATAAATCCAGAAGCTGGTATTTTGAAAAGATCAACAGAATAGACAGATCACTAGCCAGATTAATAAAAAAGAAAAGAGAGAATAATCAAATAGATGCAATAAAAAATGATAAAGGGGATATCACCACAGATTCCACAGAAATACAAACTACCATCAGAGGTTACTACAAACAACTCTATGCACACAAACCAGTAACCTTGGAAGAAATGGATAAATACCTGGACACTTGCACCCTCCCAAGCCTAAACCAGGAAGGAGTCAAAACAATGAATAGACAAGCAACAAGGGCTGAAGTTGAGGCAGCAATTAAGAGCCTACCAACCAAAAAAAGCCCAGGTCCAGATGGGTTCACAGCTGAATTCTACCAGACATACAAAGAGGAGCTGGTACCATTCCTTCTGAAATTATTCCAAACAATCCAAAAAGAGGGAATCCTTCCCAAATCATTTTATGAGACCAAAGTCATCCTGATAACAAAACCCAGTGGAGACTCAACAGAAAAAAAGAAAGCTTCAGACAAAATTCAACAGCTCTTTATGCTAAAAACTCTCAATAAACTAAGTATCGATGGAATGTATCTCAAAATAATAAAAGCTATTTATGACAAACCCACAGCCAATATCATACTGAATGTGCAAAAACTGGAAGCATTCCCTTTGAAATCTGGCACTTGACAAGGATGCCCTCTCTCACCACTCCTATTCAATGTAGTATTGTAAGTTCTAGCCAGAGCAATCAGGCAAGACAAAGAAATAAAGGTATTCAATTAGGAAAGGAGGAAGTCAAGTTGTCTCTATTTGCAGACAACATGATTGTCTATTTAGAAGACCCCATTGTCTCAGCCCAAAATCTCCTGAAACTGTTAAGCAACTTCAGCAAAGTCTCAGGTTACAAAATTAATGTGCAGAAATCACAAGCATTCCTATACACCAATAACAGACTTAGAGCCAAATCAAGAATGAACTACCATTCACAATTGCTACAAAGAGAATAAAATACCTAGCAATAAAACTAACAAAGGAGGTAAAGGACTCTTCAAGGAGAACTACAAACCACTGATCAAGGAAATAAGAGAGGACACAAACAGATGGAGAAACATTCCATGCTCATAGTTAGGAAGAATCAATATTGTCAAAATGGCCATACTGCCCAAAGTAATTTACAGTTTCAGTACTATCCCCATCAAGCTACCTATGACCCTCTTCACAGAACTGGAAAAAGCCATCTTAAACCTCATATGGAACCAAAAGAGAGCCCGCATAGCCAAGTCAATTCTAAGCAAAAAGAACAAAGCTGGAGGCATCACACTGTCAGACTTCAAACTATACTGCAAGGCTACAGTAATCAAAACAGCATGGTACTGATACCAAAAATGATCTATAGACCAATGGAACAGAAAAGAGGCCTTGGAGATAGTGCCACACGTCTACAACCATCTGATCTTTCAAAAATATGACAAAAACAAGCAATGGGGAAAGGAATCCCTGTTTAATAAATGGTGTTGTGAAAACTAGCTAGCCATGTGCTGAAAGCAGAAACTGGACCCCTTTTTGTCACCTTACACTAAAATTAACTCCAGATGGATTAAAGACTTAAACATAAGGCCTAACAGTATAAAAACACTAGAAGAAAACCTAGGCAAAACTGTTCAGGACATAGGCATAGGCAAGAACTTTGTGACTAAAACAACAAAAGCATTGGCAACAAAAGCCAAAATAGATAAATGGGATCTAATTAAACTTCAGAGCTTCTGTACAGCAAAAGAAACAATCATTAGAGTTAATTAGCAACCAACAGAATGGGAAAAAAATTTTGCCATCTACCCATGTGATAAAGGGCTAATATCCAGAATCTACAAATAACTAAAACAGATTTACAAGAAAAAAAACAAACCCATTCAAAAGTGGGCAAAGGATATGAACAGACACTTTTCAAAAGAAGATATGTATGAGCCCAACAAACATATGAAAAAATGCTCATCATCACTGGTCATTAGATAAATGCAAATTGAAATCATATTGAGGTAAGATCTCAATACCATTATGCCAGTTAGAATGGTGATCATTAAAAAATCTGGAGACAACAGATGCTGGAGAAGATATGGAGAAATAGGAACACTTTTACACTGTTGGTGGGAGTGTAAATTAGTTCAACTATTGTGGAAGACAGTGTGGCAATTCCTCAAGGACCTAGATGCAGAAATTCCATTTGACCCAGCAATCTTATTACTGGGTATATTTCCAAAGGATTATAAATAATTCTATTATAAAGACACATGCACACATATGTTCATTGTGGCACTGTTTACAATAGCAAAGACCTGCAACCAACCCAAATGCTCATTGATGATAGACTGGACAAGGAAAATGTGACACATATACACCGTGGAACACTATGCAACCATAAAAAATGATGAGTTCTTGTCCTTTGTAGAGACATGGGTGAATCTGGAAACCATCATTATCAGCAAACTGACACAAAAACAGAAAAGCAAACACCACATGTACTCACTCATAGGCGGGTGTTGAACAATGAGAACACATGGACACAGGGAGGGAACCATCACACACTGGGGTCTGTTGGGGGGACTAGGGAAGGGACCATGGGGAGTCAGGAGGTTGGGGAGGGATAACTGGGGGAGGAATGCCAAATGTAGGTGACGGTGGGGGGAATGGAGGCAGTAAACCACATTGCCATGTATGTACCTATGCAACAATCCTGCATGTTTTGCACATGTACCCCAGAACCTAAAGTGCAATAAAATATATGTATATATGTGTATGTATGTATGTATGTGTGTATATGTGTGTGTGTGTGTGTGTGTGTGTGTATAAAGAAGAGGCCAAGGAGGAGTGTTAGCTCGTTTCTTAAGAGTGATTCTCAGTAACTGCCTCATGACATTAATCAAAATTAATCAGGTTGCCCACTAGCTATAGGGGAGTCTGGTCAATGTAGTCTTTATTTTGAGTGGCTGTGCACTTAACTAGCAAGCTATTGCTATGAAAAAAAAGGAGACTGGTTGGTGGCTGACAAGACAGCCAAATAGGGACAGCTCTGGTCTGCAGCTGTCAGTGAGATCAACAAAGAAAGTGGGTGATTTCTGCATTTCCAACTGAGGTACCTCATTAATCTCATTGGAGTTAGTTAGTGCGTGCAGCCCATGGAGGGCGAACTGAAGCAGGGTGGGGTGGGGGTTGCTTCACCTGGGAAGTGCTAGGAGCTGGGGAACTCCCTCTCCTAGCTAAGGGAAGCCCTGAGGGACTGTGCTGTGAAGAACAGTGCACTCCAGCCCAGATACTACACTTTTCCAACAGTCTTTGCAACCTGCAGACCAGGAAATTCCCTCAGGTGTCTATGCCACCAGGGACCTGGGTTTCAAGCAGAAAATTGGGCAGCTGTTTGGGTAAACACTGAACCAGCTGCAGAAGTTTTTTTTCATACCCCAATGGCACCTGGAATGTCAGTGAGACAGAACCATTCAGTCCCCTGGAAAGGGGGCTGAAGCCAGGGAGCCAAGTGGTCTACCTCAGCAGATCCCACCTCCATGGAGCCCAGCAAGCTAAGAGCCACTGGATTGAGATTCTTGCTGCCAGCACAGCCATCTGAAGTTGACCTAAGATGATCAGGCTTGTTGGGGGGAGGTGTGTCTTCCATTAGTGAGGCTTGAGTAGGCAGTTTTCCCCTCACAGTGTAAACAAACCCATAGGGAATTTCAAACTGGGTGGAACCCACCACAGCTTGGCAAAGCCGTTATAACCAGACTGCCTCTCTAGATTCCTGCTCTCTGGGCAGGGCATCTCTGAAAGAAAGGCGGCAGCCCTAGTCAGGAGCTTATAGATAAAACTCTCATCTCCCTGGGACAGGGAACCTGTGGGATGGGGCAGTTGTGGGTGCAGCTTCAGCAGACTTAAATGTTTTGCTTGCCAGCTCTGAAGAGAGCAGTGGATCTCCCAGCACAGTGCTTGAGCTATGCTAAGGGACAAACTGCTTCCTCAAGTGGGTCCCTGAGCCGGTGCCTCCTGACTAGGAGACAACTTCAAGTAGGAGTCAACAGACACCTCATACAGGAGAATTCCAGCTAGCATCGAGGGCGGGTGCCCTTCTGGGACAAAGCTTCCAGAGGAAGGAGCATGCAGCAATCTTTGCAGTTCTGCAGCCTCTGCTGGTGATACCAAGGAAACAGGGTCTGGAGTGGCCCTTCAGCAAAACCTGGAGCAGAGAGGCCTGAGATTTAGAAGGAAAACTAACAAACAGAAAGAAATATCATCAACATCAACAAAAGGGATGTTCACACAAAAACCCCATCTGAAGGTCAACATCAAAATCCAAAGGTAGATACATCTATGAAGATGAGGAAAAACCAGTGCAAGAAGGCTGAAAATTCCAAAAGCCAGAGCACTTCTTCTCCAAAGGATGACAACTCCTCGCCAACAAGGAGTTGTCATCCTTTGGAGAAGAAGTGTTCCTCCAACAAAACTGGATGGAGAATGAATTTGATGAATTGACAAAAGTAGGCTTCAGAAGGTAAGTAATAACAAACTCCTCTGAGCTAAAGGAGCGTGTTCTAACCCAAAGCAAGGAAGGCAAGAACCTTGAAAAAAGGTTAGACAAATTGCTAGCTAGAGTAATCAGTTTGGAGAAGAACATAAATGACCTGATGAAGCTGAAAAACACAGCATGAGAACTTCGTGAAGCATACATAAATATCAATAGCTGAAGCAATTAAGCAGAAGAAAGGATATCAACGATTGAAGATCAACTTGATGAAATAAAGTGTGAAGACAAGATTAGAGGAAAAAATGAAAAGGGGCCGGACACAGTGGCTCACACCTATAATCCCAGCACTTTGGGAGGCCGAGGTGGGTGGATCACCAGGTCAAGGGATCAAGACCATCCTGGTCAACATGGTGAAACCCTGTCTCTACTAAAAATACAAAAATTAGCTGGGCATAGTGGCGTGTGCCTGTAGTCCCAGCTACTCTGGAGACTGAGGCAGGAGAATTGCTTGAACCCAGGAAGCGGAGGTTGCAGTGAGCCGAGATTGCGCCATTACACTCCAGCCTGGGTAACAAGAGTGAAACTCCATCTCAAAAAAAAAAAAAAAAAAAAAAAAAAAAGAAGGAACAAACAAAGCCTCCAAGAAATATGGGACTATATGAAAAGACCAAACCTATGTTTGATTGATGTACCTGACAGTGACAGGAAGAATGGAACCAGGTTGGAAAACACTCTTCAGGATTATCCAGGAGAACTTCACAAACCTAGCAAGACAGGCCATCATTTAAATTTGGGAAATACAGACACCACCACAAAGACACTCCTCAAGAACAACCCCAAGATATATAATCATCAGATTCACCAAGGTTGAAATGAAGAAAAAAAATATTAAGGACAGCCAGAGAGAAAGGTTGTGATATCCACAAAGGAAAGCCCATCATACTAACAGGGGATCTCTCAGCAGAAACCCTATAAGCGAGAAGAGAGAGGGGGTTAAAGGAAAATAGGAATGCTTTTACACTGCTGGTGGTAGTGTAAATTAGTTCAACTATTTTGGAAGACAGAGTGGTGATTTTTCGAGGATCTGGAACCATAAATACTATTTGACCCAGCAACCCCATTACTGGGTACGTACCCAAAGAATTAGAAATCATTCTGTTATAATGACACATGCACTCGTATGTTTATTTGCAGCACTACTTACAATAGCAAAGACTTGGAACTAATCCAAATGCCCATCAATGTTAGACAAGATAAAATGTGGCACATATACACCATGGAATACTATGCAGTGTAAAAAAGGATGAGTTTACAACCTTTGCAGTGACATAGATGAAGCTGGAAACCATCATTCTTGGCAAACTCACACAGGAATAGAAAACCAAACACCACATGTTCTAACTCATAAGTGGAACTTAAACAATGAGAACATATGGCTACAGGGAGGGGAACATCACATTTCAGGGCCTGTAGTGGGGTGGGGGGTTAGGGAAGGGATAACATTGGGAGAAATACCTAATGTAGATGAGGGGTTGATGGGTGCAGCAAACCAACACGGCGCATGTATACTGCATGCTCTGCACATGTATCTCAGAACTTAAAGTATAATAACAAAAAAAAAAAAAAGAAAAAAGAGTATCTATTTGGGGAAACAACTCAAAAGGGGTTGTTTCAGATTGAGACTCCTCTCTGTAAGTGGGAAATGGACTGGCAGTTTTATGCCTTTACTTTTGTTAATGTGATTTATTTAGCATGACATATCATTTTATTCCACTTGCATCTCACATAACTCCCCCTAACTCCTTCACTGTCTACTAAAATTTTACTCACCTTCAAGGTTCAATTCAGTGCCACTTCCTAAAAAGAGTAGTTTTGGATCTCACCAATTACAACTAACTTCTCCTGTGCTCTACAGCACTTTTGTCCTACTCTTATTATAGCAAAGTGTTCATTTTGTTTCACATTATCAGAAGTTATTTATTTTTTCCTTTAGATTATAAATTTCCTGAGGGCTGGGTCCTGGATTTAATCATCTCCAAATACATACAGTGCCTACATGAAAGAGAAATAAGCTCATATCTTATTTAAACTGATGTAATTTTGTACTTTTTACCACTCACAGCTAAATATAATCTGAACTAATATAAGATCCTTTCCTTTTCCTTTTACAGAAATGGGCACCACTCTATTTCTAAAAAGGGCTAGAACATTAAATGAATGTTAATGAATGGAAGGAGATTGGAAAATATTTTTAAATTGGCGCTAAGATGTGTTCCCAATTTTCAGTGTTAGAGGAACTGGCGTGGTGGAAAGGAATAAAGTGGGCTTCGGGATCTGCAATGCCTGGTTCAAAGTCTTGGTTGAGTGACTTATAGATATCTGATCTCCTGTAAGGAAATTATTTTCCTTAAGCCTAAGTTTGTACATTGAGAATGAAAGTATTTACTTTGTAAGGCTGTTTTGAGTATTAGGTAAGATGTCTGTAAAGAGCTTGGCACTTAGGAATTATACTCAATTCTTGATTATTGTTATAAAAATCATACTATAGACTTGTAATGATTAAGAAAAAAGTTCTGTGTTTCCCTATCCCAGAGCCACAAGATCCCCTGATTACACACTTGTTAGAACAGGGCTCTTGAAAGGAGATTTGCCAAAGAAAGCAAGAAATGTTATTACTGGTTACAGAAATTGAGGCAATATTATTTATAACCCTGTAATTGAGATAATATTTGACATATTGACATGGACAACATTCCTCCAACATCCATTTAAAAGTCTCCAGATGAAAAACTTAGACCTAAAGTACAGGCACTCATTGATGTTTTTAATAGTCATAGTGACATGTAAGGTAATAATAAAAATGATGAAAATGGCAATTCGATTGAAATGTGGGCTGAAGCATACCTATTAAATTGGATCCATAGTTAAAATAGTCTGGAATTTTCATAGTTCTCTAAGGAGGAACAGTTAAATTCCAGATTTTGTCTTTATTGGCAGCAATATAGAAGTTATGCACATCACAGACCAAAAGCAATCAGTGACACAGCAGTCAGAACTTCAAGGTCAGAATAAAAAAAGGAGATGCTATAATTCTAAGGAAAATTGGGGAAGCTTATGTAAAAGACTTGGTTAAAAAATGATTTGTAAACTCTTCAAAGCATAGAACTGACTTTTTTGATTATGCAACATGTAAAGTCTCCATAAAGCTTTTGGTATACTTTGAGGCTAACATCTATCACAAATATAGGGCTTTTCGGTTTACAAAATGCTTTGATATTATCTTAACTCATTTCGGTATTATTATTAGTTTTCTATTGCTGCATCACAAATTACTACACACTCAATGGTTTAAAATAGCACACATTATTTTCCCACAGTTTCTGTGGATCAGGAGTCTGAAAACAACTTAACTGGGCCCTCTGCTTAGGGTCTCACAAGCTGTAATTAAGGTGTCAGCTAGGTTCCATTACCATATAGTGGACCAACTGGGAAAGAACCTTCATTCAAGCTCAGTTTATTGGTAGAATTCATTTCCTTGTGGTTGGAGGGCTGAGAGCCCCAGTTTTTGGAGCTCTCAGCTACTAAGCCTTTAGCTTCCTGGCTAGCATGACTTCCTGGAAGCAGCTATCAGTTTCTGGAGGCCATTTATGGTACCTTGGCATGTGGGCTTTCTCAACATGGCTTAAAGAGTCTTCAGAGAAAGTCTACTAGCAAGATGGAATCTTTATAACTAATGTAATCATGGGAGTCACCTCCTGTAACTTTCACCATATTCTCCTGGTAAGAAGAAAGTCACATGTCCTGCTCACATTAAACAGAATTGAGATTAAACAAAAGCATAGACACCAGGAGACCAGGATCTTAAGGGTCCACCAATGAGTCTGTCTGCCACAATTATTTACACAGTCTTTTGAGTTAGGCTGGGTAGATGTTCTTACTTCTGTTGTGCAGGTGAAGACACTGATGTTCAATTGGAAAGGTTAAATAAACTGATGCTCAAGATGACACAGTTAATAAAAGATAAGATTAGACTTAACTCCTAGTTCCATGATCCAGATGTGAGCATTTAACCATCTTATGTATCTTTGTATCTTTCGTTAGTTGTATTTCTAGGTATTTTATTCTCTTTTTAGCAATTGTAAATGGGTGTTCACTCATGATTTGGCTCTCTGTTTGTCTGTTGTTACAAAACTTAAAAAAAAAAAAAGACAAACGAGAGTGACATATCATTAACCAGACTAAGAAAAAAGGGGAGAAGACCCAAATGAATAAGATTAGGAATGGAAAAGGAGATGTCACAATGGGTACCACAGACATACTAAAAATTATGAGACTACCAGGAACAACTACATACCAATAAATTTGAAAACAGGACAGAAATGAATAAATTCTTGGGCACATACAATCTGCTGAGATAGAATCTAGAAGGAAAATAGAAGACTAGAACAGATCAATTACAAGTAACAACACTGAATCAGGAAAATAAAAATCTTCCAACATAGAGAAATCCGGAACTGAATGACTTCACTGATGAATTCTACCATTTAAGAAAGAATTAATGCCAATTATTCTCAGAAAATGGAATCAGAAGGAATCTTCTAAACTTAACTTTACGAGGGCAGCATAACTCTATACCAAAACTAGACAAGGACACAACATAAAAATACAACTACAGGCAATGTCCTTGATGAACATAGATGCAAAAATTCTCAACAAGATACTAATAAACTGAATCTAACATCACATCAAAAAGAAAATATACCATGATCAACTGGGATTTATCCCAGAAATGCAAATATAGTCCTACATATGCAAATACATAAACATGATTTATCACATCAACAGAATGAAGGTCATAAACTATATGATCAACTTAATAGCTGTAGAAAAAACGCTTGATAAAACTGAACATTCCTTCATGATAAAAACTTAATAAATTAGGTAAAGAGAGAAAGTACCTCAACATGAAAAAGGCCATATATGACAAACCTACATCTAAAATTATACTGAATGGGGAAAAGGTGAAAGCTTTTCTTCTAAGAACTGGAGCAACACAAAGTGCCTCCTTTAACCACTCTTATTCAGCATAGTATTGGTTCATAATAGCCAGAGCAAGTAGACAACAGAAAAAAATTAAGGGCATCCAAATTGGACAGGAGAAAGTCAAATTGTCCCTGTTTGTTTGCAGATGACATGATTTAAACATATAGAAAAACCTGTAGACTCTACCAAAAAACTCAGAAATGATAAATGAATTCAGTAAAGTTGTAGGATACAAAATCAAAACACAAAAATCAGTAATGTTCTAAACACAAATAGTGAACTAGATAAAAAAGAAATTAAGAAGGCAATCTCATTTACAATAACTATAAGAAAAAATACCTAGAGATAAATTTAACCAAGGAGGCAAAAGATCTCTACAAGAAAAACTACAAAACACTGATAAAATAAATAGAAGAGGATACAAAAAATTGGAAAAACCTCCCATGTTCATGTATTGGAATAATTAATATTTTAACCATACTACTCAAAGTAATCTACAGATTCAATGCAATTCTTATTGAAATACCAATGACATTCTTCATAAAAATAGAAAAACCGATCCTAAAATTCATATGGAACCACAAAAGACCCAAAATAGCCAAAGTAATTCTGAGCAAAAGATTGGAGCCATCACAGTACCAAACTTCAAAATATACTGCAAAGCTATAGTAACGAAAAGAGTTTGGTACTGGCATAATAACAGAAACATGGACCAGTGGGACACAATAGAGAGACCCCAAATTAATTCATGTATCTTCAGCCAATTGATTTTTGAGAAAGATGCTAATCATACTCATTAGGGAGAGGAGAATCTTTTTAAGAAATGGTGCCGGGAAAATTGGATATCTATATGCAGAAGAATAAAACTAGACCTTTACCTCTCATCCTGTACAAAAATTAACCAAGTGGATTAAATACTTAAATTTAAGACCCAAAATTATAAAACTACTAAAAGAAAACTCAGGAGAAATGCTTCAGGACGTTGGTCTGGGAAAAGATTTTATGAACGAGATCTCAAAAGTGGAAGCAACAAAAGCAAAAATGAACAAATGAGATTACATCTAACTAAAAATCTGCACAACAAAAGAAACAAGCAAAGGAAGAAAATATTTGCAAGCTATTTTTTTCCCAGCAGGAGATTAATATCCAGAATATACAAGAAACTCAAACATTTCAACAGCAAAAAATCCAAGCAACCCAAGTAAAATATGGAGAAATGATCTGAATAGGTATTTCCCAAAAGAAAACTTAAAAATGGCTAACAGCTGTCAAAAAATGCTCAGCATTACTAATCAACTGGAAGATGCATGCCAAAACCACAATGTGGTATTATCTCATCCTAGTTAGAATGGCTATTACAGAAAAGGCAAAAAATAACAAATGCTGGTGAAAATACAGAGGAAAAGGAACTTACACACTGTTGGTGGGAATATAAACTAGGATAACCACTATGGATAACAATTATGGAGGTTTCTCAAAAAACTGCAAATAGAACTACATGATCCAGTAATCCCACTACTGATTATTTATCCAAAGTAATGGAAATCAGTAAATCAAAGACATAGCTGCACCCCTATGTTTATTGAAGTACTATTTACAATAGCTAAGATATAGAATCAACCTAGGTGTACAATATATACACAGTGGACTATTCAGTGATAAAAAAGAATGAAATCTTGTCGTTGATGGCAACATGGATAGAATTGGAGGACATTGTGTTAAGTGAAATAAACCAAGAACAGAAAGGTAAACCTGTATGTTATCACTCATATACAGAAGCTAAAAAAAGTTGATCTCATAGAAGCAAGTAATAAAACAGAGGATACTAGAGGCTGATAAGGGTAGAGGGAAGGGAGGATAGATGGATACTTGTTACAGATACAAAATTACAACTCGATGGAAGGAATAAATATTAGTGTTCTCTAGCACTGTAAGATGACTATAATTAACAATAATAAATATTTTCAAATAGAAGGAGAATATTGAATGTTCCCAATACAAAGAAATGATTAATGTGTGAGATAATGGATATGCTAATTGCTCTGATCTATTTATTATGTGTATTGAAACATCATATTTCTCTAAAGAAAACTTACATATGTCTAACAGCTATCAAAAAATGCTCAGCATCACTAATTAACTGGAAAATGCAAGCCAAAACCACAATGAGGTATTATCTTATTCTATTTGGAATGGCTATTAACAAAAAGGCAAAAAATAATATGTACCCTATAAATATGTACAATTTTTATTTTTTAAATTAAAAAAATTTATTATTATTTTTTTTGGTAGAGACAAAGTCTTGCCATGTTTTCCAGGCTGGTCTTGAACTCCTGGCCTCAAGTGATCTTCTCACCTTGACCTCCCAAAGCGTTTAGAGTTACAGACATGAGCCACTGTGCCAGGCCAATTTTTATATTTCAATTTAAAAAATAAAAAATAAAAAAATACTTCTTGTATACATGTGTGCAATATCAGCACACTCATCTCCTTGAACGCAGAATTACCTCTTTGTCACTATATTACACAGGTTAGGTTAGATTCTCTGTGGTAACAAGGCAACTCCAAAATTTCAATGGCTCAAAACAAGAAAATTATTTTTTATTGCTCATACAACATATCCAGTGAAGGTCAGCTGGATGCTTTGTTCCATATCTTCCTACTTGAGAATCCAGGCTGATGTGATGGTGTAGCCACCATCTTGAATGGGGTTAATCATCCTGCTGGAAGGAAAAGAGAGCTCTCTGGTGAGTTCAGCAGTGGCAATTAAATACTCTAACCTGGAAATGATATGTACAATATCTGTTTAAAACTCTTGGGACAGAACTAGTGACATGGCTCTATCCAATTGCAAAGGAGCCAGAAAGTCCAATTTAACACTTTTCCCAGATGTGGGGAGACCCAGAAAGGACGGGGGTATAATTGGTGAAATAATTACTACCACACCCATGACACTTTGCCACAATGAACTGAATGTTTATGTCTCCCTCTCCCCCATTTCACATATTGAAATCCTCACCTTCAAGGTGATGGTATTAGGAGGTAGGGCTATTGGGAGGTGATTAGGTCATGAGGGTAAAACCCTCACGAATAGGATTAGTACCCTTATAAAGGTGATCCCAGAGAGATCCCTTGCCCTTTCCACCATGTGAGGATACACAGAAAAAACACTATTTATGAACCAAAAAGCAGGCCCTCAGCAGACATGGAATCTGTTGGACTTGGATTCCATGTCTGCTGAGGAAGATCCTTGATCTTGGACTTCTCAGCCTCCAGAACTGTGAGAAATAAATTTCTGTTGTTTACAAGCTACCCGATTTGTGGCATTTTAAAAGTAGCAGACTGAATGTGCTAAGACATCAACCTACCTCAAAAGGAGCCCCTTGCATCTTTGCATTTTTTATGGCCTTAGTCCAAAGTCCCTCAGATGATCTGTCTTACACTCTGCTCCCAGACCTGTTTTTGACAGCCCAAGCTTTTGTCGTCTCAACTTATTTATTTCTTCAGACGTGTATCTCTCCTAAAACCTGAGGTTTGCAACTGCTTCTCTAGGTCTGGTTTCCGCTTTTTTTTTTTTTCTTGATCACAATTTTTACTTTGTATTCTTAATGACATTGTGTTCAGTCATTCTGGGTAAACATTTCATCAAGTCTTGCTGCAGCCTTGGGCCCTAAACCTAGACTCAGATCACATAAGCCAATGCCTCTATGAAGCTGAGCTAGTCATTAATAACACCGTAATGAATGTCATGTGTAGGAATAATATAATTATATTACTAAGTATTCCCTTGAGCTCCTTTCTTCAGTGATACTAAGGGAACTGATCTAAATTTAATTAGCAAGTATCGTAAAAAGGAAACATCAATGGAAAAAATGGATCAAAGTATTAAACATGACTGAACCCAGCAGGAAAGTATATCTGACCATTCTCAAGGTGGATAATTATCTGAAGAAAAGTGAACAACACAAACTTATCAGTTGCACATCTATTTTGGCTCAATGTGAAAGCTGCAACAAGTGAGCTAAAATGTTAACGACATGGTAAATCATCTTAGAAGAATGTTCTATTAGTACAACATCTCAATGGCTGCCTTCATTGCTGTAACAATATACCAAAGAATAAAGAAGCAACTGGGCTAAATATGTTCAGAGTGGAGGAAACATTTTTCATCCTAAAATCTATTTTATTTAATAATTTTAGGCATTTCTATTAACTCATAGACTAAACTGCACACAACCTCATTGTGCATAACTTTCATTGCCACTATAGCATATAAAAGAAACTTGCTTGTGAACAAGTAAAATGGTGGGTTAGGAGAGATAGGAATTCTGGGAAACATCTCCTTTATTAAGACAAAACCCACAACCTCTAAGATTTAGCCCCAAATAGAGTACATGTTGGTTAAGAGGTGACTGGATTGAGTGAGCCTCTTCTGCTTTTGACATTCTCCCATTTTGATTGTGCCTGTAGTCTGACCACGCAGCCCTTGATCTCTGCGTCTCTTCTGGTTTAGTTTTAAGGCTCCAATTCACACCTAAGCAAAAGTTCTTTCCCTTAGTTTTCCCTAACATAGCCAAGACAATCTGAAACATATATATACATAAATGAATATTGTATAAAGTTTATAAGTATACTTTAGAGAACAAACAGGCACATAAACCTTTACAATTTACAAAGCAGAGGTTTCTGATCCTTTCTATAGTTTGGTCATTGCTAGAGCTTGTCAGCCGTGCAACCTTACATTCCCTGTCTTGCTATCTTAATCTGAGTTTACCTAGAAGGAGACCCTAAAATGTGGCTCTGTGTTTGACTGGATTTGAGGGAGTGGAGAAGTGAGAGAGGCAAGCGGTGGAAGCCAAGAGAGTTAAAGAGTGGGTTTCTGCGATGGGCAGTTGGGGTTTAATTCCACTGAGGACTGTCTGAGACAGTGTGGGTCCTGCTTAAGGGAGAGGAAGGTGGGGTATTTATCCACTAACTCCCAGCCCTCATTGTTGAGAATTGGTCCTGGGGTGTTAACTCTCGAACACTTTGGGTTTGCCCTGCATGAACACATTCCTGGAGAAAGTCTTCAGGCAGTGAGAGGAAGGTGCTTGATGAAGAAAACCATTAAGACATGCATGTGAACTCTCCAGGGGCACCAACGCATCAGCTAAAAGGAGCCTTACGGGGCTAGGGCAACCTCCTGGCTTCTAACTAAGGTTCTAACTGCGTTGCTCCTGGCATTTCTCCTAGCCATCTGACTTCTGTATCTCACGAGACTAGTGCCTGGCACCTGTAATTTCCAATGAATGGTGCGTGCACACACACACACACACACACACACACACGGCAAAGTTTATGTGACACTCAAGATTTTAGTTTCTCATAATTTTCCGTTTCTCTTGATGCTAGAAAATGTCTTTTTTTTTTCTTTCCAACTTTTGTTTTAGGTTCAAGGGGTATATGTGCAGGTTCATTACATGGTAAATTGCACATTATGGGGGTTTAACGTACAGATAATTGTGTCACCCAGGGAATCAGCATAATACTTGATAGGTAGTTTTTCAATCCTCACACTCCCCTCACTCTCCACACTCAAATAGACCCCAGTGTCTATTGCTTTCTTCTTTGTGTTCATGTATAGTCAGTGTTTAGCTCCCACTTATAAGTGAGAGCATTCGGTATTTGGTTTTCTCTTCCTGCGCTGATTCACTTAGGATAATGGCCTCCAGCTCCACATGTTGCTGCAAAGGCTATGCTTTCTTTTTTGTTATAGCTGCATAATATACCATGGTGTAAATGTACCACGTTTGGAAAGTGTCTTTGACACTGCATGTTCTCACTTATAAGTGGGAGCTGAGTAATGAGAACACATAGACACAGAAGTGGGAACTACTCATTCTGAGGCCTGTTGGGGAGAACTGGGGAGGGAGAGCATCAGGAATAATAGCTAATGGGAGCTGGGCTTAATATCTAGGCAATGGAATGGTCCGTTCAACAAATCACCATGGCACATGTTTACTTATATAATGAGACTGCACATCCTGCACATGTACCCTGAATTTAAGAGTTGAAGAAAAACCAAACAATCAAAAACAAAAAATAAAGTCTTTAATGTGCTATAGAGATGAAATTTACTGCTGCAAACATTGCCACAACTGTTTATATTCTTAAAAACTTACCACAAACTTCTCTTTCCCCAAGTCAATCTCCTTATTTCTGTTCCATTCAAATAAGAACATTGGCTAGATGGCACGTGTATACCTATGTAATAAACCTGCACATTCTGCTCATGTACCCCAGAACTTAAAGTATTTTTTAAAAAAAGAACATTGGCTGGTTTAAGGAACAGATTCTATATTCTGATGGGTAAAAATTTTTCTAACATTCCTTAAGTCCAGTATATGGGCATTTGTTGATTTGGTCCTCCAGTGTCTTTTCTTTTAGGAAACTGCTTCTCTCCTAATTATATGTAGTTCAAGAAGCCTGGCCTCCACCCCAGTGGCAACTAACCCAAACTGGTCAGCCACACCTGGGGCTCCAATCTCAGGCCATGTGGGTTTGCCTGTCATGGACCCATACTTGAGCCAGGTCAATCAAAATGTTTCTCAGGAATTAGGAATTTCACACATAAAACCTGGAGAGATAAACACATGCTCTTTCTTTCTTCTTGGACTGTGAGCTATATGGATGCAAGTCCTGATTGACTGTCTATGGCAGTAGACCTTTTTTTTTTTTTTTCTTCACCAAGACTGGAGTACAGTAGTGTGATCATAGCTCACTGCAGTCTTGAACTCCTGGGCTCAAGGGATCTTTTGGCCTTAGCATGCCAAGTATGGGACCATAGTCATATGCCACTACCTCTGGCTAATTTTTTATTTTGTTTTTGTAGAGACAGGGGTCTCACTATGTTTCCCAGGCTGATCTTAAACTCCTGGCCTCAAGCAACTCTCCCACCTCAGCCTCCCAAATGCTGGGATTACAGGCATGAGCTACCATGCTTGGCCTTATTTCTTTTTATTATGAAATAATATTTCATTGTATGGATATACCACATTTTATCTATTCACTCAGTTATTGAACATCTGGTTTGTTTCCATCTTTGGCTATTGTAAATAATGCTGCTGTAAACATTCATGCTCAAGTTTTTGTATCGACATGTATTTTCATTTCTCATGGTATATGCTTAGGAGAGGAATTGCTGGTTCATATGGCAACTTTATATTTAATTTTTTCAGGAACTACCAGATTATTTTGTAAATGGTTGCACCATTTTACATTCCTACCAGCAGTGTATGAGGGTTCCAACTTCTCTGCATCCTCACTAATGTTTGTTAGTATCTTACTTTTTTGATTCTAGTTGTCCTAGTGGGTATGAATTGGTATCTCATTGTGGCTTTGATTTGAATTTCCCTGTGACTAATAATGTGGACATCTTTCCATGTGCTTATTGGCTGTGTGTCTGTCTTTTTTGGAGAAATGTCTATTCAGATTCTTTGCCTATTTTATAATTGATTTACTTTTTATTATTGAGTTGTAAGAGTTGTTTGTATTTTCTATTTACAAGCTCCCATCAGATGTATAATTTGCAAATATTTTCTCCCATTCTGTGTGTTGACCTTTCATTTTTCTTGATGATGTCCCTTGTTTTCCAATTCTATATTAGCATAATTAAGCAGAGGAAGTTTTAATGGCCTTCATTTCATCTCCTTTTATGTATTTCTATACCCTTGGAGTCTAGAGTCAAGTAAAGACCTTTTGATGAGAAAGTACCTATTACTTTTCTAAGCCAAGAAAAGTGTGAATCTTAGAGGACAAATTTTGAAATAAAAAGAGGTTCATCTGAGGCTTTACCTTGGTCTTCTGAGTTAGAAAAAAACATGACAGGGAAAGAAAAGCAATTTCCCAGAATGCTTTACATTTTATCTTCATAACATGGATATAACTTTGTTTGGAAATTCCCAGAATATTTAAATTACTTGTATACTAAGTGGTATTTATAAAACTTCTGGATTGTTTCCTGATCAGAATGGTCAGTCAACACTTGACAATATGAACAAAGAGGAAAAGGAAAATAACAAACCTCAGAATAAAACCCTAGGATAAAGGAGTGACTTTAACTACTCTGTCAAGTATATCTACCTAATTCAACGATTTATATATGTCATTCAATAAACAGTTTTTGAGCACTTTGCTGTGAAAGTTGTTAGTGTTATTTGTTGTGGTTGTGGTGAAGGGGGTGTGTGGAAGAGGGGAGACTACACGGGAAGAAAACTGGCCTTGAGTTGATGGCTTATCATAGAGGAAGTTAGGTAACAACATAGGTAACAAGAGTGGAAAGTCAAATGTTGTAAATGCAAATAAAAGAGCTGCAAACATCATGGAGCCATAGCAATTGGAGAACTCTTATTCAGCATAGGGAGTCACGAGAGAGCCCATGAAGGAAGTTCTGAAAAGATTCAGCATTTTAGCTACGTCTCAAAGTTGCTTAGGGACACTGCCAGCGTTTGTGGAATTTGGAGAGGACTGAGAGTTAGTTCTGCTAGAGTCCAGGCTGGGTACAGGGGAGAGGCTTGAGGAGAGTTTGGAAGGGCTGCTTGTCCTAGAACAAAAAGGGCAGGGAACATTACTAGAGCCCTTGCCCATAATTATTAAGACAAGGAGAGGCTGGGTGCAGTGGCTCATGCCTGTAATCCCAGCTCTTTGGGAGGTCAAGGTGAGTGGATCACTTGATGTTAGGAGTTTGAGACCAGCCTGGCCAACGTGGCGAAACCCCGTCTCTATTAACGATACAAAAATGAGCCAGGCATGGTGGCACATGCCTGTAATCCCAGCTGCTCAGGAGGCTGAGGCAGGATAATTGCTTGAACCCAGGAGGTGGAGGTTGCAGTGAGTTGAGACTGTGCCATTGCACTCCAGTCTGGGTGACAAAGCAAGACTTTGTCTCAAAAGAAAAAAAAAAAAAAGACAGGTAGGAGCCACTGAAAATTGTTGAGCCAGGAGTGTTTGGAATAGTTCTTTAGGAAGATGCATTTAGCAACTGGAGGCAGGATGGAGACAGACTGCATATTGTATGTGTGTGTCAATTAAAGGTTCTTTAGGAACAGTATGTGTGACCAGTGTGAAATCAGACATTGAGTTAAAGTACAGCTCTTGTGGAGCAATAGGCTGCCCAAACTTAACACTGATAACAAACCACTACTCGCTGGCTGAAGTTGCCCCTCTGTTATCAGGAAGGTGGCAAGGCCAGAAGAAAAGATGACAGCAGATGCAAGACAGGCAGCATCCATTGTCCCCACACTCAAAACTAATCAGACATATTAAGTCACATGGGAGCTTTACAATCAGTGCTGGGGCTTTAGAACTGCCAGCTGGCAGAATGAAAGATTGCATGCAGTTGGCTGTGCTGACACAGATTCACCTCTCAGGAGGACCCTCCCAGGGAAATGGGAGTGGGAAATGGAGTGGGAAGATGAGGGGAACGAGGTGGGGAGGCAGGGGCCCTCCTGCTGTCTGAACTGCCTGCACATCACATCAAAGCTGTGGAGGTGAAATGCAGCAGCTCCAGCCACCTGGATCTCTCTGACAGGGCCACAGAGCAGAGCCTCAGCTTCTTCACCTGTAAAATGGCAGACATCTTGAGGATTAAATTAAACAATGCTCATGCAGCATTTGGCAGAGGGCCTGGAACACAGCAGACTGTTACTGTTTCCTATGGATGCTCCTGGAACAATGTAACATGCCTGTGGAGCCAGGGGAGGACTCTTCATTTCAGAGCCTTGTCCTTCTGTTGGAAAGAGTAGGGACACCTGGTGGTTTTGCATTTGAGGCTGTAGTTTGATGCAACCATGTGAGTTGATTTGATGCCTTTACTTCGTGGTTCTGGCACAACACTACCAGGCACATCGCTTTACCTACTGTGTGGACTTTCCACTCCCTTCACCAGCCTGGCCTGACTCTTCCTAAGGACTTCTTCCATATTTCCTGTACTTCCCCTTCCTTCCCATTGAGAAACTCTTGACCTAGTGCTGAAGGCTCAGGTATTTGAAAGCCTATTCTGGAACTGCTGTCGTTTTAAAAGAGTAGAAGAAAAAGGTTGATAATATAAGTGCACACATTTTGGATAGACTTGGAAAGCTTGGGAGGCAGTAAGGTGGAAAGTAAGTTTAATCAGGTGGACTGACTACTTAGGGCAGGCGTCCCCAGACTTTAGGGTCAGTTCACTGTCCCTCAGACCATTGGAGGGCTGCCACATACTGTGCTCCTCTCACTGACCACTAATGAAAGAGGTGCCCCTTCCTGAAGTGCGGTGGGGGGCCGGATAAATGGCCTCAGGGGGCCGCATGCGGCCCTTGGGCCGTAGTTTGGGGATGCCTGACTTAGGGCTTCTGGGCAACTTAGGGGTCAGCTTACTGGCAGGCGCCTTCCGTGCCCTCCTTCCTTCTTTTGCTCGCCACCATGCTGTCCCCCTACCTTTCCTTCTTTCCATAGTGTGAATAACTCAGTCCCTGCCTTGCAGCAAGCTGTAGAAGGGAGAAAAACATGCCTGCAAGTGACCTCAACTGGGAGTGACAAGTATCCTAGAAGAAACTCAGATCGTCTTAGTCCATTTTGCACTGCTATGACAAAATACCTGAGACTGGGTAATTTATAAAAAACAGAAATTTATTTTCTCCTGGTTCTGCAGGTTAGGAAGCCCAAGATCAAGGCTGGTTTGGTCATCTGGTGAGGGCTGCTCTCTGCTTCCAAGATAGCACCTTGTTATTGCATCCACTGGAGGGGAAGAATGATGTGTTATATGGGGAAAGATGGAGAGCAAGAGACTGAAAGTTGCATGAAGCCTCTTTTATAAGGATCTTAATCCATTCATGAGGAAGGAGGCCTTGTGGCCTTCTCACCTGTTAAAGGCTCCACCGCTTAATACCACCACATTAGCAACACCTGAATTTTTGAAGAGGGCCCATTCAAACCATTACAAAGGTGATAAGAAATGTGTTTGGAGTGGGGAGAAATGACTGTGTAATGAAGGGTTATGGAAAGCTTCAAGGAGGAGGTGGCAGTGGGGCTGGGTTCTGAAGGATTGGTAAAACTTAGACATTTGAAATAAAAGTGGAAGGCAATACCTTGAAAAAGGTAAAGAAAGGAAAAAGCAGGTGTTGTACAAAGGGATGAATTCTTTATTTTGTCGTATTTCTAAGTGTCTGAAGGGAACTGAGAACCTTGAGAGCCAGGTTAGGGGAGGAGTTTAGAAACGAGAGTGAGGATTTTGGAGTCTATAGCATTAGGGAGGTGGTAAGTGATATTATCAGAACCATATTTTAGGAAGATTAGTCTGTCGGCGTCATGTAGAACGAATAAGAAGGTGGGGATACGAGGGGGAGATGGGAGGCAGAGAGATGGCATGAGAGTATTGCAGTGGTCCAGGAAGAGCTATTGGTATGAACTCAGGACTGCCAGGGTAAGGAAGAGGAGTTAGAATGGATGGGCTGTGTGCTGCAGAGTTAGAATTAGTATACACTGGTTACTGGCTGAAAACTGGGGCTATGCAGGAAAGAGGAATCCAGAAGGACTTTTTTGCCTTTTGCCATCTGGGATTGCCCAACTCTGTTCATTCCTTAAGGACACTGGCTCCTTTTGGCTGAGCAAATTGTCCTACAAATTCCTCTTCAATGGGCTTTCCCCTTCTTCCATTCTCCATCCCTACCCACCACCCATTCTGAGGATGGTGTTAAAATGTTTCTCATTTATCATCATAGCCAGATGCAGAGAGAGAAGTATACTGGGTTTATAATGGACTTGTCAGTTTTTACGTAACTTTTCTTGGTGAGTTCTCATTTAAAAATGTCTCATGGTGTCCTATTCTATAGGAAAAGAAGTATTCTCCAAAGTCCTTATGTCAGTATATGGGTTATTAGGTTGTGCTTATATCTTTGGTAAGGTAGGAAGGGAAGGGAAGACATTTGTTTAGGGACATTGATGACAAATGGTGTGTGAGTGTGATGATTTTTCACTTGTTTCACTGCGATGTCATCTTGAGAACAATAATCTGTTAGGCTCTGGGCAGCTGCTGGGTGTCTGCTTTGATCTGCCTGCCCAGTTTCCATGGGGATTCTCCCAACTTCTCATTCCATCTCCCATCTAGTACTTGTTTGAGTCCATATGGTGACAGACAATATGCCAAAAATCCAATTTCCTTTAACATTTCTCTTATTGGTATGCTAAACATTTTCTGCTTCCCTCCTTCCTTTTATTTATCTCTCATTCTCCTCTTTTCTTCTTCTCCAGATACAAAGATATATATATATATATATATATAATTTCAAACTATTTGAGGGCAGGCAGGCTTAAAACCATTTGGTGATGGCTATGCTGATGGATGAAGATGGACTGAAGTCCACTCCTCAGTCTGTGTCATGGCCATCTCTGTGGCCCAGCCTCATGTCTTCTTCAGTCTGGGATCTAGGCTGAGAGGCAACCTCAACTTGGTCTTGTGGTGGAGGAAGAAGACCAATGATAGACTCAGGCAGAGGACTTCAAGCTTCTGTTTAGATGTAATTATGTTACTTTTTTTCACCATCTGTCACTTGGACCCAGACATAATGCTACACATGTTAAGTGTTTGTTTGTCATTACTGCAGCAGCACATTTCTGTATCTTCCGGTTTCTCTAGGTTATACTGTAGTGAAGACAACCCCCAAATCTCAGTAGATTATGAGAAAACAGCTCTAATTCTTGTTACATGTTATACTTTGCCAATGTGCCAGCTCTGGATCAAAGATAGCTCTTAGCTTGTGACTCTGCTCAAGTGTCTTTATTTTGGTGTCCAAGGTAAAGTAATAGCCCTTGGGCTCTTGGAAGAAGACAAATAACCTCAAATTTACTTTTATTTTTGTAATAGAACTCTTTGTTCAATGTGTGCTAGGGCATGGTTTTCTTCTCCCTCATCCTCTTTCCTTATGAGATCTCCTTCTTGGAATGTTGGCCTATGACTAGGATAATGGAAAAGACTATTTGGCAAAAGGAAAAAAAAATTAGAGTGTGTCTGGTGGCTTGACAATGCTTTTCATTTTGCTACAAGAGTCAGTGGTGTTAGTGGAACAAGGTGTATCTTGTGGACATTTCACTTTGAAAGTAAAAGCAGAGTTCTTTGTTTTTCATCCTCTCTCTTCCCAGAAAGACTCTATGTGCAGCGACCCCTCCCAAGCTCACCCTCCTCCTTCACCAGAGGTGAGAGAGAGAAGAAGTAGAATCCTAGTGGGAGGGAAGTGTGTTGAAAAGATGGAAGGGACTATGAGTGGGGCCAGGGTTGGGGCGGGGGAGAGGATGAGGGAGGGAGCTCAGAGTCTGTTTTCTTTGACACCACCTCTGCCAGACTTAGGATACAGGGGAAACTAAATACCTGTTTTGCTCAGCTTGTAGTCTCTGTGTAGGTGTGATTACCTAATTGTATGGGCTCTGTTTCTGAATATGGTGGTACTTTTATGCCCTTCCAATAGGTAAGGGCACAGGCACACAGTCTTGGGATTACACAATGCATAGTCTTGCATTACACAGTTGAACATAAGGGCTGCTTTGGTGAGGGAGTGGGAGACACCACCAATCTTCCAGACTCCCCAGTTCTGCAGAATCCTGGGACTCTGATAAATGCAGTTTGAACACCTAAGTAAGTCATAATTTTGTGGTCCAATATTATAGAACCATTAAGTATGATGTCTAGGAAAAACATTAGGTTTTATTTTTCTGTGATTGTTGGAAAATGAGGAGCCATTATGACTCTGTCTTTTGAAGAATTCCAGAAGAGGGAGGACATGGGCTAGAAGTCAATGATTACCTTATAAATAGCCTATGCTTTGCTGGGGATAAGCACTCTACAATGGTAATATTTTGTTGTTTGGTCTTATTAGCCACTAAAGAGGTTCTAAAATCCCTTGTGGGCTTGGAGAAGCATTTTTTTTTCTGAGTTTGCATTTTATTCATACACATTGAATGACTTTCAGTTTCTCATGAAAAATAGTCAGTAGAGGTGGTGGATTTGGAAAGGAATTTGGAGGAGACCAGCTAGGAAGCTGGATGGACAGCGGAGAGACCATTTTTTCCAGGCTGAGAATGGCTTCGTTTCTGGCTGCAGTGAATGACTTGACCTCATTTTCATGGCCTTGTGCATGGTGAGGAAGTGTCACGTTTTCTTGCAAGTGGGTAATCTTGCATTATGAACCCTGAACTTAGGAAACAACACACAAGTGTGTAGAGTTGAAGAAATTGCTCACCTCACAATGGTCCTTGGTGAGGTATGTGGTCTGTGAAACACAGAACTGTGCAAGGCAACCTGGAAGCTTAAAGCATTTCTCTTGCCTCTTGCCAGCTGCCAACTTTGGGAATCTAGGGCTTGTGCTTTCCTACTGAGCTTCCTTCAGAAAAACATGTGTCTCATGTTTGTATGGGAGAAAAAAGAACATTCATTTCTCTTACTTCTGTAAAGATGTGTTAACCAGTGAGGAGGAGGAGGTGGCATCTTTTATGAGAATTTTATTGGCAGCCCAGGGGTAGCACATTAAGAGGGGGTTAACAGGTTTGCCTTTGAAAGGTGGCTATCCATGCATTACTGTTCTTAGCTGAGAGGAAGCTGGGGCGGACTGCTGCAAAGGTCAATGCCAAATTTAAATGTATCCTCTCTTGAGATCGTATTCATAACATTTTACTCATAAACATTAAATGACTTTATGTTTCTCATGCAAAATAGTCATTAACATTTTAATTTATCACTTATGGATTATAATTATGTTGTTATAAATATGGACACCCTAAAGAGATCCTGCTGAGGAAAAATGAGCTTTTTTTTGTTCAAAAGAAAGAAACAGAGGTGATTTATCACACTCAGCAGTGATTCCGAACAACGGGCTTTGCACCTGAGGTGGGTAGGAGAAGATTCTGTCCACAAAATGTCTGCTTAGTAGTAGTTTTGGGCTATTAAAAATGAAAAGTAGTCATAACATTAAAAAAGTGAAGAAACATGTCATAATTCAAATTGGTTATAATTATTTACATGCAGAAGTTTAAGTAGTAGATTGGACATTTAAAAAATGTGGAGTTGTTCCTTCGAACAAAATCATATGGAAAAGGCAAACATGCAAGGTGTCAAAGAAGAGCTGCTCTGGGTAAGGGAGACTGGTGCCTAGCACCCATCTGGTCCGTGACTCCCTCTGGAGTGACCATCGATGTATCTCTGTGGACCTCTGGATTTTGAGGATTCCAGTTTGAACACAGTGGGTTAAAGGGCAGGTTTGGGCTTCGAGTGGTGGCTCATGCCTGTAATCCCAGCACTTTGGGAGGCTGAGGAGTGTGGACCGCCTGAGGTCAGGAGTTTGAGACCAGCCTGGCCAACAGGGTGAAACCCTGTCTTTACTAAAAACACAAAAAATTAGCTGGGTGTGATGGCTTGTGCCTGTAATCCCAGCTGCTCAGGAGGCTGAGGCAGGAGAATCGCTTGAACCCAGGAGGCGGAGGTAGGGGAGACCCGAGATCGTGCCATTGCACTCCGGTCTGGGCAACAAGAGTGAAACTCAATCTCAGTGAAGAAAAAGAACAGGTTTTCCTTGAAACCTGAGCCCATAGGTTTTAGCCAATAGCCTTAGGTCTTGAGGGGCTGATGGGATGACATGAGCCATTTAGTGTTTGGGCACAGAAAGTATTCACCTTCTTGCCCAGGCTGTGGGTGTCCTGGGGTCTGGCACATTGGGATTCTGGACTTGAGGTAGGGTGGCACTGGTCTATTTTGGTAGCTGTGGAGCAAAGGGGAATGGAGACAGCATCTTATGTGAGGGACAGTCGAGGCTCCACAGTCCAGTTCCTTTGGACAGGAACTGTCCAAATTCTGAAGCCCACAGGGGGTTGGTAATGAAGCAAGGACAAAGCCTGAAGCAAAGGATCTGCCAAGGAGATTAGGTATGGCTGGGCTAGGGATCTGGGAGTAGGAGCAGAAGGCAGAAACTGGGTTTTGGATTGGAAGAAGAAAGTCTTTATTGGACCCTGTGGTCTTGCCTGTGGGTAGAGAGGGAACTGAAAGGGCCCCAGGGAAGCTGGAGAGAGCTCTGGCTGTGGGGGGATGTGAGTTGAGCCCCCTTATTTGACAGTCCCTGTTTGGGAATCTGGAATGCATTAGCCAGGGGTCAAGGATGCTTGTATCATTGGTAAATCTCAGCCTCCCTCTTCCCCTCACTCACTTATGATGGTGATCCTATCAAAGATGGGCTTCAGAACTTACCTTTGACAAGGATTCAAACTGATTTCCCCATTGCCATTTGTATATACCTCGTATCACTGAGACTTTACTCTTTTGGCAAGTTTCCTTTCCATATTATTCTAAGGGTTGGGTATGGTCATGGGCTATGGAGCAGCCACCCATCTCACGGCCTAAAGTCATGCACACCCAAGGAAGGCTGAGTGGAGGGCAGGGGCTACCTGCTGGAAGTGTGAAAGTTGGTACTGTCCTCTCTGCTCTGTGCCTAGGTGGTCACCCCCTAGGTCCACCAGAGAGGGGACAAATGGATGGTGAGTGGAAAAAAAGCTTAAGAATTCTCACTTTTTTTCCACCTAAGGTTTAGAAATTGTTTCCTTTCAGAGGTGTCATAAAGGCAGAGTCCTCCACTGAGAACCAACATGAAAGGCTCTGGAGCAGGTGAAAGCATTCATTGCTCACACGAACCTCACACTATTACAATGAACTCATGCCTCTCCTGAGGAGTTCTTTATCCTTCCTGCTGCCTGTGGTTTACATAAAGCTATGGAAAAAATTCTTAGAATGGCATGTCGTCTTAATGTAAGGCTATAAAACACTAAAAATAGAATTTTAAGCAAAGGATCTGCCACGGAGATTAGGTAAGACTGGGCTAGGGCTCAGGAGGCAGAAGCTGGGTTTTGGGACGGAAGAAGAGTCTTTACTGGGTCATGTGATCTTGCCTGTGGGTAGGGAGGAAGCAGTATGGGCTCCAGAGGGACTTGAGAGGGCCCTGGCTGTACAGGCACGTGGGTCAATCCATTCTGGCCCTAATCTTTTGACAGTTTAGAGAATAGGGCCTGAGAGCCTAGGGCCTAGTATTTCCTGTTTTTCAGTTCTGGGGTAATCTGTAGTGGATTTGAGGCTTCTGGAGCCCTGTTTCCAGATTCCTCTGGGATTCTGGGGGTTGGGAGTGGGAAAGAGGCGTCTGAATGAGAAGCTAGGCTCCTTGGACATGGACCTGGCTAAGAGGTTTGATTGGCTTTTAATAAATTGGGGTTACATTCGTAAGACACAGATGCTTTAGGAAAGCTCAGGTAGAGGCCCCAAATCTCAAGAAATATCTGGAGGTGATGACCTAAATCTGTCCAGAGAAAAGCAAGCATGATTTAAAGTTAGTTAAGCTTCAGGAAACTCGGAAGAGACAGGTGGGTCCAGCTTACTTTGCTAACATCTGGATTCCATTTCTTAGACCTTGAGGCTACAGAGACTTGGGGCAATATATTTCAAGATCATGTGGCAAGTTGGTGGCACAGTCAGATTTAGAGCTTCTGGCTCTTGGCTGACTCCGAGTCCAGTGATTTTTTTCATCCTTGTAGAGCTTTGCTACCTCTACCTTCACCTAACTCTATTATAAGCCCTTGTAAGAAACAGCCTTTCTCTGTCTCCCTCTCTTCCTCTCTTTATCCTTTCTCTCTCTTTTCCCTTCTTCCTTTCTCCCTTTCTTCAACCTTCAAACATTTGATGCTCATCATGTGCTTGAACTATGTCATTTTTGGAAAGACAAAAAAGAGTGACACTCAGTTTTGCCATCTTAAGTCTTAAGCTTTGAATAATCCTCCATGGATAAAATGGAGAAAGCTTCACCCAGGGACTTATGAGATCAAGGATCTTTCTAGCCCTCATTCCATTACCATTTGCCATGGGTCATATCCTGGAGTCAGGAATCAAGTCTAGAACCAAGCATACATTTATTTGCATATGAGTCTGTGCTCTTGATAGAAGAGTTGATGAGTTAGAATCTCAACAAGTGGAAATGTCTCAATAGGGATACTTATTTTCTATCCACAAAGCCGTGTTAAATTCCCTCTCACCCATCTATGATCAGGATGGGTGAGTGGCTGAGACATGGGATGGTTGAGAGTTGGAAGGAAGTGAAGTGAAGTGGAGGGGAGAAGGATGTGGATGAAAACCTGGGTAGCAGTAGGTCTGCAGAGACAAGGTAAAGCCAGGACTGATTGTCATGGCAGACTCAGAATCCAAGAAAAAGCAATCTCAGTAAGGGCATAGGGAACTCAGAGGACAGTGAGGCATAAGCTGTAGCCATTGTCAGGAGCCAGAAAGGAAGCAGAAGCCAGTGGCCATGACAAATATGGTTCAAAGACAAGTCTGCAGCGAACATGGTAGTCCCAGAGCCAGGACAGCCATCTTGGGGAAAGATAGGCCTTAGGAAAGAAAGCTTGTATTCTTGTCTAAGGCTCAGCCAGATGGAGATCCCAAATCTTGTGGGTAGGGGCCAGTGGAACAAAACAAATGGCATGCATGCAGTCTCAAAACTTTCTGAGCTCTCTGGAGGTTGCCATGGCTACTGGGCTATGAAGAAGGAAACGTAGATGGGTTCCCAGGAATGACATCAATTGCAGAAAGTTGCTTGTATCTTCTCCCTCTCTGACTGCACAAGGCAAAAAGAAAACTCTCCATGGTATGACTGGAATCCAGGGGATTTAGACTTGAGAAGGAATGTGGCTGAAAAGATGGGCTGGGGCCAGCTCATTATGACTCTGTGTTCCATGGTGAGGCATTTATATTTTATTCTAATGGTCATGCAATAAACTAATTTGTGTCCCCTAACCCTCAATGTGATAGTATTTGGAGATGGGCCTTTGGGTAGTAATTAGGATTACATGAGTTCATGCTCCCATGGTGGGATTAGTGCCATTGTGAGAAAAGGGAGAGAAAGGGAGAGAGAGCTTTTATTATGTCATGTGTGAAGACAGGGATAGAGTGGTGTCTGCAAGCCAGGAAGAGGGTTCTCGCCAGAACTCAACCATGCAGGCACTCTGAAAGTCTGGAGACTTCCATTCTCCAGAACTGTCAGAAAATAGATTTCTATTGTTAAAACCATCCAGTCTATGGCATTTTCTTATGGCAACCTGGGAAATAGGTCAGTTGGCTTAAAAGGTATTTTTTGGGTGTGTGTAACTATACTCTTTAAAAGCCTTCTCAAAACATGTGCAGAAACTTAATATATAGACTTAACTTAAAATGCATAACTTTCTGTTGTCTAAATTACTGATGGAGGCAAACAACCTAATAGAGAGAATAGAAGGGTCTGTTCTTTATTTGATAATATTGGCTGGGCATAGAGGCTCACGCCTGTAATCCAAAACATTGGGAGGCCAAGGCAGGAGTATTGTTTGAGTCCGAGAGCTTGAGATAAGCCTGGGCAACATAGCAAAACATCATCTTTACAAAAATAAAACAATTAGCTCAGCATGGTTGTATTACAGCAAAGGGGTCCTGATCTAGACCCCACCTCACCCCACCCCTAGAGAGGTTTCTTGGATTGCACAAGAAAGAATTCAGGGTGAGTCCACAGAGCAAAGTGAAAGCAAGTTTATTAAAAAAGTAGAGGAATAAAAGAGTGGCTACTCCATAGACAGAGAAGCCCTGAAGGCTGCTGGTTACCAATTTTTATGGTTATTTCTTGATGTTATACTAAACAAGGAATGTATTATTCATGCCTCCCCTTTTTAGACCATTTAGGGTAACTTACTGATGCTGCCATGGCATTTGCAAACTGTCATGGAGCTGGTAGGAGTGTAGCAGTGAGGGTGACCAGAGGTCACTCTTGTGGCCATTTTGGTTTTGGTGGGTTTTAGCTGGCTTCTTTACTGCAAACTGTTTCATTGGCAAAGACCTTTATGACCTGTATTTTTTGTTGACCTATCTCATTCCATGACGTAGAATGCCATAACCATCTGGGAATGCAGCCCAGTAGGTCACAGTCTCATTTTACCCAGCTCCGATTTAAGATGGAGTTGCTCTGCTTCACATGCCTCTGACATTTCCACCCTCCCTTTTATAAGAGAACCCTTAATCCTAAGGGTTGCAGAAGGGTGAAGATCCATCTTCTGTAACTTCTTCAGTCTGTTTTCGGGTGATGATATTCTTGCGTAACTATTAGGATCTCTCATATTTGTCATGAAGAGGAGCATAGTCAGAAAGCATTGGTATGGTAAGGGCTAGTCATAATTCCTTGACAAAAGGTGCTATCTGGAAGACATTAATAAGCATTCAATTTAAGAAAACATTTGGTAAGCTTATCCTTATTCTTACACAAAAAATATAACAGTAATATTTCCACCACAGTAATGAAAAATAAGTAAAGTATTCCAAGTAAACTAAATTAGAAGGCTTTCCGTGAACTAGGCAACTTTTGGAACCAAGCTGATATGGGATTGCTAGAATATTCCAGTACATTCCGTGAATTAGAATGCTGATTTAGATTTTTACATTACCCTTGTTTCTTCTGAGCAGCAGTCAGAGATCACTTGTTGGTTCACAGCAATAAGCTGTGTTAGCCTAAATTGCAGAAACAAACTTAAAAACAACTGATGAGAGTAGAATTTAATAAGTGTACCATAGTTTTTGAAACATAATTTTTTTCTATCCAGTTTCCCATTTTTACTACAGACAAATCATGATAAAACTGATTTGCTCTATTATACCTGGCCTGATTATTTGTTTAAAGTGCAGTGAGAATAATTATTTGCCATACAGCTTTCTGTTGGCTTTGATGGAACTCTGTTCTATAAGGAATCTCAAATAAGACCTTATTAAAGCTGAGTCCTACTATAGGTTTTAACCCTCAAATACCTATGTGTTGAGTAAATTCCTCTCCTCTTGGGGTCCCAAGATAAATTGGGATTCCTGGACATGTTAGAAAGTGACTTTCTTTACTTACCACAGGTCAGAAAACCTGTACAGGGACTGTGGAAACAAGGTATGGGGTCAGTTCCCCAAAAGACTTTTATTGCCTTTACAAGTCAAGTTTGATTTCTTAAATGAGAGCATGCCATTCCAGTCAAAGCTTTGTTAAAATAACCAGTTTCTCCAATTGTGTCCTGTTGCAAAAGAAAACAGATTTCAACTTTTGCTTACATGTTGGGCAGACTTGGCTTTCAGCATGACCTCCTTCAACATATGTAGTCATCCTCACATTTACCAATAAAAAAGGGCAGCTGTTTGATTCTGTGAAGAGGCTTGTTGGCTGCCATCACACTGATTAGAGATAGGGATCCTCCCTCTATCTGTGTCCTCGGATTGTGTGGCCAGAGAAGTGGAATCAAAAAGACGGAGAAGAAAGACTTGTTGGGAGCTGCATGATTAGTCAGGGGGATGGCGAGGTAGGGGGGCAAAGGGAAAGAATCACCTATTCCTCCCCTAGTTGATCTATGTGTCTGCTATTGGTTCGTTTTCTCTCACATCCATTTCCCATCCTTCACCTGCTCTGCTCCGTATTATGGAGACTTAAACGTTTCTAGATAGGTTTGCCAATTGAAGTCCAGATAGATTTGGCCAGTTAGAAGCACTGGCAGAAGACTAGGGGAGGAGGCAGGGAGAAGTCAGCCTGGGTGAGGCTCATCCCGCATGAGACAGCTTCCTTTCATGATGTCCAGCTTCCACATGGCATCCTTGCCCAGGCCCTACCACCTCCTTCTGGGCTCTGATGATTCCACTTCCTTGTGCAATACTTTCTGCCCCAGGATGGTAGTGGATTCTTGCTCTACCCTTACAATTACTTCTTTGCTTTCTAGGATCTTCTATTAACTGTTTAATGAAATCCCGAAATTCAGTTTCCTCTATTTTTTTTTTTTTTAAGATCCTGAGTGGTTTCTGTTTCTTACAAGTATCTTGACTGATATGATATATAGTTTGTCTTTTGGGTTCTAGGAATACCCAGATTTTAAGTGATCAGCTTAAAAAGTCCTGCATTTTCTGGTCCTTCTCTAGCTCACTGATTTTGTCACCTACAGCTTTTCATCATGCTCTCTTCTTTTCTGGTGCATTAATCTTCTTTTTGTTTTATGACTAGCCAAACTCATTCCCTGCTCAGGGTATTTGCATTGCTGTCCTCTCTGCTTAGAAACCTTTGCCCAGATCTGCATAAGGAACATAATTTCTAAATCAATTGGTTATCTAGTTTCACAGATGCAATGTATCTACTCTAATGCTCTGTTCCATTGGATTGGATAATCAAGAGTTTCCCAAATTAGCCTCTTTGCACATCCTGCTTCCAAAAAGCAAACATGCCAGCACTTACTTTTTGAGAATCTGCTAGGAGTATTTCAGAGTTCTTTATAGTTCTGTGACTCTTTGATAGCACAGTACTTTAAAGTTTACATACCCGAAGTAGCTGTCAAATTTCGTGCAGGCATGAACTGACCTTGCTCAGCAGTTAAAAAAATTATTTTGTTTTTAGTTTATAATATTTTCTGGGTTTATTGTAATTTTTTTTTTGTTTTGGTCAAATGCCTTGGAGAACAGTGAAAACATTTGAAGAACTTGTTTCATAAATAGAGAAAACAATGATTAGAGGAGGACAGAAATGGCCCCCTGATACAGCATGTTTTGCCTAAAGGTCTACTACCAGATTTCCATCTGTCTGAAATAAATCATACTTTTAAAATGCAACTACTATTTGGAAAAGTCCCATCAGCCCTCCTCCTAATGTTGTAAAATAGTTCAATTAACTTTCCCTTTGCCTTCTGAATAGATTAGATTTTGAGGAACTAAGAATTTTGGAGGGAGTGTTAAATGAAAGAAGGGTTGATTTTTCAGGGAGTGTTAAATGCAAGTAGGGTTGATTTTTCAGGAACAGATAATTGTCCAAAGAAGGTTGAACCAGGGCATGGGGTGTGTGTATGTGCGTGTGGACATGCGTGCTCATATGCATGTATATATGTGTTTGCTTGCCTGCACTTTGGGTAAGCAGGTACCAAAATCGAGTGGGAAGAAATCAAGGATTTTCAATTACTGTTTTTTCCAGGTTGGTCTTTAGAGTATGGAATCCTCTCTAGAGGACTAAATAATCTGGTCTATGGAGGATGTATTTTATTGTACTGCCTCTTGCCCCTCTATTCCAAACAAAAGTTCTACTCTGGAAATCTGTAACTTTGCTAAAGAGAACAACTTCCTGGAATGACTGAAGTTAGGTTTCTCACCTTGTTTACACATTCCAATGAATATTTATGCCCATTAATATAGCAATTTACTTAAGTGATTGACTATAATGAATCATTAATAATAAATATTCAAATCTCTTTCCTGAATTTACAGGCACTGGGGAAGTGGTTAAGGGCTAACCTCAGGGAAAAAAACCGAACTCTCTTACATTTGGTATATGTAAATAAATTTATGTATGCTGTCTTCCATCTGCGAAAATCAAGATGCTATGATAGCAGTAAACCCCAGACTAGAAGCATGTTTACTTTGGGCATGGAATAGCTGTTCATAAAGCAATTTACATTTAACAGGTGCACCATGGCTCTAACTAATGTGAAAGATACAGTGGAAATAATCTGAAGATAATGCCATTCTGCTACTCTCTTCTAGACCACACACAATTTCTAAAGAAAATGCCAGTTTACAAATTATTTTTTAGATTGTTACATGTTTAATGGCAGTTCACTTGATTTTCTGGAACTAGGATGCGATTTACATCTAGGTAACAGTCTAGACTACATTTTGATTTTTCTAACCACCTGTATAATAGCTGAGTGGAGAACGGAGAATAAGCTAGTGTCTTTTTTGTACTTATTTTCCTTCTTGGATAAATGCATTTCATGTAAGAAGCTGATTTTTGATATGTTGGAGCTCATGAAAGTCAGAGTATTTGAAGAGGGATAATATTTTAGTCAAATGGCTTACAGATACTTTGGGATTTGCAACAACTGTTCTTGTCTTCTTTTTTAGAAATTCTTCTGCAGTTAGATACTGTTTGTCAAAGCAAAAAAAACTTTTATTCCAGGTTAAGTGTTCCTCTGTGCCCTTCTACTAATCAGTAAATCAAGAAATGTTGGCGGCGCGGTGGCTCAAGCCTGTAATCCCAGCACTTTGGGAGGCCGAGGCGGGTGGATCACGAGGTCGAGAGATCGAGACCATCCTGGTCAACATGGTGAAACCCCGTCTCTACTAAAAATACAAAAAATTAGCTGGGCATGGTGGCTCGTGCCTGTAATCCCAGCTACTCAGGAGGCTGAGGCAGGAGAATTGCCTGAACCCAGGAGGCGGAGGTTGCGGTGAGCCGAGATCGCGCCATTGCACTCCAGCCTGGGTAACAAGAGTGAAACTCCGTCTCAAAAAAAAAAAAAAAAAAAAAAAAAAAGAAATGTTTATTGATTCTCTTCCATGTCTTGAAGGTATGCTAGGAACTCTAGGGTTTGTTCGTCTTTCAATTGTGACATACTGAAATCTTATAGTCCAGGTAGTTCGTTGGTTTAGAAGATATTCAAAGACTGAGATTACACTTGTGAAACCATCCAAGTGGGGTTTGGCTAGACCTTGGTTTTTGTGGGTTCAGGAACTTTATTTGTCAGTGATTATGTCTTTTGAAGATTGCTTCATGCAAACGAAACTACCAAGAGATTGTGTATATTCTCAACTGAACATGTCTGTGGCCAACACCTCCTAGTCCTCTTACTTTTTTTTAACCTTTGACTATAGTGTTTGGAAATTCACAGGGTTTCCCAGCCTCCTTTATAGGTAGAAATAGTCATATAACTCAGTTGTAGTCAATAAGATGAAAGGAAAGCTGGCTGAGGTCTTCTGGAAAAACAACTTTCCTAATAAAAGGGGAAAATGAGGCTGATATTAACTTGTCTACCTATTTTCTGAATCCAGTGTGAGGTTTGGAGCTGTAGCAGCCATCTTGTAAGTATGGGGTAACAAGCACAAGGACAGTAAGCCAATAAGCCAAGGATGGTGGAATAAAGGATGGATTGAACCTAGATCCTTGTTGATATTGTTGAACCACTGTACTGGCCTGGACTGCATTTTCCAGATTTATATTATGGTAATTAAATATCTGTTGCTTAAACTTTGCTGGTTGAGTTGTTTCTTGTAGCCAGAAAGCATTCCTGACTGATTTTATGTCCAATGCCAAACTTCTTCCTCCCTTATGTTTCCTAAGTTAATAGTGTTCACTCAGTTTCCCAAGTTAGAATCTTGATCATCTTTTTCAATCTCTTCCTCTGATCCATCCTACCCCCTTAAATATAGAAGCATTTCTTGCTCATCCTTTTATTTCCAATCCCCACTATAATTCCTGGTACTCAGAAGACACTCAAAACATGTTTGTTGAACTAAATTAAATTAGACTGACCAGATATTTAATGCCATAGATTAGCATATGGCTATTAAGTAAAGTGAAGAGGATAACATATTTTATTTAGGCGTTGGTAAGTTCTAAATAAATTCCCTGTCTCTTTGTCAGAGAATGTCTTTCTACTGACTAAAAATCTTTTCTTCCCCATATTCTATATTTCTTTTACATAGACATTGTCAGATGAGTGTTGTTATGTTTTTCTTTTTGGACCCTTGTTATAAATTTTTCCATGTTGAAATTCCTCTTTCACGACATTTCTGCCCCTTAAGTCAATATTATTGATTAGGCTACAATCATTATTGCTCTTGCTACTTTTATCCTGGCACTCTGCATCTTTATAATGGCTTCTGGTAATGTCTGTTCCTCTTCTCTTAAATTGGTTGATTGCATTAATCTTATTCTCAGAATCTTAAGTAGCTTCTGTCTTTCCATGTACATGGCCAGCATACAAGGAGTTTAGTATTTTGTGGTGAAATGAAGCAAATACCCAATTGAAAGTGAAAAAAAATCCCAAAAAATCAGGTTTGTATAGCAACTCTCTTGCCTCCTATATGTGTGATTTTATCCATGCCAATTACTCTAATCAGTTCTTTTTCCTTACACATACAATGGGAAGTAGAGCTATTCCTATCCTATCTACCTCACAAAACTGTTGAAATAATCAAGAGCTCTGCTCAATTTTGTTATTTATCTATTCTGGAGTGCAATGAATACTACTTGAGCAACATAGATTGAGCAGGATTATTATGGAATGAAAGAAGATGAATTCCTAAATAAAAAATGTTCGACAAACAAAAATTCATGTCATAAAGAATCAACAGAATTCTTCTCAGCCCCATTCTTCTCAGCACCACATCGCACTTATTCTAAAATTGACAACATGATTGGAAGTAAACTACTCCTCAGCAAATACAAAAGAACAGAAATCATAACAGTCTCTCAGAACATAGTGCAATCAAATTAGAACTCAGGATTAAGAAACTCAAAACCGCACAATTACATGGAAACTGAACAACCTGCTCCTGAATGACTACCGGGTAAATAACAAAATTAAGGCAGGAATAAAGATGTTCTTTGAAACCAATGAGAACAAAGGTACAACATACCAGAATCTATGGGACACATTTAAATCAGTGTGTAGAGGGAAATTTATAACTATAAATGCCCACAGGAGAAAGCAGTAAAGATCTAAAATTGATACTCTAACTCACAATTAAAAGAACCAGAGAAGCAAGAGCAAACAAATTCAAAAGCTATCAGAAGACAGGAAATAACTAGGATTATAGCAGAACTGAAGGAGATAGAGACTAGAGACACAGAAATCCTTAAAAAAAAAATCAGTGATTCCAGGAGCTGGATTTTTGAAAGGATCAACAAAATAGATAGACTACTAGCCAGACTAATAAAGAAGAAAAGAGAGAAGAATCAAATAGATGCAATAAAAAGTGTTAAAGCGATATTACACTGATCTCACAGAAATACAAACTACCATCAGAGAATACTATAAACACCTCTATGCAAATAAACCAGAAAATCTAGAAGAAATGGATAAATTCCTGGAACTTTACACCCTCCCAAGACTAAACCAGGAAGAAGTCGAATCCCTGATTCGTTCTGCACATGTACCCCAGAGCTTAAAGTATACTAACAAGACCATTAACAAGTTCTGAAATTGAGACAGTAATCAATGGCCTACCAACCAAAAAAATTCCAGGACCAGATGGATTCACAGCCAAATTCTACCAGAGGTACAAAGAGGAGCTGGTACTATTTCTTCTGAAACTATTCCAAACAACAGAAAAAGAGGGACTCCCCTCTAACTCATTTTATGAGGCCAGCATCATCCTGACACCAAAACCTGGCAGAGACACAACCAAAAGGAAAATTTCAGGCCAATATCCCTGATGAACATTGATGTGAAAATCTTCAATGAAATACTGGCAAACTGAGTCCAGCAGCTTATCAAAAAGCTTATCCACCACAATCAAGTCAGCTTCATCCCTGGGATGCAAGGCTGGTTCAACGTAAGCAAAGCAATAAACGTAATCCATCACATAAATAGAACCAATGACAAAAACCACATGATTATTTCAATAGATGCAGAAAAGGCCTTCAACAAAATTCAACAGCCCTTCATGCTAAAAACTCTCGATACATTAGGTATTCATGGAATGTGGCAAATCATGAGTGAACTCTCATTGACAATTGCTACAAAGTGAATAAAATACCTAGAAATACAACTTACAAGGGAGGTGAAGGACCGCTTCAAGGAGAACTACAAACCACTGCTTAAGGAAATAAGAGAGGACACAAACAAATGGAAAAACATTCCATGCACATGGAAAGGAAGAATCAATATCATGAAAATGGTCATACTGCCCAAAATAATTTATAGATTCAATGCTTTTTCCATCAAGCTACCATTGACTTTCTTCACAGAATTGGAAAAAAACTACTTTAAATTTCAGATGGAACCAAAAAGGAGCCCACATAGCCAAGACAATCCTAAGCAAAAAGAACAAAGCTGGAGGCATCATACTACTGAATTTAAACTATACTAAAAGGCTGCAGTAACAAAACAGCATGATACTGGCACCAAAACCGATACATAGAATATAACAGAACGGAGGCCTCAGAAATAACGCCACATCTACAGTCATCTGATCCTTGACAAACCTAACAGAAACAAGCAATGGGGAAAAGATTTCCTAGTTAATAAATGGTATTTGGAAAACTGGCTAGCCATATGCAGAAAGCTGAAACTGGACTCCTTCCTTACACCTTATACAAAAATTAACTCTAGATGGATTAAAGACTTAAACGTAAGACCTAAAACCATAAAAACCCTAGAAGGAAACCTAGGCAACCATTCAGAACATAGGCATGGGCAAAGGCTTCATAACTAAAACACCAAAAGCAATGGCAACAAAAGCCAAAATTGACAAATGGGATCTAATTAAACTAAAGAGCTTTTGCACAGCAAAAGAAACTATCATTAGAGTGAACAGGCAACCTACAGAATGGGAGAAAACTTTTGCTATCTATCCACCTGACAAAGGGCTAATATCCAGAATCTACAAAGAACCTAAACAAATTTACAAGAAAAAAACAAACAACCCCATCAAAAAGTGGGCAAAGGATATGAACAGACACTTCTCAAAAGGAGTCATTTATGCAGCCACCAGAATATGAAAAAGAAAGCTCATCATCACTGGTCGACAAAGAAATGCATATCAAAACCACAATGAGATACCATCTCACACTATTTAGAATAGTGATCATCAAAAAATCAGTTGACAACAGATGCTGGAGAGGATATGGAGAAATAGGAACACTTTTCCACTGTTGGTGGGAGTGTAGATTAGTTCAAACATTGTGGAAGACAGTGTGGCAATTTCTCAAGGATCTAGAACCAGAAATACCATTTGATGCAGCAATCCCATTGCTGGGTATATACCCAAAGGATTATAAATCATTCTGTTATAAAGACACATGCACACATATGCTTATTGTGGCACTGTTCACAATAGCAAAGACTTGGAACCAACACAAATTCCCATAAATTATAGGTTGGATAAAGAAAATGTGGCACATATACACCATGGAGTACTATGCAGCCACAAAAAGGATGAGTTCATGTTCTTTGCAGGGACATGGTTGTATGTGGAAACCATCATTTTCAGCAAACTAATGCAAGAACATAAAATCAAATACCACATGTTCTTACTCATAAGTGGACATTGAACAATGAGAACACATGGACATAGGGAGAGGAAATCACATACCGGGGCATGTTGGTGGGTGGTGAGGTAAGGGAGGGATAGCATTAGGAGAAATATCTAATGTAGATCATAGGGTGATGGGTGTAGCAAACCACCATGGCACGTTTATACCTATGTAGCAAATCTGTACTTTCTGCACATGTACCTCAGAACTTAAAGTATAATAAAACATAAATGAAATAAAATGAAAATGTTTAGTATTTGAAAGTGATGCTTATAAGTCTTTTATTTTAGTATAAGCTTGATTTTTTCCAACTGATTTTGAAAATTTAAATGGAATATATATTCTCAATAAAACTTTTAGAGCAAAAAAACACAAACCCAGAATGCTGTATATTATATATAAACCTATATTTCTTCTTTAATCAGCTTAGAATCCTTTCAGTTTCTTTATAGGAAAGATTAATATTTAGATCAGACCTCTCCCTGCTTTCCTCATATCTTGCTTTACTAATTACATCATTTAAATTCTATTAGTTACCAAGACATACTTCAATAACATACCAAACCCTTTATTTCTTATTTCACCAACTTTAATTGGTGAAATTTTCTCTTAATTCCACACTAGGTTGGAGGAAGAAATTCATTCTCCATACTTCCTTCAACCCTTCTTCACCGACTTCACCTCTGGCCTTCTGTCAGCTGTAGCATCAACTCTACATTGTTGATATTCACATTTACTCTCCATACTGCATATAGTTCTCTCCTTTTTTGTCTATAGACTAACTCTGAAACCGAAAATCAATAAATGTCCTTTGCCATGTTATGATTACAGAAATATTATTCACTATTGAAGAAATTAGGGTGGCTAACTCTGAAAAGAAAATGTAATAAAATCTTCTCAATCTCTTCCACCCAAAGAAAGAAATTGCAAACTTAGGGTTAAATAGGCTCTCTATTCCTATACTCCTTCAATTTCTCACAATCATGCCACAAATTAAGTTGTTTCATATTTTGGTACACTTTTTGGTTTAAACTTTGTTTTCACTGGACTTACTAAATATTCATTAAAAAAATCAAAATGAAAAAAGGTATAGATTACGAAATAAAGGCATATTTTGCTAATGTTTTATATTGCTATATTTTAGGTTCCAAAAGCAAGTAAAAATAATTTTTATTAAAAAATATTAGAACAGTAGACTCTGGTGTGCTATTGTCATGATTAGCCTTTTTTGGGCAAGCTATCTTATAGGACACATTAAAGCACTTAGTGTAATAGAATACATTTAAGTGGGTAGTCAACAAATATGGATGATGATGATGATAGCAAAGTATGAAGTAACCATGGCCACTTGCAATTTGTGGTAAACAATGGCAATTAGATAGCAACTTCTGTTGTTGTCTCCCACACAAGTGCCTGAAAACATTAATTAACTGGAGAGATTGCTGCAAAGTTTCTTGGTAACAGGCAGCCTTTAATCAGCCAAGCAGTTGAAATCAGTATTAGCTAGATGTTTAGAATAAAGCGTTAATTGTATGAATTACAGTGTTTTGTGGTAATTATAAGTCATCAAAGAGGAATCTCTTGGGAGGTGAATATCTATGGAGGCTATCATATCAGGGAGAGGCCAACGTGGTAATGAGAAGTGGCTGGGGTCAGTGTGGACTCTAGTGTTTGCTTCAGTCACCATTAAACAGTATCTGTGCTGAATCATGATGGCACTGGATCTCAGTGGTCCCATGGCTTTTTGTTGTGGTTGTTGTCGGTCAGGTATTCTGAGAATTGATAACAGGACTTTGAGTCAAGTACAAAGGAAGAATAGCTGTTCTAATAATGTTGCCCAGGAACTTGAGTCTGCTGCAAAACCTGGTGCTTGTGTTCCATCTCACATAATTATTTGTTGAAGGGATAGATGAATTCTTGCTTCCCAGATTACTAGGCTAATAGGATCCTTGGCCAGCCTAATAGATTCAGATTTTATACATAAATCTATAAAATCTTATATAGTGTGTCCTGACATGTAATTTTTGCTAAGTCCATTTTCTTTATTTCTAAATTATTTTGCATGGGGGGATCTTTAACTCATATGTCAAGTAGAGCAAGATCACTTGATATGAATCTGTCCTCCCAAGTCATGGTAAGAACCCATCAACATTTGGGTTTTTGGAGTATTTATTTCAGATTAGGACTTGAATAAAAATTTGAAACATTATCAATATTGTTGTTGTTACTTGCCACATCTGCCTTCTGAGGGAGGTGCAGCCAAGGCAGGAAATGATAAACTTTGTTGGGGGTAGGGTGGGATCTGGGCTGAAGTCTGTGTTGGTATAGAGTCAACTCACTGGATTGAGAAGATCATGTAAATGGGTTCAGGATTCTATCAGCGGGGAAGGGAAGAATGACCAGACACAAATTATATAACATTAATTTTTTTCCCCTAGAAAAAACATTATTTTATAGTTATGTTATGCTTTACAATAGCTCAGGTGACAGACCTAACTCAAAGGGCTCCAAAAGCTGCCTGGAGAAGGCAGCTAATCTTCACAACCTTTCAAAGTGGCAGCTTTTTACTCCTTTTCAGAGATGATACTAGACAAGGCACTTTACATGAATGATGATCTCATTGAATCCTCAAAACAAACCTGTTAGGTAGATTGTATTACTATCTCCATTTTACACATGAGAAAACTGAGGCTTGGAGATGCCTGTAAATTTCCTACTGATTCACAGGCACCCCAAGCAGTCTTCCCTGAGAATACATGTTATCATGCTGAGCCTTTATTGACCAGTAGGGGTAATGAGGTTCAGAAAGGTTCAGCAAATTACTCAGTGTCATACAGTAAGTAGCAGAATTAGGATCAAACTTAGGTCCACTCTTTCTAAGTCCAATGTCATGGTGCTACACCTTTTCTCATCCCTATAAACTAGAAGAATACAATTTATTAATGGAGTATCATGGTGTATTTATCATTTGAAACAGCACCCTGGGTCTGATAGACATCATTTTCCATTTATATTCTCTAGAAAGTGGAAACTTAGGCAAAGCTTATGTGCTAACGCTTTCTTGGGAGGTGCAATTCTAGGATAACAAGAGTAAGGAAAGAAGGGGCATGGGGCATGGAGGGAAGCTAAGTAGATATAAGGTAGGTAGTGTATTATTGATTTGACCACACCTTCATGAGAAAACAACCAGGTGCTCAGTGATGTGGTGTGCCTCTAGCCAAACCATAAAAAACCTACAGCACCTCAGAGAAAGGAAGAAAAAAGAATTTTTCTGACAGCTCTTTCCCGTTTTCTGTCTTTTACCATTTACCCCATAGGGCACTGGCTCCCTTGCAGTTCTAGTTTTGTTATTTGGCCTCTGTGGACCACTTCTGGAGAAGCTAGAGCTTCTGTGGACCTGGGTGGGTTGAGATGGATACCTGATATGCTGTTGCTCCTGCCAGAATCTGGCCTTCACCCAGGTCAAGTCTACCAAGAGTGAAAGGTGAAGTGGCTGCAGGTCTAGAAGGCTGACAAAGCTAAAATGATCTGCAAGATGCATGAGCTGTGTCTGATACACTGCACAGACTGTCCTCTGACACCTGGCTCTCATGCTGTAGTAGTGGACCTTCAGTTTTGTAAGACCAAGATGCCCCTATTTTTTTTCTCTGACATGGGAGGTACAAATCATTTGTTATAGAATTCACGTAAATTGCAATCTCCTAACGACACTTAAAGAGGGTTAATGAACTAAGCCACAGTTCCTACTGCTTGTAGCTGATCCCAAGAATATAATTGATATTCTCATTTTAGATTTCTTTCTCCCCAGGAAAGCACATTTGCTAGTCTTGATTGCTAGCCCGGTAGGAATTCTAGTTTCTTCATCCCTAAGTGGTTCAAGTCCTTAGTGGCTTTGTCTGTGGTCTATAATCGTTATTGTAACTTTTTATTAAGTTATTACAAAACAATATAAGTATTGAGGGATACCCTGAGAATCCTCTGGGTTTGAGAAATAACCCTTTCTATTCTATTGTGGAGTAGACATTGCAATTTCTCATGATAATCAGTACTGATTACCTCAGCAAGAAGTAACTTTTTCTTTGCCTGCTAGTTCATGGGCATGAGTCCAGCCTGGCCAGGTGGTAATGGTCATTGTTTTCAGTTCAGTAGAATCCTTATTGTGTCATCTGGTTGAAGTGCTCTTCACCTTTCCCCATCCCCCACTTTAAATAAGAACTAGGGACTCTGCCTTGGCAGAGCTTAACTTTTCAGGACAAGAAAGATAAATTCTGCCAGGAAGAGTAAGGGTGGGAGGAGCTACATCCACTTTCAGCCATTGGTTCCTAGACGTGTAGTTTAGCTATTGGAGACACAGTACCATATATAGGCCTTTGATTCAGAGCATATGCAGTTGACCCTCAACATGGGTTTGAATGGCTTGGGTTCCCTTATATGTGGATTTTCTTCCACCCCTGAGATAGCAAGCTGAATCCCTCCTCATCTTCCTCCTCTTCAGCCTACTCAATGTTAAGATGATGAAGATAAAGATGAAGATCTTTATAATGATCCATTCTCACTTAATGAATAGTAAATGCATTTCCTCTTCTTTATGATTTTCATAGTAACATTTTCTTTTCCCTAGCTTATTTTATTGTACCAATACAGTATATAATACATATAACATACAAAACGTGTTAATTGACTGCTTGCGTTATTGGTAAGATTTCTAGTCAAGAGTAGGTTATCAATAATTACATTTTTGGAAAGTCAAAAAATATACACAAATTTTCATCTGTGTGGGGGTTGGTGCCATGAACCCCTACATTGTTCAAGGATCAACTATATTGTATCTTGGAGAGCAGTTCCCCAAACCTATAAGATGTTATTCCCAAGCAGAATCTTCAGCTGAGTTTTCAGTAGGCTCCTCCATTTTTCTGTCAGGCTGGCTGTTCCTGGTAATGGAGTAGATATTAGGACCAGTGAATTCGATGGTCGTAGGTCCATTGTTGTACCTTCTTAAGATGAAAGGTTTGAAGAAATATAATGCGGAGCACCATGTTGAGATTAGGTATTCTATAAACCCCCAGTTGCAAGAGCTGGCAGAGTCAATGAAGGCAGGGAAGATGATATAAAGTAGGTATGGATTCTGATAAAGATGAGCTTCTATCCCCTTAAGATGGAGATATCCAATGATGAATGGTACTATATTGAGGGCTCTGTGTTGGTCTCTGCATTGAGGAGTTGAGCACTCAGCAGTAGTGGTTGCTGGCTTAGACTTGGTGGAAGGTAACCTATGTTGTTGGGCCTGTGTTGAGCTCCCATCCCTGCTGCCATAGCCATTTGGTTCAAGGGCCTCTTGAAGTATCCTTCAGAGGATGGCTGACTTCCATAAAATGCACGATTCCATTGATCTGATGTTTGGGTTTCTCCTCTGCAGTCTGGTAAGCATTCACACGAGACACAAACATTCACATTTTGTGCTCACTCCCATAAATCCATCTGTAGACCTCAACACAGTTCATAGTAACTGATTTTTCAGACTTGATGCCTTCAGCATTCTGAAAATTCAGCCAAGCCATTTGTTGATGTCTAAGTGCCTGTTTAATCCATAAGTCAGACTAACTCTCTAACCAAGTCTACTGCTTGGAAATCTCCCCACTGGGGGAATCTCTCCTCATCAGTGTTTTCTGGGGCATCTCTGAGTGGGGCTGTAATATGGTGGTGGTACATTTCTAGCTAGCACCAATATAACTGTGAACTGGGTCTAGGTCTTTTCTTCTTCTGATGTTTGTTTATAGAAAACTCTTCATGAAGCCGTAGGTATGGATGAAGGAGAATGCACCAACAGCAGTATGAGCCTGGGTATCCTATGTATTTGAGCATCTCACATCTTCTGGAACTGCTTAAACTTAGTCCCCAAGTACCATGATATTGTGACTTAGTGATTCACTCAGCTCATCATGTGTACCTCAGGTTGTTTTGTCACTTGGTGTTCCATGTGAGTGCCCAGTCTCCAGCTCGTAGCATGTCAAGAGCTGTTCTTCAAACTGAGAATAGTTCCCTGACAGAGGTCATGGTCTTAGTCCAGAACTGTAGGGCTCTGTACTGCAGTGCCTAGGGATACAACACTGCCACCCCTCATCCCTTTTTGGATTATCCTAATTGTGTTTATAACTGGCTTGCTCTTCTGAACATAATGTCATCATTGCGTATGATATCACTATAAATTATTGTAAAGGTCCAGGGCCCTTTATTTGTGACCATCTAGAGAGCACTGGCATTTTATTTTAGAGCCATTTTGTCAAGCCTATCAAATAAATTAACATATACATTTCTTTGGAGGGAACAACATGTTTGCATTCCAATACAAACAGAAAAGGGGAATGAGGACTGAGAAAGAGAGGAAGAGGAAGAGCCATTTTTCAGTTTATCAAGATGTAATAGCACCCCTTATAATGCTCTTAATCTGAGAAGGCTGGGGTGAGAAAATGCATTAGAGGAAAAATATTAGTTTAGCAGACACAGATGATGTGCAGGCAGATGAAGTCAGTGGTCACGCATGTTAAGATCCTGTTTGGGCAGGGAACTGTGAGTGGTTCATTTACTTTGTTCAGCTCATTCTGCCTCATTGTGAGTGTGCATGGCATTTCTTTATTAGATGCTGTGTGATCCCCCATGCTGCCACCCCCTTCTCATCCAGTTCTAGAGCATCTCCCTCCCAGATACACTCTCTTCACCTTGATTTACCTTGCCTCCCGCAGAGCCGCCTTCTTTCCATGACCCCAACCCTAATCCCCAATGCCCACTCTTTCTTTTTGGCCCTTGGTATCAGTCATTGAACTGCATTTCTTTTTCCCTAGGATGAATCTGGAATAAGAACAGGTAAACTGAAATACTGCTCATTGGCCAGCCTCAGGATCAAGTATCTGCATTACAATGAGATCTTTCATAATCTCAACATGGTTCCTGGGTGTTTTTATGGAGAGGCAGCATAGTATAATGGTTAAATTAATGAGGGCTGAAACCAGATTGCCTGGGTCCAAATCCCAGTTCTACTGCTTAGCTGTGTGACCTGGGGCAAGCCTCTAACCTCTTTGTTTCTCAGTTCTTATCTATAAATGAGGAAAATATTTTATATATTTTCATAGATGTTGTTCTATAACATCTATATTATATTGTGGGATTTTGTGAAGATTAATAACTTAATGTGTATAAACTACTTAGAAGAGTGCCTAACATACCCTAAGTGCTTTATAGGTGTTTACTATTATTTCTTCTTATTATTGTCATGCTAAAAGTCAATATGTTTTCTCTTTTCCCAGTTGCATTTCAAAAATGATACTGTTTTGCTATCTCACATGGTTTGAAGCCAGGCTTCAGAAAGTAAGAGGATGTAAAGCATGCCCAAAATTGGAGGTGGAGGGGAGAAAACAAATCTAATTAATAGAAAAAGCACTGGCAAGCTCATAAGTAATAGGAGAAACTAGAATACTTTGTTAGGCCTGGAATGTGAAGACATCTTACTTTTCCTAAGAGCGCTAATGAAGCTGGATAGCCAAGGGTGGACATATAAATGATTTATTCTGATCAGCTTGATCATGACTGCATTAATCGTTTGAATACTTAATGATTTACACATTTGGAGAAAGGAAGGCTTGGAGGTCTAAGAATACTGTTAGATTCTTCTCCAATTTTTTAATCATTATTTATTATTTCCATTTTTAAGTGAAAGAAAAAGTTATTTTTGAAGATAATGTGGCTGGTATATTGCAGTATTTTTACATTATGAAGATGTTCATAACAAGGTAAAAAAACCAGGAGATAAAATTTCCTTTCACTTTATGCACTTAAAACAAAATTGAGTTTCATTTTGCAATTTTATTTAAAGAGGAATTAAAATTCAATAAGAAGCTCAGCATTTTGCTATAGATGGAAAGAGGACTGAGGATCAATCAGCTAAATTTCATGAGCCCATGGTGCTGAAGAGGGTTCATTATTACATACATTCAGATGTCCTCCCATAGACACACGTGTACTAGGAGCAAAATAACTTATTTATTTCGTTCAGATGTCCTCCCATAGACACACGTGTACTAAGAGAAAAATAACTTATTTATTTTTAAAAGGCCTCTGTTCAAATAAAGTTTTGAATTTCAAAGGAAGGAAAAAGCAAAGCTTTTTCATGAGAGTATTGACATTTAGTAAGTATTTAAATGTTTGTTTGATATTTCAACTAGGTTAAGATATATTAACTTGACATAGATCATGCACATAAATAATTGCAATTATTCTTTCTTATATACATGTCCCTTTGCAAAGGGGCTCTGTAGCTCCTTTCATCAGGAAGTGGAATCTATCTCCCCACTCTTCAAATACAGCTGGTCTTGCAATTTGTTTGACTAATGAAATACAGTGGAAGTAATACCACTCCAATTTCAAGCCAAGACCATAGGAAGCCTTCCTTACTTCAGTTCCTTTTGAAACTCCCTAGCCACCATGAAAAGCCAGTTGGCTTCTGTTTAAATGAAGTTTTGAATTTCAAAAGGAAGGAAAAAGCAAAACCATTTCATAGAGTATTGACATATAGTAAGTACTTAAAATGTTTGTTTGATATTTCAGTTAGGTTAAGATATAGAAACTTGATGCAGATGTGGATATATTAACTTGATGAAGCACAATGTAAAACATGGCTTCACAATGTAAAAACATGGCTTTTCATGGTGGCTGGGAGGTTCCAAAAGGGACTGAAGTAGGAAGGGAATCAGAGGCTCATTAAATACCACATGGCCCAGCTGCCCTAATGATGGGTAGCTAGCTATCTGCCAGACATGTGATTGGGATCACTCTGACTGGGGCTACCCAGAGATGCAGAGTTGCCTAAATCTGACTTGCAGCTGTAAAAGCAAGTCTAGCCAATGTCAGAAGAACCATCCAGTTGAGCCCAGGCCAAATTGCCAACCTGCAGAATAGGTAAGTGGAAGTTGGTATCAGGTTTGGAAGAAGAGCTAACATTTTCTGAGTGCTTATTATGTGGCTCTATTCTAAGTGTTTTGCAGTTATTGACTCATTTAATCCTGATAATGACCCAGTGATGGGGGTGCAGTTGAAGAACGTAGCCCCTGCCCACTGATAAGGAGGTAAAGATCAAGGTAGACACAGCCAAATTTCTTTGCTGACTTTCTCAGCTGAGATTTCTCTAGAATCAGGCTGGCAAACTTGTCCTGTAATCAACCAGATAGCAAGTATTTTAGGTTTTGGAGGCTGTACAACCTATATCACAGCTATTCAACTTTGCCTTTGCAGTGTGAAAGTAATCAAACATAGTATGTAAGCAAATGAGCCCAGGGTTTCAACAAAACAGGTGGTGGGCTGGATTTAGCCTGTAGCTTTGCTTTTCTCACCCCACTGTAGGAATGAAGCACTAATGACATGAGACACCCATTGAATGTAATAAATTAACCTATCTCCTATGCATCAGCATGGTATCTAAGTCTGTTATACTTGAGAGAATTGATGAAACAGTCACACAAGTCAACTTCATTTGACAAAGGAATGGATGCCAGTTTCATCTTAAATATGGTACCTTTTGTGACTGTGGAGTGACTGCTGAGCAATGGATGATCAGTTTTCCTGTCCATTTCCAATGAGAGAAGGAGATCCAGTCCTAGGAGAATAAGGAAGACACTGTTCTAGAGACTCAGCAAATTTCTCCTGGTGCCTCAGCTGGAATGTGTCACATAATCATTTCCGAGCCAAGTCTTAGCAAGAGGACTGGAATGCTCTGACTGACTGGGACTAATCAGTTTCCACTTATGGAATTACAGTTGGAACAATAGTTACTTAACTGCTAACTGACACAATTTTTGATTTTTCCTCTCATTTGAATGATAATTAAAAATAATTTTTCTGTTAAAGCTCTGAGTGTATTGCTCCACTATCTTCTTGCCCCCAGTAGTGTTCTTGTGAAGTCTACTGTTAATTAATTTTTGTTATCTTGAAGTATAAGTTTTAAAGACTTTGTATGTTTAAAACATTTTGTGTTTATTCCTATTGTCAAATTTTATTATGATTTGACTAGGAGTGGGTCTTTTTACATTTATCTTGCTCGATGTGCAGTGGATTCTCTCTACATGTGAACTTCTGTCATTCATTAACTCAGGAAAAATTTCTACCATTATTTATTTTTAAAAATTTCCATTCTTCAATTCTGTCTTTCTTACCTTTGAATTTCTATGTCATGAATATTAGGTCTCCTCTTATCTTTTCTCCTCGTCTTGAACCGATGTTATGGGTTGAATTGGATCTCTTCAAAGTTCTTATGTTGAAGTCCTAACCTCCAGTGTACTCAAGGTCAGAACATGACCTTATTTGCAAACAAGATTGTTGCAAATGTAGTTAGGATAAGGTCATGCTGGACCTTAATCCATTATGACTAGTGTTCTTGTACAAAGAAGAAATTTGGACACAGACACACACACAAGGAAAACACCATGTGAACATGGAGGCAGAGGTCAGAGAGGTGCATTTACAAATCAAGGAATGCCAGAGGTTTCCAGCAAACTACCAGAAGCCAGGAGAAAGGTATGGAGCAGATTTTCCCTTACAGCCCTCAGATGGAAGCAACTCTGCCAATGCTTTGATCTTGGACTTTTAGCACCCAGAACTGATACAATAAATTTCTATTGTTTAAGCCACCCAGTTATCACAGTGCTAGGAAGCTAATAAAATGGTGTTTATATTCTTCATTTAATTTTCTGTTTCCCTGTGACCCAGAAGAAATTACTCTTTTAGCTCATTAGTTTGTTCTAAGCCATATTGAAAATGAAAATATGCTTATATTTCATTTTCAATACTTATAATTGGTTCATTTTTGTATCAGCTTGTTTTTATTTAATGGATACAACAAATAATTTTTTCCCTATATCAGCCTTTTTTCCTTTGAGACGTGTTAGACAGGATTATGTTTAGCTGCAAGTAACAGGAATTACCACAAACTGCAACTTAAACATGTAGTAGGTTCATTTTTGTCATGAGTTAAAAGTCTAGCAAAGAGCATCCAGGCCCGTCATTCAGGGACCAGGTTCCATCCATCTTTTCATGCCACCATTCTGAGCATCTGCACCTCATCCTCATGTATGCAAGATAGTTACTACACCTCCTAGCATAGGGTATGCATTTCAGGCCAGAGGAAAGGTTACAAAATAAAAAGAAATACTGATATCTATATTAGTATAACTGGTGCATGTGACAAAAATTCAAAATTACAGTGACATAAAGCTTATCTAGCTCTTATATTAATGAAATCTGAAGAGCTGAAATTCTACTACATGACACCAGGAAGCTATGCTTCTTTTATCTTTTTGTTCTGCCATTCAAAACATGTAGTTCTTCCAATACAAGTCAACTTGGTTGCTCAAGATCCAACCATCATTTCTTTATCTGAGCAAGCAAAAATTGGAAGATGAGGAGGGGATAAACTGATCCTTTATAGTTTCATCTTGGAAGTCATCCACCACACATTTAATTATACCCCACTGCCCAGAATTAGTCATGTGGTCACACTTAGCCACTAGGAGGCTTCATGGGGAAATGTAGTCTATATTTTTTCTCACTTAGGTGGCCATAGGTCTAGCTAAAATCAAGCGTTCTAAAATGAATAGAGAAAAGAAAAATGAATGTGAGGAGAGAACTAGCAGGTTTTGCTATAACTAGGCAAGAAAATGCCCATAAATACTCAGCAGACTGGCCAGATCTATATCCTATATGCTTGAGCAGTAGAGTTCTGGTCAACCAATCAATCAGTGAAGGTTCTGGTAGTAAGGAGGAAAGAGAGAATGAATATTAGGTAGGTATCTAGCCAAGTCTGCCACACTTGTATACAAGTTCCTCAGTTTGTGGGGAGATGTCCCTTTTATGGTATTTATTTTTCTTTTAAAATTTTTGGGTATTTTTAATTGATAGACCATAGTTGTATGTATTTTCGGGGTACATGTGATATGTTGATACATGTATACAACGTGAAACGACCAAATCAGGGTGATTGAAATATCCATCACCTCAAACACTTACCTTTTCTTTGTGTTTGGAACATTACAGTTCTTCTCTTCTAGCTATTTTGAAATATAGAATAAATTATTATTAACTATAATTTCTCTGCTGTACAATTAAATATTGGAACTTACTTTTTCTATCTAATGGTATTTTCGTACCCACTAACCAACTTATTGGTGATTCTCAGTTACACAACTCCTCCTCTTTTAGTGGCCTGCTGATTTCAGAATGTGAGGTTCCTGTTGACATGTCTATGAATGTTGTATCTGCTTACCACAGACTATCTCCAGTGATTTCAGGGTGGAAAGACGCTCTGTAAGGCAAAGTGGCCTGGCTGGGTGTGGAGAACTCACCCTCCAGTCTGGGTTCTGCCCAAGAGCCCATGTTTACTGTCCCAACCTGGGGGCTAATTACTCCACTAGTCTACTACCTGCCCATGGGGGAGAAGGAGTGACCTCTTGGATGGTCATTTATTGCTGCTTGGACAAATCTTCCCAAGAGTTCATCTCTAGGGTCCCTTAGGTTCCTGTTTATTTACTACCACAGAACTTGGGGCATCTGTGCAACAGTTGCCATCTTTTGCAGAAGTTCTCTGATATGTAGATTTGGAACATTGCTTTGATTTTAAATTCACTCTCATTTGTCTTCTATATACAGATATTTCTCTTAATTTCTAGTCCCCTTAGAGTATCTCTATTGTAGATAAAACAAAAACTAAAGATTTTCTGTCACATCTAGGTATTTGGGGCAGAGCTGCATATGTACTCAGCCCAGTTACCCTCTTGATCCAATCCTTCATTATAATTCTCTACTGTACATCGGACAGTAAGAGGTTAAATATAATGTTAATGTCATAAAGGGTGTATTCATTTCATTTGGCTACTGTAACAAATGTCCACAAACATGGTGGCTTGAAATAGTAGAAATTTATTTTTTCACAGTTTTGAAGGTTGGAGCCTGAAATTCAAGTTGTGTTCGCTCTGAAAAGTCTAGGGGATTTCTAGAGGAATCCCTCCTTTCCTCTCACAGCTTCTGGTGGCTCCAGGAGTTCTTTGGTTGTAGCTACATCACAGCAGTCTCTGCCTCTGTCTTCACATTGCCTTTCATTCTTTGTCTTCTCCTCTTCTCCTCTCCTTTTATAAGGCCACTTGACACTGGATTTAGGGTCTACCTGGACAAAGCTATCTGCAAAGACTCTTTTCAAACTAATGTCACATTCACATGGTCTGATATCAGGATGTGAATATGTCATTTTGGGGACTGTAATAGAACCTATACAAGGGGCTACCCCTAGGCAAATAAGTTGAACATTTGGCAAGTAAGGTTAGAAATACTCTTATGTTATAAACGACAGTGTAAAGTGTCTTCTGGAATAGGTAAACATTAACATTATGTATCACAGAATGAATAACCAGCTTCCATGCATTCTTTAAAACTCTCTCCAAATACTCTCACTTTGTTACTTTATCAGTAGAGGTAGCTTATAAAAAAGCAAAACAAAAAAAATTCACTTACCAGAAATCTTGAACTGTCACTATTTGTGGTACCCTCATGTTCTGAGAAGACTAGATCATAGCAATGAAACAAGTTGTTCTTTTCCTTACGTGGACTCTAACTCTTGTACCAGCATTCACTCAGCAATCATACATAATTTCCTCTTGTGAGGCTAGAGAGAAAGCTATAGGAAGAACTGAACAATAGTGAACCCAAGTCGGCCCGTTGTAATACAGGTGACTCAATTACAAGTAACACTTTTCACATTCATGCCCAGCTGCTATTCTTCCTCATCAGCTGATTCTTTTAGCAGCAGGCTCTCTGGGGTTCTGGTTTAACCTAGCTTGGGGGTCATTTCTGTCTTTTACAAGAGGCAGTCAGCATCTTGCTGTGAAAATTTCTTTCGAATAGCCTAGATTCTTTGCTCTCCTCAAATACTGCCTATGGGATGCTTTTATTTCCCCCCTGGGGACAACTTGCAGGTAGATGGAAATAGGTGTCACTGGACTTTTCTGAGGCAGATTTGTCAGTCATCTAGTGTTCATAGGTAGTGCCAATACGATCATTTTCTCAGGGATATGCAAGGTGTCTTGGGGAACAGGGAAACTGGGTTTGAGGTGGTCAGAACACTGGTCAGCATCTTGCATTTGGCCTAACAGTATTAGTGCCTTCTAATAGCCACCACTCCAAAGGTGGTAAAGGAACTGAAGATGGGTCATTTCTGATTTAAGAACCTACTTTAGCAAGAGTTTATGGTGCTCACTTTCTCCTCTCTGGAACACTACTGGGCAGAGGTGAGGTGTGCAAGGACTGTGAAGGCTGACATTAGGTAAGGCTTAATAAGACCTAACACCCTGGATAAACAGGGAAACTGGGTCTTCAATCCATTTCATTGTTTAGGGTTCTCTGAGCCTTGAAGTAGGGGAGATGGCCAAAGGGTCAACTCCATTTATTAAGAAAATGACTCAAGACACATGGAGAATATGCAGAAAACTGAAACTGAACCCCTTCCTTACATCCTACACAAAAATTAACTTAGTGAACACACAAGGGCCTGCTGAGGGGGTAGGAGGTGAGGGGAAGGAACCTAGATGACGGGTTAATATGTGCAGCAAATCACCATGACACACTTATATCTATGTAACCAAAACCATAAAAAAACCTAGAAGAAAACCTAGGCAATGCCATTCAGGACATAGGCATGGGCAAAGACTTTATGACAAAAATTTGAAAAGCAATTGCAACAAACACAAAAGTTGACAAATAGGATCGAATTAATCTAAAGAGCTCCTGCACAGCAAAAGAAACTATCATCAGAGTGAACAGGCAACCCATAAAATGGGAGAAAATTTTTGCAATCTACCCATCTGATAAAGGTCTAATATTCAGAATCTACAAGGAACTTGAACAAATTTACAAGAAAAAAACAACCCCATCAAAAAGTAGGCAAAAGATATGAACAGACACTTTTCAAAAGAATACATTTATGCAGCCAACAAACGTATGAAAAAAAGCTCAACATAACCGATCATTAGAGAAATGCAAATCAAAACCACCATGAGAGACCATCTCACACCAGTCAGAGTGGCAATTATTAAAAAGACAGGAAACAGTTGTTGCTGGTGAGGTTGTGAAGAAACGAATGCTCTTACACTGTTGGTGGGGATGTAAATTAGTTCAACCATTGTGGAAGACAGTGTGGTGATTCCTCAAGGAACTAGAACCAGAAATACCATTTTACCCAGCAATCCCATTACTGGGTATACACCCAAAGGAACATAAATCATACTACTATGAAGACACATGCATGTGTATGTTTATTGCAGCACTACTGACAATAGCAAAGACATGGAACCAACTCAAATGCCAATCAATGATAGAATGAATAAAGAAAATGTGTTACATACATACTATGAAATACTATGCAACCATAAAAAGGAATGAGATTATATCCTTTGCAGTGATATGGATGAAGTTGGAAACCATCATCCTCAGCAAACTAATACAGGAACAGAAAAGCAAACACCACATGTTCTCACTCATAAGTGGGAGTTGAAAAATAAGAATACATGGACACAGGGAGGGGATCAACACACATCAGGGCCTGTTGGGTAGGAGATGAGGGAAAGGAAGCTAGATGACAGGTTTATAGGTGCAGCAAACCACCATGGCATGTGTATACCTATGTAACAAACCTGCATGTTCTGCACATGTATCCCAGAACTTAAAGTAAAAAAAAAAAAAAAAAAAGAAACATGGAGAAATTATTATATACTTGGAACAAAATGTTATATGGCACTTTACCTCTGAGTAAAGATTTTGGCCAAACCTCAAAGCAGAGAACATTTTTTTTTAATTGCATTTTAGGTTTTGGGGTACATGTGATGAACATGCAAGATTGTTGCATAGGTACACACTTGGCAGTGTGGTTTGCTGCCTTCTGTCCCCTCACCTGTATCTGTCATTTCTCCCCATGCTATCTCTTCCCACCTCCCCACCCCTGACCCCTCCCCCATTTCCCCCCAACAGACCCCAGTGTGTAGTGCTCCCCTCCCTGTGTCCATGTGTTCTCATTGTTCAACACCCACCTATGAGTGAGAATATACGGTATTTGATTTTCTGTTCTTGTGTCAGTTTGCTGAGAATGATGGTTTCCAGGTTCATCCATGTCCCTACAAAGGACGTGAACTCATCTTTTTGATGGCTGCGTAATATTCCATGGTGTATATGTACCACATTTCCCTATCCAGTCTATCATCGTTGGGCATTTGGGTTAGTTCCAGGTCTTTGCTATTGTAAACAGTGCTGCAATGAACATTCATGTGCACGTGTCCTTGTAGTAGAATGATGTATAATCCTTTGGATATATACCCAGTAATGGGATTGCTGGGTCAAATGGGATTTCTATTTTTAGGTCCTTGAGGAATCGCCACACTGTCTTCCACAATGGTTGAATTAATTTACATTCCCACCAAGAGTGTAAAAGTGTTCCTATTTCTCCGCATCCTCTCCAGCATCTGTTGTTTCCTGATTTTTTAATGATCGCCATTCTAATTGGTGTAAGATGGTATCTCAATGTGGTTTTGATTTGCATTTCTCTGATGACCAGTGATGATGAGCATTTTTTCATGTTTGTTGGCCTCCTGTATGTCTTCTTTTGTAAAGTATCTGTTCATATCCTTCGCCCATTTTTGAATAGGCTCGTTTGTTTTTTTCTTGTAGATCTGCTTTAGTTCTTTGTAAATTCTGGATATCAGCCCCTTGTCAGATGGGTAGGCTGCAAAAATTTTTTCCCATTCTGTTGGTTGCCGATTCACTCTACTGACTGCTTCTTTTGCCGTGCAGAAGCTGTGGAGTTTGATTAGGTCCCATTTGTCTATTTTGGCTTTTGTTGCCATTGCTTTTGGCGTTTTGGTCATGAAGTCCTTGCCTACACCTATGTCCTGAATGGTTTTGCCTAGATTTTCTTCTAAGGTTTTTATGGTATTAGGTCTGATGTTTAAGTCTTTAATCCATCTGGAGTTAATTTTGGTGTAAGGTGTCAGGAAGGGGTCCAGTTTCTGCTTTCTGCACATGGCTAGCCAGTTTTCCCAACACCATTTATTAAACAAGGATCCTTTCCCCATTGCTTGTTTTTGTCAGGTTTGTCGAAGATCAGATGGTTGTGGGTATGTTGTATTTCCTGTGAGGCCTCTGTTCTGTTCCATTGGTCTGTATCTCTGTTTTGGTACCAGTACCATGCTGTTTTGATTACTGTAGCCTTGTAGTATAGTTTGAAGTCCGGTAGTGTGATGCCTCCTGCTTTGTTCTTTTTGCTTAGAATTGACTTGGCTATGCGGGCTCTCTTTTGGTTCCATATGAAGTTTAAGGTGTTTTTTTCCAGTTCTGTGAAGAAGGTCATTGGTAGCTTGATGGGAATAGCGTTGAATCTGTAAATTACTTTGGGCAGTATGGCCATTTTCACGATGTTGATTCTTCCTAACCATGAACATGGAATGTTTCTCCATCTGTTTGTATCCTCTCTTATTTCGTTGAGCAATGGCTTGTAGTTCTCCTTGAAGAGGTCCTTTACGTTCCTTGTTAGTTGTATTCCTAGGTACTTTATTCTCTTTGTAGCAATTGTGAATGGCAGTTCGTTCTTGATTTGGCTCTCTTGAAGTCTATTACTGGTGTATAGGAATGCTTGTGATTTTTGCACGTTGATTTTGTATCCTGAGACTTTGCTGAAGTTGTTTATCAGTTTCAGGAGATTTTGGGCTGAGATGATGGGGTCTTCCAGATATGCAATCATGTCATCTGCAAATAGAGACAATTTGATTTCCTCCTTTCCAATTTGGGTACCATTTATTTCTTTTTCTTGCCTGATTGCTCTGGCTAGAACTTCCAGTACTATATTGAATAGGAGTGGTGAGAGAGGGCACCCTTGTCTAGTGCCAGATTTCAAAAGGGAATGCTTCCAGTTTTTGCCCATTCAGTATGATATTGGCTGTTGGTTTGTGGTAAATAGCTTTTATTGTTTTGAGATACGTTCCGTCAATACCTAGTTTATTGAGGTTTTTTAGCATAAAGCGTTGTTGAATTTTGTCAAAAGCCTTCTCTGCCTCAATTGAGATAATCATGTGGTTTTTGTCTTTGGTTCTGTTTATGTGGTGAATTACGTTTATGGACTTGCGTATGTTGAACCAGCCTTGCATCCCCGGGATGAATCCCACTTGATCATGGTGGATGAGCTTTCTGATATGCTGTTGCAATCGGTTTGCCAGTATTTTATTGAAGATTTTTGCATCTATGTTCATCATGGATATTGGCCTGAAATTTTCTTTTCTTGTTGAGTCTCTGCCGGGTTTTGGTATCAGGATGATGTTTGTCTCGTAAAATGATTTGGGAAGGATTCCCTCTTTTTGGATTGTCTGGAATAGTTTCAGAAGGAATGGTATCAGCTCCTCTTTTTATGTCTGGTAGAATTCAGCTGTGAACCCATCTGGACCTGGGCTTTTTTTGGGTGGTAGGCTCTTTATTGCTGCCTCGACTTCAGACCATGTTATTGGTCTATTCAGGGTTTCGGCTTCTTCCAGGTTTAGGCTTGGGAGGATGCAGGTGTCCAGGAATTTATCCATTTCTTCCAGGTTTACTAGTTTATGTGCATAGAGTTGTTTGTAATAATCTCTGATGATGGTTTGGATTTCTGTGGAATCTGTGGTGATATCCCCTTTATTGTTTTTTATTGCATCAATTTGGTTATTCTCTCTTTTCTTTTTTATTAATCTGGCTAGTGGTCTGTCTATTTTGTTGATCTTTTCAAAAAACCAGCTCCTGGATTTATTGATTTTTTGAAGAGTTTTTTGTGTCTCTATTTCCTTCAGTTCTGCTCTGATCTTAGTTATTTCCTGTCTTCTACTAGGTTTTGAGTTTTTTTTAATCTCGCTCCTCTAGCTCTTTCAATTTTGATGATAGGGTGTCAATTTTAGATCTCTCCTTTCTTCTCATGTGGGCACTCATTGCTATATATTTTCCTCTAGAGACTGCTTTAAATGTGTCCCAGAGATTCTGGTATGTTATGTCTTCATTCTCATTGGTTTTGAAGAACATCTTTATTTCTGCCTTCATTTCATTGTTTATCCAGTCAACATTCAAGAGCAAGTTGTTCAGTTTCCATGAAGCTGTGCGGTTCTGAGTTAGTTTCTGCATTCTGAGTTCTAACTCGATTGCACTGTGGTCTGAGAAACTGTTTGTTATGATTTCCGTTCTTTTGCATTTGCTGAGGAGTGATTTATTGCCAATTATGTGGTCAATTTTAGAGTAGGTGTGATGTGGTGCTGAGAAGAATGTATATTCTTTGGATATGGGGTGGAGATTTCTGTAAATGTCTATTAGGTTTGCCTGTTCCAGGTCTGAGTTCAGGTCCTGGATATCCTTGTTGATTTTCTGTCTGGTTGATCTGTCTAATATTGAAAATGGGGTGTTAAAGTCTCCCACTATTATTGTGTGGGAGTCTAAGTCTCTTTGTAAGTCATTAAGAACTTGCCTTATGTATCTGAGTGCTCCTGTATTGGGTGCATATATATTTAGGTTCGTTAGCTCTTCTTGTTGCAGTGATCCTTTTACCATTATGTAATGTCCTTCTTTGTCTCTTTTGATCTTTGTTGCTTTAAAGTCTATTTTATCAGAGATGAGAATTGCAACTCCTGCCTTTTTTTGCTCTCCATTTGCTTGGTAGATCTTCCTCCATCCCTTTATTTTGAGCCTTTGTGTATCCTTGCATGTAAGATGGGTTTCCTGGATACAGCACACTGATGGGTTTTGGCTTTTTATCCAATTTGCCAGTCTGTGTCTTTTGATTGGGGCATTTAGTCCATTGACATTTAGGGATAGTATTGTTATGTGTGAATTTGATATTGTCATTTTGATGCTACCTGGCTGTTTTGTTGGTTAGTTGATGCAGATTCTTGATTGTGTTGATGCTCTTTTACCATTTGGTGTGTTTTTGGAGTGGCTGGTACTGGTTGTTCCTTTATATGTGTAGAGCCTCTTTCAGGAGTTCTTGTAGAGCAGGTTTGGTGGTGATGAAATCTCTGAGTGCTTGCTTGTTCACAAAGGATTTTATTTTTCCTTCACTTATGAAGCTTAGTTTGGCTGGATAGGAGATTCTGGGTTGAAAGTTCTTTTCTTTAAGGATGTTGAATATTGGCCCCCAATCTCTTCTGGCTTGTAGGGTTTCTGCTGAGAGATCTGCTGTGAGTCTAATGGGCTTCCCTTTGTGGGTAACCCGACCTTTCTCTCTGGCTGCCCTTAGCATTTTCTCTTTCATTTCAACCCTGGTGAATCTGACGATTATGTGCCTTGGGGTTGCTCTTCTTGAGGAATATCTTTGTGGTGTTCTCTGTATTTCCTGGATTTGAATATTGGTCTGCCTTGCTAGGTTGGGGAAGTTTTCCTGGATAATATCCTGAAGAGTATTTTCCAGCTTGGATTCATTCTCTTCATCACATTCAGGTACACCTATCAGACGTAGATTAGGTCTTTTCACATAGTCCCACATTTCTTGAAGATTTTGTTCATTCCTTTTTGTGCTTTTTTCTCTGTTCTTGCCTTCTCTTTTTATTTCATTGAGTTGGTCTTCGACCTCTGATATCCTTTCTTCTGCTTGGTCAATTCAGCTGTTGAAGCTTGTGCATGCTTCACGAAGTTCTCGTGTTGCGTTTTTCAGCTCCATCAATTCACTTATACTCCTCTCTATGCTGTCCATTCTCGTCAGCAGTTCATCCAATCTTTTTTCAAGGTTCCTATTTTCTTTGCTTTGGGTTAGAACATGTTCTTTTAGCTCATTGTAGTTTCTTACTACCCACGTTCTGAAGTCTGATTCTGTCATTTCATCACCCTCCTTCTCCATCCGGTCTGGTTCCCTTGCTGGTGAGGAGTTGTGATCCCTTTTAGGAGGAGAGGTGTTCTGGTTTCGGGAGTTTTCATCCTTTTTGCGCTGGTTTCTTCCCATTTTTGTGGGTTTATCCACCTGTTGTCTGTCTCTGTCCCAGGGAGTTGGAGCTTTATGAGTTTCCGTTGCACTACTGCCTTTTTTGATTTTTCTTTCAGGTCTGACCCGCCCAGCTAGCAGCACGCCTAGCCACTGCCTGCCCGCAGGGGCTTTGCTGAGCTGCTGTGGGCTCCGCCCAGCTGCCCTGAGCTCTTCCCTGTAGTCCTTTTTATATGGGCATAGTTAGAACTGTCTCGGCAACGGTGGCCCCGCCTCTGTTATGGCGGATTCTCTCTGTTGTGGCAGGTTGCCTCGGCAATGGCAGCCTGCTTCTGTAGTGGTGGAGAGTCTCAGTAATGGCGGAAGCCCCTCCCCCACGGAGCCGGACCTTCCCGGTTCAGCTGTGCTTGGTTTGGGGGGCTCAACCCAGAGGGTTTGCAATTACTGTTTTTGTTTTCGTTGTTGTTGGGGGTGGAGGGGTGGGACCAACCGAGCCTGATCACCTGGCTCCCTGACTCAGAGTCTTTTCTTTTAAGTTGAACGACCCCGCGTTCCGGTCGCTTGTTGAAAAGGCGCCGGGATCTCCCGTGCTGCGACTCACGGAGTCGGCTCGAACCGCGGCGCCGGCTCCTGGCGGATTTTTTGCCTAGGAATCTCCTGGCCTGACTCGCTATTTCAGATGAATGGGCAACTCTGCCGTCTCAGGGCTCTGCTCGCCCGCTAAGAGGGCTCCCAGACCAGTGGCTTTTGTACGGAGAACCGCAGCAACAGGGCGTGGTCACAGCAGCCGCAGGCGGAATCAGCCCCGAGGGGGCCAAAACAGCCACACCGGCTGGGACTGCGATGCTGGCGACCCCTCTGCCTGGGTATCTCCTGGTCTGTGGGCAGTAAGAGTTCATCTGGAAATGCGGCGTCCACTCACCCTCTGCACTTTCACTGGGAGCTGAAGTCCTGAACTGTTCTTAGGCGGCCATCTTCCCAGCATTCCCAAGATCCTACTTCTTAAAGATCAGGATTTACCAGTGAGTGGGGGACTAGCTCTTTATTCCCGATTTGCACATTACCCCAGACACTGGAGATGATGATCTGCTCATATTTCTACCTGAATGGAGGAAAAGAGGATTGGAAAGAAATTGCAGGGCTGAATGACACACAGGTTGCCTTGCAGGGGTCGGTATGATAGGGCTGATGAGTTACCTGTGGCTCATCTGGACCTTGCTTAGGGTGCTTGAGCCATTTACTCGTACTTTACTCACTCCAGAGGTTGCCAGCTGGACCTTTCAGAATCATGGAAGTGGCTGTGGCTGTGGGGTGGGTCACTAGTGGTGGAAGGTTAGAAGTGGGGCTGGGAAAGATTTTTAGGTAGAACTGGATGTCACTCATCAGGGAGCCATGCCAGCGATGAGCCTTGGTTAGCATTGGGATGCTTGCTTATCCCTTCTCTGTTACAAGCTCCAGGAGCCTCAAGTCCAGCATGCTTTAAAAGGGAAAACCTTGAATTATATATGAAGTTGAATCTTTTAATTGCACTGGACTAAGTTTTAACAAATGAAAATATTTTTAAACAAACAGCATCTGACCAAGATGTTGTTAGGCACCAGAAAGGGGGATCCTACCTCATAGGGTTAAAAGCAGTGACTAGAACTTTCCATGGGTAGCTTAAATTGTACAGTTTACTACTTTTGTTTGTATCTGTATTAGTCTTTTATCATGCTACTGAAAAAGACATATCTGAGAGTAGGTAATTTATAAAGAAAAAGAGGCTTAATGGACTCACAGTTCCATGTGACTGGGGAGGCCTCATAATCATGGCAGAAGGTGAAAGGCACATCTTACATGGCAGCAGGCAAAGAGAGAATGAGAGTCAAGTGCAAAGAGAAATCTCTTATAAAACTGTCAGGTCTCATGAGGCTTATTTATTACCATGAGAATATTATGGGGGAAACTGTCCCCATAATTCAATTATCTCCCACCAAGTCCCTCCCACAATGTGTGGGAATTATGGGAGTTACAATTCAAGATGAGATTTGGGTGGGGACACAGCCAAACCATATCAGTATCTAAGTCAATCGTGGGTTTGAGTGAGGGGAGTCAGGGCCAAGGCTCATACTAAAGCTCTCTGGAAATCATAAAGCATTTTCTAATGTAGCAGTTTAATGTAGCAGCATCTTCGAAGGCAGTACTGAAAAATAGTTTCATTTTCTATGTTGTCTTTTGAAAGAAGTAGGTCTTGCAATTATTGTTTTGTTCTACTATTTTAGTAATCATTATTTTCTGTTTATTGTGTGCATTTCTTTTTATTATTTTTAATATTAATTTTTTTTCTTTGCTTCTTCAGCTCAATACTTAATTTATTGCAAGCTACTTTTTTTAACAATGC